>NW_028095095.1:0-662500 GCF_014824575.4 Sturnira hondurensis
CCAGCAGCCAGGGGCGTACAGGTGGGACGGCGGGGTCAGCCCTCCCAGCCTTGCCCCCCACTTACTGGTCAGCGATGAAAAGTTTGGTTCTGGAAGCAGATTTAGCATCAGGACACTCTCCCTCTGATTTCAGCTCCAACACTGACTGAATCTGAGATTTGGGGCAA
The DNA here is from genome assembly GCF_014824575.4 of Sturnira hondurensis. Lineage (NCBI taxonomy): Eukaryota > Metazoa > Chordata > Mammalia > Chiroptera > Phyllostomidae > Sturnira > Sturnira hondurensis. The sequence continues at coordinate 168 of NW_028095095.1, forward strand.
ATCATGTAATTTCTCCAACTCTCCCTTCCATCGGCTTTTAATTGAAATTTTAAATTACTGAATCAAGGCTGCTGTTGTTTGTTTTGATTTGAGACCCAAAACAACTTGGGTAAAGCACTGGCAGAGAGGGCGGCCCATTATAAACAGTGTTAGATTGTCTCATTATTTGCCCTTTTGCAGAATGCTGAGCAAGAAGCCACTGGCCCAAGCTCTCTGCTACCCTGTCACGAAGCCTTTCCTCACAGATGCTAAGGCCTGGACTTCCCTCGTCCACCGAGGGCTGAACTTGGACTTCCCACATCTTCCCTAACCCCTGGCCTGCTCTGTCTCCTCCAGGACGTTCACCTGTGGATCCCGAAGTCTTGCTCTTCTCTCCTCTGCACAGACACACGCTCTGTTGCTTTATCCCACACATGTGGGAGTGCACTCTCCCGACACCGTATCTCCCTGCAGGTGTTTCGCTCTTTTGTCACCACGACATTCTACAGAGCTGTCTACACAGTCCCCCTCCACCTCCTCTCTCATCCACTCCTCACCCCACCTGTCAGCCTCTCCCACACTGGTTCCTGCAAACTCCTCTGTCCAGGGTCCTGAACTGTTCCCAGGATGTGATCCGCAGACTTCTCTCTCATCTCACTCCGCTCTGGGCATATCAGGCAGCAGCACCCAGCCCTCATTTGCCTGAGGACACTCCCTCTCCTAGTTCCGGTCACTTCTCCATCCTGAGTTTCCTGCTGTTAGGATTTGACTGATTGCCAGTTCCTTGGCTAGATTCATCTTTCTACTCAGCCCACCCTGCTGGGGTCAGCCAGGGCTCAGTCCTGGTTCTTCTCTGAAAATTAACGCTCCCCCCCGAAAAAATTTTAATTCCATTTCATAGTGTTATTGGAAGTATGAATCAATATTGAGTCCTTTAAAAAGTGTCTGGCACTTAATAAGTGCTATATAAATATTTAATATCATTGCTATTTTTACAGTAATTTAGATCACCAGTCCCCTACTTAAATGCTTCGTCCATTGCTTCTAGAATAAAATTCAGCATCATTATGTCAGCCTAACAGGCCCTGCATCACCTGACATCAGCTTCCCCCTCAACTTCAATTCACATCCTCTGCCCTCCTCTTGTTCATTATCTTCTCGTCACGTGAGAAGATTTTTTCTTTTCAAGCTTCGCAGATATGACATCTTTCTTGTCTCTGGGATTTTGCACACATCCACCCACCCTGCTTTCCTAAGCGGCTCCTTCACACCCTTTAGGGTCCAGTGTGAGCTTATCTTTCTTTTCTTACACACTGGCCCACGGCCACGTAGCCAGGGTTGTGCCCCACCTCCCGACCCCAGTCTTCCACCCGGACCCTTCTTTGTCTCCTTCCCAGCACCCATCACAATGGAATAGCTGATGCTGGTGTTTCTTTGTTCTTCTCTGCCAAAGTGTAAGGTTCACGAAGGCAGGGATTCTGTGTTTCCCTGCGCTGTTCTGTGCCCCACACTGCAAGGCACTCAAAGCTTTTTGTGCAAGATGAAGTAACAGAAGGTATGGAAGAGTAGTTGCTTTCCCCCTCTCAGTATAAAGTATATCTTGAAATAGATCCAATCAGGAAGCATCTTATAAAGAAGTAGTCAGGCAACATTAAAAGCACACTGGCAAGCGATGCCAGAGTGAACGTCTGCTGGCCTTGACCTGTGTGCCAGCTCTGGTCTCACAAACTGAAGTATCAACAGCTCCCTGCCAGGTCAGGGCATGTGTCTGGGGTGTGGGTTCGGTCCCCAGTGAGGGCACATGCAGGAAGCAACTCATCAATGTTTCCTTCTCACATTGATGTTTCTCTCACTCTCTTTCTCCCTCCCTTCCCCTCTCTCCAAGGAAGGAAGGCAGGCCTTTTGCATTTCTGCATTTACTATATTTTTTAATGAATGAAGAAAAGGATTGATACTATTTTGTAACATGTCTGTGTAATACCACAAATTTTCCCTGCTTCTCAATAAAATGGACTATCTTCTTTTTCCCATGTTTACAAATTCAAAAAATTAATAGTCTCTTTTTTATTTGCAGAATGATACTTTGTCTAGTAGACAGCATAGATTTCATACAGATCCAATATCAGGCTGACTGCTCAGCTCTGACACCTTCCATCTCCTCCGACACGGCCATATGTTGGGCAACACCTCGCCTCTTCTGGGACCTGGTCTTCCGCTCGCCTCCCACACCTTCTGTCTCCTCCAACAGGGATGTCTGCTGGCCTCCAACACCTTCCATATTCTCTGATATGGCGTCCTGCTTGGCTCTGATAGCTTCTGTGTCCTTGGACCAGGATTTCTGCTCACCCTCCACACCTTCTGTTTCCTCTGACCATGGCTTCTGCGTGATTCCCACTTTCCTTTTCCTCCAACCAGGCTGTCTGTTGGCCTCTGACAACGTCCATATTTTCAGATCTGGTCTTTTGCACGTCTCCCACACCCTCCACCTGCTGAGACCCAGGCTTCTGCTCAGCTCCCCACTCCTTCCCTCTGCCCAGACCTGGTCTCCGTGCTTCCCACACCTTCTTTCTGCTCTGGACTGGTCTTGTGTTTGGCTCCCACACCTTCTGTCTCTTCATAACAAGCCTCCTGCTTGACACCCAAACTTTCCATCTCCTCCACCAAGGACGTCTGCTGGCCTCCGACACCTTCCGAGTCCTCGGTCTAGGCCTTCTCATTGGCACCAACATCCGCCCTCTCCTCTGACCGGGCCTTCCGCCACACTCCATCATTTTCCTTTTGCCCCAACTGGGCCTTCTGCTCAGTTCCCACTCCTGTCTGGCAGGACCTGCCCTTCCATTTCCCTCCCACACATTCTGTTTCCTGTGACATGAACTTTGCTCCCCTCCCGCCCCTTCCCTCTCCTCTGACCAGGCTGCCTGCTCTGCTCTACGTTCCTCCATTGCCCTTGGGTGGATGTCTTTCTGCTCAGCCCCCGGTGAGGTGGCTTCTGGAACACCAGAGGCATGCAGAGGTAATGCTGTGATTTTTCTAGATAAACTGTTTCCTCTTTATCTGATCTTACTTCCCTTTCTTTCTTTTTGGGGGACCAGTGTTTCAACCAGGCCAGACCTTTCTGCCACCGTGTGCTAGTCTGAGGAGTTTCAGACGCATGTGTAATGGACACTCGAGGGTGTCTTCTTTTCCACAATCCAGATAAACCTCCTCTCCATGCAAATGACTGGCCCCACAGGTCATTTAATGTTGCTTCTTTGCAGAGATCTCCCTGAGATAACTCAGTGTGCCCGGCTGCTCCTCACTGTAAGGCTCTGAGCCACACTGGTCCCTACAGGGACTCTGAGGCCTCTCCTGTGTGTGGTAGAGGGTGTCCGATGTGTCAGCCTCCAAGGGCTGGTTCGTGGGACAATCACATGGTGACATGTGGCTGCAAGATGCCACAGACTTGGCCACAGGTGTGGATTCAAGGGGCTGTTGCTTCTGAATTCTCTCCCCTTTAGGAAAGTCTAAGTCAATGTCACTCAGGTTTAACATTTCTTCCACCTCAGGTTGGTCAAGGTCATCATCATGAAGGGTTAAGAGGCAGCCCATGCTTCTGCTCCCCTCACCAAGGTCCTCCAGCAGGTCACTGCACGAGGCATCTCGGTCCTCACTCAGCGCACCCTCCCGGCTGTCGGGACAGCCGTCTTCCCTGTACCAGAGGTGGTGGAGGCTCTGTCTGCGCTATTGTGTCTCACTGACGCCTCTCCAAAGAGGGAAGTGAATTCCTCTCCAAATATTCTACAGCAACTTTCACTCAGAAACTGAACAAGTGGAATACTCCTTTTTTATAAATTCGTGTTCTCATTCTAAGCTGAAGGAAGTAGGCCAAAGCATGCTGGGAGTGACACACACTGCCAAATTAAACGCAGTCCCCTGACCGGACGAGGAATGTTGTTCGATGTCGTGTAATGCCCTGGAAAGGGGCCGCAGGAGAACAACGCTGGTTCTCGGAAGCTGGTCCAACAGTCTCTGAATTCTGTTTATTTCCTGTTCATCCTTTTCTGGATCCATTACAGAGACCCCGGGATCATAGAGACCTGATGACAGAGCACTTCCAGGAAATCTTTGAAAACCGACGTGATCACAAAAACAGATTCATGGTCTAGGTGGACCTCGACTCCAGAATTTAGGTTCTCTTTCAGCTCTGCAAGATTCCATGCTGGCAGACGGTCTAAATATTCCTTCGGTGAAAGGTCCTTTCTGATGAACACAAACAAGCATCTCCCAGACGGGTCTGTGCACAGGGTCCCACCTGCAGAGATCTGGCAGAGACAGGCCAAACAGCTGTCCTGGCACAGGAGAGGCTGGTGACGTGGGCAAGTTATCCACGTGAGTGCCACCGTGCCACCCAAAGAGCTGCTTGGTGAGAGGTCTTAACTTTGAAGACCTTTCTCCTTTGAAAGGTCTTTTGCCAAGAGTCCCTGAGCTGCTGGGCCGCAGCCAGGCCTCTGGGCTTGGGGGTGACCTGGCACCATGTCTGCTGGGGCAGCTGTTCCATGAGGCAGAGCTCTGGGAGGTTGAAGGGGCTGGTGGCGTCCTCTGAGCCTTGCATGGGAGTGCAGAGGGACATTCACGCCCAGTAAGTGGACATGGTGCCTTTTCTTTGCCAGAAGTGACCCAATACTGGTCATCTCTCTCAGAGCCAATCATGCTTAGCCTTGGCAGTGACATGTGAATGACGTCATTCTCTGTATCTGAACTCCTCACTGTTATGGTTTTGGAATAGAAACCACACCAGACGTCCTTGGTGAAAACTTGGAGGGGAATGGTCTTCAGATGGCCCTTCTCCTTCTCTAGACTCACGTGCCTCTGAAGGAGAAAGAGCCATTTGTCCTTCTGTTTGGGGAAACTGAGAGTGGCCACCAAGTTCACCGAGGGCCAGGCCAGGACAAACAATGGTGGGGCATCCGGGTTAGCTCCTCTGGTCTACAGCCATACCACCCTTAACGCGCCTGATCTCGTCTGATCTCGGAAGCTAAGCAGGGTCGGGCCTGGTTAGTACTTGAAAGGGTTAGCTCCTCCGACTTCATTCACTCAGCTTGCTGAGTCCACATGTCACTCAGATTCATTTTACTTTTCACCTTCCCCCTGTTACTACACATGGTCTGGGCCATCACAAGCAGATCCTCCTAAAGGAAAAGGGGTCACCCCGCCTCCGCAGGCCTCTCTGGAGCTCTACCCGGCCCTCAAGGAGCAGAGGGGGAGCCAGTGCAGATGGAAATGCACGCGTGTCCAGGATAGCAGGAGGCTTTTCCTGGGTGCCAGGCCGTGTTGGGTGGGCTTTACCCTGGAGATGGAGCGCACCCCCTGCCTCCTGCTAGTGCTTTCATTGTCTTCATCTCAGTTGCTGGGAGCCCCCCAGACACCACCAGCCCTGATGACCTGGAAGCTGATGCCTGGAGACCTGAGGGGAGACCCTGGTCTGGCATCTAGAAGGGCCCAGAAAGACTCTGGCCCAGTCTTGGCCCCGCCCCCTGGCTGTGGGAGGCGGGGCTGCCTGCCTACCTGGCGGTGGAGGGAGAGGAGGGCGAGGCTGCTGCTGGGTCCACTCAGAGGGTGGTGATGTTCAAAGACTCAAACGCATAGAGTACACGAGAGTGCACTGGAGAGATCTGGGCGAAGGCGCAGGGTGCTGGGTGATCTAGGAGAGGCGGTTTGGGGTGTGGTCTGAGGGCGGTTGAGGCGGGAAGTTGTAGAATTATAACAGAGGATCTGTCATTAAGTCACCATGGCAAAGGTGTCTCGCTCCCAGGTGACATGTGTGGGGGGGGCTCATGGTGCCCTCGGTGGCCTCGCAGGGCGGCTGGCATCCTCACCTTCTTGCTGCGGGGCCTCCCTCCTGTAGACATAACCTTTGGGGGCACGTACTCAGAATCTCTCAGCTGCAGGGCTCCCTGGAGGTTAGCTGAGTCCCAGCCCTTCATCTCCCCTGGCGGGCCCATCGGTAGTGAGAGAGCAGGCGCCTTGGGCACCATCTCTGGGTCCTGTGAATGTGGGGAGGACCGCAACCTCGTCCTTTCTTTAGTCCCAGGTCCCAGCATATGCTGGGAGAGCCTCCCTGAGCTGCTGCAGCTGGGCTGTGAGAGGCAGAGGGTTGGGACCCGGCCACCACTGCTGGGTAACGTGGGCGGGCAGGACTCAGCCATAACCGGTATCTTAAATATTCTAACTATTCTATTCCATGTGCTTATATTTACTTACCGGCTTTTCGAGCATTCAACTGTAGCATCTGTAGGCTTCTGACAGTCTAGTGAGGACTACATTAAACATTGGGAAAGCTTAGCCTGTGCATCAGGCGTAATCCAACATCCCACTTAAAAAGTGGGTTTCATCCCGTAGAGAACCATTGGGAGCCATCTACTCTCTACCAAGAGCAACTCAGCCCTTTGTGGCAAATCAGTCCCCCAGCGCAGCGAGGTGCCAGAGGTGATTTACCTCCCCGGGGGCATGGATTGCTACCCTAGAAACCTGGAGACTCAATTTACCTCATACGGTGAACACAAATACGAGAGAAGGCTGCTTGGTGTACAGAGCAAAGCAGAATTAGGACAGACAAGAAAAACAGCTTCAATCTGTACTATCACACATATTCAGGTCAAAACAAAAAGGTCCTATAGCTAAGATGTCATTTGTCTTCCACAGGTATTTTGGGAATTTGTACTTTTGGGACTTAGTGTCTTCTTCCACTGCTTCATGTGTCAGGATCCTGCTGTACCATATCGACACATTTGCAATTAGCCCGTAGGGCACGGAGACATTCTCACAGATCATGGTGCTGTATGACAATTTCCAATAAATAATTTTTGTGAAAGTCTATGAAAAGCAAAGAAAAAAGAATAAAGCAAGTGTAGAGTGTCCTGAGTTGCCTTGATCACACATGACCATGAACTGAAGAGTCGCTATTTGCTTCCTGCACTTAGGGAACAAGGACAGTTACACATGGAGAGGGTGCATTCGTCATCCATCAATTTTCTTTTTTTTTCCAATTTTTTATTTAATTATTTTTCAAGTACAGTTTTCTATTACTCCCATCCCATCCCACCCCCCATCCTCCCCCCTCCCTCCCATTTCCACCCTTCTCAGTTGTTGTCCATGTATCCTTTATATAGGTTCCTCTAAATCCCTCCCTTATTTCCCCTGAAATTCCCTCCCCTCTCCCCTCTGGTCATTGTCAGCCTGTTCTCTATTTCAGTGTCTTTGGTTATATTTTGCTTGCTTGTTTGCTTTGTTGTTTAGCTTCCTGTTAGAGGTGAGATCATATGGTATTTGTCCTTCAACACCTCATCAATTTTCTTGAAAGTGAAAATAAACTTGAGAATACCCGTTAATGTCACAACGTACTATTGTGTCCGTAGAAAACACCTATGGTTTTCAAATTTTTAATTTTATTAAATTTATGGATATGACACTGCTTCCTAAAACTATATAGGGTTCAAGTGTACAATTCTACGATCCATGATCTGAATAGTGCACTCTGTGTTCAACACTCAAAGTCAGTTTTCCTTCCATCACCATGTACTTGACCCCGTTTTCCTTTTCTACCTCCCCCAAACCTCCTTTCCCTCTGGCAACCCCCAATCTGTCATGTCTCTGAGTTTTTGTTGGATTGTCTGGTTTGTTCATGTGTTGCTTTCAGATTTATACCCCACATTCCAGTGAAATCATATGGGTCTCGAGTCTGTTTCTCTTAGCTCAATGCTCTCTACCCATGTGGCTGCAAATGGCAGTATTTCATCCAAAATTTTTAAAGCCACAGAAAACCCCTGGAGCTGCTATGATTGAACTAAATTTGGGGGGTCTAATACCTGCAAATTTGATCCTTGGGTAATCATAGCAAGATTACCCCGCAAGAGAGGGCTGAAAAGTACCTTTTGGGGCTGAAGGTCTTTTGGGCCAATGGAGTTTCTAAATTTGCAGATTAACATTGAAATAAGCTGTTTTCCAACTTCAACAAAAAGTGATCACCCTTCCTCCTCAACGCCCATAGCACTGGGATTTCCCACGTGGCTTTCTGCATTATTCTCTCATGTGAATATTCCACATCTTTTTTCAGAAACAGAGGTCTACATCCTGCTCGAATTTGTGTTACCTGTGGCATTTTTACAATGGAGTCGCGGGTTCTCAAAAATATGAATGAATTAATTAAAGTCTTAGCTTCTTTCCCTGTTGTCAAATGTAGACTTGATATTATTTGAAGGTGATAATCTCCTTCACTGAAAGTCAAATGTACCCAGCTGGAACCTGGAGGAAGAGGAAGAGTTGGCGGGCAAGGAGGCAGGGGAAGGGTGTTGCTGTCAAGGGTGACAGGCACTTTCAAGGCTTAGCAGTGGAAAGAAAACAGGGCCATTTGAAAGTAGGTCGGAATGGCTGCAGCCTAGATTACTGTGTCAGGGAGAGACGTGGTGGACATAAAGCCTAGAGAAGTTAATGTGACTCTGGCACTGACGTGCCTTTTATTTCGTGTGAAAAGTTTTGCATTTTATCCTAAGATAATCCGGAACCCTTTAGCTGGGGGAGCTTTTGAGATTTGTAAATCAAAGAGAACAGCTGGACTATACAACTCTCCTCTGGATTGGAAGAGAAGAACATAGACATTACTAAAGTTGCTTTTGCTATCAGCATAATGTTTATCCCTACAGCCCAACCTCAAAAGCACTTACCTGTGCATGTGAGCACACACACATTCATAGAGAATATCCCTTCCAAACTCACTTGGGCCCTGGCTGGTGTGGCTCAGTGGATTGAGCGCGGGCCTGTGAACCACACGATCGTGGTTCGATTCCCAGTCAGGGCACATGCCTGGGTTGCAGGCCAGTTCCCAGCAAGGGATGCACAAGAGGCAACCATACATTGCTATTTCTCTCCCTCTCTCCCTCCCTTACCCTCTAAAGATAAATAAAATATATATATAAAAAAAGAAACCCAAACTCACTTAGGACACCTACATGCTATTCTCTTGTTAAAATTCAAGTTTACATGTTATTTATCCAACCCTACAATAATTTCAGAATATTTTAGCAGAAGAAATATCAAACTATTCCTATGTTCTTTTTCCCTACAGTTCTACAAAAAGCACATACGACTCTACGGGCATATTAAAATTCAGTGGTGTGCCACCTGTAATTAGTCATGGCAATCTGCCAAAGAACAAGAGTTTGCTCTAAGGTAATAAAGAAAAATATTTTGTTTGTCCATTAGAATGCTCCCTGGCTCCAGAAAATTCAAGAGTTAAGAGTTAAGGCATGCGGGAGTTAGATGGACCTTAGAGATGAGGGGACCCAATCTCATTTCCACAGGTAAGATTACAGAGGTCTCAGAAATGACAGTCACTTCCCTGCACATTATCCTCACATCTATTGCATGGGTGCAGAGGAGGAGATTTTGCAAGTTTTGAGAGATTTCCCCCCACTACCCAGACTCACCACATGGAACAACCTACCTACCACCTGCTGGCGTTTCTGTGCCTTATGCTGAATTATGCACGATAACCCTGTGCACTTTTACACATCCCCCTTCTTCCTAAATGATTGAGTCATTCCTCATTCCTCTGACCTTGGAATCCCTTCTGTAGCACAATAAAAAGAAATGAAACCACAGCTTCTTTCTGTCATAATATCTTCTTTTTCAATGAGCTCAACCAACGAAAGCAAAATGGCAGCTTCCCAGACAAGACTCAGATTCTCACCACCTCTGTTGGCCTCAGGTAGTGAGGGGATGGGTACATAAAACACCCGGTTTTCCTCACCCGTGGAATCAGCATCTCCAAAGGCTACCCCTGGTTCCACAGCCCCAGGAGAGAGGAGATAAACCAATGTCTTCCCTTGGCTCACATGTAGAGTCTGTTTCCTAACATAAAATCATTTCGAGCTCAGTGCTTAATCAACACATCATTATTTTAGATTGCCCTCTTTTTGGAGGTATCAACAACAAAAAAAGAGATGACTCTTTTAAAACTGGTAACACTTTCTAAAGTAATGAATTCTATTCAACCATCTTTAGTCAGCTGATATCAAAACTGTGCCCCTATTAATATGATCTTTTATCCAAAATGCATAATCCAGCTGTAGTGATTTCTTTTCATCTTTCTTTCATTAGACTCCACAGGACCCTAACCCGTTAACATTATTCTTTTTCCCAAACTGAGCCTGAGTGTCTGATCCCCAGTCAAGCAGTGTTCTGAAGAAGTCAGTTTTGCTGACCTTGAACAAGATGTTATTAATGACTTCCATCATTGCAGCTGGAGGTGGTTGTCACCAGCCAGGAAGCTGTGCTGGAGGAGATGACAGAAAACAAGGCAGAACTGTTTTCCGTGTGGAAGCTGTAGCCATGAGCAGTGACCTGGAGAAACGCCACTTCCGTGGGCTCCCTAGTTGTCATGCTTTAGTGCCTAAAGGAACCTTGAAAGTATAATGTTTACAGAAAGTATGTGTGAGTGTGTGTGTGTGTGCAGAGGGGAAGAGGTTTGCAAAGACCTCGTCAAGTTAAAACACCGAATGAATCACTGTTTTGGATAATATAATCGCTCCACTTCCACTTATAAACTCTCTGAAGAACCCCTAACTGTGCAGTTGAGATGAAACAGATGAAACGAGAAAAATAAATGGATGTATCTGCCAATTTTACTTCATTGCCTCCTAATAATAATTTAATCTTTTTTCACCTTCAAATTAGAAGTCAAAGAATCTCCTTTGTATGGACTTTCATCAGCTTTTTTAAAACGCAGTTTTTTTATTGATGTTTTTAAAAGCAGTTTAAAATATTTTTAAAAGCAGTTTTTATTGATGTTTTCCAAACACCTACATATAAGACAATAAGTCCTTCAAATCCCCAATTTGCATCTAAAATCCCCAATCATCGCATCTAAATTCAGGGTTAGAACTATTTTTTGGCTGCCCTAAGCATATTTAATATTTTTATCACCTTGCTCAGTTGGGCCTCACCTACTTTGCTTTTTTCCCCTCTGAACATTTCTGGAACTTAATGTTCCTTTAATAAGAACTGGGATCAGAAGTAAATACCCCTCCACACTCCATATAGAAGAGGGAGGTACCTAGGGGCTACGTGTGTCTGGTGACACCCCCAAGGCTATTAATCAGGAAACAATAGGGACAGGACTAGGAGGGTGTGCCTGCAAGGCTCTGTCAGCAGGAAGCTAAGGATGGGTGACCAGCCCCCTATCAGTTACACCTCAGGAACTTGCATTCATACCACAGACACAGAATACTAGAATTTTAACCTCAGTTAGGTTACCATCCCAGAATCTCCTGCTGAAGGTCTTCAAACAACAGTGTAGACTTTCAGCTACACTCCATCTGATGTCAATGGATAGAGCTGCCCAGAACATAAGATAATCACTTGATTTTGCAAAAGTCTATAATGCAGGTGTTTAGAGGCACGTTATTTCTATGTCTTCTTGATGGAGACTTTTAGCCAGAAAGGGTTGTTTTTCTTGTTTTAAATATACAGTTAAGTCAAGGACCCAACCATTCACCCTACCAAAGGGGTAAGAATATTCATATGCCAGCCCCCTTTCCGGCCCCGTCACCACACTGGGGCAAAGATGAAAGCAACGCTCCTAAAACAGGAAGAACTCAGAAAACCCACTGGGAGATGGATGGATGGAAAAAGTACTAGCTTGGTGACCACAAACTTCTGTCCCTCAGTCAGCTGACAAACCCAAGAGCAAAGACCTGCTGAGTAAAACAACACCAATGACAAAATGAAAACAACGAGGAGAAAAGCAATGTGGATGATATACAGTGACACAATCAGGAAATCTGATTTTATTTAAATAGGGATAAGGCAGGGAGCAGAACTCCTTGGCATTCTATTCCGATAGAATCTCCAAACATCATCTGTACGAGTTTTACACATTATGGAAGACATTTATCATCACAATTGCAGGCACAAGTGGCTCATGACCAGAGACAGCTTCGAGGTGGCCAATACCCACAAGGAACGCGATTAACTGATGTTAAATAATGCAGGCGGCCCCTGTGGGGGGGGGGGGGCTTCCTGGACTTGGACGAAAAAACACCTAGAAGGTGGCCCCTGNATGACAAAATGAAAACAACGAGGAGAAAAGCAATGTGGATGATATACAGTGACACAATCAGGAAATCTGATTTTATTTAAATAGGGATAAGGCAGGGAGCAGAACTCCTTGGCATTCTATTCCGATAGAATCTCCAAACATCATCTGTACGAGTTTTACACATTATGGAAGACATTTATCATCACAATTGCAGGCACAAATGGCTCATGACCAGAGACAGCTTCGAGGTGGCCAATACCCACAAGGAACGTGATTAACTGATGTTAAATAATGCAGGCGGCCCCTGTGGGGGGGGGGGGCTTCCTGGACTTGGACGAAAAAACACCTGGAAGGTGGCCCCTGTGTAATTGGAAGCCCATGCTGTTGAATGACATTTTCTTCAGTTATCTGGCATGATTAGCGTGACCCCCTATTGGTCAGCTAATTAGACATAAATCGGTGAGCCAAAAATAACTTTTTATGGACTTTCCATCGCTGAAGTCAAGCTTTCGCACATTCAAACCACCCTCTTATTTATCATGTAAAACACAGTCTCAGTTCTTCTTTATGGGTAAAGAAGAATTAAAGGGTATTTATAAGAAAACAGTTGACAAGGCTTTGTTTGTTTTGATGTGTGTGGAATTTGAACAAAGCAGAGACAATTTAAGCACTATGAGCACATTTTTACTGTGGTTATTTTTAGAAATCACACATGTCCATTGGAACCCAGTGTATACTGTGCATTTGAATATTCGACAACATTCTCTCCTAGTGCCAACAGGACAAACCTATACCTACAGCCAATCCTTTTGCCTGTTACGGCATTCCACGGATCCTGTCTCCAAATACAAATCTAAGCCAAAGGTGCGCCTCATATTTTTCTCTTAACCCACTGAAACCACGCCACCTTTTACCTTTCCAGAACTAGGCTCAAAGGCCCAGCTCAATTTCTTTTTCCTCTGCACTGATCCAAAATTGAATCTATTAAGAATGAGACTAGGTTGCCCCCCCAAGATAAGAACATTGAATGAAGCCTTAAAAGACTAATAGAATAGAAACAGAAGAACGAAATATTAACAGTAACAATGCCTCATCTTCAGATATTATCAAAGCACAATCCCATTTAAATCTTAGCCCCGAGAAGTAGGCCAAGCTATCAACAGTATACTGATGTCTGTATAGAGAATCGAAAGTTCACAGCCAGTGTCTTGTCCATGGTCATATACTAGCAAGTAGGAGAAACTAGACCAGAACAGGTGTTTCTAACTCTTAGTGTAGAACTTTCCCTAGACAAGAGTAGTTACCTAAATGTGGAACACAAGTTAGGAAGGGCCACAGAGTCACTTCATCAAGTGTAAATATGCCTCCACCAGCACCTGGACTTCCCTGAAGACTGAGTATTCTTCACAGATATTCTTACCTGGTCTAGGGTCACAGAATTGTGGGCACAGGAATACTAGGTGGTAGCCACCCTGCCCCATTCCTTTGTGCCTCTGTCTGTCTGTCTGTCTGTCTCTTTCTCCAGAAAGGTTAGAAGCCAGAACTTTGGAGTACATTTTTCTGGAAAGGGCTTCGCTAACATGGGTGACTATTACCAATTATGAGAACAACCTTCTAAAATAAATGTTGTTAGTGTTTTAATGCACCAAGTATAAATTTAAATTGTAAATCAACTTAAATAAACTTTCTGCTGGCCTAAACTTTCTCACTCATGGATACCAATAAATATAAGTCTACCCTACAGGTCTATCATATAATTATTCCTATCAGTATTATAACACCATTATTAATTACAATATTAAAAGAATGCTTATAGTATGATTATAATCAATGTCATGTTAACAATATAGTTTATACTACCATAATAACATAATAATGACTCTCTTGTTCATGTAATAATTATCATAATGTTAACATAATAACCTAACAGGTTGTAACACGTCCCTTGACTTGCATGCCCCTGCTATTTTTTCCAAGTATATGGGGATATGGCCTCTACTTCCAATCTGCAGATTACAGAGGAGCTTGACAGCCAAGGCTAGCTGTTATTTAAAGAAGTTTTCAAAACACCTCAGTGGGAAGGCACAGTTAAAAAATTCTGACAGAAACTTTCAAGACAGCCAGGAGGAGGGCAGGGCTTGGTCCACACCGCCAGAATTATCACAGCAAAGCCGTGCGCTAAGCAATTGTGGAATGAATACTTGAAAGCTAGCCCAGTGTTTTGTAACAATGTGCAAAAATTGTCAAGCTGATTAATGAATTTTCACCCTTCCGCACACCAACTCCCAGAAATAGTCTAGAGGGAGGCTGCGGCTAAGTTCCCACGTGCCTTGTAAGTAGGAAAAGGAGGCGTATTTTTGCAGAAAGACTTCTCGGGGCAGTCCTAAGCTGGTGTGGCACCAGGGCTTTCATCCACGGAGGTCGTCGGCATGCCCTCCAGAGCCACAAACACAAACGATCAGTATTCACTCATTCAACACATACTTATATGGAATCATATATATCACCCTCAATGTTCTAAGCAGCAGACACATAGTAGTAAAAAACTAGATAATCATCCTTGCTCCTGGATATTATATGTTAGTGTGCATAGACAGAAAATACATAAATAACTGAAACGCACACATTTTGGAGGCTGAGCAAAACTAAAAATTTCTTACAAATTGACTTTTTTTTTAATTACAAAAGACACCAAAGTACCTATAAAAACCTACACAACGAACTCTTTGACCAATGCGAACTTTGAAAACATGATCATTTACCATGATCTTGCACACTGTGGTTTTTGCTTCCTGGGCCAGTTCTTCTGAAATCAAATTTTGTTCCAACTTCTTTTCCAAGGAACATATTTTCTCAATCCTCTTCGTCCCGAGCCTTACTTTGATGTATTTGAAAATGCCCATCCATGCAGCGGTTTGCAATTAGCTTTTTCTTTTCTTCTTCATTACGTCAGGTGCAGTTCGAGAAGTAAAATAATTAGGAACAAGATACACTGCTCAGGGTGAAAGGCTGTTGCTGAGGTATTCCATGAGCGGGACAAAGTTCTAAGACGGCCCCCCATGGCTCCACCCCTTGGGATCCACACCTGTGGCGTGACAGCGCCCCCTGTCGCATACCTCATGCCTTACCTACAGTGCTGAAAGAAACTATGATTTCTAGCGAAAGAGAATATGACAAAGGCGAAGAAGCTTTCTTTTTTTAGGTGTGATTAGGAATCCTCAGCAGTTGACTTTCATTCAATGGGAGATTATCTCGGGTGGGTGTCATCTAATCGAAGGTCCAGAATTTGTGGGGATTCGTGACGATTTGTGGGGGACAGCAATAGAAAACCAACCCACCACGATTTCAACCTGCACATTTACATTTCTCTAGCAAAACAACAGTAAAATTAAAGTGAGGGGAATGAATTCAAGACTATTTTGAGACTAATTAATAGGTACATAAAGATTCATTCTATCATTCTCTGTTTATATTTAAATAATCCATAATGTTTTTTTAAAACATGAAAACAAGGAATTAACAAGATCTTCTGTTTAACATCTATTTTGTTTGGTGCTGAGATGAGATATGAAAGCCAATCTGTTAATATTCCTACTGACAACAGATAAACAACAGGTCATTTTAATAATGAAAAGGTGACCACATCAGCGAGGCCAAAGATGCATGACTTGAACGTACACAATGATGATGAACTGCATAAATAGGAACAAGTTGCCACAGCTTTTAAAAGGAAACTTCTGCACCAATTACATTCATTTGAGGGAATGGTATATGTTCTGTTAGGAGGGATAGTTAGTTAGAATCCTAGTTGGTTTTTGTTTTGACTAAGGTTATATTGGAAATTTTGCTCTAAGCAATGTGTCTTTGCTTTGTGTCTATTAAGAGCCAGTGTGGAAAAGAGAGTATCACAGTGTATTTGGCTAAGTTCATGTGTTCAGTCAGTCAACAGAACTCGCCTCCTTCCCAGTTCGCCGAACCAACTCTGAAAGGTCTCAGAGTTCGGTTTATTCTCCCAAATCATACAGAAATATCTGCCATTTGTCGTAAGCGCTTCACGCGCAGACTTTTTGTAACAGAAGCTCAAGGTAAAAGAATTTCCTACTGTGAGCCTCTAACGGTCTATTACGAAGCAGTGAAGAAACGCTGACCCTGACCGGGAAATTGAACAGAGGGCAGTGTCTTAATGCAAGCATTTTGAAAAGCTCTGAATCGCCAATCTAGGACACATATTCCAGAGGGTGACCAGTCTATAGGATCCAGGCTAATTACAGAGTAAAGATTCAGAAGTTGGACCAGATGACCTGTACCAGCCCTTCCAACTGCAGGAACCTTTGATTCTAACATCTGCGTCAAGCCCTGTTTTACCAACTGGGAGTTAGGATGTGTGTGGCGCGTCTGATTTATGTGGGCAATATTGGCTCTCGTGTTCTCCGCTCTCTTTGCCTCGGGTCCCTGTCTGGACATTTTCCCGTTTCATTTCCAGCTCTGAAATCCTGTCTCTCCACCCGTCCTTTATCATTACAGCATTCAAAGGGACTGAAATAAACATGTCACAGGACAAGGCCGGTCTTCTTCACAGTAACCACATTGTCCTGGCGTCCCGCTGTGACCTGCCAAAATGCTTAAAACATGGCCTCGTGCCCACAGAAGGAACATCACACTCGACCCCCACCAGCCACCATTCTAGTGCGAAAGCATTTTTCATGCATTGCTCCTGCTTGTCTAGAAGGGACTTCACAAAGATAAACAAACAAGCAAAAAACCTTTAGGCTCATCTGACAAATTAGAGGCCGCAGCCTATGAGGCCTCTGGGGGAGCCCTGCTGTCTTTATTGTCTTGTCCATGACCTTGTTCCTGTTTATCTGCATCTTTCAGTAGTATCCTCCCTTTCCCCCACCCACCCCGCAGCTCCCTGTCATGACCCAGTGAGAACAGCGTCTTGCTCACTGTTACAGAGGTAAAGCATTGCAGAGCTCTTAGTAGGTGCTGGATAACTATGTCTTCATGTAGGGCCCCTAGTACTACACGATGTCGTCTACCAGATCAGCTCACTTCTAAGGGGACGACAGGGACTAGTGAGCATCTGTGTCTCATCTATTGTTGCTCCTCGTTCTCCTCTTTTCCCCCTTGTTTTAAAGATTTTAATTAATTATTTATTTTGAGAGAGAGGAGAGGGAAAAGGAAAGAGAGAGAGAGAGAAATGTCAACATGTGGTTGCCTCTCTTGCACCCCCTGCTGGGGACGTGGCCTGCAACCCAGGCATGTGCCCTGACTGGGAATTGAACTAGTGACCCTTTGGTTCGCAGGCCAGCACTCAGTCCCCTGATCCACACTAGACAGGGCTCGTTCTCCTCTTTCTAAGCTGTACTGCCAGCAAAGAGTTGCGCTTCGCCTCCTAATTTATTTACTAGCTAAAGCAAAATGCCATTTACTTTCGCTTTCTCTTTGCTCACTTCGAGGACATTTTGTCAAAACCCGTGATGTCTGAAATTGTTTACTGAAGGTGCAGGGTAGTGGGAAAAACAAATGCTGGTTCTAAGGCATCTGCGGGCCCAGTCATGAACAAACTGCATGACTTCTGGCATTTTGAGCTTCTCAGGTTGTATGTGGGTGTTAGTGTGAAAGTGTGCGTATGTTGTCTGTGTGTTCCCAGGCGCAGAACACTTAGTGCTACAGAGATAGTGGGAAGCGCCGTCTGTCTTGGCCTTTGCTCAGTGGACTCTTGCACTTGGGAAGAAACACCAGTCTCCCAGAGCTCCCCACCAACAGTCTCCTCGGGCACTATTGGCCAATCTACTATAATTAACTCCAAAGGACTGTAGCTTGCCTTAAGAACACCCCCCTTTTTCCAGATTCCTTCTTTCATCTGAGAACCCTGAAGTAGGAAGAAAATGAGAGCACACTAATTAGATCATATGAAATTAAAAAAAAAAAAACTCCCTCATCATGCATTGCCATCCAAAAAGTGAAAATACCTTTATCGGAGTGCGGTACATGTTGATAGAGCCCCATAACTCACTGTCTAGTTCATATATCAAGTCCGTAGTGGTCAGGTACAACTCCCCTAGGCCACTTCGATCATTTGCCTTCCTCCCTTAACAATCTACACTTACACAGCTCAGAGTCTCTGCTAAATAAAATGCAAATGCATTCTCATTAGTAGCGTTCACCATAAAAATGGAGAAGCAGCTGTTCACTGACCTTGCATTCCACTGTTCGTACATATTATCCACCAGACTATTCTTGCATCTCTTCTTCATGTTAATGAACGCCAGGCTTTCATCATTCTACTATGGGTGTCACTTTTGCTCACATCGCTAGTCATTTCATTGTGCTTTTCCTAAGTGCTCGGGTATGTAACAAATGGATTCAATTGTTTGGCGGCCAGGCTAAAGGTAATATTCTAGCAAATGGTAGCCCACTGAAGAATACACGGAATTAGCAAACACCAGCTCGAAAAGAAGCTTTGTTTGAAATAGCACTTTAACTGAAATATGAAGAACTAATTTTATTTCAGTTATTTTTCTTTTCTTTCTTTAAAAAATTTTTAAGGTTTTTAAAAATTTATCTTCAGAGGGGAAGGGAAGGAGAGAGGGAAGAGAAATATCAATGTGTGGTTGCCTCCTGTGTGTCTCCTGCTGAAAACTGGCCTGCAACCCAGGCATGTGCCCTGACTGGGAATCAAACCAGGACCCCTTGGTTCGCAGGCCTGCGCTCAATCCACTGAGCTACACCAGCCAGGGCTCAAATATTTTTCTTAAACAAATGACTTTGTTTTAAATGATTACCTAGATCAGGGGTGTCAAACTCATTTTCACAGGGGGCCACATCAGCCTTGTGGTTGCCTTCAAAGGGCCAAATGCAATTTTAGGACTGTGTAAATGTAACTACTCCTTAACAGGTAAGCAAGAGCTCAGTGCTACTGCTGCTGTTGGGTAGAAACAAGGTGCCGGGCCGGATAAAACAAAGTTGACGGCTAGATTCGGCCCATGGGCCTTGTATTTGCCACCTGTGACCTAGGATGTCACATATTTGTCTTAGGAGGGACAATTTATTTTGGCAAAGATGCTATATGAAATTGCATTTGAAAAAGGAGGACATGCTGGTGGAGGCACAGTAGCCCCAAAACATTCTCCGCAGAACTCGGGGGCTATCGCATGAAATTATTGCAAAAGAAATACAGGAGCTGGCACAAATAATGCCCCATGTTATTACAAAATTTTTTACTACAAAATCATAAACATGGAATTCTGTAACATAACAATACTATGCTCAAGCACGCCATATGACATTTTAGATGAAATGTTCGAATTCAAACCATCAACGATCACACTGGTGTTACTAACCTACCAACCACACCCAAGCAGGCCTTACGTCTACTGGATCCTGTCGTTTTCAGGGTTTGAAAGTTAAATGCCACAAACACACGGCCCTTTATATTTTGTACGATAGCATATTCTCCATCCACTTTACTCTTATACTTTTAGTCAACCATGTTTTTTATTACGAGACATCCAGAAAAGTGATGTTTTGGAAACTACAGAAAAATATAAATATCTATATTGCCCATAATTTGAATAGAATTACTTGCACAATTTATAAAAATACAACTTTGTTTTCTAAAGCTTTTTCACTTTTTATCTTTTTTAGAAACATCTTTTATTGTTCTATTCAGTTGTCTCAATTCCTACCCCACTGCCTGGCCCATTTGCTCTCCCCAGCCCCCCATCACACACAGTCACTCTCCACCCTGTTATCCTTATCCACAGGTCACTTATAACTGTTTCTTGGCTTGACCCTTCCCCTTCTTTCTCCTATTCCTCCCCCCAGCCCCATGGCACCTCCTATCCCCAGTTGCTATCAGTCTTTTCCTTGTTTCCATGCCTCTGGTTCTACTTTGCTCTTTCATTTGTTTCGTTCATTAGGTTCCTCTTATAAGTGTGATCATATGGTATTTGTCTTTCACTGCCTGGCTTACTTCACTTAGCATAATATTCTCCAGTTCCATCTATGCTGTCATAAAAGGTAGGAGCTCCTTCTTTCTTTCTGCTGCACAGTATTCCATTGTGTAAATGTACCACAGTTTTTTGACTCACTCATTTACTGATGGGCACCTAAGCTATTTCCAGCACTTGGCTCCTGTAAACAGAACTGCTATGAACATTGGGGTGCACAGCTTCTTTTGAATTGGTGCAAGGGTCTGATCTCCAAAGCATATAAAGAACTCACATGACTCAATACCAAGAAGACAAACAATCCAATTAAAAAATGGGAAAAGGACCTGAACAGACACTTCTCCAGGCAGGACATACAGAGGGCCCAGAGACATATATGAAAGGACATTCAACATCACTAGCCATCAGAGAGATGCAAATTAAAACCACAATGAGATACTATGTCACACCAGTTAGAATGGCCATCATAAACAAATCAACAAACAACAAGTGCTGGAGAGGATGTGGGAAAACGCAATCCTCTGTGCACTGTTGGGGGGAATGCAGACTGGGGCAGCCACTGTGGAAAACAGTATGGAGTTTCCTCAGAAAACTAAACATCGAACTGCCTTTTGACCCAGAGATTCCAGTGCTGCGATTTCTCACTCTTTCAAAACTGACAGAATCTCAATGAGTATTTTAAGGCAATTATTCCCACTTACCAATTGTGTATAGATATGAGTAAGACCTGCCACTGGCCCGAAACACAGCCTTTACTGTCTCCTGAACTTTTAAGAATAAACAAAAGTTCTAGGATGAAACAATGAAATGTATAAATGGATAATTTAAAGACTCTAAATTGCCTTTTGACAATTCCTTACTATTTACTTACCTCGAATTGTCTCAGATACATTTTTTTCTTTTTACAATGTGCTGTAAGAAATGTTAAAATAGTTTCATGTGCTGTGTGCATAAAATAATGGAAATGTTGTGGTATCATCACAAGAATAAACAAACAGATAAATGGAACAAACAATTCCATGCTCAAATTTAGGATAAGCATGTAGACATTGTCACTTAAACCTAAGAGGTCGCCTTCAGGTAGATTCATGTCATTTTACATAACATTAAGAAAAAAACAATGAGTCGATTCAATTTTGTGCTTTTTCCAATATCTATTAATTTTGATATTATATGTATTGAAAAAGCTTATGTGAACTTAGAGATAGATTTTATCATACATATACATAAAGTACATGAGCAAAGTAAATTAACTGCCTATAATTTCTTTATATTCGGCACTGAACTCTTGTAAATCACCTTTAGAGTGGGATGTTTTTGCTTTTCCAAAGAAGGACATTCCATGGGCCGCTAAGAGCATCGGTTGTGGGGCATTTCAGGAGAAAAGCCATTGTTGTCATTAGCATTTGAAAGCTGACTTTGTCTTTATGTAGGGCTGCCATTTTTTTCATTTCGTCCTGTGGCATATTGGTAAACATATTTGATTCGGCACCTTGGCCAAACATTTCTCCAACCATTTGGTTCCTAGAAATTAAGTGTGTTCTCTGGAGAACAGTCTTCCTGGAGAACAGTCTTCCTCGGAGACATCAATTCTATAAGTTTTAATGCTGGGGCCTTTGATGTTGGCTCATGTACAGGGAACCGATGGTTTGAGTCAACCTGTGTGACTGTGATTTTTAGGTGTCAGTCTTTGTAAATGTTCTAAGAAAAACATATCTTAGATTCAATAAACTTCAGTGTCTTACAGACATCAAGGATTATTGCTCAAAATTGCAGGGTTATTCAAGAAAGTATAGAAACAATAACACATCCAACCTCTTACCTAAAGCAACGAATAATAATGCCTGCCGCTCCTAACCGGAAAGATGCTTTGAGGATCAAAATGCAATCAGGCATGCCTGTAAAATTTCACATTCTGAAGCATCATTCAGCATGTAATTCCGCAAAGTAAATATATCTTAGACAATTTAGCAAGTCTGTTGGCTTTTTTTGGCTTTTGTGTTTGGTCTTTTTATGATATTCAAAATTATCACAAGAAATAAATCCTGAAACTACTTTTTTACAAGTTGTTTTTCAACTTTTTAAATTCATTGTCAAATCCTTTCTTTTTTGCAATACCTGAGCATTGTTATATTGTCTATGATAAAACTGTTTTATTTGTATGCCAAATTTTAGTGTTCCTATACAAAATTGCTCCAACTCTTTTTATATCTTTCATACATTCAACACAGTATACATGGCCTGCATCACTTTTCCATTTGTGCCAATGTTGCTATTAATCAAAATGTATTCCAAGTCCTTACACCATCATAAATACTTATAATCTTTATCTTTTAACTATAATGAAAATAAATATTAAAATAATTAGAGGTTCATTGGATTTAAGACATAGGATTCTGCATGGTATAGCTACTATTTTCGTAAAACTTCCCAACAACATTTTACATTCTGAATATTAATCAAATTAGTGGCATTTCATGTATAACTTACAACCTGATTACTTTATAAAAACTTATCAAACAGAATAAAATCAATAACACAGGACAATTAATAAACATAAGACAGGAAAATGTCTTAAAATGTTTAAACAAAAGTGTGGATGAGTTGATTTTAATCATTACTGACCACCACAAACTGAACTCTTGGCCCCCTGCAGAAAGGCAAAAGAGATACAGTGAATCAGAGTCTTCTTGCTGATAAATAATCTTGAAAGAGATCTTTTCTTCTTGACACTAAAATCAAGGCAGATTTACTAGGGAAACGCCAGACAGTATCTTCAACTGCCTTTTGTAAAAATGAAGAAATATTCTTTTATTACCACTTTTATATTATCATCAATAAAACATTAAAGCACAGAATTAAATCTTATTTTAGCAAAGATTTGTCTACCCAGAATTCATAAAACAGAGAGAGAGACAGCTATGAGACCAATCCACAAGATTACATTGGACAGGTAGAAATAAGAATATGAGTTCCTTGGCTCTGTTCACCTCTACTTGGATTGAGTCATAATTTCCACATAGCCCTAAGACGTCTGCCAGTAGTTCTACTTACATATCCTCCTACAGTTAGGCATAGGAGAGAGAAAAACAGGGGTGATTTCTTCTCATAGGTCCAAACAAAAGCAGACATTAGTTTTGACTGTTTTACCCGGGGTCACATATCTGTCCCTTAGGCAATCACTGATCCCGGGGCACATATCCTCTGCTGCTCTGGCCCAAAGCGCACTTGTATTGAGTGAGTGAGCCGGGCCGCAATCAACTTAATTAATTCAGTTGCGAGTTAGTGAAGCTTTCCCCCTAGAGGA
Organism: Sturnira hondurensis; assembly: GCF_014824575.4. Lineage (NCBI taxonomy): Eukaryota > Metazoa > Chordata > Mammalia > Chiroptera > Phyllostomidae > Sturnira > Sturnira hondurensis. The sequence continues at coordinate 23,482 of NW_028095095.1, forward strand.
CACTCTAGGGGGTCTTTCCACAAGGAACGGCAAAATAATCCCGTTTCTATTCCACTAACCGATCAGAGAACTACATTGAAAATCAGATCCGCTGGGATTCACTTCATTTCCACATAATCATTACACTTGTAAGATTCTTCTGTTTTACTGTGTGTCTAACCACAGAAATAATGATTACGAACTTTAGTGCTATATTTTATAGGTAAAAATATTACATAGGTAACCTCATGCATGTTTCTGGAATTATCCACAAAGTATTATTTCATATAAAGGAATATATGCATATAATTTCCAGATGACTTAACTCAGCAAGAAATTCATTTTTTAAAAAATTTATGAAAGTACAGTTGACATACAATATTATGTGAGTTTCAGGTATACAACATAGTTATTCAATGTTTACATACCTTATGAAGTGATCACTACATCAATCTAGTAATCATTTCTCATGTACAAAGTTATGTGATATGTAAATTATATCTTAATATAACTAAAACATAGTCAAAATTAAATTACGTTTATTGAGATATAATGTGCATACACTACAATGTTCCCATTCTCAGTGTACATATGGGCGAGTTTCGGGAACTGAATAGATGCTCATAGGCAACACCAGGATCAAAAGTAGAACATAGTGTATTTTTGTTACAATTGGAACTCTCGAAATAGGAGTTGCAGAGTACAGTAGGCCAGCATAGTCAGCGGCATCTTCAAGTCACTCATCCATGCCTTTCTGAGTGGGTGCCACCTGTCAGACCTTCTGCATGGGGCTTAGGGCGTAAAGATGACAATGAAACGACCCCTGACATCAAGGCACTCACGGTTGAGTGAAAGCTCAGTCATGGGTGAAACATGCAGACACTGACAGAACTATAAGGGATGGCCGGGGAGATATGATCCATGTAAATCACTTCCTGTTTGGAGGGGAGGGGTGCAGGTGAGTGAGCAACTTGTCTGAAAGTGCAGAGAGGTGAGGAGAAATAATGATGACTACGGTGCGGGTGCCGTTTTGAAGAATCGTAAAGTAACATTTGTCAAGTCCTCCAGGGGAGAAGTGAAGGCTGCTCGTCACCCATCCCCCGCAGCGTGTCGAGGGGGAGTGGAAGTGATGGCATTGTCAAGTGACTTGAGGATCTCTTGGGTAAGGCGTCGTTACTTACTGGTGGAAACAAAATTCTCTTTGATGGTTCCATACACACAATACGGAAATCACACACCATTTGTGCTCTTTTATTTTTCAAACTGTAAATCATTATTTATGCTGGGTGAGAGAGAGGGAGGAGCTAGCTACCAGTAGATTTTAGCTTGGGCATAGTTTATAAGATTCTCAAAAACAAATTCTTGATCATTGAGGGCTGAGCCAAGGTTATGATGGCCTACTGCTGGACCTCCAACCTTCTCTATGCCCCCTGCCCACCTGACTTCATTTTGTTGATCTCAGGGTCTTCAATAAAACAGACTGTCTGGATAATACATCATCACACTCATTTTATCTACTTCCTAGTCATGAATGGACTTGGCAATAAGGTAGGACTCTGGCTGAGACTGAAGTGTGTTTCTTCCAGGACTAGCCCATGAAAACTTTCCAGGCAATTTTCCTATTTTTTCAGCTGCCACAGTCCTATGAAATATAAATACGGTGACTGGTGAATTCACTGTTGAAAATGGCATGGACATGGGTGAAACCACCCAGGGTCCTTGAGTTATTACTCTGGAAAGAGCTACCAATTGGAAATGCCAGTTTTACAAATCAGCAAGAAATAATTTTCTATCATATTTCAGCCAGAATACATTTAGGGGGTTATTTTTTAACAGCAGATGACTTAAACAAAAAACCTCCTAATTAATATTAATATTGGGATCATTACTATGTTGCCTAGGTAAAGAAATACAATTTGAACTTTAAATGGATTCTTCCATCACCTTATTTAGGAAAGCGTACTGTGGGAAATTCATAACAATAAGAAATAACGTGTTTATTACATTCTAAGAAATAACATATTTAATCCATACTCTTACTTTTCCAGGGCATGAAAGATGAGGCCTATGTTTCAACTCTGACATTTAATAGGCTCTCACGGACACGGTATTCTCTGAATGCTGCATCTTTACTTTTGCTTTAGGTCAGTTACAATTCTTTTAAAATGCTAAATACACATTCTTTTCAAATGCACATGGAACATTTTCAAAGATAGACCATATGATAGGACACAAAACGAGTTCCAACAAATTCAGGAAAATAGAAATCATACCAATCATTTTCTCTGATCACAAGGGACTGAAATTGGAAACCAATCCCACAGGAAAAAACCCAAAACACTCAAAATCATGGAGACTGAATTGTATGCTATTAAACAACAAATGGGTCAAGATTGAAATTAGGGAAGAAATCAAAAAGCTTCTCGAAACTAATGAAAATGAACTCACAACAACCCAAAACTTATGGGACACAGTGAAGGCAGTCCCGAGAGGGAAGTTCATAGCAATACAGGCTTACCTAAAGAAAATAGAAACATTTCAAACAAACAACCTAACCCGACACCTGCAAGAACTCGAGGAACAACAACAAAGACAGCCCAGAGCAAGTAGAAGGAAGGAAATAATGAAGATCAGAGCAGAATTAAATGACATAGAGACTAAAAGCACAATTCTAAGGATCAATGAATCCAGGAGTTGGTTTTTTGAAAAGATAAACAAAATAGACAAACCTTTAAGTAGGCTCATCAAGAAAAGAAGAGAGAGGACCCAAATAAACACAATCAGAAATGAAAGAGGAGAGATTACAACTGATACCACAGAAATAGAAGAGATTGTAAGAAATTACTATGAAGAATTGTATGCCAAGAAATTTGAAAACCTAGGTGAAATGGACAAATTTCTAGAAAAATATAATCTTCCAAAACTCAATGAAAAAGCAGAAAATCTGAACAGGCCAATAACAGCAAATGAAATTGAAGCAGTAATCGAAAAACTCCCATCACACAAAAGCCCTAGACCAGATGGTTTCACAGGAGAATTCTACAAAGCTTTTAAGGAAGAGCTAACCCCTATTCTTCACAGACTATTCAAAAAAATCCAAAAGGAAGGAAAACTACCCAACTCTTTTTATGAAAATGCAAACGGAACTCACCTCCATCACCCGGTGCATCCTGCAACATTAGGGGGGTAGCCCCGCCCCCTCAACTGGAAAGGGATTTCAGGCTGACATAATCTAGGAATTGACCTTCGTCCTAATCAAATCACTCTGGGGGCCCTCCAGAATATTCTTCCCTTACCCTTCCTTATATATTTCTTCATTCATAAATGTCACTGGCTGGGTTAGGGTGTGTTCTAGAGCTAAATAAATAAATAAATAAATAAATCGACCAGGAATCTCGTGTCCGAAAAAGGTAACCTGAATACGTATTTTTATGTGATCATTTAGTGATACTTACTGTGTGCTTCATAAATAAAATGCATTAATGAATGATTTTTGTGTGGCAATTGTGAATAAATAAGAAAAGCCTACACTCAGAGTTCCCTTTGACACTTGTATAAATGCAGCTTTCCATCTGGAAATTTCTCTGAGGATGCGCACTTGGGGATAATGAAATATGTGACATATTTTGAAGGGTAACTGCTCATTTCTGATTGAGCAGATAAGTAAATAAAAAATGTTAAATGGAAAGAAAACAGTTGGTTCAAAGTCCCTACAATAAAGGACACATGTGTTCAGCTTCATTACCCCTCACAGAATATTTAAGACATTATAATTAATTTAAATTTTCCTGGAGGCAATGGATTTCCTGATGTTTCCAATTTCGTTTTCAACTGATACCAGCAGTGTGAACACATTAGAGTTTTATGATTGTTTCCCCTCTCTACTTTTTGAGTAAATAATTCTAAGATAAGTAATCCCAAGATAGAAATATCCATTTGATGATAAGATTTAATAGTTTGAGTCACTTTGGGCCACTAGTAATAAAAACATTGCTACATTTTTAGAAATTTAAATATCATACCATTTTACTTATCAGTGAAATGTCTATATATGATATATATATATATATATATATATATATCATACATAGACATAAATATATAGTAAACAACAACTTAGAAATAAAAATAGTTCTCATTTTGTTCATAAAAATTTAAAAGTATATAATAACCTGTTACCTGATTTCATAGACACAGTATTTTGAACATATTTAAACTTTTAGAGAGATTAAAGGCATCCTCATGTATAAACATCATCTTGATATTTTTCAGTGTGGTCCCTGTTAAGATCTACAACATCTTTGTGACAGATTAGAGGTGCCTGCAAATTCTTTGCCACTCCTACCATAGGCAGGTACAATAGAATTCCTGTTCCTCCGAAGCTGGTCCCCCACAGAATGCTGCAGAAGTGATGTGGCAGATCAGAGACCCTTAGCTTCCTCTCAGGGCTCTTAGAACAAGGGCTATGAGGTATGTCAGCCACCACGGGGGAAGCATGACTACAGAGACACCACCATCTCATAAGAAACCCAAACCAGGTGAAGGGCTTCTTGAAGGATGAGATGCCACATGGGGAGACAGGAAAGCCAAAGGGTAAGGAGACCCCATGCCAGTGAGTGGTCAACCCTCCACCAGGGAGGAGTCTCCCAGCCCTGAAGACCCTAGCAGATGCCACGAAAGTCTGAGAAATAACTCACCTGAGCCCTTTCTGCATTTCTGACCCACCTAGTTATGAGCAAATTAAAATTTTAAGACATTAAGTTGGGAGGACTTGGTCACACCACACTAAAAAACTAGAACGACATCAATAAACTCAAAGTGACTAGGATAAATTGAACTTAATAAACCTAGTGATGAACAGACCCTAATCTGGGAACTAGCATGCCTCTTTTCCTTTTCCACAAGAGAAAAAATTTAAGTTTGGATTTACAAATTATGTTTGGGAGTGGTATATTTTTAACATTTTCTTTTCTCTCTAATGTTCATTTCTGCCTAGACTGAGCTTGAGTCTACATGCCGAATGACCCAGGCAGCTAGAAATCACACTGTTGGATAAATGGACAAACAAAAAAACTTGGTCACAGCCAAAATAATTTATTTGATACTTGGTTATTGAGTAACACCTTCTGATAATCGATCATATTTTCTAAACAGCTTGATCATATATCAGACCTTGGAATCACTAAATCATGATATAACTTTCTCCACAAACCACAACGCAATTATATTTGGGCTTATTGAAAAGGAAGAATGTGAATCCAGAACTGGCTTTGACACGTAATATATCACTTAGTACACATTTGCTAGTTGGTGAATGAAAAAGTTGAAATGGCATTTGATATTTTTCCTTGCTTTGGGCAACAAACACTGTCATCCTAACCACCATGTTTTTTCCAACAGCCAAGAATACTGAGAATTTTTGTTCTTGATATTCTCTTAAAATGGAAAGTTCAGTGACCAGAAACCCATATGGCTTGTTCCTCACTTCACTGAACATAATCTCTATGAGTTTGTTTTATAGTTATTCATTCCACGACCCCCCCCAAAAAAGATGACACAGAATCTCTGAAATATTTCCAGAACCTCAAACAGTGTTTGGCATATTATTGTTGATAAGAAAGTATTTGTTGAATCCCCGAATGAGAATTTCTTACTGACACATGGTGTTGAAGTGTAACAAAAACATGAAGGTGGAGAAAATTACATAAAATTGTGGAGGATGTAAAATATAGGGGGGAAAGTTGCTTATTGAGATATAATAGGAAATGCAGAATTATCGTATATTCTTGAGCAGGAAAGTAATTGAGGATATTCAGTGCCATGGCTGCATAGAAAATGGATTTGAGGTAGATGAACCTAAGATCAGGGAAGGAGCTAAGCTCAAAAGTGCTGTAGTAACAGTGTTTTAAAATGAGGGTCTGCTTGATGGAAACAGAACCGCCATCAAATAATGTAAGATTTTGTTACACAGGGTCCAGCACAAATAATACCCCTTTTTTATGACAAAATCTTTGATTACAAAATCATAAACACGGAATCCTGTAACATAACACTATCACACTCAAGCACACCATATGACATGTTAAATGAAATGCTCACACGAAAACGATCAATTGTTACACCTACATTATTACCCCTACCAACCACGCTCAAGCAGGCATGACTTCTGCCAGACCCTGTATAACAAGAGAGTGGAGGAACTAGAATAGTTTGAAGTTCAGGTTCTTAAGTGAGAGAAACTAACATTGTCACTGACAAAGATGCTCAGGAACACTAAAGGAGACACAGCAAGTATTTATTTAGCACATACTACATGGGAGACATGCTGGGCCATCAAAATACAAACATGGGCAAGGCTCAGCTTCACCCTGAAGTCAACAGTGGGCAAGACTCACATGTGTAGCTAACCTCCAGATATTAGACAAAAGCATAAATGAAAAGACATGACAAAAAAGAAGAGTCAGTCACCATGCCCACTTCTAGATAAGATGCTGTCCATCTCTCTGGAACAGGATGAGTTGTAGTTCTTTAAAAAACATAGTTTGATTCTAATTCCATCAAGGAGAAAACATCATCCTTGACAGACGTTTCAGAAGACATAGTTAAGACAGAGAACCTCACATTAGTACCAATGCTTACCCTACGCTTACTACCGGTGAGAGTGAAATTCTTGTCTTTAACAGATACCACGTCCCCTGTGCCTCTTTCCCGCCGTGGCCTACTCCCCAGCCATCATGACATCACCCTTTGACCGTCCTGGATATCAGGGCAAAGTCCTAGATCCCAGGTGCTACCCAATGTATTCCACGGAATACAGCTCTTACTCTCTTCACTTAAGGCAGGGCATGCTTAATGTTCTCTTTCTGTTTCTGCATAAAAAGTTCACTTTAGTTAAGAGGCCATTCATTCATCCCCATTTATTGTAATGGCCACCGAGGATTAAGCTAGTTGAAAATCGTGCAGTCATAAAAATTGACCTTCAAACTGCCTTGAGTCTGTATAGCCTTCCTGGTTGTTGATCAGCATTGCGCATACGAATGGACTGCTCCATAGACAGTCACTGATGCACTGATTTTTTAAAATTTCAGTTGAAGATCTGAGGTGCTACTGTGTTGTAGCTGCACACTTTTGCAGCATGAACAGGACAGCATGTCCAAGTATTTATCGATGTTTTCCTGTTTGGGTGCAACCAGATACACCATTGCTTTTTTTCCATTTAAGAGATGCCCTCGGAAATGTACCTGATGCAAGAGTTTTCAGAATGTAGTGCTTAACCAACACAGGGGATCCACGGCGTATGAAAGCTAGAGAGCAGACAGTCTATAATTCCCCTACTATGTGGCTAGCTCAGATTGCCCTTAAATCAAGATTTTGTGTAGACTCGACTCAAAGGAAGGGAACCATCAAATCCTCTAAATAATAAATGTCTCCTTTTTATTTCCCACCCTTGAAGAATTGAGCTCGCGGAATTAGTAAAATGTCTCCCTTGCTCACTCCATAGTAAAAATGAAATTTTACTCTCTACTTGAGCATCGTGTCACCGCTTAGCCCTTTAGCCGTATAAAACAGTGGCATGATCATCCTGAGTACTCTACAAGGCGTCTGTTCTAATTTTATACTTTTCCTTAGGGAAAGGAAACATCAAACTCCTTTTACCCATAGGATTAGAGAGATATTTCATTCTTTGGACTTGACATCTGAACGGGAATAAAATGAATGAGATGACTTTCCCTCCGTAAGAAAACTGGACATCCGACAGGCAGCATGTTGCCCGACAGGCTGAGACTTCTTTTTCACATTTGTGTAGTACACATTGTTTCTCGCTGCTTCAATTACCACTTGGATCGTGAAAGAGTTCTGTGAGTCGGATGCCGACAGGGCTGTCCAGGGCTGTCATCAATTAGATACAAAAAGGTATCATTCTTCTAATCCATGGCGCTTTGGGCCATGGACCTGTCCCCCGTGCACTTGAAGAGTTCCTTGTGGCTGTGAAGTGTCATCAACGTATACAAAATTGTAAATGGGATAATAAATGCTGAAATCCTTCCGTCCAAATCACAACAACTAGTATCAAGAGGCACCTGACAGTCTTGTCCTCTGTGGAATGAGGGCTGTGTGAATTAATTTGCTAGCAGCAAATGACCCCCGCTTGTCAGGTACCTGATTTATAGCTTCTCTGACAGTGGGAGACTGGGGAGTTCTGGGAGGACGTATGCAAGGCTGGCTGCTGGACTTGGCAATGGACTGCCTTACTTCTCTTTGAGGACTTTGAGAAAATGAACAGAAATACTAGTTTGTGGATTTTCTGAATCACGCATGTGCCGGGCATGGGAAAAATCAGCATTAGTGTCCTTCACTGGCCTCAACAGAAACACCTGTTTTTCCCTCTTCCTTAGCGCTTGTGTGTGTGTGTACATATGTGTGATCTTTAGTAAAATTAGGATTTCAAGAAAGAGAATATATGAGCATTAACTTCCATCTTAATATGATTTAGCCAAAATAGAGTCTCTCAGAACTTAATCAATATAAGCACACAAAAGAAAGGAGTGTTGAAAATTTCTAGTCTGAGCAGTTATTTTGGAGACTGGTATAAAGCAGGCTCACTTCTTTTCTTTTTTTATTGAATTTATTGGGGTGACACTGGTTAATAAATGTATATAGAAGGAAGGAGACTTGACTCGGGGTGGCGAACACACAGTACAATAGATGGCGTATTACAGACAGTAGGCTCAGTTTGCGGCTAGATGACAACCTAGAAAATCTTAACAAGCGTCTCTAAAGTTTTCATATCTAGTTGTATGGAAACTGCAAGTTAATTCCTGTTACCTAAACTATGTTCACACAATCTGTCTCTGTGACTCAATATTAACTTGGGCGTTTTTTATTGAAAATACATCAGGCGGGGAAAGTAGGAAGGAAGACGGAAGGAAATAATGAACAGATTCATTAAACACCTATTATGTGTTAGTCTTACATTCATTTCATATGCACATTTAATCTCTCTCTGTTTCTCTGTGTATATGTGTGTCTCCTCTCTCACTCTACAAATTGAAATTCTCAGTAGTAACTGTATAGAGAGCTATAAGAATGTACAGAAAATAGGAAAAGGGAAAGTACTATTCCGTAATTCATGTACGTCTAGTATGTCAGATCTTTTTTGCTCAGGAAAACACCAAATCAGGGGGGATATACACTAAACACATTTGTCTTAGAGTCACAAAGACAAGAATATGATGTTTTGGATTACCTGTTAGTATTTTACACTTTAGGATACCTATAATAGTGATATAATTTCTATCTTCTAATTCTTAGGCATTTAGTGTTTTGCAAGACAGCATGAAAAGTATGTTGCCAGTTTTATTATTTTCTTTTGTTTTAACAGTATTCCAGGAACTTTGACTTCTTGTTTTGCTATGCTAACATTGCCTGTTAGCACTTAATTATTTTTCAGGTTGTTGGTGTATTTGTTTTTGTTTTCATTTGGTCAAACAAACATTTTTTGATGAGCATATAACTAGATAAACTTACCTTTCAAAGTATTTTTGTGCCTCTCCCCAACATATTTTGTTAATTTGGAGAAAGACAAAGGAAAGAACTACCTTACATATTCACAGTATCCTAAGGAAATGGATATATTTACAGGAAAAAGAAAACCAATTAAGATAAAATAAGAATAGACAATTGAGTCTTCAACAAGGAATCCTACCTGGAAGATGGTAGAAATTGAGTAATACTGAGAGGAAGTAGACCATTCACTGCCCTCTAAGTATCCCTACTATCTATAGGGAGAAGCACTGGAAACTTCTCATTTCAATGCTAATGAGAGACAGAAGGAGAACCTTTCCAGAGGGCAGACGGGAGTCACAACACAGAACAGTCAAAAATGGGTGTGTGTGTGTGTGTTCATTTGCCTTCACGGTCAAGACCAAGGGGTTAAACTACCCCATAATAACCCTCTCTGCTTTGGTTTCAGAAGAACCTCAACTTTCTTACAATGCAAATAAGCCCTGAAATGCCATGGCATGGAGGGTCTCTAACTCTTTCAAGATCCAGTTTACCAAAGCACAGTCCTTGTAAGATGAATTTCTTCCGGGGATACGGTAAGAATAAATACCTGAAACAAAAGGAGACGGGACAGGGGCGGGGCCTAGGGGAGAAGTGCCCAGTGCATTATCACAGATAAACTTCATTAACGTCAGAAGGTCAAGTGGTATAGGAAGAGAAATGATTTCAATAAATGATGCATTTCGTAAAAAAAGCAGGAATTCTGCATTTTTCAGGATTCCAGTTTCTCGCAGAAGCTTCTAAACTAAAAAATATGGGTAAGAGCTATTACTCTGGGCTTATCTTTAATCTAGGTCTATTTTAATACCTTCCTAGGAATATACTTGGCTTACAGTTTCCCCTCCTGGACAATGTTATTTATGGCCCCCCTGGAGTCACATTATAGATGATATTATGGATCTATTACCTATGAGTGTATTCTTTTAAAAATATTTTATTTATTTATTTTTAGAGAGAGGGGAAGGAGGAAGAAAGAGAGAGAGAAACATCAATGTATGGTTGCCTCTCACATTGCCCCCGACTGGGGACCTGGCCCACAACCGAGGCATGCGCCCTGACCGGGAATCGAACCGGCGACCCTTTGGTTCACAGCCTGCACTCAGTCCACTGAGCTACACCAGCCAGGGCTGTATGAATCTATTCTTGTTGCTTATAGATACAAGGGTGCTTAGCAAAAAGGCACTCAACACAGTTTTATTTTTTTGCTTTGACTTTGTCATTTTCATGCAAATATCACACCTTGCTTAGTCATCTGCTGCCACCCTCTCTATCACAATCATTACATCAGCCTCTTTGGGGACATCTTTCGTTCTCCATGGGACACCAAGAGCCGGAGATCACAGCAGTTTCCTCTTTCCTATTCCCGATCAGTTTCAAGCACAAGACAGACATTCAAAAAAGAACCAGTAGGCCTGACACAATGTAAATTTTAAAATCTCAATGAAGGTCTTTAGACATCACACGATCCTTAAGACAGACAAGTTGGCTATGGCGTACTTCCCTTAAACTTAGGATTTTTACCTCATGTATTTCCTATAAACAGAAAACAATCTTTACATGTGTTTCTCGGGAACTTTAGGTTACACATAGGGGTTTTTCTGAAAGTCTTCTAAAACATGCGCGAAATAAGAAGTTTAATTTGATATGATGTAAGTCTTCTCAGCTCTCAACACCCAAATGCTCCAACAATGCTTTGTTATCTGAAACATTAGGGGGACCACAAAAATATTTTGCCAGAAATCACAGAAATTCCTAATTCCCATTTTATTTTCCAATGCTAATTCACTCCTCTTCTCTCCTTCACTGTAATAAAAGTAAATTTACATCCTCCAATTTCCAAGTTTACTCTGTGCCGTATATTGTACAGGAAATCATCTCCTGAAACCAGAGTTTCTCTTTTGCAATTTCTACAACTTGTAGCAACAAACATTAGCATTACTGCTATCTGTCTTCACACTTACGCCTTTTTTTTTCTCTTTCCATTTTGCAATCATCTAGTATTCGGTCAATAAACACCGAGTGGAGCCCTACTGAGTAGCAGGTGCTGTCACAGTCACCAGGACTACCAAGAAGGAATACAACAATGTCTCCTCTTTCTCACAGAAAAAAAAAGGCCTTGAAAATGAAAGAGGATCCCATAGATTCCCCAAATTCAACTTTCTGCATTTCATTCTGAGATTGCCCCCACGGAGGAGCTAATTCCAGAATACAAATGACAATGCCCTAGGTTGGCAGAAAGCCATTCCTGAGCACTTGAATAGCTGCTAGTTTCCAATGGGAACATCATGTTTCTGAACATCATAAATGCCCCTGAACATTACACACATTTCTCACAGGCCAGCAGAGGCCCTACCAAAACTCACACATCCTAGTGAGGAGCTACTGGATGGTGAAGAATTAAAAAGAAAACGTCTTTCCTACGAAGCAGGGGAGGCCATCTATCCGACGGTATGAACGCTTGGCTGCATCTGCACTGGCCCAGCTGTTGAGTTTCCTCAAATCAAGAGCGAGGCATCGGCCCATAGAAAAGAAATAAAACCCAGTGATCGAAACCCGTGAGCATTTTTCAGAGAGCTATCAATGACAAGCTCTAAAATGTGTTGTAACTCCAACGTCACTTGGATTGTAACCGACAGTGCTGGCCCTGGGCAGAAAGAGAAGCAAAGGTTACCGAATGTCTTCCTTTCTTTCTCCAGATCCTTCTCTCTTTGTCGCCGCTCCCTCCTGATGGGTTTATTTCCACGTGGCCTCACCAGCAAGACACACTTAACGGCTCAGCGGCTGTGCCAAAACAGCCACTTTGGGCATTATTGCTCCCAGATGTTTTTGCACCTTTACATAATACTGTTACAATGGGAGAGAGTTAGGTTACAAAGGGAAGAGTCTCTGACATAGGAGAACTTCACGTCCGGTGTAAAACTGGCGGGAAGAAAACATACCCACTGTGTCCGCATGGATGCTACTCCCCATCCCACCTATTTCTAAGCCTTGCTTTTACGACCACAGATGACCAATATTTTCCTTTGTAGCATTTCAAGCATCCAAAGATTGGCGTGTACCATTGTGTGGTAGGCATGCACAGAGGGTATCTCTCTTGGCTCTGTCTATCACTCCCAGGCACCATGGTTACCCTCCTGCTTGAAGCCAGGGAACCCGAGTCCCAGGCAAGGCCACGAAGAGGCCACATGCCACCTTCTCTGTTTCGGAGGCTGCTGCAGTCACGGTTATCACCACATTCTCCTTCCAAGGAGTCTCCTCGGTAGTACCCACAAAGGCGATTGGGTAGCTCGTATTCACTCTCAGCATGAATGAAGGCTCAAGGTCTGCAAAGCACAGTTGGGCAAACTGACAATGAGACCACAGAGGTCTGCCCAGGGAGTTCTGTCCTCACCAGAGGTCCAGATGGGAGTTCTGCTCTTCTAACGTGAGAACCAGGCAGGGTTCACTTAGCTGTAGGTCACTGACAAAAAAGTAAAACTTTCTCATGTGTGCCTATTTCAATGAGGTCAAAATTCACATCTGACTCTATGATCACCAAATTACTCAAATGGAAAGAATGCTCCATTGAGTCCTTGAAAATTCAGCATTTCTTTTATCTATGTCTTCATCTTAGCCACCCATTTTTTTCCTTTTTTTTATAATGAGCATGTCATCATCCTAAAGGCAAAAAGTTATCAACTAATGGATAAAAGACTTAAATGTCAGTTGTGAAACCATAAAAATCCTAGAGGAGCCCCTGGCTGGTGTGGCTTAGTGGATTGAGCACGGGCCTGTGAAGCAAAGGGTCACCGGTTCGATTCCCAGTCAGGGGCATGGGAGGCAACCACACCTTGATGTTTCTCTCCCTGTCTTTCTAAAAATAAATAAATAAAACCTTTAAAAAAAAATCCTAGAGGAAAACATTGGGAGTAAAATCTCAGATATTCAACACAGAAATATTTTTGACAATATATCTCCTAAGGCACTGGAAACAAAGTAGAAAATAAACAAATGGGGCTGCATCAAATTAAAACGCTTTTGTACAGTTAAAGAAACCATCAGCAGGACGACCAGGGAGCCCACCGTATGGGAGAACATTTTCGCAACGATCCTTCTGACAAGGGTTTACTCTCTAAAATATACAGAGAGCTAATACAGCTCCATGGCAGGAAGACAAACAACCTAATTAAGAAATGGGCAAGAGACCTGAAGAGACACTTCTTCAACGAGGAGACACAGAGGGGCCACAGACACATGAAAAAATGCTCAATATCACCAATCAGAGAAATGCATATTAAAACCTTAATGAAATACCACCTCACACCTGTCAGAATTACTACCATCAATAAATCAATGGACAACAAGTGCTGGCGAGGAGGTGGAGAAAAGGAACCCTAGGGCGCTGGTGGTGAGAATGCAGACTGGTACAGCCACTGTGGAAACCAGTATGCAGCATCCTTAAATACATTAAAGATGGAACTGCCTTTTGACTCAGCAATTCCTCTTCCAGGAATATACCCCAGAGATCAGGAAACACCAACAGAAAACCATGTAAGCACCCTTACGTTCATAGCAACACTATTTACAATCGTCAGGACATGGAAGCAGCCCAAGTGTCCATCCGCAGAAAAGGGGATTAAACAACTGTGGTACATTTATACAGAGGAATACTACGTAGTGATTAAAAAGAAGAAACTTCCATTTTGCAACAGCAAACAGACTGACAGCTGCTGGAAAGGAGGTAAGAGGGATGGGATGAACGATGGCGAAGATTAACCAAAGAACACTTAGGCACAACCCATGGACATGGACGACGATGTGGGGATTGGTTGGGGATGGGGGGAGGGAGGGGGGAGGGAGGAAGGGGAACGGGGAAAAGTGGGGCCAACTGTAACAGCTTAAACAATAATAAAAATATTATCGACTAAAATGTCACCATGCCCATACTTTAGATTTCTGACAGTTATTCTTCAACTGGCTCATTAGTTTATTTGTAAACACTTCTTAATTATTGCCTGATCTTTTAAAAACCAGAAAAATGCTTCAATATAATTATATGTTTCTATGATTCCCTGGTAATCAAGCCATTTAGAAAATACTTTTCTTTTCCTTTCTTATTGGTGATTTTTTTAACTCTAATGTTTGAACTCAGCAAGTCAAAGAAACTTGAATGAGTAAAAATAGAAAACGCTGTTCTATCTAATTTCATACTTCTATCGTCAGATGACTATTCCCTGCTAAATTGTGGTCAATTAAATCAACCTGCTGCTTGGAAAACTGTATGAACGATTCTCCAAACCTTCAGCATGCCCGAGAAGAGAAGAAAAAAAAATTGTGATCTAAGTCAGATCCTGGAGGGGATCAATTTATATCACAACCTTAACATGAAAATAACATCTTAAAGGGCTCTGTCTAATCTGGTGCCTCTCTGTTATACCGTGTACAGCATTCTGCCTGAATGTAACACTGAATTTATATACCATGTTCCCCAAGTGAAGGAGATGAGTCACTGACACCTGTTCAACTCCAGGCACTATCTCTTTGTGTTAATGTCTTTACTTGAAAAATCACAGGCATTCAGAACACACACACGCACACACAATCAAAAAACCCATAAGGGCAAAGCTATAATGCCTGAAAAGTGCAGGCTAAAACCAGAAAAATTAGAAAACTGAATGCCTGGTGTTTATTTTTTGCAACAATAGCCATTCAGAAACATTATAGGAACTTTCTCTGTGACGTAATCCCCGACATGACAGACAAGCCAACCCAGCCCAGCTGGTCCGAGGTGCAGCGTGGTCTGAGGAGCCACGCAGAAACCTGTCTGCATCAACACGCAATATAAAACAAATAAAACCAGGTCCAGTGCCCACTTTGGCTACCGAAGTTAGCACACATCAAGCGGAATAATCAATTTGTGTTAGAAGGAAATTGAGTCTCAAACAGGCTCACACAGGTCAAGTCTGGCTTCAGAATATGTAAGAAAGTAACACAATATCAGCCCAAACCCATGAGCTGTAGAGTTTTAAGAAGCTTTGCTAAAGAAGATAGTAGAGATGTTAAGTGTGATTTTCTAATATTTCTTTATCTAAGCCACAGCCAACACTTTGAAAATGTCTCTGGCTTTATGGGAAAGTGTTACCTAGTCACATAGATGAAGGCCTTTATTATCGTATTTTCATTTTTATAGTAATATAATGGCCTATATGATTCCATGACATGACTACTGAAATTTCTGTATGAGTGCATACTTGTGGGGTCTTTTTCAAAAGCATTTCTATTGCTATAATAGGGTAGGATGGATCTGATATATTTAAAATTGCATACATGCTAAGGAAAAGAGAATCATCATTTAAGTCTCAGGAAGGCATTAAAAGGCTCAGGACAGTAAGATTTATCTGACAAAAGGTAAAAATGAATCTGTGACACCAGGCTTTGTTGTGGAGGAGCAACGCAGCCAGGCGTTCGACCTCAACTCTTGGGAACCAGACTGCCTGGGTTCGAATCCCAGCTCCACCACATGTTAGACCTATGACCTGGACAAGTCACTTTACCTTCTCTGCCTCCATTTCCTCAACTGTGAAATGGGATCACTGTCTTCTGGGGCTGCTCTCACGTCCAAATCAGTTGTATTCGCTAGTGAGAGCAGGTGTTCCAAAGTGCTGGCTAAACTAATGAACTAAAGGTTGACTCGTTACAATTATATTTTTCTACTATATATATATATATATGTATGTATATATATGTATATATATATGTATATATGCCATAATAATAATCATGCAATAAGTAATATAAACATATCACTAAACATCTTTAAGACCGGGACTAGTATAAATATTCAGATATTCCTAAAGGTGTTTTAAGTATTGTATACACTCCCCACACCCGCATCACTGTTATTCCAGTTGAGGTAATTCTGGAATTCACTGTTGCCAATGCTTTCCTCCTCCTCTCCTGAAAGGAGACCAGTTTATTCTTTTCAGTGTACCTGCAGTTGCATAAATGCATATTCCAAACATAGAATGTTTAAAATTAAGGAGAGCAGGTATTAAAGTTAGTTGTAAGATTATGCTGCATATTGATAAATATCTCTGTTTTGATGTCATAGAAAAGAGTTCTCACACACGGAAAGTGACATTCAGAAGTCTATACTATAACTTTAACAAATATTAAATTGCTGTGTTTCATCTTATTTTACCTGCCTACTATGTTGACAAGGAACTAACATGAGTCTATTAACGGTATGGAAATAAGATAGCTTGTAAAGACAACATCTGCTTTGAGATGAGAGCTCATATTTTTAACATGTTAGACTTCTGAACATTTTAATATTTCCTTTTTGATATGAAAAAATATAAATAGAAAGGCACTAAATATGCAAAACCAGGATTCATCTCACTACGCATTTTATAACCGCACAGATCATCATTTTACAACTCGCACTGCGATGAAAAATGTTCAATTTATCTTTCTCACATACAAAATACCCCGAGACAGTATTACATTGCTTTGCATAGGTTTACCATGTGTGCTTCTTCAACGACAGTTGACATGCTCAAGGGGAGCTTGAAATTTTGGAAATTCCGTCTGTGAGTATAACAGCATCAGCAATCGTGGGGCATATTTGGCTTAGCAACCAAAGCATCATTTAGAAAAGGACAGCTTAGTTGCAAACCAGCTGTGGAGAATGGAGAAAGTTAGAGACCTCCTGTTTAGAAAACAAAAGTGCGTGACTATGGAAACAGAGCAGTTCTTTGCAGATCAGGCCACGAGTGCATGTTTAGCAGAATCAACTGCTGGTGCTGAGGGAACATTTCAAAAGGAGCACCAGAACATCTAGGGGAGAAAAAAAATCCTCCCAGATATAGTACAACATGCAAGAAAAGGAACAAATGCAGACATTATTTTTTTTGTTAGACCTCACATTATTGGCACATTTTAGAAGGATTCTCAGAAAGACTAGTCAGAAAGGCAGGGAAGGACCTTGAATTTGTACTTCTTTGGAACTTAGACTTCAGTATGTACGATTGCCTTTCTGTGCTGTCTGAAGTACCATGCATTTTATTAATGATTCTTAGAAAGGCAACTGGGACGGCAACTTGTAATATCAATCTCTTAGCTGCTTTCAAATACGCAATACAGTATTATGAACTATACTCACCATGCTGGACATGACATCCCCGTGAGTCAGTTATTTTATAATGGGGATCTTTTATGTTTTGACCCCATTTCACCCTGTTTGCCCACGCTCTACAGGACCCCAACTACACTTACAGCAACCGCCAATCTGCTACCTATTATCTGTATCTATGTACGGGCTTGTGTTTTCTTGAGGGGCAGGTGTGAGATTCCGCATCTCAATGAGATCACCGGTGCTTGTCTTTCTCTGTTTGCCTCGTTTCACTGAACATAATGCTAATAATGTTGCTGCAAACGGTAGGACTTCCTTCTTCCTCGTAGCTGAATAGTGCACCATTGTACCTACTGAGCCCACATATTTTTAAAAATTGGATGCTCCGTCTCTTCCACCATCGGTAACGAAGCCTTCTGAAGATTTTATGACTGTTATTGTTATTGTGATTATTGGAGACAGGGTGAATGAGGGAGAGAAACATCAATGTGAGAGAGAAACATGGATTGGTGGCTTCTCGAATACACCCCGACTGGGGACCACAACTGAGGCCACAAAGGCCCTGACCGGGCACCAAAGGGGAGACCTCTTGCACTGCAGAACAACGCCCAGCCAACTCAGCCACGCTGGTCACAGCCATGCCATGCTTTTTTTTTTAATCCATTCACCCACTGGTGTACAATCCGGTTGCTCCCTTATCTTGGCTACTGTAAATAACGCTGCGACAAACACAGGAGTGCAGCTACCCCTTTTAGTTCGTGTTTTTGTGTTCTCTGCATAGACACCCAGCAGTAGGATAGCTGGTTCTACGCTCAATTTTTTGAGGAACCTCTCACTGAATTTCTAATTTCAATGTATTCCATCTCTAAAGAACCCTAGGACAGAGGGAAACTCCAACTTCATGACATGCCAATATTAAAACGTATACAAATACATGAAAAGGGATGAGGAAAATGCAAATGCTTATCAATATTTACCTCTGTAAGAGGAAGGTGTGGTATCGTCCACACTGTAAAGTGGTAAACAATAAAATTTTCCATGTGATGACGAGACTGCGGTTGGACTGATTTGAAATACGTGTTGAAAGAAATGAAGGAAGGAGGGAGGGAGGAAGGGAGGGAAGAAAAAGTCCCCATTTGAACAAGGCCCTCGGGCCACCAGATTGCCTGCCTTGATGGCCTCTCTGTTGGGTGCCTGAGGCCCCCACAGTAGGGGAGCAGGGCCACCTTGATGGAACAGAGTTCAAGTGCTCAAGGAGAGAGCAGAAGCTTGGGGGAGTCACACGGAGGCTGAAGTGAGCAGTTTTTCCGAAGAACATTTTCTTGAGTTCATTTATCGTGTGTCAAAGCAATTACAAATCTCTAACATATATAATATATGAAGCAATTACAAATATACACTATCCTGTTTATCCCTGAAGTCTACACAGGGCACTTCACAAAAAAGTCGAGCAATCTCATGGGCGGACACAGCCATGCTATTGTTATCCCCCATCACGGGTGGATTTGCAAAAGAATGTTTTAAGGTGGTATTTCTTTTTCTTCCTTTCTCTCTTTCTTTCTCTCTCTTTCTCTCTCTCTCTCTCTCTCTTTCTCTCCTTCCTTCCTTCATTCCTTCCTTCTCTCTCTCTCTCTCTCTCTCTCTCACTCAACACGATTATTGATTTTAGAGAAAGAGAGAGAAACATCAATGGGTTGCCTCTTACATGTGCCCCAAAGAGGAACTGAATCCACAACCCAGGAATGTACCTGACCAGGAATCTAATCAGTGACTTTTCAGTTTAGGGAGTGATGGTCCAACTGACTGAGCGACACTGACCAGGGCTGTAACAGGAGTCTTATTATACTCAGCTTTTTCCCACTGTCTGGTGCCCCTAATCCCCAGCACTCCATTTTGGTTTATGTGTCTTACCTCAATGACCAATATCACTCTTACTTCCTCTTTGCTTGGCTCATCTGGGTTCCCAAGAGTGAAATGTCAACAGAATAGTACAGGGCTCAGCATTTGTATACAAGATTCCGATAGGACACGTGATTTGACCTTGGATCATTCATTCAACCTCTTCCTTCCCTACTTTATTTCAATAACTCACAAGGAAGTGAAGCCCAGGTTGTATCTCTTTAAATGGAGGGAAAGAAAAAAGTTAATAAAATATGATGAAGTAATAAGGGGTATATCATTATCTACAAATAATTACAGATCTGATGAACACAAACGAGTACACAAAACGGCCTCTCCAATTTAAATGAACTCAAAAGATTAAGCTGTCACCCAAAATTAAATCATTTAAGACATAATCACATACCTTCACTTGATTTGTTTAAAAGAACTAAGAAAAATAAGCAACTGTGTCTTAGTCTAGAGGCTGTTTATTATTTCAAATAAACAGCAATGTCTCAAATCACAAGTCCTTTTTTGGTTTGCTCTTTTTTTTTTAGGCTTCAACATGTTATTTATTTATTTTACTGCCTTTATTTTGGTGATTCTGGTTTATCAAATTAGATAGGTTTCAGGTGTACAGTTCCGTGACGCATCATGTGTGTACTGTGCATTCACCAGGCTAAGTCAAGTATCTCTCCACCACTATCCCCCCTTCACTCTCCCACCCTCCATCCTCTTTTCCCTCTGTGGTTTGTGGCTAGGAGTTGTTCGTTTGTTTGTTTATTTGTTTGTTTTTCTGCTTAATCCCATCACCTTTTTTTTTTTGACCCAGCTCTTCCTCTCCCCTCCCCTCCGACAGCTGTTAGTATCTACAAATCTGCTTCTATTTGATTTGTTAGGTCATTTTGTTCATTAGATTCCCCAGGTAGGTGAGATCCTAAGGTGTTTTGTCCTTCTCTGACTGGCTTATTTCACTTAGCGTCATACTCTCTAGGTCTATCCGTGCTGTTGCAAAAGGTAAGCTTCCTTCTTCTTCTTCTTCTTCTTCTTCTTCTTCTTTTTTTACAATTGAGTAGTATTCCATTGTGTAAATGTACCACAGCTTTTTTTTTAACCTGCTCATCTACCGATGGGCAACTGGGCTGCTTCCAGATCTAGGCGATTGTAAATAATGTTGCAATGCACATGGAGTGCCTATATTCTTTCAAATCAGTTCATTGTCTCTTTATCAAAAAAGAGAACAGATGAATTTCTGTCGGGTCCATGTCAATCTATTTCCTTTTGTTACTAGAATTATTTCATTCTTGGTCAGTTCTAAGTTGCAAGAAGCTGTAGCTGTTATGGGAAATTAAATACAGCAATTAACCCAAGGCTACTCATAATTGAGAGCACAAAGCCAAAGTCTTGTACTGTAGCATACTAATTAAAACAGAAATTCACAAACAGATTGTAAATAAACACAAGTCAACAACTGCCTACACATTGGAACCTAACCATTGCAAAACATGCATGTCACTGGTTTTTCTGGGATGCTGAAAATGCAAGACTACTGATCAACTAACCCTCACCCATCAGCACCAATTTCTAACTTTTAAACTCATCTTATCATACATTTTCTTTGAAGTGACTCAACGTCAAAACTTTTGGGAAGTTACTTGAGATCATGGGAGCTAAAAGAAGAATTCCATGGGTCCTGTGGATTTATCTCAAATGTTCAGAGGGCACAGAAGTAGGTCACAACATGCTGATAGTTTATATGTTGCTCAGCGTCTCTTGCAGGTAAACTCAGGGTAGGGTGAGCGGTGGGGGAATGACATGCCTTCCTCTCATTAAAAACCCTTACAAGAACTTAAAGCGGATAATATAATACCAACCAGCTTTTAATCAACTGCCTGGCGTAGCTATTTATATAATATATATTGACTGCCTTTCCTCTTTTCTCCCCAGCTGGTCTATGTCATCGGATACATGAATACTTAATACGATTTATATGTTCTATTGTGGAATCAGTGGATTTCCCCTCAGCTAAAAATTAAGCATAATATTTGCTGTTTTAGTTATTTTCTGTGGAGAAAGGAACTGGTCAGCTGTTTTAACTTAAACAACACTATACACACCCAAACTTGAGTATGGGTTTGAATCAGAGAAATGTGTTTCGCTTCCATTTTTGTCTAATTAAAAAGATATACATGGCTTTTAAGGGGAAGCAAAATCTAGTCTTAAAATTCAGAACCACATTAGTGGAGCTCAATCCTTGCACCAAATTTTTGCTTTGTTATAAATATAATACTATCTCTCCTAAAGGGGTTGGGGGGAATAGCAACAACCTTCAGAATCACAGTGAATTGATTTGCTTCACTTAGAAAGTCTAGGACAGTATAAACTACAGACATGGCTTCCTGTTGGACTGTACTGCGTGCTGTGTCCTTAGACAAAACGGAAACATTTGTAGCAGAAAGGTTTACAGAATGTCACACTGTGTCTATAACAGCCAATAGACACAACTGTTAAAATACCAAGTAGCTGGGCCCTGGCTTGTGTAGCTCAGTGGCTTGAGCACAAGCCTGCGAACCAGAGGATCGCAGTTCGATTCCCAGTCAGGGCACATGCCTGGGTTGCAGGCCAGTTCCCTGCAGGCCATTTCCCAGCAGGGGACGCACAAAAGGCAACCATACATTGATGTTTCTCTCCCTCTCTCCTTCCCCTCTAAAGACAAATAAATAAAATCTTTTAAAAAATACCAAGTATCTGGTACCTGGTTGTTCTGAATTGCATGTTAAGGGATTTGCACTGCCATTGGTTTAAAAAAAGATGTATAATACAAAACTCAATTAGCTTAGGTATAAGTTATGCCTGGAAATCCACAGTACATAATAGGTGTAGAGGGCTGGAAGGGGCTAGATGGACGGATGGACCATAAATATCACTGCTGTACTGACTACAAAGTGCTATTTTGACTGTAGTAAGTTAAAGTAGTCACAACAGTGATAATGAAATGGGAGACTTGACAGAGGGCTATTCGTTGTTCAAAAAAAAATCTGCCCTGGCTGGTGTAGCTCAGTGGATTGAGCTCGGGCCTGCAAACCACACGATCGTGGTTCGATTCCCAGTTACGGCACATGCCTAGGTTGCAGGCCAGTTCCCAGCAAGGGACTCATGAGAGGCAACCATACATTGATATTTCTCTCCTTCCCTCCCCCCTCTAAAGATAAATAAATAAATATTTTTTTAAAATCTCAATGTGAGCTCAGATACTAAAATGTAAGGCAGCCCAGGACACACTGAAAGTACCGAAACATCTAACGAAGCCAAAGAGACAAGCCAGGAAAACGGTGTGCAATAACAATTACACAGAATTACTCAATTTCTATCTCTTAACTCTTCAAAGAGGAAATGCTACACCGATGCACAACGCAATATCATTGACTCCCTTGCTTTAAAAAAAAAACTGAGTAATCAGAAATAATTCAATTCATAAAAACCACTGAAACAAATTCAATCTCAGTCTAAGACGGTATTAGAATAATATCAACATAAATAATAGCTTCTGTGTAGTGGGTACCAATGAGAGGTAATTTCATTTTAATTAAATGTCAGCATGAAAATTCTGCTCATATTTATCATACTAACTACGCAGGCCATGTACCAAGAGAATACAAACAGCTGTCTGAATGTGGGATTTTCATTCAGAGATATTGTACCTGCTGGCGTTCTGATTAGTTTTTACTCATTTCAGCACTAAAAACACCAAGTTTAATTTTCGACCGTGTGTCGTATTATCCAACATGATATGAGATGATGAGACAGAATACCACTTTGCATAGCCATTACCCAATGACATATTTATCCTAGTGCTAGGATCATAATTACATGTCAAATGGCAGCCAAGATCTTTCTTTGAAGTCAGTTCAGATTGTCAAATTACAGTTCCCTTTTATGACCAGAAGTCCGGTTTGGAATCAGTGTGCTGACCCCATACCCCAGGAAAGGCTTTGAGTCTTAGTCGCTGCAGCCAGGGCCCCTGGTCCGGAAGACCCCTCAGTGCAGATCAGAAATGCACCCCCCCCCCTGTGCCCTGGGGGAGCAAACTTCTGTTTATTTTGGCTTACATACCCCTCCTTCAGGGCACGACCTACACAAACACGCACGGCAGCCCCAAGAACAGTCTTCAGACAAATCACTTATTCTGGAGACACTGCAAAATGCTCTACAATGGCTACCTCCCAAGTTCAAATGGGAAACGTTTCTAGGATTTCAAAGCTCAGTGGAGAAATATCGCATAGTTATCTTAACCCAAACCATGCTCCCAGTCATTTCCAGGGGTGGTCAAGGCGTTTCTTCTCACTATTTAGTTCCCCAGCTGGTATTCAGTATTTAAAATTTAAAGTTCAGTATTAACATTGGATACGGAAGATGGTCTGGTGCTTTGCATTTACATTAAACTATGAAGGAGGGTGTATGAGACTGACAAATTGCTTATATGGTTTATTATCCTCTTATTTTATTTTAGAAAATAAAAAAATTAGTTTAAGGAGTTTATTTATTCATTTTTAGAGAGAGGGGAAGGGAGGGAGAAAGAGAGGGAGAGAAACATCAATGTGTGGTTGCCTGTCACACGCCCTCAATGGGGACCTGGCCTGCAACCCAGGCACGTGCCCTGACTGGGAATCGAACCTGAGACTCTTTGGTTTGCAAGCCAGTGCTCAATCCACTGAGCCACACCAGCCAGGGCCAAACATAAAGAAATTTAAAGATCATGCCCAAGTTTGCCGTTTCCTTTTCTGACTCCAGTTCCTCTTGTGCATCGCCACTCCTGTCTCCCATGACACACACACACACACACACACACACACACACACATTGGCTGCTCCCTCCTCTGCATCCTGCATAACATCATTTTAGATCACACTTGTGCACGTGTCCATTCCGACCCTTAGAAGCTAAGCCTCTTGAGGGCAAGGCCAGCCCACAGTAACGATCACGTCGGCTCTACTACAGAAAATGGACAATTCCTGTTGAATCATACATGTGTGACAAAGGCCCTATCTCTTTTGGGGAGGGGGAATGTTTTCACCTGTTTGAACATGAAGCATGTCTCCAGCGATGAATTTCTACTAATGGAAATAGAGTACCTGCAACAGCAACGTAATAACAACAGTAATAATCAAGAGTAATAAATAACGAGATCATCACGATGGTAACGAGCTCTATGTCCAGCGACTTGGGCTGTGGGAACTAAGTGGTTTGGTCCATGTTTCATCCACAGCCCATCACTCAGAACTCAAGGGGCAGTAGGTTATTCATTTTTGAGAGTTCTGACTCCACTGTCTAAACGCCTTTTCAAGCCCCACCTCTGATGCTTATTAGCTATGCAATATTGCGCAAATTATATAGCTTCGTTGTGTCTCATTTTCTCCTTGCACACGGTTTAGAAAATAATCTACCTCGAAGGCTCCTTGTGAGGATTGATTGAGTTAATACATGCAAGGCGATTCATAGTATGTCTGGAATATAATAGATATTCTATGCATTAACTATTACTATTTCTGTTACGTAGCAGGCACTTGAGACTTCTTGGAGCAAGTGAGTGAATGAACACAGATCATTCTGACTAAGTTAGTTGAAGAGTTCTGTCATTGACAGAACTGCCTTCCCAACCTCATGGGTCCAGAAGTTGACCTGTTATAATGCCTTAAATTCATCAACAGACAACAACAAAATAAACATCTGAGACTGTGAAGGGACTGGGTATTTGTTTATTTCAAATCCTTTTCTTTTGTCACGCAGCAAAAGTTCCACCCTATGCCTCAAAGCTTTCTGTTTGGCAGAATACAGTCATCCAGCCATTGCGTGATTAATTGCACCTCTTGCTGGCCTCCAGAAATGATTCAATTACTACCATCACTACTTTGAACCCACCCAGGACAACGCTCTTCTCTCAGGGTGGAAAACAAGCCTGTTTCCACAGGGAGCTGCTTGTTTCTCAGAGTGAATGAAGGGCTGTCCTCTTGCCAAGCCCGGAGTGCTGGCTTGCCCAGAAAGAAAATTGCTAAAAATGAGAATGGGGACAGGACTCACAGCTCAACCGTAACCACCCGCTTTCTCCAAGTGAGAAGCAGCTTACCATTAGCCCCCATCACAACACCACACCAGTATTTTGACTACGTCCACAGCAGGCACCTGGGCTGTACCTTCCTGGGTCCATATTTGTTCCTTCCAGAAAGTTCCTAATGCTTTTGCAAACACACACACAAGTATATATTTTGGGATGGCCCACAGAACTTGTGGCGTTTGTAGGCATTCAGTCGCTTGAACAAGTGATACCAGACAGATTTTCTAAACGGAAAGGAGACAAATAAAATTCTATCCAAAAGAAATAGGAGATCATTGTTTTCTTCTATTCTCAAGTTAATCCCGAGTCAGTTTCACTGTTTCTCAAATGAAGTGGCACAAAGTACAATAAATTTCAGAAACGTCCAAAGAAAAAACATCATCAAAACTTACTACTTCTACCTCTAAATTATACTAATTACTTGTAGTATTAATTTTGATTTTGTTGACCTGGGAAACTGGGATCTCCCATTACCTTAGGAAATGTGACTGCTGAAGTATGTCCTCTTAACCTTTACAAGGAACATGTAAAATGATTGTCTTGAACGGTGTGTCCCTAAAATTCAGGTTAAAGATAAACATTTGTACAGTGAACAATATGGATCTGGATACCAGCACAAAAGTCTGAAGATCAAGTTTCATAATATAATTTTAATAAACATTATAAAATCCATAATGTATTTCCTGGTTTTGTCTTAGCTGTTGAGAAACAAACATCAGTGCACAATAATAATAAACTCCTTGTAAAGTCCTAATGGCTTGTATTTCTAATTAGTGCCTATTACAATAAGCAACTTGTATGTTTCAAAACTCTGCCTTAAAGGAGGCGTCACTTTAAAATAAGTAAATTCACTGCTTTTGATAAACTGATAACCTGCAATTTTATAGTCAACCTAAAAGACTAGTTCTTTTTCCATAAAAATTACCCAGCTGCCCCAGCTGGTGTGCTGGCTAGGTAGATTGAGCACGGGCCTGCAAACCAGATGATCGTGGTTCAATTCCCAGTCAGGGCACATGCCTGGATTGCAGGTCAGTTCCCAGCAGGAGACCCACAAGAGGCAACCATACATTGATATTTCTCTCCTTTTCTCCTTCCCTTCCCCTCTAAAGATAAATAAATAAAATCTTTTAAAAATCAACCAGCCATATTATTTTCAGTATTAAAAAGATAACAGTTTTGTACAATATGGGGACCTAAAGAGAGTCTCTTTTTAGTAATGTTCTTAAATTTTAATGTAGTGGGACTCTCAAAATTGTATCTATTTATGTTAATGCTCTCTGTCTTAATCCATCAAGTTCAGGTTGTATTATTTGTCCAGTGGTACCAATTTCTCATTGGCCAAGCTCAAAAAAAAAAACTGCTTTCATTTCACCACGTACAATGGTTGCAGTATTTATTCACTAATCCTTAGGTCCTTCAGCAATGAATTAAGGACACTTTTTTAAAAATTTATTTTTTCAATTTATTTAATTATTTTTCAAGTACAGTTTTCTGTCTATTACTCCCATCCCATCCCACCCTCCATGCTCCCCCTCCCTCCCATTTCCACCCTTCTCAGTTGTTGTCCATGTATCCTTTATATAGGTTCCTCTAAATCCCTCCCTTATTTCCCCTGAAATTCCCTCCCCTCTCCCCTCTGGTCACTGTCAGCCTGTTCTCTATTTCAGTGTCTTTGGTTATATTTTGCTTGCTTGTTTGCTTTGTTGTTTAGCTTCCTGTTAGAGGTGAGATCATATGGTATTTGTCCTTCAACACCTGGCTTATTTCACTCAGCATAATGCTTTCCAGTTCCATCCATGTTGTTGCAAAAGGTAGGAGCTCCTTCTTTCTTTCTGCAGCATAAAATTCCATTGTGTATATGTACCATAGTTTTTTGATCCATTCATTTACTGACGGGCACCTAGGTTGCTTCCAACTCTTGGCTATTGTAAATTGTGCTGCTATGAACATTGGGGTGCATAGGTTCTTTGGGATTGGTGTTTTAGGGTTCTTAGGATACAATCCCAGCAGTGGAATTGCTGGGTCAAAAGGCAAGTCCAATTTTAGTTTTCTGAGAAAAGTCCATACTGTTTTCCATAATGATTGTACCAGTCTGCAATTCCACCAAGAGTGGACCAGAGTCCCCTTTTCCCCACACCCTCTCCAACATTTGTTGTTTATTGCTTTGTGTATGATAGCCATTCTCACCAGTGTAAAGTGGTATCTCATTGTGGTTTTAATTTGCATCTCTCTGATAGCAAGTGATATTGAGCATCTCTTCATGTGTCTCTGGATCCTCTGTATGTCCTCCTTGCAGAAATGTCTGTCCAAGTCCTTTCCCCATTTTTTAATTGGGTTAGTTGTGTTCTTAGAGTGAAGTCATGTGAGTTCTTTGTATATTTTGGATATTAAACCTTTGTCTGAGGTATCATTGGCAAATATGTTTTCCCATACAGTTGGTTGTCTTTTTATTCTAATGATGTTTTCTGATGTCTGAACCATAACGCTTTTCTTCCATCACAGTTTTACCCACAGCATTCTCATTTATTATTCTGTACATATGGATTCTTATGGATTCTTCTGTAACATACAGAATTATAGCTTTATGTAAAAACTTTGTTTCCTTTCAGCCCAAACTATTCCAAGTTCTCCTCACCTCATGCCTTGGTAACTGTACAGCCTTCCAGTCTTCTCTTCAAAGATTCTCTTATGTAACACAACTGATTAAACCCCCTGACTGCACCATATATTATTTTCTCACTCTGAAATATAGAATGGCTTCTGCTGACCCGCCCTACTGGGCTAAAATTCCCCTGGAGTTCAAGGTCTGTTATATCCCAGACCCATTCTTCATACCTGACCTCAATTCCTGCCATTACAAACTTCTATTTACCCTGAATTTTCACTGGGTAGCAACTGCCGTGCCTGCCTCCCAATTCTGTACCACATTAATTACTACATTTGTATACACTTTTTCTCATATCTGACGGTTCTTATTTCCTTCTCTATAAAATCTGTGCATTCTTTAAGGCATAATTTAAAATTTTTTAATGTTTTATTTATTTTTGAGAGCAAGGAAGGAATGAAGAGAAAGAGGGAGGCAAACATCGATGTGGTTGCTTCTCATGCACCCCCAATGGGGGACCTTCCCCACTATCCAGGCATGTGCCCTGACTAGGGATCGAACCAGTGACCCTTTGGTTTGCAGGCTGGCACTCAATCCACTGAGTCACACCAGCCTGGGCACATAATTTAAATTTTACTTCCTTTGTATTTGGGGAATATACTAAACTCTAAATTCCCATTAGTTTTGAGATTTTTTGTATTGTATACTAATAATATCACCAATAATAGCTATTCTGTACTTGTGCACCAAAGAATGTGCGTAAAATATTGTACCTGCTATTTCTTTTAATATTCACACTAAAATCTTGAAGCAGAAAATATTATCAACCATACGCTACAGGAACTAAAAGCTAAAGAGATCTCCCTGAGCACAAATGAAGAGCTGAGTTGCAAACCCATGTCAGACTGACATGCAAGGGCGAGCTCTTATCCTCCTCCAAAGTAGTTAGCAGGCTGTTCTTCCTTAGGTTCCACATGGTTATCACGCTCATCTCCTCCATCTGTGCTGCCTGAACACAACTTCCCCAGAGCAGAAATGCCCCACCTATTGCCTTCAGTGATGAATATGCATATAAACACACTGTCTCAACACATCCACTGTGGATCAAACATTCAGGTAGATTTCATGAGAAATGAATAAATGGTCCCTGGCCCGTGTGGCCCAATGGCTTGGGCATCATTCTGCAAAGCGAAGGGTCACCAGTTAGATTCCTGGTCAAGGCACGTGGCCCAGGTTGCTGGGTCAGTCCATGGGTTGGAGCACATATGAGAAGCAACCGATCGATGTTTCTCTCTCACATCATTGTTTCTTATGAAAGAAGAAAGTAAGTAAGTAAATAAAATATATCTTCTTACTCTCTTTCTCCCTCCCCTCCCCTGTCTCTAAAAGTAAGTAAATAAAATATATTTTTTAAAAAGGAAATAAACAGATGAGACAAAGAAAAACAAAGCAAAACTAAACTCTAAATAACTTTATAATCCTACTTCCAGACAGAAAAATATGTAATATTGTAGCATCAAACCTCTCAGAAATTTAAGTACAAGTGATGGAGACCCGACAATCCCCACCAATTCTACAGGTGAAAGATGTCAAGTCCTCCCTGAACGTGTCCTGAACTTTTGCAGGGGTGGGCATGGGGTGATTTACTTTGTAATAATGTTTTCTACTCCTTGAGCTAAGTTGCTACATATGCTCTTTCTATGCTTGAGTGTCTCAGTTTCCGTTAAAAAGAGTAATCCCTACTGCGGGCACTTATGGACACTTTGGACCTCTTGACGATTTGTGAAGAGAGACAGAACAACAGCAGCAAGCCAACATATTCAACAGGCACATCACAGAACTGCGCTGGGTTCCCAGACTTCCTCGCCCTTACCATCTGCCTTTCTCCCTCTCTGCCTCTAACTTCCCCTTTCCTCGGCAAAACCGACCCTTCCTTTCCTCATTGCAGGGAAGGCGTGCTCTGTCCTTTGCTCTGCTGACGGCCACTTGAGCTCCTGTCACAGCGTCTCATGTTACATGTCAAGGGGCTGCAGGCTGATGACGGTATTTGCCCACACAAAGTTCGTTTCTTCTTACTGTCGGTTAACAGAATGCATTTCTCTTTGTTTATCTGTGCGTGCGCGTGTTTGTGCACGTGCATGCATTAACATTTTTAGGGCGTGCATCTATTGCCTTCAGCCTGGAAAACCAGACACCAGACAGAGTGTGCACGAGGCCTGCAGCATGGGAGGTGGGTGTATCCTAGTTATGCTTATGAGCATAGAACTGCACACAACTTAAACATTAGGAAAACCCCGAACAGCTATCAGTACTGTGTAGTAAGCATTTCAAAAAGAAGCACAGGAAAGTCACAAATTTCTGATAGTTATTATTAAATGGAATCCAGATAATATCTACTGAACCTTATATGGCTTTTTCCTATGTTGTCTACCTATTCCTTCCTCCTCCTTCTAGCACATGTTCTAGGCCTACTTTAACCTCTTGGCCGAGCTTACCTCTCTGTTCTCCTCATTGGCCTATCCTCTTCTCTTTTTGTATTTCATCATGACTTTATCTGTTTTGGTCACCTATCTCTTCTTCTCCCTCTTCCTGTTTCTACTCTCTCAAAATGACTACAAAATGGAATTAAACCAGATTCTTAACATTGAAGATGATTGGTCCAATGACATTTTAAGTCCTTAACATCACTTATTTAAAAACCTGAAGATATCCTTTTCTTTGTAAAGATATACAGAATTTGAATATAGATATATTGAGATATATCTGATGCAGATAGCAAGGACCCTTAAAATGTTTTTCTACGAGTCTACTACACATGATCACTGAGAAATGCCACAGTGGGCATGTGGTGCAGTTAGGACAGGTTCATTCAAAGGAAAAGGGGATTAATGCCTGGGAATCAAAACTCTTTTACTTCTTGCATTTTACTCCATGGAAGATTTAGTATTCCTATTGTTTCTATTAATACTGGAATAACATTCTAAGAATATACAGAAAAATACTCCAGGTGCTAAATTCTGTATTCTCTGTGTCCCAAGGAATTCAATACTTTACTGATCTATTGTCTATAACTACTTTATTATTTACTGTAAAATAAGAAGCCCAACTAATTTGCAGTCTGTCGTGACTGGACTCTGGGTGCATCCGCAGGACAAAGCAATAGAGTGTGGAGTGAGGGGGGTGAGGGGCCAGGTAACATGTTAGTTCCCTCCCCACCTTCCCAGCAGGCCAGCCAGCCATGCTGCCTGCAGAAGCCGGAGGCCTGAAATCAGCCCTGGGGCCCTCTGTGTGCTCCAGAGAAAAATGCCTTTTGTTCCAACGAGCAAAAATTAAGTAAGGCAAAATGACAAGGCCCACAGAAGGTCATTTTTCACATTTTCTTGAGAAGTTTCTATGTTCTGGGCAATGATTTTAAGGTTTCTGGAATGGAGCACTTGCGTGAAAACTACAAGACTCATCTGACCGTGTCTGAAAAAATAAAGAAAGCATCATTGTATTTGTTTTTGAGGAGTGGAAAAATCTACAGAATCTATTTTCCTTTGGATATGCAGAAAAAGATTTTAATCTACAAATGGGGACATGATATCTTCTTAGATTATTCCATTTTAGGTTACTACAGTTCTAAAAACTGAACACTGTGCAGAAACCATTCTCAACCTGAGTTTGAGACGTGGAGCTTATTCACAAAAACATGTGCCTTTATGAACATTGTCACAAAGATTAACCAGCCTAGAAAACCAGAGAGTAAATTACCACCCCCATGCATGCTTTGGTAGAAAACTATTTCTGTTTTTGCAACCTCTAGCCCACAAATTCATTGTTCCTCATTTCCCCCTGACTTTGGCAGAACAAGGGACGGGGCTGGATTTTATAGCACTTGGTCAAGTTCATCACCATATCTTCAGCACCATCACTGACCCTTAGCAGGGGCTATATTAGTGTTTGTGGGCAACAACAGAGAGACTAGGGCTATTTTGTTAATTTGTAGATATAAAACTCAAGACATTCTGTGCCTGTTCGTTAAATTTGAACTTCTCTATTTTCATCTCGATGATAATTTAGTACTTGTTAGTTAAAATTCGAAAGAGAAAATGATCACCTCTATATCCTTATAATTTTATCGGTTACTAACTAAAGGTAGCAAATACTCCCTCAATAAAAGTTTCTTTCAGGCGGGACGGGTTTCCTTTTCGCAAACAAAAATTAAGCTACTCTTTTAAGAGCTAAGAGTCCCAACATTGTATCTGAAAACAAAATCGATGTATCACATCTCACTGTGGTTGATAACATCTTGCAATTAAATCAAAACATGGAGAAGTATGGACATTATTAAATGATGACTGCTTCACCCTCACGTGAGCTTAAACCTGGAACGTTCAGGCGCCGTGCCTGGATGCGCACCTACAGTCAAGAGTGTCCAATGATTAACGGAAGATCACTTTTATCAGCCAGAACTTGAGTCAAAGGCGTGCTCGTGGAAGTAATTATCTCTATGATACAAGGAACACATTGTGAGGAGGCCTTGTTTACAGGATGCTGACAAGTGTGGTAGGCACACATCTTTGCAGTATTTTATATAACGCAGATTTCCATAGCAGGAAGCTGCTTGGAGACGGACCACCTGGCACTGGCTTCACAGGTGACGCCCCCTCTGAAGGGGCTGTTCGTCTGTTGGTGACCTCTGGTCCCCTCCCTCGCAACTCCCAGAGACCAGAGCCCAAAGATCCTCTCCGCTCATATATTCTTAGCACAGTCTGGCCCAAGGGGCTCTCAGCAGGAGTTACTCAAATTCACTGGTTTTGGGTATACCGCGTAGCTTTGAATTGTTAAGGATGCTTAAGATGAATGACTGCATGTTTAATT
The DNA here is from genome assembly GCF_014824575.4 of Sturnira hondurensis. Lineage (NCBI taxonomy): Eukaryota > Metazoa > Chordata > Mammalia > Chiroptera > Phyllostomidae > Sturnira > Sturnira hondurensis. Next base: position 56,599 of record NW_028095095.1, read on the forward strand.
TAATTTTGCTGAAGGCGCTAGATTTACAAAGTCATTAACCCATATTTGAGAGGAACGTCTCTACTTGGCGATGGCGTTGGCGGGTGTCGTCAGCAGCTAGAAGGAAAGCCCAGTCCAGACAGAACTGGAGTGAGGAGGGCTTCTTCCCAGGGCAGATTTCTCTCTCTCTCTCTCACCAAATGAGTCGTAACGCTCCTTCTAGCCAGGTACCCAAGGACCCTTCGCAGCACAACTTTGAGTTGCTATACGGAGAAATTTTGAAACACCATATTTTTTAAATGGGACACACAATGCTCTTAGAAGAACAAAGCAAAACATCTTTTATATTTTGAAAGCTTGTCACATGGCTGCTTTTTTTTTGCCTTAAATTCTTTTCAAGTGACATAGTATTATTATTTTTTCTTCAGTAATTGGGAGTGTATGAGCAGCGATCTTTTCAAGTTAAAGAAATCAGAGGAATAACTAATTACAAACACCAACCCACAGCCAACATAAAAAAGCAATAAAATGACAGCATCGAAATCTACATATTTATACACTGGCCGAAATTCTAGAAGAGATGGATAGGATAGATTCAAAGGTACTTTCTCCTCAGGGAAAAAGACCTGAAGTAAAATGAACTTAGTGACCAAGGGTGGACAGATAATGATAAGATTTCTTTCCAGAAGCATACCTCCATTACGAAGAGATATGCCGTTACATATTTGGAATTACAGGTATTTTCACAGTATTAGCCATCTCTGTACTTGAACTAATCAGTCGGCAATCTGGGGCACATAGGTCAAATGATCAATTATATAGAATGATTTTCTTTAAGAAAAGAAAATGGCCATTAGAAGGGAAGAAAGATAAGAGAATTCAGTCAGGTCTAGAAAGGAACAATTTTCAGAAACAGAAGGAAAGAAAGAAAAGCAGATAAAGGTTTTACTAACAGTAATCCTGCAAGCCCAAAAGTTACTCCTATGAATGAATTCTTTTATTCACGGTATTATAAACATTAAAGTGCAGTAATCGTGCCAGTTATTTATATATTGTGTTCGTTGGTTTAATCAAATACAATTTTACCGATTTTTTATGATTCAAAGGTATTCGTTTCTTCTTCTAATGAAAAAAATAACCTACACGTTTTTATATATTCTTCCTGCCTTAAGATATTCTGCACAGACCTACACGCGGACGCTAAGCCAGGTGCAAGGTGTGCCACTGTCTCTGCTGTCCGCTCTTTATTGGCAGGGGTCTGCTGACTATTGTTCGTGAAGGTCCAAGTAGCAAATATTTGAGTCTTTGCCACCCATAGTGGGGTTCCATGGAAGCCACCTGACTTCCTGAAAGCAGTGCAGGCAACATAGAAATAAATGGGCATGGCTACCTTCTGATAAACTTTTATGGACATTAAAACACAAATTGTATATAATTTTTCATGTTCCATAAAATGCTAAATTCCCTTAATTTAAAAAAATCATTTTTAAAACACTTTTAGCTAAGGGCTGTATAAAAACAGTGCCTGGCTGAATTTGGCCTTTGGGCTACAGTTTGATGACATCTGGGTACACAGTGTTGAAAAAGGAAAAGTTTCTTTTTTCTGATATGATTTATATTTCTACACAATATCCCCTACCCTCTGAAGTCACACAGGCCTTTCTCTTAGGAAAATTGTAAGGATTTATCACCAAGCCTTTATTTCACGGAAAGATATTTATCATTGGCCATCTCAGTCCACTTGGCTACGAACTGATGTGACGGATTCCAAGAAAAGGGAACAGTTTGCAGTTGGCAGGGGAACGCTAATGCAATTTCTGCCACCTCCATTTGAAACAGAAGTATGGCAATAAAGAACAACAGTTTTCAAAGCAACCAATGCGTATCAATAAAAGAAACCCCAGTTTGGTTTGCCACCCAGTGACAGCATTCTTGGCATTTAAAATGCCCTGTAATTAAGATATTTAAGTATGGGGGGGGGGATGTTATATGCTTTAATTTAAATGAGCCATTAAATTCAAATCAGCAATCTAAACTCCTCGCATAATACACGAAGAAATCTGAGGCTGATGTTTAAGCAGTCTGCCCAAGAAAAAATGGGAGGTTTCCAACCCAGTTCTTTTTTTTCCCCCCGATTCCAAAATAAATGTTCTTTCCCCTATAAATGGACTCCAAGAATGGAGGTACATTTATATTTTCTCAGAAGGAAGCGGGGAAACTAAGCCTCTAGTTCACAAGTAATTAGTGACAATTTAATTGGAATTGAAAGTGTTTTCTCTGCATTGATAAATAATTAACACCAACAGAGACACAGCTTTGCCCTGCTTGAGAATTGTAGAGTAGCAGATAAGCTTTCTAAGGAACCAGTTTAAAAGGAGTTGGGGGGGGGCGGGGGGGGCAACCTGCATTGGTATCTCCTAGTCCTATGAGCACAAAGTCTGGGATTTATCCACTTTCTTGCACCCGAGTCAGGGAAGCATTTGCCATTCTTGGGTTAAAAGCGGTATTCAGGTTCAAGTTGGAGAAATAAAGTAGATGATGTCTAAGGGTCACCAAAATGATACCTCTTCCTAAATTCAGCCATAAAGCCACCCCTCCCCCACACCCTCCTCTCTTCTCCTTCATACATACATATTAATTATTACACATATAATTACTAGTTATTATAGCCTAAATATTTTAAGGTTTTCATTTATATGAAGAGTAAAATAAAGGTCTTTTCTGCCAATAATCTCCCAAGTGTATAATACAAACAAGTATCCATTTATTTGTTAAAAGTATAATAACAAATAAGCACAAAAAACAGTAGCAGTTGCATTTCTATTGCCACACATAGAATATTAAAATAATGAAATTGGCACTTTTTGTGTTAGACATTTGACACAAAAAAGAGTATTTTGTACTAAGGATGTACCTCTTCCTCATATGTTTCTGGAATACAAAATGAGATAATTCCCTATAATGGAATTTATTTTTTCATAAAACCAATTGTGAGTGTAAACCTGGCATTTTCCTACTAAAGGAGTAAATAAAAATAAAGATCGATTGAAAATAAGACTTGGAATATAAATGTTCTGAAAGCCCAAAGCACTCTTACATAATATTGAACACCTGTGCGGGCTGCCGGACCTAAACAGATTTGTACTCGTCGCTTTTTACATTACTCTGGTGAATAATGAAAATCAGTCAAGACAGACTTATTTATACTGTGTATAATTTCATTCGAGGCTTTAAAGGGCAATAATGAATCGAGGCAGAAAAATGTATTAAGGATGAGGAAAAATTAAACACAGTCCATGTTCTCATAGTGCCTTCAATTTGCCTGGATGCAGAAAATAAGTCCCATGCCTGCATGCACTGTCTGCACCCTACTTTTTGAATATTTTCATATTTTCAATCAAATTAATACACTGTACCATTAGTCAACGGCTAAGTACATTATACACATAAAAATACGCCTGTCTTACGTTGTTCTTTAAGTTCACTCTTCCCATAGGGAGAGGAAAGAACATCCGTACCAAGGTGAATGGAAAGAAACAGTCTTTTCTTCTTACGCTTTATCAGTCCCCTCTTTTTTTTTAAAGATTATGTTTATTTATTTTTAGAGAGAGGGGAAGGGCGGGAGAAAGGGAAGGAGAGAAACATCGATGTGTGGTAGCCTCTTGGGCACCCCCTACTGGAGACCTGGCCTCCAACCCAGGTATATGCCTTGATCGGGAATTGAACCAGTGACCTTTCAGTTCACAGGCCAGCACTCAATCCACTGAGCCACACCAACCAGGGCAAAAGCCCCCTCTTTATCTAAGTACATGGAAGGCTGTGGCACAAAATGCATTAAGTTTCCTATTTGTTTTGATACTGTATCTACGGGCAGGTGAGAAGACTGGTGAAATTATCCACAGCTCCACCAAGTACAGCAGCATTTACGGCTTCCTGACTTTACAAACACTCAGAATTTAAACTCTATTAAGAAGCTTCATTCATTCAGTCAGCCTACAAGTATGAATATCCAGAGATTCATTTAAGTTTTCAAAAATATATTCTAAAATCAGTAAAAATAAAATCTTTCCCCAATATCTCCCAAAGTTCTGTGCACCCTAGTGACTGAATCAAGAAAATGTAAATCCACCCTGGCTGGTGTAGCTCAGTGGATTGAGCGTAGGCCTGCGAACCAGATGATTGCGGTTCAATTCCCAGTCAGGGCACATGCCTGGGTTGCAGGCCGATTCCCGGTTCCTGGCAGGGGACGAATGAGAGGCAACCATACATTGATGTTTCTCTCTCTCTCTCTCTCCTCCCCATCACCTCTAAGATAAATAAATATAATCTTTAAAAAAAGAAAATGTGAATCCTTCATCATATAATTAAGCATCATGGAACAGGCTTTCCAAATCTAATAACGAGAGGGGATTTATTATGCATTTAAATATTTGGACACAACTATTTTTGTACTTTTCTTTAAGCAGATATGACATTAAAAAATCATAGGTATTTCTCCCCAGGTAGGACAACAGTAACTTCTGACACATGATTATAATTTTAAGGTTCAAATCTGGCACTTTTTTTCTCCTTTCTTTACATTAACAAAACCTTTTATCCAGGTAGCAACACTCTGGCAAGCTTAAAAATAGCTCCGTCTGAGACTTTGCCATATCCCCTGTTTATGATCACGGAAATGCACATGAAATCTCCCCGACTAAGGCTGCACCGGTGCAATCGGACCTGTCTAGTTGGGAAGCACATGGTCAGAAGTCACAAACCTTGGAAAAAGATTCCCGTCTGCTGGAACTCTCTCCCCTGAGGCTTCAGTTCTCCCCTCACACCACCCCCCACAGGTCAATTCAAAGGTAAAAATGGGCTCATATCTTTGCAAATGTGGACTGTGAAGAAAGAAAACAAATAAATATAGCTTCAGGACCCAGGGGAGAAGTGACCTGACAGCCACCTGTGAGGTCCAGCAGGCTCATCTGCCTCTGGGTACCGGCTGCAGTCATTTGCCAGGGTGGCCTCCAAACACTCACTCCATGTCTTGGGGCTGGTGGGGAGCGTGGGGACACCTACTCAGAGGAGATACTTCCCAAGTGCAAATCGCTGACTTCATCTTACAGCCCACAAATGGAGCTCATGTGACTCTCAGTAGTATGAGCCAGCCGCCCACCCGTGGGGTGAGGCGATTTTGTTAATTTTTTTTTTAAGCTACAGGAATAACGTCAAAACATTTCATTCTCTAGGAAAAGGTGGCAAGGACTAACATGAACCCCTCTGCCTCACATGTGCTTTCTTTCAGTTCACATTAATGTTGCATTTGGCTTTATGGGACTCAGCAATACTCGATGCTGAGTCCCATAAAGTGCCTGCTGAGATTTCTGTTTGATTCCCAATGGGTGTTCTAATTACCTGTGTGTCTTTAATGGTGAGACCTGTCCTATTGCACCTCATGTTCTGATGGTCACATACAGGCTCATGGACATGTGCTGGGGAAGGACTGAAAGTCACTAACCACTGTGAGGGGGGGAGGACAGTAGTGCATTCTGAATAATCGCTCTGCTCCACAGAGGTAGACAGGGTCAGCCTACCCAGGCTTTTGAAGTTAAGGGTTTGGGCTCTTATCCCAGGAACAAGAGGAAGTCATTCAAGGGTTTTTAACAGGGAGTGACATAATCCCATTTCTATTTGAAAAGATCATTCTGACTGAGTATGCGAATGGCTGAGTGTAGAGAAAAAGCAAAGTTCTTAATAATTTGGAAACTGCCTGGGGCGACAGGAAAAAAAGCAAAAAGGAGGCCAGCCTGATGTGTCCTTACAGAAATTTCTATGGAAAAGATTCTAGTGGCTCAGTGGCATTTACCTTAGCAAATTTATGACCCTCGCATTGCAAGAGTCAGAAATAAGTTGACTGAAGTTTCATTTAAAATCCATGAAATCTCAAAACTACGAAAGCCAGGAAGCTATCACTGTTCCCAGTGAATGAACGGAGAAACTAAGGCTCACATACAGCAGAGAGTTTTCCCGAGTGACACGGTGAACGCCAGCTTCTTAAAAAAAAACCTGTCAGCATATTTGGGTTAATTTTTCATGGGCTCATTTTAGAGTTTCTGAGAGAGGAAGCCATGCTGTGGTCAGCAAAGGTAAACCCTAGTCTGTAACAGACACTAATATGTCAACCTTAACACACACCCAAAAAGGGAAATGCAACATTTTCCTTCCAAGGATTCACGTTTAAAAGACTTCTTCACAGAAACTGAAAATGTCTCCTCTTTGTGGTATAGATTGCACAATGGTCACGAACACAGAAGATTGATGTTAGTCGAATTCTCCATGTCTGATTCAGATGTTCCTATATAATTAGTATAGATTGAGTAGTTTCCCGTGTCCTGGAAAATAAGCGAGCAGCAATGTGGATGTGCTCGTGACAGTCAATGTTAATTAGTTAAGGATTTATACCTGTTTCCAAAACTCATTTGAGATCACTGGTTCTTCACCTGTCAATACCTATGTCTATATCAAGTCAATATCTGTAGGGTAAATAGCTTCTTTATTTAAAGCAACTTTGCTTAAAGAGAAGTTCGTTTTAAAATGTCACTAGTAATCTTTGTGAACTTTGATCTACATTCTCTATTATAGGGAAATTGGTTAAATACATTTCATGCTATAAATTTCCGAGAAATGTCTACAGGCCTGGAACTGCTGAGAGAAGCGGTGCGGAGCATCTGAACCTTGGGAAAAAACTAGGTGAACTCCATTTGGAAGCCACGGTCAAGTGGCTGCTAACACAACTCAGTGGACAGCCATCAGGCTGCGGGGACCCTCTTAGAGCCCTTAGGAAGGCGCGGCGGAGAGGATGAAAGTGGAGTCACCAGTTAGCCCTGATGGCAGGAGTGAGTGCCTGCTCCTGAGACAGACTTCCTGTTCCCCGCTCAGTGATAAAGGAAGTAGCCCCCAGCAGGACCCCCCCCCCCTCATTGCATGAGATAATCATCTTTTAAGATGGTTCATCTCATGAATGACTGCTCAGTTTACTATCAATATAATATTGACATGTCGGTTACGTTTAAAAAGTAAAAATGAAAAAAATGCAGACTGTACAAGGACTTCATTTTGGCATCTTGGTCACCAGGAACTGCCTCCAGTTTTATCTCCGTGGATCGTTTGACACTAAAACTGGAAGCGAGAAGACGGCAATTTGAAAATGGAAGGTCACGGCTCAAGTCACAGCGGTTCTATTTGTTCATTCTCCCCTTGGACAAATTGGAATCTTTCAAAATCTTGATTTCACAAAATAGGGAAATGAGCACCAACCTCGTAAGGTCTCCGTGTGAATGAATGCATGATATATTTGAAAAGAGATCCATACATTATAAAAAGTATATAAATGCTCTTGGTTTTATTATAGAAAGCAGGAGACATACTCTTCCCCTACATTAGTCATCTCCCAGTATTTTTGAGCATATAATCCTATTAATCAATTGAGTTTGCAAATGCTCCAATATGTGGGGTTTTAAAAGCAAAGTCTCGACAGGGACCATTATCAGTAGTTTGTCATCAATAAACATGCAGAGTCAAGCCTATTATAAAAAATAGTCGGTTTATCCACAATTTTAAGTTACCGCCTGGGTAATTTTTTGCCTCATTGGCCTATTTCTTGTCAGATCTGATGAAATCACCCTTGGTTTTTACCTCCTGATGTTGCTAAGAAGGGGGAGTATAAACACCAACCTTGCCCTTTTCTTGTTGTGTTTGTAGTTCCAGTGTAACATTCATAAGGTTTTTCTGTCAGAATCTCCTGCAGTCTCTTTGACAGAGAGTTGACAGACAATTAAAATATTTGTTGTTACTGATCTCCTCTTCCCCGTAGGAAATATTGGCACCGTATGTGAATATGACAATGTCACCGTATGTGAATATGAATGAAGTTTATACACCAATGTGTACCCATATGATCAAGAATGAGGAAAGATTCATTGATTTCTACTTTATGTAAAAATAGACAAAAATAGAATATCAAATAATAGACAGAAAACTGTACTTGAAAAATAACTAAATAAATTTTAAAAAACTAAAAAAAAAAGAAGATCGAAATTTGTCTTTCCATGTTTTACATCCCATACTTGGTGCATTACTAACATCTATACCGGGGGCATCACTCACCTGGGCTAATGATTTGTAATACAACAAATCAATACACCTTAACTTCTTTCAAAATACCCAGGACCACTTATTTTTTTCCACATGATCTTTACTTCATTCATAAGATTTTGTTATTTTAAAAATGAAGATGAATTTAATAGAGGTGAAATTCCCTGATTCTCTGCATCACTCTTTATGAGATCATTATCACTGACAACGTTCAAAGGTATGTTTGATGTTTTTACTTTTCATATTACCTAATTATAAAAGGGGACCTTAAATTTTGGAAGTGTTCGCTCAGGTGAGATTTATTTTAAAAACCAACACATGGGTTAAGAGGCACACAAAGCTTCATCTTGTTCATCTATAAAATTATAAAATTGCAGGCATGGTTACCTATTTTATAATAGTTGGCAGTGCTCGGCTCATACGCATTCCATAAAAACTTGAGGATTTGATATTCTCGTTTCAGAATCATGAGTACTGTTTTAAAAAAAAAATACAACCTGAGTACTACGACTGATCGCTGAAATCAGGTACCAAATCGGGCTGCGCCACGGGGCCACGAGCAGTTCTAACTCTGGCGCGGTGCGCTTTAAACTTTTCTCTGGGGCATTTTGAAAGAGAAGATACTGTTTCTGCAAATCAGTTTCTGAAATCTCAGATTTCCAAAGCAACGGCAAATCAGTTTCTGATCTATTGTCAGAACACATTTATTTTGAGAATACGGCGACAGTGTTTATGATTCATAAATCATAAACACAGTGGATTTTAAAATGTAGCCTACCTTTCGGTAACTCTGATTAAAAATACCGGACGTCTCAAAACTTATCGCTTAATAGTCCTTTACCGATTGGTCTTCACTTCCAACAACAGACCTATAGTCATTACAGGCATAGTCGCATTCTTTAAAATTCCAGTAACAGTAAGCGAAATGGTATAAGTGGCCCTTCCTGACTCATTTTGGGTGCCCTGGGACTTTTGGTTTGGATTTCGCTCATACAATAAACCTGCTCCTACAGACATCAGGCCGGCGAATAAGTCACAGTGTCCCAAAGTGGTGGCAGGTGAGATGGGCCCAGCCTCCCACTCCTCATTGCACACGGGCAGGGGAGACACACAAGGGTGGATACAGGGAGTGAGTGGAGCATCATCTGCACACAGTGTCTCCAAGTACCAGGAGGCCTAACGTTGCTTTGGAGCCTGGAAGTGGTTCTCCCTTGCCTTTCCATAGCTGCCACTTTGTGAGCCCCAGGAATACCACCCAGGTGCAAGAACAAGGATGGAGCAGAAGCATTTGGTCCAGAATCACTTCCATGAGTCTTTATAGAATGGGCTTCCTCCAAGACACGGAAACGACCTACGTGTCCTACGGTGGATGACTGAATGAAGAAGACATGATATAATACCCAATGAAGTAATCCTCAGCCATAAAAAAAATGATGAAATATTGCCAGTTGCAACAACACGCATGGATCTTGAGAAGGGAAGTCAGACAAAAAAAAATAGAACCATGTGATTTTACTCATCTGTAGGGTGTAAAACAACAAATGAACCAACAAAACACACACAGAGACACAGACAACAGCATGGTGATTACCAGAAGGAAGGAGGCTGGGGAGGTAGAAGAGGGTTCACGGGGCCAAATACATGACAGAAGGAGACTAAACTTTGGGGAGTGAACGCACAATGCAATATGCAGACAACGGCTTATACAATGCTACGCCTGAAACTTACTTGTCACTAACCAATGTTACCCTAATACATTGAATTTTAAAAACAGGCTTCTTCTGTTCACAGATCTACAGATTATCAAGTCCAAAAAAAAAAAGGGTCAAGAAGGTGAGCATTGATGACCGCACCCCCATCCTAGGAGACTTAAACAGCAGTGCTAATGTGAACTGTTCTTTCTTCAAAAATGTGTGTTTAGGTCCTAAAACTTTTAGGTCTCTCCAGGTGACAGGCACAGAGCACAGAGGCATATCGTACCAGGGGCGTCCAATCTTTGGGGATTTCTGGGCCACATTGGAAGAGGAAGAGTTGTTTGGGGCCATGCATTAAATACAGAAACACTAACGAAAACTGATGAGCAAAAAAAAAAAAAAGTTTTAAGTAAATGTATGACTTTGTGTTGGGCCTGAATTCATAGGCGTCCTAGGCTTCATGCAGCCTGGGGGCTGTGGGTTGCACACCTCTGTAAGGATCCCTTACACTGTAATAATATGGAATGGCCTGTCTCTGTTAATGTACCACCCACTGTGATAAGAAATTCTACATACATTTTCCCCTTTTATCCTCATTACAACTGTGTAATATGTCTACCTTCTTACAGGTAACTTAGCTAAAGAAATTAGATAAAATTTGAGATTTAAATAAAGTCATACAGGTAGGTAGTAAGTGAAAAAGCTAGTACTGAGATACGACTTTGAGTCTCATTTCAATAAGTTTTTGTTAAACGTTCAATGAGACAAATTTCATTTCAGGAATACCAAGAAAGCATCCTCTCTATCTCATCTGCTTACTGAGGCCTGAAATTCCACCATAAAAGATTTATTCTTCAGTAGGAAGATACTCAGCCTTTATTAAAATGAAAATACTGCGGGTTATAGAATCATTCTAAGTCACAGCGATGCTTTAGACCTTGATGTGAAGGGAAGCCCCGTTGGTTAGGATATTCTCACATCAGCAGAAAAGTGAACTTGAAACAACACGAACGACGCACAGTATTTTGGTTCACTGAACCCGCAAAATCCAGGCACAAAGGTGACACCGGGTATGGTCCATGCGGACTTTTGACTCCCCTCTGTAATTTCTGTGGTTCCGCCCCCCCCCCACTCCCCCCCTCCGGCAGCCTTCGTCCTCAGGGACAGGGAGGGCAGGACGGCCAGGGTTTCCACAAAGAGGGGCAGTCACTTCAGGAGCTTTGAAAATGCCTATCTGAGACTGCATCCAGACAAGTAAAATGAGAATCCAGGGCGGGAAGGTGGAGGGATGCACAAAGCGGACAACTGATCATCGTATTTTCTACTAACGACAGCAAAACCTCCCGAAATGATGTTACTGTGCAGCTGGAATTTACCGTCACTCTGGTCCAGACTCCAGAATGAGGGTCAGTTTATGACCGAACCCAGGTGGCTGCAAGAGTATGGGGAGGGACCCAGTGGCCAGAAGGGGAGACAAGGACGTTATACCAAGCTTTCGTGTCAAAGGGCAAGAATGGATGGCAGGAGGAAAGCGAGCTGAGGACTTGACCCCTTGATAGGGAGGAAAAGGGTAGACCTCAAGGAGCCTGGAAGAAATACAGACACAAGGGAATGAGGGAAAGAATATAAGAAGTTTCTACTTCCTGTTTTATGTGAAGATCGTTCTCAATGATAATATTAAAGACAATAACATATCTTCCATTCACATGAAGTATTCTTTAAAAACACTCTCATCTATAGTCATTTGCAAACACCAATTTTTTAGCTGCCCTTAGGAGTTCTAGGCTATTGTCAATCTAAAAATTCTCTGATAAACATACTAATTTCTATAAAAAGATGGCATGGATTAATTGAGATACAGTTCAAATTCAGTACCGTAAAAAATTTCAAAGCACCCTGGCTGGTGTAGCTCAGTGGATTGAGCGCGGGCCTGCGAACCAGACGATCACGGTTCGATTCCCAGTCGGGGCACATGCTTGGGTTGCAGGCCAGTTTCCAGCAGGGGCCAGTTCCCTGCAGGGGATGCACAAGAAGCAACCATACATTGACGTTTCCTTCCTCTCTCCTTCCCTTTCCCTCTAAAGGTAAATAAATAAAATGTTAAAAAATAATAAAAATAAAAATAAACAGTTTCCAGCATTTAAAAAAAAAATTTCAAAGCACATCTAAGTATATGCATACTGCATTGCCAGTCTAAAGCTCACTGAGTTCCTTGTGTGTGTGTGTGCGTGTGTGTGTGTGTGTGGACCTTATAAAGTCTAAACATTTCCAGAAAGAGCATACAAATGAGCTTAGGTAAGACAACATTGATACAGAAAAATAAGAAGGTGGAATTAGCTCTAGACAATACTAAATATTTTAAAGGCACAGTATTTAACTGTTATATTCACACAAGAATAGAAAAGTAGCAAAATAAAATAACTAGACAACAAATGAGATGTATCAAATAGCTAAGTCACAAAAAAGTCCTAAATAAGAAAAAAAGAGGAGAAAATACAGAAAATGCTACAAAAATCATTTTTAACTATTTGGTATATTTCTGTTTAAAATAGTGAATGCTTCAAACATCATAGAAATAGTGATTTGGAAATTAAATTCCTCATAGTTCATCCTCAGGGACCTGCATGTTAATATGTTGGTATATATCCCTCCAGGTTTATATGTTGTTATAAGAATATTACTCTCGTTTTACTTATTTATGTTTCTCATCTAATTTTCCAGTTTCTTGAGATCTAAATCACTTCCTCTAACAATAAATTATTGCAAAATATGTTTGGTCAAGCCCTAATTGATGAACATATATGTTGTTTACAATTTATCACAACTAACAAAATGCTATAATCAATATCTCTGAGCAGGTAATTTTGTAATCTCTTATGCATATCCATATTTCAACAGGATTATTAAAATTTTATTAGAAATTTCCAAATTATAAAAGCATTATTGTTCCAAGTGATTAGAAAAGTAATCTGTTCACAACTGTTACACATGGAAAAGACATAAAATAATAAATTGTAAAAGAGGAAATAAAAGTTGCTAACATAGCAAACAATTTTCAATTGCGGTGATAATCAGAAAAATACCAATTTAAAAATTTCACTCAGCAAAATTACTTTAATTTTTTAATAAAAACTAGTATGCATCAGGGCCTTTAAAATGTTATCAATAATTATAAATATGTAGAGAAGATATGAAACAACTTCTAAAATGAACTCATGATAAATATATAATGTGAAACTTGATATCATTAATAAATAAAAGATAATATAAAATTAGATTATGATTGTAGAATTTTAAAAACAGACTGAAGTAATTATACCAACATATTACTGGGGGTGGGGAGTTAGCAATATGATTTTCACTTGTGTGTGTCACTGTCTGTATTGTGTGTCCCCACCCCTCATGTATTTCTGTTATCAAAGAACAAAAATGTGTGTGACAAGAATTAATGGTTTTCCCCAATCAGCTTCTAAGTATTTTTACGATTACATATTGGCTTTCAAAAACGAATGCGCAGCTTTGTTGTAACAGGGTGCTGTTTTCACTTTGATGATACAGTACCCTGTTGTCATTTATATCACAGCAGTATTTATCATATATTCTCAGACCCACAAAAGACCAGTTCTCATTATTCTGAGTAAGTGCAAAGAGTGATTAACTCCAGCTCTCACAACAGGAGTATCTCAAGAGCTTTCTATCCATTTCACAATGTTCTTTAGAAGGTTTAGAATATCATTGTGTGCGAGACGTGGGAAGAAGTCACACAGTCTACCATTCTTTGTTCCTTTCCTTGTGGGCCCAGTGAGAAGCTCTGAGGAGAGGTTTTGAAGTGTTTTAAGATTGCCTACCTTCAGCCCCCAAGTGCATCAAAGCTATGGCAGCGTGAGGCTTGCGTCCCTGGCGTGCCGGCCTCACCCCGCACTGGTGAGGGATAGCAGCCAGAGGGTATTCATCTTGTCCTTCTTATTTCGATGATTCGTTTTAGCACCGTAATGAAAGTCAGCACCAACCAGAAATATTGATTACTTCAATTTTCTTATCTTCATTTCACTCCATGGGCTGGGTTTATTACATTTCTGCATCACCACAAAAAAATAAGGTTAATCAATCACTCTTTTCTGCTTTTTGCTCATACTGCCAAGGAAAATGATACTTTCGAAACACACCAAATTATAATTTATGTATCGGATGAAGATACTTTCTTAGCCATCTCTTCATGCTGAGGGGGCTACCACGGGCTAAACACAAAACAAATTTACGGGCAAAGGAATTAAAAGAGATTCAAAATGATGTGATCTCTGCTTCATTAAATTATTTTCAATATTTTTAATTTTTCTTTCTTTACATCACACCCAATGAGTCATCTTTATACGGATGTTGCATAGAGAACGTTACTTCAGATTCCGGAGAAAATGAATAAAGAGTTTTGTCTTGCTGCCTTTTAAGGCATCTAGAATTTCAAGGACATGCTTCATCAGAAAAAAATGTTATGGAAGACCTGGCTGGCGTAGCTCAGTGGATGGAGCATGGGCCTGCGAACCAGAGGATCGCGGTTCGATTCCCAGTCAGGGCACATGCCTGGGTTGCAGGCCAGTTCCTTGCAGGCTAACTACCAGCAGGGGACGCACGAAAGGCAACCATACTTTGATGTTTCTCTCCCTCTCTCCTTCCCCTCTAAAAATAAATAAATAAATAAAATCTTAAAAAACAATGTTATGGAAGAAATGTAGTAAATCACACCAGCTGCCTAAGAAGGGACAACTAAGAAAAAAAATTCAAAGATATCTTTAGTTAGTAACTCCGAAATAATCTTAGTGGAGGGAGACTGCAACCATCTAGACATCAGCATATCGAAGACAAGCACATTCTAACCTGCTGACAGTAACATTTCAGTGGCCCCAGCTTTCCTGTCTCCCCGAAGTGGGCCCAGCCTGGTGCCCTCTGATGGTAAGAGAGTAAGATGATAAACCATTTGACTGCATCTGCTTTAGGCTTTTCCTGTGCTTTTTTTTTATTTGTTTGTTTTTTATTTTGGTCTTGTCCTCCCATCTCTTATTAGTAAGTTAAAAAGTGCCAACACCTAACTTTTAAAAGATGCTAGAAACAAGGGCTGGTGAGTTTGTGGAAAAAAGGGACCCCTAGTGCACTACTGGTGGAAAAGCAGAGTGGTACAGCCAACTCTGGAAAGCAGTGTGGAATTTCCTCAGAAAACTAAAAACAGAACTGCCTTTTGACCCAGCAATTCCACGGCTGGGACTATATCCTAAGGATCCTGAAACACCAATTCAAAAGAACCTATGCACCCCTGTGTGCATACCAGCCCAATTTACAATAGCCAAGTGTTGGAAGCAATCTAAGGGCCCATCAGTAAATGAATGGATCAAAAAAACTATGGTACGTTTACACAATGGAATACTACGCAGCAGAAAGAAAGAAGGAGCTCCTACCCTTCGTGACAACATGGATGGATCTGGAGAGCATTATGCTAAGTGAGGTAAGCCAGGTGGTGAAAGACAAATAGCATATGATCTCACCTGTAAGTGGAACCTAATCAACAAACAAGCAAGCAAAATATAACCAGAGACATTGAAATAAAGAACAAACTGGAAGTAACCAGAGGGGAGAGGGAAGGGAGATAAGGGGGGAAATAGGAGAAAGGTCATCTCGAAACATATAAAAAGGACACAGAGACATAGACAAAGCCAAAGGAGGTAGGATCAAGGGTAAAAGGTGGGGATTAGGTGGGGTGGAGGGTAGTGGTGGGGGGAGAATGGAAACAGCTGTTCTTGAACAACAATAAAAAAAGGAAAATAAATAAATAAAATCACTGTTTCATGGGCAAAACAACAACAAAAGAAATCAAAATTTCATCCAGAAAATTTTCTGTGAAATTTCAGGCTGGGCCAAGAGTCCTCTTAGGTGTTCCCTTAGCATCCTCTACTTGTTTTCCGCTAAAATGCTCATAATTTTATAATGCAATTTTCTACTCATAGTTCTCGGCAAGATCCAGGAGCCTTAGGAAATACTAGGGCGTTTTCTGTAAGAATCAACAAACACAAACTCAGGAAGTGCTGATGTGTGATGTGTCCTATGAGGATTATCTATCTCCTTTAGAACTGTATGCTTTGCTTTGCAAATACATTTCTGATTCTAATTTGGCTTTTGCTTGTTGTCTTCTAAGGCAGGAAATGTCTTCATCAATAGATGTCACTATCGCAATCCTCTTGACTAGTCTAGTTAGCACTGCAAACTAATAACATGACCCTTGGGTGATGTATGTATATTCACTTCTGGGAATGTGGTTGGTGTGTGTGCACCCACCTCCACCTATGTCCAATCTGTGCAGGAGGGTTCTAGGTTTAGGCAGCTGTCTTGTGCAGTATAGGACATTTAATAGCACCCATGGCTTTGTCCCATGCAAAGGTAGCACAGCCCACCTCTTGTGAAAACAAACGTATTTTCAGATGCTGCTAAATATTCCCTGTGGACAAAACTATCTCTGGCTGAGTACCACTGCCCAAGAGTAATTCAGGGCAATCTGAATTATTGAATTACCTAAAACTGGAAAGCACAAAACCTCTGGTTCTGTAAGAAAGAGTCTTGGATTAGCATTACATTGACTCTGTGTGCCCCACCCTATTTTTGTACGTTTGTGGTTGCCCATGGATGTCCTTAGGTAAGAGGGCATAAAAACTCACAGCAACCAACTTTTGGGATCTTACGTGATTTATTTCTTGAAACCACAATATGTCAGAAAGGAGACCCTCAATGGGAGAAGTTGGCTTAATAGTCACTGTTTCTTGATGGGTGTGAGAGCATCTTGAAACTCATAGAATCTTCTGCACCCACCTAGATAAAAGAAATTTAAAATAGGATTCTTTGGGCATTTTACTGGAAAAGTCTGAGCGTGCATACAGTGGGGGCATGCACACCTATGAGCTTGCTTTCATTTTCGGCTTTTGAAATGACTGTTTCAGAAATGTACACTGAAGCAAACACCTTCCAAAACGTATTTCATTTACCCCTCAATTTGTATCACCTGTTACATTAACAGCCTTCCGTTTCCTATGTTTTCATTTATGGAATCATTTGTCATTCTAAATTCAAAAAATAAATAGATGCTATTTTAAAAGCCAAACACACATGCTCTTGGCTGAGTTCAAATCCTCTTTCAGTTAGTGGATGGCCCCTGGAACCTTGTGAAGTCACTATTTTTTTAGATCTGTAATTAAAAATACAAATACGACCTCGTAAATTGTGTCATGAATGTTTCAGGTGATGATCATGACCGTAACAGGAAGACACCATGAAAAACTGGATACTGAAGTTCCACCAAGTAGACAGCTGCACGCAGCATTTTACCCAGCCTCAGGCGCTCAGCACGCCTCGCCTCTACATGCAGGCCTTACAAATGTACCATGTCAGAAACACTTCTACATGGAAGCCGGGGACTTAAAACCACAAAGACAAATGCCTCGTGAAATGCCAAAGCCCTCACCATCACCATTGCATATAACAGGTGTTCCAGGCAACATTCCATATTTTGAGAGCATCACCTACAACTGCATCTGTGTTCATTCCTGCTGACCTCAGCAGGAGAGCCACTGTGAAAGAAGAATTCGATTTAAAATAAAAAGAAACAGAAACAGAAAAACCCCACCTTCTGCTTAAAATGTGGGTTGACTCTTGTAGGAAGTCCTTTGGCTTCTGACCAGTGAGGTCGCCTATGCACTCACTGAGAAATGAGTCGGAATTCCACCTGCAATGCACATTTTTCCCTCGTTAGGTCCTTCTTCACCCATGGAGAGTGGGTGGATGCTTACCCGACCCTCCTGTGCAGCCCGAAGAGCTTTAATGGGCTGGAATCACATAATAAGCAAGGCTTCCCCGCTCTGGTGAACACACTGCGTGTACTGATCAAACAGGGCCAAACGTTCCTCCAAAGGGCTCATGAGTCCATTCGCGGTGTAATTTAAAGTGGCCTCGGGGTACCCATGCCATCTCATCTGGCCACTTTGTGTGTGTGTTATCACAGAATCAGGCAGAGTCCTTCCTTTTATTCTGGGCTGTGGCTCCTACCACTGAGAAGAATGAAAATTCTTCTGATATTTATCTGAAAACCCAGCTCAGGAGCTATTGGCCTCCATGGCAATTGTCAATACCCATTTCTTACACCATTTACCAAGCCGCCTTGGGAAGCTAATAGGAAAGGTTTATTATTGATAATTTCCCTGCCCACGGATGACGACAGCAGCCTTGGACTTGGGATAACTGGGCTTCGTCTTTTCAGGGGCTATGTGCCAGAATCCGTCGACAATTTTAATGGATCTTTAAAAAGTCCTGGGGATTATTTGACATTTGTGGAGTATGCACTGCATGTCAGGTACTGTAACTAAGCATGTCACACGTATTATTCCATCTAACGCCTACAGTGAGTGATTCTGTGGTAGGAACTCCCTAACATATTTACACATGGGGATTGAACTGTTTTAGATTTTGTAGCAAAGGCTAGTGAGTTCTTTACATCTGAATAATACAGGCATTTTAGAAAATTTACAGGTGTGTATTTTGATCTCGTTATAGCCTAGGATGACCCCATTCCACAAGGGCAGGAACTGAGGCTTAGAGATGTGAGTAACTGGACTCTAGCAGTGGAAGGTCCTGACTTGAAACCCAGATCTGCTAAGTACGCAGCAGAGGCTCCTACCCCACCCCCTTGACCCATAAAACATACAAAGACTCTGAAAGCATGAGCTTAAAATACCCTGAGAGAGTGAAAGGCTTGAGCTTACCACTGTGAACTGCTTCACCGATTCCTGTTTCAGACCAGGTGTCAGCAAATTATGGGCCTGCTGGCCAAGTTCAGTCCAACACCTGTTCTTCTAAGTGTTGTTCTTGGAACACAACCACTTCTGTTTGTTTAGGTGTTACCTATGATTGATGGTGGGCTACATCTACAATGTCAAAGTGAAGTCACTGTGACAGCCGTTGTGTAACTTGTGAAGTCTAAAATATTTACCATCGGGCCCTGGATAGAAAAAAAAAGTTACCAATTCCTATTCCAGATGATACAGGAATTCTCCTCTATTTTCATATTTGGCTCCGGTATGATTGTTGAACAAACTTTTTCTTGGTTAGGCAGCCTTAGGAGAGTGGCAGTCTCCATAATACAAATGGAAGGAATTCTGAAACAGTTTGCATGAGAAGCATTTGCTATTAAAAATTCATTTCCCAGAGAGCACGTGTGGCTGTGCCTCTGGTTCTTCCCTGGCACTCTCGCACCCTCCCTGGCCCTCATGCTCCTGCCCACCTGAGGCCAACGGCCTCGGCCCACTGCCCCAGGGGCATCCCCCTGGGACCGCAGATACCTGGCGCTGGCCTCTCGGGGACCTCCTCTGTCACCTTCCCCTCCGGTACTCTATTTTTAGCCTCTATCTTCTTTCTCATTAATGTTGAAACAGATTCAAATCCCCCCAATAGAAATGATATTCCTCAGGTACTATTATTGCCCCTTCAAGCTACCGATTTCTCCTCTTTCCTGTCTTTCATATTGAGCTTCTTCGAAGACTATTCTACGATCACTCACTTTGCTGCCATTTACTCCCAATGCTTGCCTTTGGCTTTCTGTCCACATCACAGCCCACATGGGGGACTACATTCATACACATGGACATTTTCCTAAACGCCCATTACTTCTTCAGGATTAAGTCACACTAGTGAAACCGCTGGGTTAAAAGACCTGTGACATTTTAAGCTGTCCTGAGAGGCTGTGCTTTATATACTTCTACTAACAAGTTAAGCAGCAAGACTACTTCACTGGCTGGTCATTGCTGACAGTGTGGTATTGTGTTCTCTAAAACATACTTAGCCAATTGGATAAGAGAAAGCAATCGATTTGCGATGTTGTATTAACTTTGTTTTCTGTGATTACTCATAAAGTTTTATGTCTTTTCATTAGTAGAGGATTAAGATCCACTTTGCAGTATACATGTTTTGAAAACATTTCTTCTCTTTCTAATGTAATGTGCCTTTAAAATAAGACAGTTTTCAAAAGCTGTGAAATACATTTTTTTTGTTTTAAACCAGTTGTAGCACTAATTTATCTGAAATACAGAGGGGCAGAGAATCTGAATAAATGAGAAAACTATCAAGAAATCATATCAAGATGAATAAAAACTTTTATTCTAAAATATTAAAATTACAGAATACATTTTATAAATTATAAAAACTAATATGTACAATCTAATATTTCTTGTTGAAAAAGAAAATACAGCACACAAAAACAGCTAAGACAAAATAATATTAACACTCATAAAGTATGTTTCTTTTTTGTTCTTATAAATCATTCTTTAATATATGAATAAATAAAAAACAGATTTTATCTAAAAATTAAAGCTTATTAAAATACTTTTCATTATGTCACTTTATCAGGCCCTTTGAAGCTGAGGGGTTTGCTGAATTTAGATAATTTAGACTATGACAGAAAGTGATAAAACTATTTTAATTATTTTGAAATTATTTTTAATATTAGATATAGCAAAATAATAATCTTATAGCATTTTTGTACAAAATACATGAAACCATAAGAGGCCATCGGACACTGTTGAGATCTAAACAGAAACTAAAATTTAAATAAACTACACAGAAATTGTTTGCTTTCAGGGCTGAAGTTTGATGATAAATTTGGTCATGATGACTAAATGTGGCTTCAAATATCTTGTAAGAAAAGGTGTTAGACTCTTATTGTGAACTGTGATGTCTGCTAAGTTAACTTAAAAGCAAATCACAAGATAACACATTCTGAGAAAAAAATATTCAGTAAGTGCGGCTAAAGAATAATCCTGGCAGGCACCAAAATGTGTTTAAAGGCCAAATGGTTTTATTTGACTCCAATTAATGTATGCATTTTGATAGTTTACACACCATCTTCACCATGTCACTACAGACCTCACATCTCTATTTATTTATTCACCTAAATGGTTCCTTGTACATATTAGGTGTTCAAGAAATGCTTATTGAATATACAAATCTCTCTTTTTCTGATAATTGAGCCTTCATCATTTTTAAACCAGCGAAGTTAAATCTGTACTATGTGTGAAACAACGTACTTTTCTTTACAACCAGTAACTGCAGGAATTTGGTCATAACATTCAGAATCTGTCTCAGAACCTGCTGTGCACCTACAGAATTGTTTTACAAAACATATCCTATAGCTCCAAGTATCATATAATGGCCCCGGAATTCTGCTTCAATGAATATGCTCCAACAACAAAATAATGGATTTCATGCAAAAACCTGATTCTGAAAGGGCCTATTTTTAAAATACAAAAGATTGCTTAACAGTGATCTTCCTTCTAGATTGTCGTTAGGACTATAAATATTATAGATGATGACCAAAGCAACTAGGAAAATGAAATAGATTCATCAGAAGAATTATGATATTTTTCATAACAGGGAAATTCTATTTCTTTAATTAAGAGATTCTACGTTAGTTTTTTTTTTTTAAGCAACTGCCAAAACCAAGTAAAATCCATCTATTTTTGGAGAACAGATCATCATTTGGTGGGTGGGGCCAGGGGTGGGGCACTCACTCACGCACTGACTCATTTTACCCCAAACACAATTATCCCCTGAGGGTCCACTTGATGCTGGGTCCTGTGCTCAGGCCTTAGGGATGAGCATCTCCGATGTAGGACCAGGGAGGGTCTTGTCTTGCATGGAATGCAAAAGACAGAAGTTTATGCTGTAGGTGACAGGGCAGAAGACTAACAGGATTAGATTTATAATTTAAAGATGAGCTCCCAGTGCCAGTGCAGGGGGGAGGGCAGGGTGGGTAACAGGCCCATCAGAGTGAGAAAGGTCAGTCCTCAGACTGGAAACGGTCCAAGTAAGGGTGACATGAAAGCTTGAAAGAAGACACCAGCCTCAGGTGCTGAAAGAGGAAACAGGTGCGAAGGCCAGAAGAAGGAACGTGTAGGGAGTCCCTTGTCTTTTACAAGGACAGCAGCCTGTGAGAGGTACTTGACACTGGCCAGCAGGAAAGGCAGAGGGAATTCCTGCAGGAATCTGGAGCTGCTGCCGTGCGCAGCCAGGCACGGTGGCCTCTCTCCTGCAGACGTGGAACCGATAGGCATGCGCGCACACAGCAAATGTAAGCATCAGAACCAGCAACTGCAAGCACTGGAATGTGTGCACAGAGTTAGTCAAATTAATTACGTTCCCATTTGTGTAAATAATGGTTTAAATGTGTACATCCTTTCAGTTGTGACTTGAAGAGTAATTTTCTGCCTCCTAATACTTAATCCCAACACAAAGACCCGAAGGGCATTATGCTAAGTGAAATAAGTCACTCGGAGAAAGACAAATACCATAGGATTTCCACTAATATGTGAAATCTAATGAACATCAGACACTAACAAACAGAACAGAAACAGACGGAAAGATACAGAGAACAGACTGACAGCTGTCAGAGGGAAGGTGGGAGCAGGGTGGGTGAAAAAGGTAAAGGGATTAAGAAAAGCAAACAAACAAAAAACTCTCCTCGTAGACAATATAGTCATTTAGGGGCGGAAGAGGCAGGAAAGGGGAAAGGGGAAATAGATGGTGATGGGAGGAGACTTGACTTGGGGTGGTGAACACACAGTACAACATACAGATGATGAATCATAGAATTGTACACCTGAAACCTATATAACTTTATGAACCAATATAACCCCCCAGAAATCAATAAAAAATAAAAAATAACATAGAGTAAAATACAGTATTATTATACTAGGTTTTCCTTCTTTTTCTAAACTGATATATGACTGACATGATGTTTTTCTTCCACTACGAATTATATAATGTAAATCTTGGATCATTCCCCCCCCAAAAAATGTACGATATTCTGGATTAAAATTTTGAATATATAAAAGCTCCAGTTTGGTGCCCCTCCCTGGCATACATTAGTGAGTACAACTATGCCTGCCTACATGACATTTCCCTTAATTTCCTGTGGGATGATGACTCCTTTCCACACTCACACTATTGTCCCCAGCGTGACACTCTTTTGCCAGCTGCTATGGAGAGTCTGCTCAATGCCCAAGGCTTTGATCACCAGGCAAACCCTGCAGCTTTAAATTACTCTATTCTCTCTCACTGCCTTATAGATTTTCACAACTCTTCCCAGTGATATTTCAGTTGAGTTCCATTAAAAAAAAATCCACAAAAAAAACAAAGTAAAAATAAAGTACTTAACTTTAACTAAGTACAATTCATGCATTTAATTTCATAGGTGGTGCTTTTGTCTCCTGTTAAAGAAAGCGTTGCCTACTTAAAGTCATGAAGGTATTTACCCCAGGTCTTCTTCTAGAAACGTCACTGATCTGGTTTTCCTATTTAGTTTGTTCCTGGTTCTATTTATCTTACGCTGATAGATACACAACTATCTTGTTATCCACTTAGAGCAATGCTCACTGACTGATAGTGTAAGAAAACACCTCTGCTTTTTCAGAAGAATCAATCCAACAGTCCCGTCCACGGTGAAGATCTCTCTGACCTACTCTGACTCCCCCACCAGTTAGTTAAGGTTCTGCAGGATGGCTGTGAGAAGGGAGGGCTGCCTGCAGGATCAAGGCTGCAGCCTACGGCAGAGGATGAGATTCTGTAATACCACCCTGCACCAGAAAGAGCAAGAGTAACCAGAGAGATTTCCCTTAGTCACTGGACACCAGGGACTCAAGGGCAGAGTTCTCCTGTTTATTTCCTGGGTACCATACACACAAGCTTCCTGGTTATTTAGTCAGCACCAGGCAGAGTTAAACGTTCTCCAAGACTTGATGTAGTCTGCATGCCTTATTATTGTGTTTAGCTGGAATTCTGAACATACGTAGTATAATTATGATTACAAACAAAGACACAGAAGTATTTTTTGCTGGAGCACTATGAAGTGAATGTATAATCTCCACACCTTTAGAAATGAATTTCTTTGGCTTCAAACATCTCCATGAGGACAAGGGTTGTGGCTTCCTCAGGTCACCAGTCCTCGATCCTGACACAGGACCTCCTTAATTGAAGGAATAAATCCCACTGCATGCAGCAGATCAGAATTTGTACGTGCCAGGTTTTTTTTTTTCTGCAGTAATCTGTGGAACGCCTGAGTTAGAGGGTTTATACACCCTCAGCTTTTGGTGTTTTTGTCTATAGTATCTAGAAGTTAAAGCCCTCGTCCAGTGAGCATCTGTAGTAAGTAGCTCTAATCCACAAAGAGAAACTCTTGTAAATATGAAAATCACCCACAGCCCAGATGTAACCGGCCTCTCATTGTCTACCTTTCTCTCCATCTTGTTGGAAGTTTCAATGCTTTCTATAGGCTCACCTGTTCTGTACCTCACCAACTGTAACACGATCACCAGAAGAGATTTTCACATCTACTTGGTGAGAAACTGGAGGGAGGGCTACAATAAGTAGTAACTCAGCAAATCCCTCTGAGAACACCCTCATCCTCCTTACCTTGCAGGTCTGCCCCTTCCCCAACCTTCCCGTTTTCATGCAAAGCAGTTTGCATCAGCTCAGATCTTGCAATTCTATTGAAATACCGTAACAGCTATCACCTTACCCTTTTCCTCAAGTACGTGAACATCTATTGTACTGAAGATAACTTGGCACTCAACTGGAAAATGCAACCCGGTGTGTGGAGCCTTCCCTGGGAGAGTGTGTGTGCACACGCAGGTGCCAATGTGTTGGAGTCTGCATATGGCGGGCTTCTGAATAAACAAACACGCTTCCCTCCCTGCCACACACCTTTCTTGTCACATCTGCAATTTACACCTAGATTATACATATTTTCATATCACTCTTGTCAGCTGCTCCTTAGTGAAGTCTTTTCTTTCCATTGTCTTGTGTTCTCTGCTTAGCAGATTTTTTTTCACTGCCTCATCTTCTGCCTCAGGAAGCAATTTAAAATCCCTTTTTTCCTTTTAAACATTACAGCTCACTTATGAATAGAGCTTATAACAAAAACAATTTTTGAAGAGACACAGAACATCAGACTCCCCCGAGTTGAATTTCATTCCCAAAATGAAAAGTCAAGTGATGGTCTCGCTACTCTACTTGTCCATGGGTTCCGTCGAGAGCAACAGAAACGAACTCTGGAGGATGAGGACAGAGAAGGAATTCCTGAGCCTAATCATATTAGCTTACAGGACCTGCTCGCTGTTTTACAATACAGCTCAGAAAAAAAAAAAAAGAAGAAGAAACAGGGAAAGCCTAGGCAGTCGGAATCCGAGTCCAGCAATCGCCCCACATAAGCGTCTAGTGAAGACACTGTTGAAAGCATTTCCCAGCATTGCCTGCCTCAGCTCCTACCACCTCTGGGTCTGCTACATCAGAAGTCACAGAGGACTGACCAGGCCCAGAGGGTCCCTTCCTAGTCTTGTCCCCTTGTTTCACTGGTTTACAGACGGATGCTTAAGACGGGCTGAGCTGGGGCCCTGTGCTTATGTGTCCTCACTTTTTCCATCAATATACTAGGATCATTTGCATGCCATCCATAGAACTTCTATAATTGCTTGCAAGGGAGGCTGGGAGAAGGCGTATTTTTCATTTCAGGTACCTAAGGTCTTTAATGTCCAAGGCGCATCGGTAAGAATTCTTGAAACACAAGAAGGAGACGCCGCTGTCCTTGAAGAAGCAAAACTAAGACGACAAGAACACCAATACCAAATGCCGCCCCCCCCCCAATAATGGAATAATCGAGACACTTCCATATGGAATTTGATTGAATTATACCTGTATGCCCAAGTGATAGTGTATTTAAGGAAGTTCACAAACATGCCTCAACAATATCTCATGCTCATAGCTGTGGCCTTCTGAATCATACAAATACTTCCCACAGAGGAATGTTCGGGTTTAACACAAAATCTGATGCAGATTCAGTGCTGGACTTGCTCACTCATTTTGAATATGATGGCCACACAGTACACGTGCTCACTCGACAGCATCGACAGCATCCACAGCCCCGCCCGCACTGACTCGTACAGTGAAGTTGTCATTGTTCACGCATGCACATTCCAGTCCACTCTCCTTGGCTGCCAGGGTACATCTACATGACACAAACCGTTCTCGTTATATTAACAATGGCTGGACTTTTTCCCAACAGACCTTGTATAATGGTATTATGTATGGTCAATTTTATAATATGGTACTATAATGCACTATTCGTGTATAATATAATGCTACGATAATGTTTTATATATTGTACATATTTTTAAAGAAAAACGAAGCTATGCACGTTTAGTATTCCCAAATTCACACCATGTCCACTTTATAGGAAGCCACTACAATTTCATAAAGTTTGCAGGCTCTGTGTATTAATAACCGTCAAAATCTTTTCTCTGACCTCATAATGAGTGTGTTCATTTGGTCTTCTTTTGAAACTGATGAATTGCAGGTCTTTAATATCTTTGTGATGTAATAATGACCAGAAGAGTATTTCTAGTGGGTAAGTTATTTCTTTGCACTCTCATTTGGAGCATCATAGTTGTGACCACTCTGTCTTCTTTGCACTGATGCCATGACTCATTAAATATGTCGACGGTCCCTGTACCTCCAAATATTCTCCTTTGGTGCCTCCTTGTTCCACTTGTTCTTCTGCCCTGTATTATTTCAGGCTTCCCTTCCTTGCATCAAACGGCGCACCCACCACATGTTATTTCTATTTCCTTGGGTCTCTCATGCCAATGTCAAAGTCTGGGTCATTTCCACCCTCATTTATGTCAAGCCTGCAATTAATGAATTTTGTTGGAGAAAGCCATAAAAACATTCAGTCACCCGATTTTACTGGCTACATCTTATTTTTACTGGGCAATTATTTTATTTTGTTACTGAATCACAGTTATTTGTTTTACATAACAGTTGTTCATAAAATTATGTTATACCCAAGGACCCTTTATCGGTTTTTGTTTCCTTTGCACTGGAATTGCCCGAGTGAAACTACTCTATCACTCATAGGTTCTCAATGCTGACTCTGTAGAGGGGATGCCTGCACGCGGGGGGGGGGTGGGGGGGGGCAACCGTCCTAAAAGGGACGCACCCCTTAAGTCAAACGCATGTGAAGAGGAATCCTCCTTCCCACACACAAACTCTGTGACCAGAGGCAAATGTGCTCATTTCTATATGTCACGTCCCCCGCTCCCTGTCAGCAAATTAAAATAACTGCATGTAACCCACGCAACTATCATAACTGCTTTTCAGCTAACTTCTCTGGATTCAATTTATTCTTCTACTCTTTAGATGTGGGTGGACATCGAAACTTCCCTATTTCCCCTTCGTATGTATATAATCTATCTTCAACTTGCTTTAATTGGCATCTCATTTAGTATTTCACTGATGACTCCTGACCCCAAACGTTATCCCTGACTCGTCCACATCTTCTGTCCTCTAACTCTGTGAGAAAATCGGCACAGCCAGGCCCTGCCTCATCTGTACCCTCCGGCCCCAGGGTGGCTCAGGAAATGAACTTTTATCTAAAGAGTTAATCAGGCAGGATTTTAAAAATAATAATGTCAGTATTTTCTTGGAAAATATAAGTCCTGATCTTCCTGTGAGGTTAGAAAGTGGAATTGCTTTGATATAAAAACCCACGATTATATTTCTTTCTATTTCTTTTCTTTTTTTTTTTTCCTGAGAGGTTAGGATTGGAGAAGAAATGAAATTAAAATGAGGATGAGAATAAGAAGAGAAATGAGTTTACTAGTCAGAAGAGAGAACTACTTTAAGCATGATTTTTAAATCATTATTTAAGTTTAAGTTTGTTTTTTTATAATTTAATTCTTGTTCAAGTACAGTTTTCTGTCTTATAAGTTTAAGTTGTTTTCATGGTCATATACATTTATCTTTCCCCCAAACCTGCTCAACATAGGAGAAGTAAGATGGAAGTATTGAGGCTGAACTGATCTACCCAAAGGAAGAAGTTGGTGGCATAAATGAATATAAGAGTAAATACCCTTTTAAAATCACCCCCGAATCTGGGGGATTTCAGTAACCTTTCCACAAAGAGTCAGGCAGGAGTTTGAACAATTGGAATAAAAAGGCTAGGAAGACCTACAACCTGAACAGGCTTCCAACAGAGTTGGTCCCCATCACACTGTAGGCATGTGTGAATTCCTTGCTTGAGAGTCAAACACAGCTCTGCTGCCGGATTATCTTCATTAAAATGAACTAGCTGTTCTTTTCCTCCATGACTGATAATATCAGTGATGATCTTTTTCTTTTGCAACGAGATGTGCACACAGTCAAAATGAGAGAAGAAAGAGAGAGACCATATACATTCCACTGAACTGGACTCGTCCTTCTTGCTTCTTTTTAGTTGTTTTTTTTTTTGTAAAAATTAGTTAAATTCACTGGAGTGACAGTGATGAATCACATTACACAGATTTCAAGTGTCCTGTTCTGCGATACAGCTTCTGGGCATCTGGGCACATCTTGCCTTTCCTCCCATTCCTCTCCGCACGCTCCCCTCTTTGTCAAACTCAGGACCTCGTCATCAGGATGGACTGTTCCCCTTGCAACACCTGGAGCTTTGCTCTTATCTTATGCCTTCCAGGCACACCGCACCACATCCCTCACAGCCAGCCCCAGAGCAAGTCACAAACCCACAGCACTGCTCCTTCTTGTTATACCACAGCTTTAAAAAAAGTCAATTCCGTGAGCTGCCCAGGTTGGCATTCATGAAACCTGCTTTGAGACTTCCCTGAAAAACACCCAACGTGCTCTTTTTTTTTCCCCCCAGCCTTCTGCATGTTCTATGTGTCTGTTGTTGCCAACATCTTCTTAGGCTACTTTGATTCTAGGGGCAATGCATGTCTGAGGAGAACTGCAGAAATACAGCAGTTGACTCACTATTTGCATAATGTCAAAGCATCCTCTGTACTGCTCACCACTATTGTTGATCCCTAGCATGGAATACGAATCTGCACTTCTAAACTTCAGTGTGGAAAGTGGCAATTTGGCCTGTTCATCGGTTTGCTATATTTAGTAGCTACAGCCTAGGTATGCCACAAGCCAAGTCACTGAGACCCAACTTTCTGATAACGTCTTTCTCTCACCATGAATATTGGCTGGATCTTTATTGTTCAGATTTATGATCGCTTTTCTAATTATTTTTCAATTACCACAATATTGAACTAAACCCTAAAGGGGAAATATATATATATCATTTCCGTAAGTTTGGCATATACTTCACTAGCTCTACTCTTCCTAAACTTTTTTGCCCATAAATTTAGCCAATAAAGCATTACTCTTCTGAATGTATCTGAATGGACATACCTTTTGGAAGTCACACTGACAAATCAAAGCTATTTCTCCCCCCTTCCCTCGCTCCCTCCCTTTTTGTTCTGTATCATTTCCACTTAGTGTAGGACCTACATGAGAAGGACAGTGATGAAAGGAAAGGGGTATTTATTAAGGACTTATGTGCAGCCCTGGCTGGCGTAGCTCAGTAGATTGAGTGTGAGCCTGCGAACCACATAATCGCGGTTCGATTCCCAGTCAGGGCACATGCCTGGGTTGCAGGCCAGTTCCCAGCAGGGGATGCATAAGAGGCAACCATACATTGATATTTCTCTCCCTCTCTCCTTCCCTTCCCCTCTAAAGATAAATAAATAAAATCTCAAAAAAAAGGACTTATGTGCCCAGAAATATCCTAAGCCTTTTCACTAAAATGCATTATCTTATTCCCTTATCATACCAAATAGAGTATATTTACAGTAAAAGGAAAGGCTCTTGGAGAGATGACTGACTTTATATTTGGTCGGGGAAAACACAAGAGGAGCCCAGAACACTCTATCATCACCAAAAGTAAGAGAGTGATACCCCCAACAAAACAAAAAGATGAGAGTCTATAAAGGAAACATCAAGGACATAGGGACAAATTACAAAGCGCCCCCCATGTCCAAAGTTGGAACAATTTGAATCGATGAATACATGAATGAATGAAAGTATTGGATGATAAGCCAAGACATAAATATCCATAAGTCTATATTGATATAAAGTATTGAATTAATTGCTTATGGAGAAAAAGGACAAATCCCCATTAATAAAGAATTACAAATAATAAGTAAAAAATGAGAGATATTAAAGACTGCCAGTAGAATTCTACAATAACAACTGCTACAGGGCAACATTCACTGATAAACAAAAAAATGAGTGAGCAAAACTTTAAAAAACAGGATATTTCCAGGATAGCCTGAAATAGTCTCACTCAAATATTTATTTATTCATCTCATGATTTGAACATCTATCTACAAAGTCTTCGCTATGCCTCCCTTGTGGAAGTGGAGAATAATTCCATTAATTCCATTGGGATAAACTCACCTAACCCATACAACAGGAACATTACACAGAGACATTACTGAGGAAAGAAAGGGACACCAACTTCACCTGGCTGACATCACCTGAACCGAGTGATCCAGGTTAAAATCAGAAGCAACCAACCATATTGATAGCATGTAACCCCAGGCAGGATGCAAAAGCCCACGACCCCAATCAACTCATGAGCAAACATCCTATGGATCCCAGTCAAAGGATGTAACACAGCAGTATGCTCCAGAAATCATGAGATATGAGGCAAGACAGAACGTCACAAATCGATGGAGATTTAGACCTGAAAAGAAATATGGATCCTGGAACAGCAACAACAATAGGATATTTGTGGGAAACTGGTGAAATCATAATGAACTCTTCAGTTTAATTAATAGTAGCGTACCCAGGATTATTTCTTTATTTGTACAAACATAACGCAGCTGTGTATGGTGTTAATAGTAGGGGAATATGGGAACTCCCCCCGCTCTCCTCTCAAGGCTTTCATAAATGTAGAATGACTTCGACATGGAAAAAATTAAATCTTTCCTGCTCTGTTATGAAGGAGAATCTGATTCTGAAAACGTACTTCCGTAACTTCGGACGTTAGACAGTTCACCAGACTAAAGGGGTCTTTGCTCTCAAATGCTCCACCTGAGCTGGAATACAGGTATCTTTTTTTTTTTTTCTGTTGCTCTTGAAAAGCACACCCATGAAGAAGTGAGTCAACACAATTAAATGCTAAGATACATCTGATTTTTTAATTATTTATTTTTAGGGAGAAAGAAAGGGAGAAACATCAATGTGTGGTTGCCTCTCACATGCCCCCTTACAGGGGACCTGGCCCTCAACCCAGGCATGTGCCCTGACTGGGAATTGAACTGGTGACCTGTTGGTTCACAGGCCAGTGCTCAATCTACTGAGCTACACCAGCCAGGGCCTACAAATGATTTTTGAAGCTTATGGATTATACACACACACTTCCGTCTCCTGCAGAACCTTTGAGGGAAGGGGCAGTTTTAGTGACCAGAATTACTCACGGGACCTGTCCAGCTTGATAACACTCATCATCTCATTGCTTAGCTTCTCAGATTTCTTTTTGATTTAGACACAGAATTTTGGGTACACTACTTAGGTCCTGCTGATAATGCAAGTCTTTTTGATGCTGTTAATATTCTGTCCCCTTTGTAACAAATTACAGATTTTTTTCTATAGAATAACTGCCAGCTATGTCGCCAGGCTAGCAAAGTTGACCCATCAGACTTTTTCTCTCAATACGGTGAAGTATGTAGTTATGCATTTGTGATGCCTGATTTTCATCCTAAAATATTTTAGCAATAGCTTATTAACATATAAGAGACACGTGAGCCCTTCCCCGGGGACAAAGAGACTTTAGAGCTTGGAGTTTTAACAGCTAAAGGCCTAGACTTATTTTTGAAAAACATAAAATGTATTCAATCTTTCAGTGCCCCTAAGGAAACAATGGCAAGTATATGAGGAAAGTAAAATATTGCATTTTACCTATGTTAGCATATGTAAAAAGTGGAATATTACACAAGGCCTGGCACAAAGAATGTTCCTTTTTATTACAAAATCTTTTATTATAAGATCATAAGCCTGTAATTCTGTAACCTAATATCATGCTCAAGCACAGCATATGACATTTTAGATGACATGTTTAAATTAAAACTATAAATTATTGCATCCATTACCCTACCAGCCACACTCAAGCAGGCCTTACTTCTGCCGGACCCTGTATATTTCAGAGTTATTAGGGTTTTAGTTTTCTCAGGATTCTGGTAAGGCTGTTTCTTCATTTCTAATTTTGATGAGTAGCCCAGTCAGTATTAGCTATTATATCTGATCATTTCAGAAGATTTTATCCAACAGATCCAACTCTGTGAAAGGTCACTATGGAAAATGTACAGCTACCCTCAATCCTACCCCCCATTTGGCTATGTCAATGTGTCCTTTATACATGTTCCTTAATGACCTTTCCCCTTTCTTTCCCCAGGACAATAATACTTGAACAACAACAACAAAAAAAAAAAGAGGAGAAAAAAAGAGAGAGAGTGAACAGTATAGGAAATGGAGAAGCTAAAGAACTTCTGTGTATAACCCCTGGACATGAACTAATTGAGGGGGGGGCATGCTGGTCAGATGGGGGGGNAAAAAAAAAAAAAGAGGAGAAAAAATGAGAGAGAGTGAACAGTATAGGAAATGGAGAAGCTAAAGAACTTCTGTGTATAACCCCTGGACATGAACTAATTGAGGGGGGGCATGCTGGTCAGATGGGGGGTGCAGAGCAGATGGGAATAAAAGGAAGGAAAAATGGGACAAATAAAAAAGTGAATAATAAGGGCATAATTTTCAAATTGACATTTCTTTTTGAATAAAAATGAATGGTGAACCCCCCGAACTATACAGCCAATAATTCAGTTTGGCTACTGGAGATTCCCTTGGAATCTCTGGAGGAGCTCTTAGACCACGCACTGGCACGTAAAATTAAATTCAGATAAACGACATGCCTAAGGTGCTCACACCTGGCGAAGGGTGGCAGGCTTGGGAGGGCCAAGGAGAAGGCTGACAAGCCATGACTGCATGGGTCCCCTGTATAAAGGATCATGATGGTGTGAACCTGGAGAAGTGAGCTGCACGGGGTGAAGGCCCTCCACCAGCAGGTGCCCACAGCTGCCTCTCGCAGAGGGGCAGAATTCATCCAGGAGGGGAAGGGACAGACGGGCTGGAAAAAGATGCACCCCGCAGAGAAGCCCATGTATGCGGAGTCCCTGAGGCGTGGAATGGAAGAGCAGAACAGGCAATGTGAGGACTTCCATGTACCTGTTGTGGAGGGGAAGGCAAGAGATGATCGTTTGGGAAGGCTGGGGTGGGGGGAAATCAGGAAAGCGGATTATCACCCATTTTTAGAGTATCGTGGTGGTTAACGGGAATGATGGTCGTTCCATGCAAAATCGGTCGTTCTGTTCCTTATACTTGTCGTGAGGAATAATAACTGCATGAAAGCTTCTAGCATACAGTATAGCATTTAACAGGCAAACAGGCAATGGTAGGATGGTTGTTATTGCTACTATTGTCGCTATCATTATTGTACAATGAAGAGACACCGCAGACAGATTGTAAGCAGGACATTAACAAGACTGTGTTTGTGGCTTGATGGGTATATTTTTGTCCCCTTGACTGTTATTGGCTATTAGGTCTGTTCATTCCTTTCTTTTAATAAAGATAGGACCGTGGACAGTGGAAATGTAATCACCCAACTCTGCATGTGGACTAGGGTGAACATTCCGGAGAAAATGTTCTCTATTCTGGGTCAAGCAGCATCCACTCTGCAGACTTGTTTCCTGACTCTTCCTCCTCTCATGGCCCCACCATACACCGAAGTCTCAGGTCCCGTCATTTCTGTCTTCATTTCCGCCACGTGTCTCTAC
Organism: Sturnira hondurensis; assembly: GCF_014824575.4. NCBI lineage: Eukaryota > Metazoa > Chordata > Mammalia > Chiroptera > Phyllostomidae > Sturnira > Sturnira hondurensis. Next base: position 90,194 of record NW_028095095.1, read on the forward strand.
CCCGTCTAGTGCTACGGCAGTGGTGTTGAGAGTTTGGGCAAAAGAAGACACTCTGAAGTTGAAGGGTCAGGCAGCGAGGACACAAAAGCTATGGCATGGTAAATGTATTTTAAAGGCAAATCGAAATAAATAAAGTCGGTGTCTTCCTTTGGGCTAGCCACGCCAAATTTAGCAGGCCCTCAACTAACACCATTTTGTCTAATGCTGTTTTGTTATAATATGGATGAGATGCCCTAGGAACTCATATGGATATAATATTCTGGTTTATATTGCCCACTTACTTTATGTTTAAGTATAAGGAGGACTATTAGTGCCCTGGCTGGTGCGGCTCAGTTGGTTGGGGCATCGTGCCATAAACCAAATGGTCATGAGTTTGATTCCTGGTGAGGGCACATGCCTGGGTTGCAGGTTTAGTCCAGGTCAGGGTGCGGGCAAGAGGCAACCGATTGATTTTTCCTCCTCTCTCTCTCTCTCTTCCCTGGTCCCAATACCCTTCCACTCTCGGTAAAATCAATAAGCATGTCCCTGGGTGAGGATTAAAAAGTAAAAGACTACTAGCCAAGAAAGTCTGGCCGGAAAGACCGTCACTAATACAAACGGTACACTAAGTAATTCTAACTGTAAGAAAATATGTATATTTGTTTGCCACCTTGAGTTCTGTAACGTATGATCTTGCTCCGGCATTGAAAGATCTTTTGTGCAATCTTTTTTACATACCTGCGAGGCCTACGTACAACCCACAGAAATGCTATCGTCCTCGACTAAAATGCGTGTAACGCCTCTAAATTTTATAAATTTGAGGCCATCAAATATGATTAACAGCCACCTACCACCCGCAGAGCAACCTGCACATACCCGCATCAAGCCTTGCTTTCCAGACCGTGAGGGATACCTGCCTAGTTCCTCACCCGCTAACTATGGCGCCACTCTCCTAGGAGAGGCTGAAGAGACAACTGCATGGCAAATGCGCCTTGCCCTCTGTCCCTGGGAACACTAGCTTGTAATCAGCAAGCCTGTCTTCACCAGAAGCCGGTTCTATAGGATAAACGCCCAGGACGAAGAAGAAACTCACCATTTTGGAGGCACACGTAGGCTGAACCACATGAAAGCATTGCATCTGTGGGCAAAAAAAAAGGCTAGAATATCACTCGTTTCATAGGGTTCCACGCCAGGTGCAGTATTAGAAGCCTTACAGATGTAGAATCACATAATTCTTGCAACAAGCCTCAGACAAAGGTATTATCATCATCTCTTTTTTTAAAATAGCTGCTGAAATTTATCACGCAAGATATTAAGTAGCCCCGATGGTAATATTTTCAGTTTCCTTTTTGTTCTTTGTTCCTGGTAGCTAACAGATTCCATTTGCATAGCTGTGTTCTAGAGCATGATTAGACTATTTTATACCGTCAAGCGAGGCAGAGGGCCTGGAGTCTGCAAAACGAACTACAAATCTTTGCCGGTAATGAAGAGACGGCCCTTTAGTGAGGAGTGTCATCACACAAGATCTTCAACTCCAGGAGCAGTGAAAATTAAAAAGTCCTATTTTTTTTTCCTCTCGCCAAGAAAGACCTACCACTCCTTTTAATAAAAATAAGTACAACCTAAATCTTCCTTGACATTTCTAATCTAATGAAGGTACCAGGAAATAAAATGCTATGTTTCCTGTCATTTTTCCCCAAAAGGCTTTGAAATAAACTTGTTCAGGGATGACAGCCTAATAATGAAAAGTGTATAATGAAAACAGCTTTCTGACAGGTTTTCAAATGCCTACGTGGAAATAAGAAAGGCAGCCGGTTGTGTGGCAGGACCGAGTGGCCCTGGCCCGAAGTCAGGAATAAAGGAAAGAACACTAAAGCAGCATAATGGTGAGACTGTCACTAAAAGGGACTCGTGAGGCATTTGAAGACACTTGCAGCCTTGTACTCAAGGCCAGGGCTCATGCCACCAGGAGAGAGATGTGTGTGAGGTTACGTGTGCCAATTCCATACATTTACTCTAGCAGACCTGCGATGGAAAAAAAAAAACAAACCTTAGTTATATGTTCTGATATGCCTATTAAGAGAAAAAGAGAAATTTCTTCAATTTGGTTAAGAGATAGGTAAATGGTAATTTGGAGTTTTTTTTAAAGCAATGAGATTTGGTCAAATGTTTTGTAGAGTAGAAAACAAAGATCTCCAGAATATTCTAGAACAATGATAGTAAATATTCCTAATAAATATACTAAGTGAATTTTCTGAGCACTTACTATCCAAAAGGAACTATGATCTCTTTGTTCCTCTATCATTTTAGAGCTCATTCTAAACTGATGAGATTTTTATGAATCATCTCCTTCACAAGAAAGAGCGTCGAAGAATGTAAGTGATTTTACTAAATGAAACAGTTATTGTTACAAAGTTAACAATTGAATTCACAACTGCCTTTACAACAAAACTCATGTATTCATTGCGTGTATTTCCTTTGAATAGTAATATCCTCTATTTCAAACAACAACACATACAACATTTTGCTTTTCAAATCATGCTATTGGTCAACGTATGTCTCTTTCCCCTTTCAAATCTTTAGCAGTACCTTATTTCAGATCAGTAAGTACTGGCCAAGCAGGAAAATCTAGAAATTATAACAATGAGATACATGCAGTCTGATACTGACCTAAGAATAGACACACAGATCAATATATCTACAAGGGCATTCAAATAATTAAACCAAAAGAAAATGAGGCAAATATATATTAAACATAAAATGATAAAAGGGTAGTCCAGGAATACATCCTATTGTGTCTTTAACACACATACGGGAGAAATGATAAATCAGTGCGTAAATGGAAAGACCAAACAGTGACTGCACCTGCATCACGTATCTGAGGAGCTATTTCAATCTCCTTTGCACAACTGAAGAAAGCAATTTTGATGGGTTTAATAATTAAACATATCTAATCAATTTATGAAACACAAAGGAAACAGGAGTAGACTACTGAACACTCTTGGGGGGAGAAAACGAAGCTTGGAAATGGAAGAGTTCACAAATAAAAAGAGAGAAAAATTTAATTACATAAAATGGAAACGCGAATGACCCAAAACAGCACACACAAAATTAAAAGAGAGACAACAAAACTGTATTTGTTGTAAAGGTAAAATTATATCCTTACCAGGTTCTTAAATAACTCACATTAATGCAACTTTGAAATCTCAGCCATCAGCACACAAGATGAATATAAAATTTACAAAAGATTAACAATCAAACTTGTCTAACAACAAAGGCTCAGCTTTTCAACACAGCGCTCTCCTTAAAGCAAGTAAAATTAAGTGAAGGACACTTAATTATCCTCATGTTCATTATGATTTATGTCTATAGTACATATGTGAAACCTTCATCTGAAACAGGCATACTGAAAATGATTTTCTCTTTTAAAAGGAACATACAAAATAAGCAATCTCTAATAAAATGCAGAAGTTATATCACCCAGAGTGAATTTTATCAATTAATGAAAGCGATGATGTTTAAGACTTGAGTTCTTGGTGATGATAGTAATAGTTCTGAGTTTATCATATTTTCTAATCGAAAACACATCAATTGTTTTCCTTTTATTTTCTCACTGAAAATAAGTATCAGTCTTTGAGAGATGCATAAATGCATTTCTGTGGCTTTAATGAAATAAAAGGATTTTAAATCCATAGCGCTCGCAAATTTTTAACATTTTTTACATCAGACTTGAGTTGTGATCTGACATTACAATCCAAATAGGAGATTAAGGCCTTATTTGGAATATTATTAAAAACCATTCCTTTTATATCACGGATGGAGCTACAACTCTACATACGTATATCCATTTCCTGTGTAGAATGTTTTCTTCGAATCATTTCTTCACTACTCTCCTCATGTGGATGTCAGCAATAAAAGAGAAAAAATAATTTTCCACTGCTCTAAAAGCACCTCACCTTCATCAAACTGTAATTTGACCAAGTATGGTCATCATTTGCTTACATGCTAGTGATAAAGGCAGGGCTACAAAAAAGAGGGTAAGTTAGGCAATTAAATGGCCATCTGCTCCCAGGACAGGGCTCTAGCACCCTCCTATATCTGTCCTCAGATGATAATTCATACACGTGCACGTGCACGCGCACGCACACACACACACGCACACATGCACACTCTTATGAAACCAGTAGATGCTCAATAACTTTTGAATAATAACTGAGTGGAATTTTTCATTATACTTTACCCCTTTTCATTAATCAACTTATGAAGTATAATCTTCTTCCCCAACCCTATAAGACATATATATTAAGAGACAAAATTGCAAATGAAAATGCGAAACCAAAGTAGAGATTGGGTGGGAAGGGGGTCACTGAATCACATATATTAATATTTCTGTCATAGTCCCTTAGGGGAAGAACTTTAAGATTTTTTTCCAAATGTTGAATGATTATTTAAAATATTATGAAAGAAAGCATTTATTAAGCACTTTTAACATTTTAGTCACACGGGAAGCTTTTGTTACATTTAAAAGCACTTAAGGAGAATTATCTGAATCTTGTGTGTTTTAAAATGAAAAACAAAATGTATATTAAAATTCGTAAAGAACAATGTATTATTAAATGTGAAGTGCAAGAGATCAAATGACTAGCCATTGACTGGGAGAGAATAATAAATACATGTTTAGTTATTGATGTGATGAATTTAATTTCCTTATTAAAGGACAACTTCATAATAATACAAGGTAACAAATACTGCTTCAAAATAAATTTTGGAAGAGGTTAACTAATTCTCCATGAGTCCTATATATTTTTAAATGACACAGACAAATTTAAAACCTCTTTATTTTAGCCCTGGCTGGTGTAGCTCAGTGGACTGAGTGGGGGCCTGTGAACCAGAGGATCGCGGTTCGATTCCTAGTCAGGGCACATGCCTGGGTTGCAGGCCAGTTCCCAGCAGGGGACTCACAAGAAGCAACCATACATTGCTGTTTCTCTCCTTCTCTCCTCCCCTTCCTCTCTAAAGACAAATAAATAAAATAATAAAAAAAATAAAACCTCTTTATTTTAATTTCAGTGCAAGCCTGGGGTGGGGGAGTGATGGGGGAAAAATGGAGTTAACTGTACTTGAGCAACAATAAAAAAAATTAAAAATAAAATAACAATACGAAAAAAATTTCAGTGTAAGCCACCTTAACCCTAATGTTCACATTAGGCTCCTAGGAGAGACAGCCTGCCTGAGACCTTCATTCATGTAGATACAGTTTCCAATTTCAGGTTATGGACAGACTGACTTGAGATTCTGGTGGCTTCACAACACGTTCCAAGTGTTTTCACATACGCAAAAGAGTACACTGTGACGATATACCGTGTACCAAAACTACTTCACGATTTCCTCCAAGATGTAGAAATAGATTTCTGAAAGGCTACCATTCTCCAAAATGCCACATTACCATCTCAAGTGTCTCCATACCGCGGGGCTTGCATCTCCTGAACTGTCTCTGCAGTTAGTGTAGGGAGGTGTCCAGCTCAAAGTTTTCAAGACCATTCGGTGGCTGGAGGAAAGAAAATGTGGCCACTGGGCAAACAGGCATGTATGCATTCTGTGTGTGTTTTCCTACACCCGGTCCCTGCTGTTCTTTGGATAAGCAGAACTTACTTATACTGGACAGCTTAACTTGAATAATTAAACCCTTATCAATGTAAATCATTATTTCCACAAGAGAACAACAGGCTTGCGTGAAACTTTGGAGTTTTTAAACATGCTTCATTTTGAGGGATTAGAGATGGGACAGTAAGATTTTGAAGTCTAGCTATACATTTCAATGCCAGATCCCAACATTCTTCTCATACTCAAGCCCCGTGCGAATAGCAAACTTGAGTTTTCAAACCCCAAATTGTAAGGACAAATCACTTAATATGGAATTAAATGCCTTCTGTTCCGATTTCTCATCTTTAATTCAAGAAAGACTATCTGCTTTGTCTACATCCTAAGGTTATTATGAGCTAATGAGACTATGTACATATCTTAATGCACATAAATATCAGGCATTATTAATGAATTATTAATTGATGAATGTGGCTAGGAGTCATATTTCTCATTAAAGGAGGAGTTCTTCTCTGAAAAATAACTCATTAAGCCTTTATTTCAAGGTAATTGGTTCTTCTGTATTATACACAGTTTTAATTTACTCATTTATTACTTTCCAGTCCACTCTTTGCCTTCAATGGCTTAATGTAGCTTATAGCGTAAAATGCATATAGAAGGGAACAAGAAATAGAATGTAAATAAGATTCTACTTTAAGGAAGACAGAGAGGCAGTCTCCTCTCCAGAGGAGGTTTCTAGAAGAGATAATCTAGATATCCTAGGCTAACACTTTTCTGTAACTGAGCATAAATTGAAGCCAGAGCTTCCTGGAAGCCAAGGGAATATGCAGAACCCAATAGTTAACGCACTTTAATGTGTAAAAGTACATAAAAATACCAAGAAATAGACATAGTAGGTGCTCACTTATTAAAAATGGCTAAGGGACTCAGTTAACCTGAAAAGATATTCGACTCTGTCCCAAGGCTTTTGACACTACATTTTAGGTGCAGCATCTGATGTACATCTTTAGACAAAGGCCATTGGGTGACCTAACTGTTACTCTATAGATTATATAAAATCTTTCTGGTGTATTTTTATACTGTCCCTTTGTAAATCTAATGAAATCAAACCATAACCCAATGAAGGCTAGCTTTCAAAAAAGTGGTTTCCATTAACCCAATACAAAGAACTTAGAGGAAAGATCAATTCCTGTTTCCTTGAGAGCTGTTGCGTTCCATTTTTGGCAAATCTGGATAGTCTGGTTTAGTCTGTGAATTGTTTTCCAGTGCTTGCTTGATGATATTTACAAGGTTCATTCACGAAATGCCTGCTGACATTGATCCAAGACACAAGTGTCAGATCTACCACCGTTGACTTGAACGCTAAGAAGCAGACTTCAAATCTCACTCATAACAAACACGATCGCACAGCACGGAAGTGGTCTGGACAGAAGCTTGATGACTGATGGCAAGTACATTGCTCCAGTACCTGCACACAATGTTAGCACTTACGGACTTCTCCAGGTTACTCCATCAGCTACACTTTCAATTTTCAATGGAGAAAACCATGCCTAAGGGTTGACTGTGACTTTTTTAGGGTTCCCTGGGGGGATCATCCTTCCTGTGAAGCTATCGTCATTTTAATCATTAATGTGGTTGTGCAACAGGACTTGCTTTTTATTCATGGAATGTCAGACATCAGCATAAAATGAGACAGAATTTTAACTTGAAAATGGTATGAATGGATCAAGAAACTATGGTACATTTACACAATGGAATTCTATGCAGCAGAAAGAAAGAAGGAGCTCCTACCCGTTGCAACAGCATGGATGGAATTGGACACCATTATGCTAAGTGAAATAAGTTAGGCGGTGACGGGACACATAACCATATGCTCTCACCTTTAACTGGAAACTAACCAATGAAAGAAAAAGGCAAGCAAAATATAACCAGAGACATTGAAATTAAGAACAAACTGATAGTAACAGAGGGGAGTTGGGAAGGGATAATGGGAGAGATGGGAGAAGGGTTTTCAGGAACAACTATAAAGGAAACACAGACAAAACCAAGGGAGGGGTGGAAGCAAAGGAGGGGAGGTTTGGCTGGGGTCAGGGAGGAGGAGTGGTGGGGAGTAAACGCAGACAAGTGTAATTGAACAACAATAAATTTTTTTTTAAAAAAATGGGCCACCAAGGAGCACTAGTATCCACGTACACACAAACTTGGTGCTGGAGAAAATTAAAATCAACAGGGAAAAGGTGGCAATGGAACCAAAGAATATATTGCAGAATTTAAATGACCTGCATTCTAACATTACCAGTTTAATGTTAGAATCTAATCACTGCTGTTACTCACACAATTATGTGATATTTTGTACCTAAATCATTCTCTGCACCTATCTACTCTCAATCTAGAACAGTTTCTTGCAGATATTATTGCTCCCAAATTTCTTCCTAATGTTCAAATTGAGTTCATTTTATAGTGGGTTATGACTGAACTGTCTTTTGTTTTCTCAGAATGAAAAAGAGTAATTGTTTATTATCAGTCAGCTAATATATTTTCTCTCATTGCAAAGGCATTTTCTGTGCTTTTTCATGGTTTTCTCTCCAAAGCTCTAATTTAAAAAATCTTTCTTTTTTCCTTAATTTCCAAGCTTCAGGCATATCTGTCGCTGTCATTTTATGATCCAGTTCTTCACAGTGCACTTAAGGTTTTGATACTGAATTAGAACAGGTAGGTATTTTAATAACTGTAAAACTGTGTGTATTGACATCATTATCTTCTCACTCATTCACGGCACTGTTCTGTTAACCCACTTAAAAATTATGCCTTTAAAAAGCTACCTCTCATGCTTCACTTCTGTGTTCTAAAGATGATGAGCTATATTCTTAATTCTCCTCGACAGAGAGAATGGCTTTTTGAAAATATCTATTGCAGAAAACAAACATTTACCATATGTTCGAGAAAGATCCCCTCTGCAACCCCTTCTAGGATCCTTATCGCGTCAGAGAAGGATCTGAGGGAAACAGCCCATTTTCTATCTCTCCTCTTTCGTGTATCAACATGGGAAGTAAAAACTCATATATTTATATACTCTTGCATTCTGGGAAAGGACAAACATTCAGATTTGAAACTGTGTATATTGCTTTGTACGCTAACTCACTTTCCATAAGTGTTTATAATCTCAAAGGACATTTATTTCCCAGAAATGTTAATACACTTTTATGATCAAATCAGTTTGAAAAATTTGGGGTTACAGATAGATTGGTAAGTACGGGGTTCCTCTATGCCTCTAACACGCTCTTGTGTTTGGTAAGTCACCAAAGAGTCTAACATTGCCCTAATATTGGTATTTCTCAAACATACTTCACCTCAGAACTTCAGGGCCCCAATTCTCCCTGGTACTTGCTTCTGGAAAATGCTGTTCTAGACACCTGTTGGGACAATGAGATGAACTGTTCTTTGATCTCTCCTTTAAGTGGTTGGCCTTAGTTCATATTACATTAAGACCATGTAACTTATGAATTACTCCATAACACTCAAGGTGCACAGCATTTCAGATTTCATTAATTTTTGTCCAAATTCATTGGTTCAAACTACGCTCTCGATAAAGTTAGCAAGAATTTCAATATCCGTTCTTTGTCATGCCTCTCTGAGCCTCTTTGTAGGTGAGCCCGGACAGGACGCTGGTCAGCAGCTGTCTGCAGAGGTGCTCTCTGTTTAGTTCGGGTGACTTCTTTGACAACATCCCCTCCCTCCAGACGAGTTCCGACTACCGGGACCTTTTCTGTGGCTCCACAGTGGAAGTCCTCTCAGGTCCCAGAGCCCCCTGCTCTGCGGCCACGCCCCCTGCACAGGCCTGGATATGGCTACCATACTTTCATCACCAAGGGCATCAAATCTTTCTCCTTCCTGTTTCAGGCTCTACCTCTCTATTTCTCAAAGTACCAGCCTGAATACTTCCCTTCCTATAACTCAGCCTACTGGTTGCAAAACACAAACAATGCTATTGAACTTGAACTCTTGCCTCCACCTCATTGAGGAATCCGTGAACTCCCTGCAGGAGCTCGGTAACTTTACACTGATTTTTTTCACCTGCCTGGTGAAAAAAAAAATCACAGAGTAAAGTTAAAGAGACAAATTAATTTATTAAGAATGTACAGGTTAATAAAATAATCTACCTGGGGGGAAAAAGATGTAGAATTGGGGGTACATACCCCAGGGGCATGTTATCAAGTTCTCTGGGGGATTCCCAGTTCCCTGGAGAAGGCAGTGTCATCTGTGTGACTCATTTGCTGCCCTCCCTGGCTAAGTGGGGGACTGGTATTAACCCTGCATTCGTGACCCTATAAAAAGAAAACCTTACCATCAGACAAGTCAGAGACAAACTTCCCAGTTGTTGTTTTTTGTTTCACATGCAGTATACCCTATACCCAGACACTAAAATGTTGCTATTTTTTTAAAAAGGAAGAAAACAAAACAAAGACAGTAAAATATGGCTACATAGCATTTCTATATCAGTCTAGTAAAATCAGAGGTTTTTAAGGAATCAATTCTGAGGAAAGTTTTAAAAGCCATCTCTGATGAGAATTTTCTCCATAAAATATAACTTATTTACTCACTAATTTAAAAAAATAGAACCAGAACCTTCCAGATAAATTCTGTTTTCTCTCAAATTTTCTATTGGTAATACAATATGAATAAATCTTATTCAGTACATCAATTTATAAGGGATAAAAATAAAGGAGTCTCAGGCTTTTTTTTAAAAATAAAAGCACTGTTTCATCTGAGAAATTGTCCCAGTCACTTTGCCTCTTAGTTCTAATTAGCTCTTGGTGAATAAATTAGCAATTTTAATAACAAAGAATGAGACTGTAACTAATTTAAGAGAAGGGCCGTGCTGTGAGACTCACATCAGCGACAAATATTACTGTGTGAGATGCACCCTCAGATACAGAAAGGTGACTGAATTGTGAGCTTAGGTGAATACAGAGTACCAGGACTAATCGCCCTTTACAAAGTGCTCCAAATATAAAGGCAGACAGAAGGAAAAGTGACCCCTTCCCAAATAAATACACACATATATATATTTCCGTACGAACTCTGGGTCAGAGAATAATTGATGAGGAACTAATATAAGTTGATAATGGGTTACACTAAACACTAATCTACCAAAGCCTCTGTTGATTTTTTTTTAAATAAAAAGGCAAAAAAGGCACAAGGAGAATAAGCCCATTGAAATTACTCCATTACCAGCAGACCTGTTATGCCCTCCCTATGCCCCCAAGGTCATGAGTGGGTCCTACACCCTTGACCCCTAACTGGCTGGGAGCTTTCTCATGCAGCTGCTGTCTTTCTGCCTGAAAACAGCATGAAGGTTCAGGAGAGAGGATGATCCTAAGGAGCAGCAGTAACTGTTGAAAACGGGGCTAAATACTGCCAGTCGGGGACACATTCTTTGTGTTCTGTGTTCTCAGGGACTGAAGCAGAGAGGAGACGTAAAGGGGATCGGGACAGTCCCTAAACTCCCTGTCCCCCAAACACCCCCCCCATAACTCTGATACCTTCCCCTTAAAAAAGAAAAAAGGGGGGAGAATAAATGAGACTGTATGAATTCTCACCTTCTTCCTCTTGCCTCTTTTACACCTTTAATCTCTGAGCTGAGTCGTTTTCCACGTAGAGTCATTTCATTGCATCCTAGTGACAGGTGTCCTCTGTCTCTTCCTACTTGGCTTCCTGGTGACATTTCTCCAGCCCCATAAATAGACGGCACTCAGAGTGGTCTGTACTTGGGCCTGGGTGTTTGCAAATGCATTACCAACTCCGTGAGGAGTAAACACGATTATTAACTGATTTTAATACTACTCAAAGACAAGCTGAATTACAAAATCAGGGAGAAGGGCGATCGAAACCTTCTCAAGGCAGGTATGAAAATGCTCAGCTTCTTTTGAAAAGCATTCTTGTGTGTGGAGGGGCTACTTGCTAATGTTTCCAGTGTGGCATGTATTTGATAGTTCTCAATACCCATATACATCGAAATGGGACTTTTCGATTCTTGCAGACCTTAAATACAGCCACACAGTATCCTCAGAAGAGACTATTGTTGCCTTCTAAAAATTATGCTTTCAGATCAGACCTTTATGGAAGAGTCACCTCTGTGAAAAAGTTTTTCTGCTTTAAGCTAAGCACATTTCTTTCACAAATGTTTAAAAATTAACCCACTTCTACATTACTGTCTACATCATTTTATTAAATTTAACAGAATTTTTAAAAAATGTTTGCAAGATGATTCAGAATTACAAACCCTAATATGTGTTATATCTATAAGATATAGACATATCTTATCTATATCTATATCTTATATCTATAAGATATAAGTTATATCTATATCTTTAGATATCTTATAGCCATAAGATATCTATAAATATAGATCTTATATCTATATCTGCAGATAAAAGATATAGATATATGTTATATCTATAGATATAAGATATAACTCCCAAACTGATTATATTTTGTTATTATGTAATTAGAGTAAGGGATGAAGTAATTAATTAGGCTCTCATCTGTCTGTCTACTGGATTCTAAGGAAAAAGCTGGCGAAAACAATACTTTCTGTGCTCTCTCTTTTATCCCCAATGTCTTCTATGGTGCCAGCCACATACCAGGTGCAGAATAAGTAAGTTTTTGACTGCATAAATTAATATATGCATAGACTCATTAGGAAAATAAAATAGTTGCCCAACAAGATTATGCCTTGATCTGCAATCCTAAGGTAAATAATGCAGAATGTGCTCACCCAGATGACAGGAGTTCTGCAACAGCAGCCTAGAAACAATAGATTCTTGCAGACAATATCAGAGATACCAAGGCTCCTTCCAAAAGAGGGGAAATTCTGGCCCAAAGACTCAAGGATCTTGTAATAAATGTATTGCTATAGATCAGCAATTTTCAACTTTTTCCATCTCGTGGCACATATAAACGAATTCCTAAAAGTCTGTAGCATGCTGAATAATATGTACTTTTGCCAAGCTGACAAAATTATGTGTAATTTTCATTTATTCACATTGGACAGTTAGTGTTGTGTTGGTTGTTGTCATTTTTTAACTTGATGGTCTAAGGGTAAGGAGGTCAGTGCTCCTGACTACATAGTCAGGTATTGCATGTCTTAGAAATTCTTGTGGCACACCAGTTGAAAATTGCTGCTATAGGTATATATATGCATGAGTGTATGTATACACATGTTTATGTGTGTGTATATATACATATACATACATGCCCACATATATATTTATAATATATAAATATATAATTTACATAAACACATATGGTTTTGTGTGTATATATACATATACATACATACACACACACACACACATATAAACTACACACATTTCCCAATTTCAAATTCATCAAGCAATGGAGAAGTTTCAACTTGGTTTTCTATTTACCTTTTACCAGGGAAAAATGCACAAGCTATGCAAAGACACAGGCTGACCATGTTTCGTTCATTGTAAATTGATGATTTGTCTTTTTTTCTTTTATCTACCAAGCCTCTTTTTAACTTGGACCCTCTGACTCATTGCATGAGAGAAATAATCTTCTTACTAAACTCACACTTAAATCCAAACCCAGAGCTGTGGAAAGCTCTCCTGGGATGCCCCTTGAAGGATGGCCAGCCAGCCCCCGTTAGCACGGGTATAAAAACCACAGCAGAAGAACATGTATTTCAACTGTAAGGATGTTGGGAGAAGTAGGGAGAGGTAGAAAATACATTTGTTCTAGCATTAGTCCAGTTTTTTTTCTGAATCAGTTCTTTGCCAGTCCGCATGAATAGAAAGCTATAAAAACACGAGGCCTACACATGTGATACCTGTTCACCCCTTTTCCAGTAAGTCCCTCCAGCACAAAAGGAAATGATATGTGACACTGGTCCCACCCGCCACTGCGTGTCAGAGAGGGATTCCAGCCTGGGATGTTGCCTAGCACAACAGCTCTGCTTAAAAGGTCTCCTACTTAACTAATTTAATCAACGAGAGAAAGCCTTGAGGGGCTCAGACAGGACCCAGAGCTGGTAGTAGGCTCCGTAGAGAAAGCAGCACAGTGTCTGAGGATGATACTGCATTTTACTTATATTTTTGTGTTCACTTTCTACATCCATGCAAGTCAGCAGATATGTGATACGTAGATGTTCAAGGCTGAAAACCGTGGAACAGACAAAAATAGGTGGCCGGTTGGTAGAAACAGAACTGGTAGCCATGGAGGTTGAATAGAAGTGGTCAAAGCAATAGCAGATAACAGGTTCGGTCCTGTGGCTTACTAGGATTTGGTGAATATCACTATTTAGCTTTATCTAGTCTTGGCACTGAGACCTAGATGTACTCTGTTTGTTTCCATAAAAATCTGACACAGTGTCAGAATTCCCAGCTCCTTAATCCACAAGGATCCTCAAACTGATTCCCCCATCACGTGAGAGGACCTCATGGATCTCTGTAATCACAAAGGATAAAAGGACCCACAGTTGGGAACTACCAGATGCTCGTAATGTTCCATGCTCAAGAATCTTGATAATAAATTAAATATAGTAAATGACATGAACTTACTTTTAACCCCCACAACTGCATTGCCTGATGGCAATTACTTTATATACGTTGTCCACGTTTGTACCGATGACAAAGAGTGGGGGCAGCATTCAAATCTGCGGCTCAGCGGCTCCCAAGTGCAGCTGCGTTCAGTGGCCAGTTACAGCCAACAGTGGCCACAGCTCTCGAGTTTTTCACTTCCATTGACTCGCATTCAATCTTCATCCATCCAAAGAAAGTGCCTTTTAAGGCATCTTCACTGTGTATAAACTGTAACAAAAGTTAAGGCGCTGATGACGATCAGAGATGGCTGGGGACACGTTCTGTCATTCTGTGACATGGCGTAATGGCATGTGCAGGCTGATGCCAGCTCACTCTCCAGTTCAGGAAGAGCGACCTCTGGCCTGCAGTGACATTTTTGCTCTTGCTCCTGCCAAAACCCACTCTCCAACAGAGCAGAATCCCTGGGACACTTCCACGGTTACCCAAACCTCTGATGCCGGGTGGTTCTGTCCCTTCACCCCAACCAGCCACAGGACCCCGGGGGCCTCCAGCTACATGTTAGAGCATCCAGTTCTCAACAGCAAGTTTATTAGATCAAAACTGAACGTGCTATGTCGTATGTGCTGAGGAAGTTTCATTCAATCTCTTGTTTTTTCAGGGAAATTTTCATTTGGGAAAATGCCTGGTCTTCTTGTCCATTTGCTCATGAGCTTATTTATTTACTTTTGTTGAATCCCTGAGAGATGTCATGTGCTTTGCAGTTCAGTAAACCATGTCCAAACCATTCATACTTCACTTTTACTTAATTATGTTGAATTTTATGTCTCTTATGAGAGCAGTGCTGGGTGGCAGTAATGATTTTTTAAAATAAGAATAGGAACCACAATCAAACACATTTACATTTTGCCTATATTTGTTCTATTTTCTTAAGTTTTCGAATTGAGAATTTTTCTAAAAAAAAAATCTCTAGAGTCTGAAAAATAAACTCTTGCACAAAGGAGTTGACTAACAAAAAGGTGAATACAGTGTGTAGCAGCAGCAGTTTGGAAAAGTAGAAGCCGTCTTAAACAGTTTTCTTAGTAGGGTCTCTCAAAAAAAATTATAATGCAATGCATTATGCTGTCTCCTTGTACAGAATGCAGTAAGACACTTTTAGTAGGCATTACCACGGGTAGCCTTGTAACCTTGGCAACAAAGCTGTTTCTCAAGGTCTTAAAAGGTAGTGTCTGGATTAGGCTGATGCTATTCGAACCACTATTAGAGCATAGAAATCCTGGAAATGGCTTCAGAAGCAACTGCACAGACGTGCCCCTTCCCCGTCAGTTACCTATTAGGGGAACTGGACCTTCAAGGTAGCATTTGTGTGAAGAAAAAGTTTCATGGCTTAGGAAGGCGAACACAAGTTTGAACACCATTGAGTTACAAGGCTGTAGTCTTTTCTAATACTCAAGTTCTTTATTCCCCATAGCAATCTTTGTGTTACTATGGCCTGCAGTGACATTTTTGCTCTTGCTCCTGCCAAAACCCACTTTCCAACAGAGCAGAATCCCCGGGACACTTCCACGGTTACCCAAACCTCTGATGCCGGGTGGTTCTAACACCCTGCCTTTTTATTTAGGAGGGGACCAAATTATGTTACCATGGCTACTCACTACATTTTTTCTTATTCAGCAATTCTGTTATCCAGTGCTTGATTTTGCTAGTCTATTTTGTTTTTCTTTAAGGAAGTCTACCATGGGGAGATAGCCTAAGAGATACATAAATTGTATATGAATATTAATCTTTTTAAGTTATGCGAAATGGTTCAGTGATCTAATAGACAGTTTTATTGCACTGATGCATGTGTGATTTGAAAGATAATTACATAAGATTAAATTCCTTTTCTCAGCCAATCAGAAAGGAGATCCCATTTATTTTTATGACCTACAATAAACTTTGTGGAGGAAAAACTGTGCTGTTAATCTCAAGCACAATGACAGAAATAAAATATTATGAAAAAAACTTTTCCTTGTGCTTCATGGGCAAAAAATATATGGTCTCTACTTATTAGAATTATCAGAAAGCTGCATTCATTATTTATAGACTAGAACAATAGGAAAATGCTAAAACAATAAGGAAATTACATAAAGAGATGAATGTGAATCCAATTTATCTAAGCAGAAAATTAATTTTGATGACTATAGAGAGAAAAGAATGCTACAGCACACAGAGGAGAGATCTGATTTTTTAGCAAGACTTATGCTAATTTCAGAGATGAAGAGTCTGCCTTGTAGAAACAAAACTGCAGTGAAAATGAAGTGTCATCCACCATTTACACAGTATTTGCATGTGTGAAGCTGTGGTCTATATACATGTCATGTATTAATTCATTTAACCTTTACAGTAACTCTGTGGGATTTGCATTCTTACGGCTTCCAATATTACTATTACTATTTCCAGATGAGAAAAGGGAGGTTCAATGAGATTCAATAACTTGTTCAAGTTGCACAGCTAGAAAGGTACCTACCTTGCTGGCGCTTCGTTGAAGCCGCCTTTGCTACTGAAGAACACGGTAAACGGTGAACCCCAAATTCTCCCTATTCATCAGCATCAGGCACGTCTTCAGTTGCCTTCCGAAGGGCTACCTTCCACCCTCAAGGATTCTCGCTTGTCCCTGAAACAGATCCTTCTCCCAAATTGCTGTTTTCCTCAACAGCAGCTCAGCCACTCAGCCCAAAGCTTGAGAGTTATCGCAGAGGCCCTTTCATCCCTGGAACATCCCTGTGCGCCCAACAATCCAAGTCTTGACCCTTTTGATATTCCCAGCATTGGTGCTCTGCCTTCTCCTAGTTATTTTTATTGCTAGCGACTCATCGACATGATCTTTATGTAAACTCCGTGTTCTCATTATTAAAGAAACAGGTGGACAGTGACCAGAGGGACGAGGGGAGGGAACTTTGGGGGGAAAGGGGAAGGATTTACAGGAACTAGGATAAAGGACACATGGACAACAACTAAGGGGGGTGGAAATGGGAGGGAGGGGGGGGGAGCACCATGGGGTGGGCTGAGATGGGAGTAAAAGAGAGAAAACTGTACTTGAACAACAATTGAATAAATTTAAAAAAAGAAACACATACAGATAACTGAATTTTCCAAATTATAAAAGTATAAGAAAGAAAATGTACGTCATTTGTGATGGTAATGACTAGAGTCAACCAATGTCACATTTTGCATATCCTCCTTCAGCTTCTTTCTGTCTTCTCTCCTCTGTCCCCCTCTCCCATCTGTCTCTCTGTCTGCTGGCAATGCCTTAGCCTATTTTATATAAAATCAAGCTTTATACATAGTTTTATTGATGGACTGCCTTTTCAGTTATTTAGTAGAAATAACCAGTTAAGAGAATTTGGGGGAGCCAAAGGATATAACTAGTTTTTGGCTTCAAAGTTAAATTTATTAATATAACAAAATAAATGTGTGCTGATGGTAGAAGATTTTAAAGTACAAAACAAAAGCAGCAAAGCAACATCAGTCACAAACCCCTAGCCATTTTAGGGTACCTCAGACAAAACTGGTCCTTCCCATTTCTCATCCAGATTCCTGTGAACTAACCTTGTCCTAGTTTGCTTCTCTCTCAGTCAGTGTTCCCCTCACCCATTAACTTACCAGCCCCCCTGCTTTGGGGATGATTCTAGTTTAACTTTCACAAACGTGACAAGGTCACCCCCTCGAACTGCCAATCTGCTCCCTTCTGACTTCACCATGTTATATGAATTAGCTCAACACGGCATGCTTTCTCAAAGGTACTCTAGACCTCACTGACTTTGCTTCATTGCTCAGCCCCGTAAAAGTGGAAGAAAGTTGTGGGAGCAATGAAGGTGAGTCCTCAAGGCACGGGAGGGGGAGGCCCCCAGCCGACACCGGTTCAGGCTGGGATGGCTCTGGGAAATAAGATCTAAACCCTCCAGGCAAGGGAGACATTCGGGAACTAACTCAAATGAATGCTGGTGAGAAAGAATGGGATGCAATGTTAAAGAGCTAAGGAGTCAAATGAAGAAGACTGAATTTAGGTTAGCGATAAATAGATTAGCAGAAGTTTGACCAGGAAGGGATCAAATGAAATTGTGTTTTAAAAATACCAGCCTAGAAGTGGAGTCGCTGGGTCATAAGGTGGTACATTGACATGGAATATTACTCAGCCAGAAGAAGAGGAGAATATTACCCTTTTGCAACAGTATGCATAGGATCTAGAGAGCATTATGCTAAGCGAGATAAGCCAGCCAGTCAGAGTACCATTTGCTTTCACTCAAATGTGGAATCTAATGAACCAAATGAACTAACGAGCAAAACAGAGACAGACTGATAGATAGAGAGCAGGCTGACAGCTGTTTGGGGAAGCTTGTGGGGTTGTGTCAGGAAGTGGAGGGATAAAAAAAAAAACAGAGAGAAATACTCATGGGCATGGACACGGCAGTGGTGATTACTGGGGGAACGGCTGTAGGGTGAGGTGGAGGAGGGTAAAGGGGAAATAAATGATGAACACACAATGCAGCGTACAGATGATACGTTGTGGAATCGTGTACCTGAAACCTACATAGTTCTGTTAACCAACATGATCCCAATAAATCCAAGAAAAAATAAAAAATAATACCATCCTAACAACAACATGCCAGATTAGATGAGGAAGGAAGTGGTGGATTTTAGGCAGACAAGCCAGGGCACTGCTACAGTTCTCATATTTTGTGATGAGACAAGAGGCAGGCTAGCATAATAGGTTAAATAACTTACTCCCCCCCCCCACGCCCCCGTTCAGACTCCCGCGTGTCAAAGCCTGAGCCGTGCCTGCATACTGCCCATGCCTGCATACTGCCCATGCCCAGCACCAACGTGGCACATAGTAGGTATGCTGGAGGTTGATTCTCATTGCCCATGTTGCCTGAAGGTGTTCCATTGCCTGAAGGTGTTCCATTTCCTGAGCTTTCCAAGGTAAACACTGAGTCTCATTTGTCTGCGAGTTTCACAGTTCCTGCTGGAAACTAGGATTGAAGATTGGAATCCTGCTCCCTGCCGACCACTCTCATATTCACTTCACAGGACAACTGCCACCTTGAAGAATTTATACACCATAAAGGTAATTTGAGCAGCTAGTTTGTTTCATGTTGAAATTCTCCCTGGATATCACGTGGGTTTTGAATACTTTTCCCTATGCACCTTCTACATGAAGCCTTGATCACTTTCTGATGCTATCACTTAATGTTAGTTTATTGGATGAATTTGCTCTGAAAAGCTATTACTCCAAGTCATGTTTTGAGTTGTATATTTTTTCTGTTTGTTTCATTAGTTTCATTGTTGATTGTATTTAAAGCATTCTGTATATATCATTTTTAAAGTCTTTTTTTAGAAGAGTTTATTTACAAAGGGAAAGGAGGGAGAGAGGGAGAGAAACATCGATGGGTGAGAGATACATTACTGGATGCCTCTCACATTACTCCAGCTGGAGCCCTGGCCCACAACCCAGGCATGGGCCCTGACTGGGAATCGAACCAGCGACCTTTTGTTTCACAGGCCTGTGCTCAATCCTCTGAGCCTCAGCAGCCAGGGCACATTCTGTATATTTTAAATAGTGTCACAAGACATCTACACTAATTTTAACTTTCAAAGTGCCTTTAATTTAAAAAGCTATCCCTTCTAAATAGTTTCTCCCTACAATTCTCTGATATTTTTATACTTCTATTTTTATAAAAAAGTAATAAGATTCCTTATTGCTTTTTTCCTTTTATTATTAGTTTTTCCTTTCCATGGAGAATGTAACTGAGTGATTATTCATCGATACAAAAAGTCCTTTGCCTGCAAGACCACATTTGGCTGTATTACACAGGCCCAGTCAATCCAAAGCTACACTCGGTTAATGATTTTACATCTGTTGATGAGAAAACTCTCCGAGACCAAAATAAAAGATACATGAATCACCCGATTCTTAAAGAGAAACAAATGCACGAATGTGTTCCCTGATAAAAAGTTACTAGCCAGGAGCCAGAAGCAACCTAGGTGCCCATCAGTAAATGAATGGATTAAAAAACTGTGGTACATATACACAATGGAATTCTATGCTGCAGAAAGAAAGAAGGAGCTCCTACCTTTTGCAACAACATAGGTGGAACTGGAAAGCATTACGCTGAGTGAAATAATGCAGGTTTTGAAGGACAAATACCATATGATCTCACCTTTAACAGGAAGCTAAACAACAAAACAAACAAGCAAGCAAAATATAACCAAAGAGACTGAAATAGAGAATAGGCTGACAGCGACCAGAGGGGAGAGGGGAGAGAATTTCAGGGGAAATAGGGGAAGGATTTAGAGGAACATATATAAAGGATACATGGACAACTGAAAGGGGTGGAAATGGGAGGGAAGGGGGGAGCATGGGGGGTGGGATGGGATGGGAGTAATAGACAGAAAACTGTACTTGAAAACTAATTAAATAAATTTTTAAAAAGTTACTGGTTAAGACACAGTTAGGGCTTGGAATCATATTTGATATCTTTAATGTATTAGACTAAAACTATTAATTATAATATCTTAGAAGAATAATAAGCAACTGTTTCCTGCTTTCACAGACTGTGTACATTTCCTGACCGGAACACTGTTTTGCCTAATTTGATGCTGAGCAACAGATAGGGGTGAATAAAATTTTCTCCAAGTCTGACCTCGCCACAATCAAAATAATGAGGGTGTTAATGGAATATTCATTCCCGATCAGGTGAAAGCTTCTGCTTATATAACCCTTTTGAGGGGGAAAAAAAAAAGCCAGGACTCTCACTAAAATACTGGATAACATTCTACTGGCTCCAAACTAGACTTTAAAGGACAATTTGAGTTAAAGTATGTTATTTTCTGGCTACTAATGCTAATGGAAAGAAAATGCTTTTTAAATGCTTAGCAGATGTTTAGTGGTTTTATCATCATCATTACCCACAAGCTATGCTAAATTATGTAAGTCTGTCCTAGTATTTAAGACTTATATGTATTTAATATATTTTGTAACTATTTCTCTCCATTTGGGAGCAATCTCTTTAGGATAAGAGCTAGGTGTTTATTTTGTATTAAGAAGAATATTTTGCTGCAAAGGTGAATTTTTTTCCCCTCTTCACATATCTTTCATAGACACATTTTAATAGCAGAAATAAAAGTGGAAAATGCAAATTCCTCCCAGTTTTATTTGCCCTCTATTTCCACCTACACCTGTTAGGGAGATAGTCTTACCTCTTATATTCATCTCTAGTTCCTCCAAAGTTGCCAAAGTTGCCTCCTTATGTATCCCAACCCCATTCAGTAAGAAAATGAAGCTCAGCACACCCAAAACTGAGTGTATTATAGTCGCACGAAAACCATCTCTCGTTCCTACTCACACACCACGCGACACAGGAACGAGCAGCTGCCCGCTCTCCCCTGCCACCTCAATGAGCAATCTGGTCCCAGTGGTCCACCTCATAAAACGGCTTTCCCTTGATCACTCATTTCCTTCTTTAGCTACTGGTCCCATCTCAGAAAGAAGGCAGTTGACCCAGTCCTCCAGCTTTCCTCTTCCTAATTCAACCTCCACGAACTGAGTCAGAATCAGTGATGTCAATCAATGCTTAACCCAACACCTGGACATGGAATCTAAGGCACTCCGCAGACTGCCAAGTTCAAATTTGCCTCTGCTGCTTACTAGCTACGTGAGGACAGAGTACTCAGCCTGTATATGCCTCTGTATGCCTCAGATGACCGTGACAGTAAATATCACAAACACATGTGTGTGTGTGTGTATGTTTTAATGGAATGAGTGAGTGTGCATGAAATGTTTATACCAGTGTCGGGGACAGAGTGAGACTCTGAAGGTACCATATATAGTCCCTACTGTTATTACCGTCATTATCATTTAGGTCTAAATGATAATGTCATTTCCTCCAATTTATCTTCTCCCACTCCCACCCCATGGTATACAGGGCTATGTATGCAAATGGCTACACTCATACACATGTGGGCACCCTCAAATGCACACAAGAACACACACAGCGGTGATGGTTACTCCAACCAATTAAATGTCTAAAGAAATTTCACAATGGAGATGCATGTCCAGCCCTTCCACCTGCCATTTCTGTCACCTGGAACTGCATTCTCTGGCTCTCCAACCATCTGATTGTCTATTCAATATATTTAAAATTGAGCTCAAGTGGTTCCTCTCCAAACATGCTTTCCCCCTGACAGCATTTTCCTTCCATCCCGTGACTCCACCCCCTCACTAATTCTCATAGCAGTTTAGGGAAATCTGGAGCGCACTCTGTCCTCTTCCCAGCCTGGATACGTGCAGAGAAGTGGCATTTCATTTGTGGTGTAGCTCCGGAAACATCTGCCTAGAGTGCCAGCGCAGACATTTCTTGGTAGAATAAACGACTTGGTGCTCACCACTTCCAGATAACTTGGGCATTAAAGAAAAAAGCTGCATGTTCTAAGTGGAAGTCAAAAACCAGCAGTCCTAAATTCGAGTTCGATCTCTACTTCTTAACATGCTGTAATAAACCTTCATTCTTTCCTTTCTCCTGTCCTCTGTCTTTCCTTCCCCCCTTTAGTACACTGCTGATACACATTCATGTGTCTATTTCCACATTTCACACAAAGACGATCTAAGTTATAGGGGCCTCACTAGCCTTCCCTTAAATGCAATGAGAATCTAATCTTCAAATTGTGTGGCTTGGCTTTAAAAAACTGTCCATCTAGCAAAATTTAGGTCTTTTTCGATGGTCAAGAGATCATGTAGTCCTGAATACATACCACATTTTCAAAATTCAAGGGAAATCTGCTACTCTAAAAAGAATCTTATATTCAACATGCTCTCACTTCATTCATCTCCATCTAGTTTATTTCATTCGCTTAGCAAACTGCCATCTGTTGAGGACTGTCAATGAACTGACCACTTTATTCGATACCACATCTAGGATTTTGCCTTGGAGAGATGGGATCCTCTCACTGGTGACAGATGTTGGGAGAATTGATAGAGTCAATCTATGGGTCTCCCGTTTCAGATTCTAGGGCTGCAAGATGACCGGTATTTCTACTGCCCAGCAGATTGGAGGGTAAGGTGAGGGCCTGTAACTGGGGGTAATGATACCTTTTCAGTTGCTGGATCACGTGTGAGCCCTCTCAGGAAGGAGATAAAGGAAGGGCACTGTGAGGATCTGGGGGTCGTTCGTGGTTGTGGGGATAAGACCTGGGGTCCCTGTGCAGAAACAGAGGGATTCTGCTCATAAGGTTTATTCTAATCCCGATAGCAGATGTCTAAGTTCCAAGCTTACTACGTGTGTGGTATATTCCAAGGCAAACAGCAACATTCAACCTAATAAAGACCCTATAAGAATACTTCCTGGACATATGCAAAAACGTGACCTGGTAACAAAGACTAATCGAAATGTGCGCACAGGCTGAAGACTAATGTCTGTTGTTCCCCCTCTGTGAACTCGACCTTTAAATAAAATATTGAAGGGCCAGGAGGAAGGCAGGGGAAGACAGCACCGCAAAGCTGAATCTCCTGCTCAATTCCAACTTCTTTCTACTCTGGGTCTGCAGTAAGAAATAATACCAAGCCTCAGAGAAATCTCAGGTGCTAGTAACTTAGATTTTTTAAAATTATAGTATTTACAATAATATGACAAAAGTAAAATAATGAATAAAATTCAAGCATGAGAAATATGTTTTTTCACATGGATATGAAAACCTGAGAAATATTCTCAGGTTTTTTGTGTGTTGATCTACCATTAAATCAGTTTCTATCTTATAAATTTAACATGAGCTTCTAATGGGTCAAGACAGACTCCCTCTCTAGGTCTTCATCGTACAGAATGGCCTATGGATTACATTCAAATAAAACAAAAACATTATCAGAAATATTTCAATTTCCTACTTCAGTTTCCATAGTAGTAAATCACAGTTAGTAATTATTCACATTATATATGTAATATTTTTAATTAGTTTTCAAAAAACATTGGTTGTTCTAAAGGTAAATCAAAATCAAAGCAAAACCTTGTGTTTTTCATCAGATGAAAAAAAGAACTTGACAAATTAGATAAGTAACAATTGTCCAAATACATACTTAATTCTAATTATAAGCTGTTTATATTTATATATGCACTTATAATGTATTTATATTTAGTTTTAATGGCCTCCCTCACGCCACTGACCACCAACCAGTATACGAGGTCCATCGGAGCAGAAATCCATTTCCCTTCTGTTCAGGGATGTGCTCCCAGCCTAAACAGCCCCTGAAGCACACCACACCCGGCAAGCATTTGTCTTACTAATAGAAAAATATTGTCTTTGGTTTTAAATAGACTTATTTACATAATCCCATGTTAATCAAAAAATTTATGCAAGCGTGGGAATATCTGAAATAAGGTATAAAACCATCGATTGAATTCTACTGTGTCTTTATGAACTCCATGTGCTAAGCAGTAGAGTTAGCAGCACACAGCCCTACATGAGCTCTACAGTCTATAGCTTCTTCCATCCCTCTGTCTCCACAACAAACGGAACCTGGAGCAGCGCTATGGCTGAGATTTGAATCTGGTCCACTCGATTCCAAGCTTGTGCCTTTCCCACAATGGTGCTCCAAGTAATGATATAGGTAGAAAATACAAATGATTACCAGATAGTTTTGTTCAAGATAACTTTGTATGTATGGATTTGGACCCATCTGCATAACATTATTAGAAGCTATTATGGCCAGGGTTTCATCCTTCACCATTTAAGATTTTCATCAAGGGTAGACATCGTATACATGTGTTGTGTGATGCTAAAGTCACAACAATTATTGGACTACATGCGATTTTGTTTTAACAGGGCTGTCAGTTCTTAAGAATCATGCAGTAGGAGTGGCACCTAAGATATCACTTGAAGAGGCAGAAGTTGGAATAATAAGATGTCATGGTTGTTGGCTACCTGACAACACACTTTGGGGACTAGGAAACCTGGGATCTAGTCTCCGCATGGCCCCTAATTAGGCTCTATGACCTTGAGCCAACCAGTTTGTCTCTCTTGAGCTCTGGTTTCTTCATCTGGAAAGTTAGGAGGCAGGACTAGAAGTTCTCTAAGGTTCCTTCCACCTAAAGTACTATAACCTATAATCTTCAGAGAGTACTGGTCTAATCATTATAACTTCTTTTATGAAATTATAAATCAGTCAACAAGACCAACACTGTCACCAGAATTCAAAGGTACATTATTAGTAAATGCAAAGTCATTATCTGTGATATGATTGGTCACTGTATGTTGAAACATTCTTTGGAAGGCTCCTTTAAGTAATGCAAGGGTGCAAACAAATCACATCATTAAGAATGCAAAGTTATGACTCTGGACAGACTACATTTACCTGAGACTTTTGAAAGTTAACACAGCCAATTCTAGGAACAGCTATGAATCTCCTTCTCTCTTACGACCCTGAAGGTGCCAATGCTGTGTTTGTCCATTCCATCTCTCATTCTTACAAAATTGGAAAGGTTTGCAACAATGAGCAATTTGTAGTTACTTACTAATCTTTTTAAAGTCATTGCAAAGGGTCACCTGATGGGGAGATGCATGGGACAGATGGAGGTGAGCTCACGAGCTCACCTCTGCAAACCACAGGGGTGGGCAGATGGAGCCGGCCCTAACAAGCATCCCTTTCCGCCAGCATTGACTTCTTCATTACTCATAGCTCACACCCTCTGGATACAGGGCTCATTCTCCTTCACACCGGTTGTCCAGTGTGTTAGCTGCTGGTCATGCACAGCTACTTAGGTAAAACGACAATTCAATAGAATTTAAGTTGTTCCTCCTCAAAATGTTGTCTTAGTTACATTTTAAGTGCTAGACTACCTTCTCTACAAAGGAGGATTCACAGCCTTACAAAACTGTCACCTGAGTGGGGAAAATGTAAGTTTTTAGACCTCTTCGCCCACGTTTTGGAAGTCCTTGGGGAGCATTCTGACCGGCCGGACTGGATCTTGTGCACAAGCCTTGGCCTGTCCTGTGGCTTGGAGGTGGGCTGAGGGTAGCAACCGGCCTTTTTAGTCAGATGCCCTGGCTAGAAAGCAGGACAAGTTGCAGGGCACCTGGAGAAGGTGTGCCTGCATAATTCCCCTTCAGTTCAGTGCACCAATCACAGGTGTCGCCTTTGGTTGTATTCTGACAATTGCATGTACCCCTATAAGCTACATGCCCCTGTGCCCTTCAACACATAATATTTCAAGTACATCAGAGAGTACCCCTGTACTCCTTCCCAGTCAATCTCCCTCCCCGCCCAGAGGTACCCAGTACCATAACATTTTCCACCGTCGATTAACTTTGTGTATATACATGAATACTTATTTATTTACATGGACATGTTTTTTTTTTCATGCACTGATAGAATGAAATGCTTTCAAGCATAATTTCTTATAGAATAAGTTGAGTTTGGTTCCTGACTCTGACCTTGAAGAAATTTTTAAGTTCCTTATGCCTAAGTTTCTCTAAGCAAATAAAATAACAAAAATACTGTATTTTGCCAGGTATAATATGTACTTTTTTGCCCAAATTTTTGAGAGAAAAATAAGGATGCACATTATACATGGGTAGTACTACTGATGTATCTATGTAAATGTTTTTACTTCTTTTATTTATGCTTATGCATGAAAAGCGTAATTCTAAAAAGTAATAATGGTATTCATATCCAAAATAATACCCTTGAATACAATAATCAATTTTGTTGAACTTTTTAAATTGAATTAAAGATTTTAAAATAAATTATTTTTTCCTGAAAGTTTGGGCCAAAAAAAACGTGGGTGTGCAGTATGTATGGTAAAATACGGTAACTATTTCATGATTGTCACAAAGAGTAATAAGGTAATGAATATAAATGCTGAAGCCATAAGTTAATGTTATGCTGGAAACCGCGCATATATTCAGCAGATGTTAGTTTTTGAGGCTTCTTATTCTAAAACTGACCTTTAAACTCCCTCCTATCCATAAATGTGGAAAATTTATGTGAATTCTTCCATGATTCATAATGAAGAGGAGCCATAGGTCAAGTCTTCTCACACTTTTAAATAAAAGATCAAAGCGTGGAAGGACAGTTCAAAATGAAAGTCCCTAAATATCAAATTACCATGTAGTCCTGAGGATGATTCAGGCTCTTGTGATAAGATGTTTGGGCAATATCAAAACTGTCAAAGCGCATTAACCCAGTTTGACAAGGATGAAAAAACTTCCCAACAGCTTTCTCCAAGTTTTACTCTGCTGATTGTATAGATGAGTCAAGTCCAAGTCCGATTTTCAATGAAATGGCTGATAACACAACCATTCTATGAAATAACCCGAGGTTTCATAACCTTCTACGAAACAACCCAAGTACAAATCCCATTTCTACATCATGCAATGAAACAAAAGTGCTATTTTATGGAATGACCATCACCGGGCAGCCAGGTGTTTACTCCAGAGTGGAAGGCAGGCCCTTGGTCTGTTGGCTTTGAGCAAAAGAAAATCAGATTTTCAGGGAGTCATTAATAAGCGTGGGATTCTGGGCAGGGGGAGCAAAGGGGACCAGGTGGGGTCTCTTGGGTCAGAGCCTACCTTGGCTTTGAGGTCAGTCTGGACCTGGTTTCCCGTGTGACCTGCGCTTGCTTCTGAAACACCAGCTTCAGGGTGTACAGCAGGCTTGGAGGCAGAGGTTGGAAGTAACTATTTAGCCAGGGTATCAAAAAAATGGTTCTGTCTTTAAAATATAACGACATTAAAAAAATAAAAACACTCTGTGGTTATTACTCCAAAAACACTTTTAAATATTTGGAGGAGGGCTCTGTAAGGGATGGCAGTGCCACAGGTGCTGTGGTCCCCCACTCTGGTCCCCATACCTTTGCCATCTCATCAGCCACAGCCTGGCTCCTGAGAGCCAGCCAACCCCTGCACTCTCTCCTAAGGACCCTGCCCTGTCTCCAAAGATCACTTTGCAGCCTGGAGGAGCTTGGGAGTCAGCCTCTGTAGGAGCAGTGCTCAAAGCTGACGTGAGTGGACATATAGATCCCCGACCAGGCTCCACTTCACACTGGAACCCTGCGGCGGGGAGGGTGGCGGGGGGAGGTCCCCTGTGGCATTACATGCCACTGCCTTCAACAGTGGCTGCTTTAATGATACAGCTTTATCAGTAATCCAGCCCACACCCTGCTGCTGTTGCCCTCAACCCCCAAATAAACCACCCGCACTTGAATCCTCCTTAACAGTTTGCTTTTGGGTAGACTCAGACTAAGACAGTCCCTTAGGAAAATAAAATATTCTTTATATAAGTAAGCACCAGACAGAGGACAGGGTAAGAATTTGAGAAGCACCTTCTCCCAAATGCCTTTGCACTTTTGTTGAGTTCAATTCAGTTGAACAAACATTTATCAAGTGCCTTCTTCACAGAAATCATTTGGCCAAGGTATTTAACAAGGTCAGAAAAGTATTGAATAAGGAAATTCTTCCCATACTGGAACTTTAACAATTTTTACCTAGCTTCCTCCAAGTGCAAATATTTTCCATTTTCAGAAGGAGAAATCTTTCTTGGAATGACATTGATCCTGATCAATCCCTTAAAGTGGCAATTTTGTCAGAATCACTCACCTTGTGATGAGGTTCAGTTCTGTAATGGTTTTCAGCCCCTGATGGTTTAGAATTACCTTGAACTAACCCTGAAGACATGGATGGGTTAATTTCATTTTTAAAGAAATCCTAAGAGAGTATGATGTTTCTATAGCTGAGTAGGTGCTCATTGGAAATGTCTATTTTTAGCAGGATGATTACATTTTTAGTTATTACAATAATAACTTCAAGGGGAAGGCACTTTACATGCAAAATATTTTGTAAAAATTGTCTTCAAGTAAGTTGACAATGGGAGCTATGCATTATTTTTCATCCATTTCATCTTACAGGCACAAGTTAAGAATGTAGTTCAAGTTTACGAATCAGAAGATTCTATGCATTTATGGCTTAAAATTTCCTTTGCATGTACATAATATTTATGCATCGGTGACAGGCATCGTTTGATTTGATGTTTGCTTTCCTGAAATGAAATGTGATGGGTTGACATTATCAGAGTGAGCAGATTTTCTGTAACCTCAAAAGAATGTTCCTGGGGATGGGAGAAAGCAGTGGCAAGTGGATTGTGCATCAAAATAGCAGATGCTTTCGCGTAGGGCTAGCACAATATTATCATTAAAATGTGCCTGACTGGAACAGATGATTCAATTACATAAGAATAATCGCTTACATGAATATTTAATTATATTACTCATATTAATGTGATTTTCCTGGGGTTCCTGGGACAATGCACTTCAGCCCATTTATTGCAGGAATATTTATGAATTGTATAGCAATTAAAAAAAACCAAGACAATTTTTGATTAATGATTACAGATTGAAGGGGCATATGAAAAGAAGGCATGGAAACTGGATGATGAATTGCACAACTAAGGGACAAGAGCATTTTAAAATAGGAGTATTGATTCTTAACACATTTTATTTTACAATTTGAATAGAATTCCACAGGGCTAAATCAGGTTCGGTATGCCTTGATATAATAAATGTTTATTGGAGTGTGTCTTTCGTGTGTTGTATTGTCAGTGTGTCACCAGGCCCCATACTAGTGCCTATCTATGGTTCAGAGGCAGACAAGATACACACAGATTTTCTCATCTGGAAATAACAAAGCCGGGTGTATAAATATGAACAACGCTGCACGTTAAGGACAGTGATGGTCACTATTTCAAATGAGTATTTGAAATACTGTATAGACTCCTACACAGAATACATGTTATATATAAAGGGTAACTGTGTAAGCACAGACTGTGAACTGCACTCAGCAAAAAGGATTACGTAATCTCATTTCATCCCCATAGCATCCTTAGGGAGTATGGGCATAAGTAGATGTGGGTTTTATGGGGACCGAGTTTTGCAGACTGAGAGGGTCAGAATGCACGTGCAGGCTGGAAGATCGATCTTTGTTAGATACCTTCCTCCCCCCACTGTTCCTGAACCAACTTTTCATATGAAGAAATTGAAATTGAAAAGAAATTGGTGACCTCCTCTAACCAAATCCTGTCAATTCTGTGGGACAGGAATGGAGACATTGCACTGGCCTAGTTGATTCCAGCACTGACACCATCGGGTTCTTTCCATCCATGGAAATGCGGTGATTATAAAGCGCTCATCCATAGTGCTAATCCTCACCTGTGAATTGGAGACCAGGCCTCGGAGACCAGGGTACGGCAGTCTAGTGCCAGGGGGTTACTTAAAGAGCTTCAACTGATGACCTGAGGATGACTCTACAAACCAGTAGAGTCATTTCAGTCAGTCACGTGATTTACATTCCACCACTCGTGTTTGGATACACTAATTAAAGCATTGCGTCTCGTACAATAACGTCGCATATTCTGATGAAGTTGCTAAAAGTGATCTGACAGTTGACTGATGTCCAGTGTTATTATGTAGACAAAGGAAATTACTAGTGTCACCGGGTTAAGTAGAAGAGATTTTACAAGTTTATCTATTTCATTTTAAACACTAACATTTCCATGATATTGAACTCCACTGCAGAGGATAAAAATGTTGAGCAACAGCCAAGGCTTATGTGCCCAGGAAAGTACACTGTGTGTGGCAGCATGAAAGCATACTTAAAAAAAAAACACAAAGAAAGTCTCTTTAATATTGAGGTTTGCAAAAAGAGTTGGACATATGTTGAAATTTCACGTTTAAAAAGCAATACTTTTCATCCCTGGCTGATGTGGCTCAGTGGATTGAGCATGGGCTGCAAACCAAAGGGTCACTGATTTGATTCCTAGTCACCGCACATGCCTGGGTTGCAGGCTGGATCCCCAGTAGGGGCACGGGAGAGGCAACCACATGTTGGTGTTTCTCTCCCTCTCTTTCTCCTTCCTTTCTTTTCTCTCTAAACATAAATACTTAAAATCTTTAAACAATAAAATAAAATTCCTCTTTCAGAAAGAGAAAAAAAAAGCAGTACTTTCATATGCACATTCACAGCTCTACTGAAATAAAATTAGTGTGCAAACAGCACATTTAGATTTAGAGAAGGAGGCATTTAGAAATTAGTCACTGGTTCCCCCCTCCTTGATGAAATTCAGTGTTTTCCAAGGGTGTTTTGACAGCCTCCCAGTGGTGCAACAGGCCACAGTTTGGGGAGCACTTTCACCCTTGACATTGAGTCAATGAAGAACACCGGCGAACACTAGTCAGCCCTGGCTGTCAAACGTGTATGTCTGCTTCATCTCCACAAAGGGTGATATTGGTCACCATACCAAGTCATCAA
The DNA here is from genome assembly GCF_014824575.4 of Sturnira hondurensis. Classification (NCBI taxonomy): domain Eukaryota; kingdom Metazoa; phylum Chordata; class Mammalia; order Chiroptera; family Phyllostomidae; genus Sturnira; species Sturnira hondurensis. The sequence continues at coordinate 121,663 of NW_028095095.1, forward strand.
CTTATTACAAGGATACAGAACACAATGTGCTGAAGAAAAACCAAGAGTTCCCTGTGATGAGTGTTTTGTTTTTATCTCTAAGACCCCCATACCCTAGACATTATAATAAAGGAGTGTGTTTTTCTTAACTATGCTATGTTCTTCCTTCATGATCATTTTATCTTTTTCTTCACCCCTGTTGAAATCTTCACATCATTCATCATTAGATTCATAGTCAATTGTTACATGCATGGGAAGATTTGATTATTTCTTGCGTTGCTATGAGATGATTTAAGTTCTCTCTTCTTTCTCTCTCTTTCTCTTACACACACACAGAGGAAAAATAAACAACCCTTGATAATATTAAGTAAAAAATACTCTGGTCAATTCTGGGGTCTTTTTGGTTATCTTTCAATGAGATTGATTACTCTGAGCATTTAATGCCCATACTTAGAAAAGTCCTCAACTGTCAAGACAGTGGACCTACGCAGTTGGGGATTTTAAGGTTACATTTATGGATGGTACTGAAATATTATTTGGGTTTCACAGAACTTTGAGTTTACTAGTCTATTAGTTATACCCCAAAGGAGAATGCTTATAGATAATTTTGTTTTGTGGCTGCAGACAGAATAAACTAGAAATCTTTTACACAGGTCAAATGCAAAGGTTCATTCTCTAGAATTTTTGTGTCAATGTCTAAAATAAAGAGAATTTTCTAAAGTTTGGAGAGAGTGGGGGGAGGGGTGGGGAGAAAATACAGACAACTGTAGCTGAACAACAGTAGAATAATTTAAATTAAAAAATTAAGTTGTTTTATTGATTATGCTGTTAAAAAAAAGAAAAAAAAAAGAAAATTTATCCAAAATGTAGGTATATTGTAAAATCAGTGTACTAATTCAAGCATTTTTAGTAAGGGAAAATTCTCTTCTATATTACAGGTTTCTTTTCATTGAAAAAGCCATTAATTGAAGCACTATTTGAAACATGAACATAGGGATAGAAGTAATTTGATGGAAAGGCAGAGTTTGAAGCAGTTCCTGAATTATCCAGATGAAGAATTCAGCACCACGGACAGCGGGCACGTCTCTGCAAAGAGAACTTATTGCAGAGAGGCAATAAGTTGGCCTGGCTGGTGGTGTGTGCTTCTCAAGATGCTGGAAGGTTCTGTTCTCAGATAGGGTACTCTCACCTCCTCATCCTCATCCCAAGATTAGATTTGTGAGTGCTTTGAAATGCCCAAACGGTTTCATTTTTCAGTAGATATTTGACATGTGTTGTCAGAGAGGCATGGCAAGATCTATGAACACACACCCTCTGAAATGACAATATCTGAGTCCTAAAGCTGCTCTGCAGTCATAACTAAGGGTGTGATCTAAATGAGTTACTTAACCTCTTCAAATCCCAGTGTTTCCCATGGCATAGTTCTCTTCTCATAAGAGTGTGTAAGACTTGAGTGTGCATTGCATCACACACTTGACACAGAAGGCTGATTTGGGGGATGATGGGAGAATGGCATATTTTTAGTTTTCCCTGACGTATTTCCCCTCCCAGACTCCCCCTTTTGAGACACAGTTGGGAAGCATGTTGCCCTGGGGGGGAAAGCACATGGCTCTGTTGCTCCATTCTGCCCAGAGCAAAGAAGGCACGAACTGGCTTTGACCATCACAAGTGAATCCAGCTGCAAATCAAGTCTTGAAAGCCAGGCCTTGCATGTGGAAAGTGACTCTCCTAATCCCTTTCATTAAACTCAACATATCAAACACTAAGCCCACCTGATCAGATCAGAGCCCAGGATAGAGAAGAAATAGAAATGCCATCTCTTCTAGCCCTGGAGGGTCTCAGGAGATGAGGAGACCTACTGGTTAGATACCACTTTCATGGCATTTGTTCTCTGTATAAGAGAGAGAAGTGGGGGACTAGATAGAACAGAGAGAACTCTTGAAGTAGAAGGTATGTTGCCTTATTTCCTACTTAGGGATCCGGTAGAGGATAACCTCATTGGCCACCCCTTCCCTGGCCTGCTGGTTGGAGTAGACACAACACAGAAAAGACAGTACAAGGTAATGTGGTTACCAAGAGTTAGGACTAGATTTACAGTAATGAGCAATAAAACGTGGGAGTTAGAGTGGGGTGCAGTTATCAAGAGGAGTCAGCCTAAGCTTCCTGGAAGCATATTCCTAGACTAGGAAGTCTGCCAGAGTCCTCACAGTGACAGGCCTTCGGGGCTGTCCCAGCTGTGGCCTGCAGCTGCACACAACTCAAGATGGCTGTGAATGCAGCCCAACGCAACATCCTACATTTACTTAAAACATTGTGAGGTGTTTTTTTTTTTGTGATTACGTGTCTCGATGTATTTAATGTGTGGCCCAAGACAACTCTTCTTCTTCCAATGTGGCCCAGAGGCTCCAAACGGTTGGACCCCACCGCTTTAGCTAATGCCAGCAGAGAAACCAGGGACAAGCCTCGCCCAAGAGCATCTCAACCTGCAGCAGCCAGCGCCTGCACAGGACTCAGACCAGACACTCTTCAGGGGCACATGGGATCACAGGCCCATCGACCCACTTTCCTCTCTGCAGCTGGGTGACATACGCCTACGGGGAGAAAAAGGAGAAGGGGGAACCTGAGAGTATTCAGTGCTATGTGATTTCCCCTCATGTACATTACTTGGTTCGATGAGAGTCAGGCTTCCCTGCTCTCCACAGGAGAAAGGGAGGGGCTTACAAGTGAGATTAAATCATTTACGGAAAATCTGAGTGTATACTCGGGATACTTTTTCTTCCCTGGCTACATTCCATACCCATACACTCACTCAAATCACCCTCACAATAACCTTCTCAGGAAAACATGGCTACTATCCCTGCTAACCATTGCGAGTCTGACGGAAGTCCATTTATCCAATGCTTATCAGAAAACATTAGGCTAAGGGTAAGGGGGCCACATTTACTACTGCACTGTGAATGGGTGGGGGGAGGTGGGTAAGCCTGCATCAGTTTTGCTTTTTATGGTCATATATCACTTGTCTAACCCTGGACAGTCATCTCACTTCTGGTGAAATCTTGTGCAAAGGCAGGAAGGCCAAACCACCCAGAGCTGGTGGCCCACCTTCTTGTGAGCCCGCGCCCTCCGTGCTTTGCCTTGATGGCGGCACACAGTGTGTGAAAGAAGATAAAGCAGAACTTCTATGTTGCTTCAGGAGCAAAGAAAGAAAAACAAAGCAAGGTTCACGTTTAGGTTTAGATGTAGGTCTTGCTAACATAAACACATTTTAACCCATTAACAACCCCAGGGTCCTTTCCACTAAACAACAGAAATAAAGTTTATTCATTGATTTCACCATGAAAGGGGTGTACATCTAATACTATACGTAAAGCGGTGTAAAAATTAAAGTCAGTTACTCTGCATTAAGCTGACTTTCAGTTTAGATAACTGAAAAAAATACAGGTTTAAGTTGGGATAATAATAATTTCCCCCGGGTAATTTGGAAAGAGGTTTAATTTTGTTCCTAAAGTAAAAAATCTTGGGGAAAAAGTCTACCTTTCAAATATTACTTCCTAAATCAATCATTTTCCTGATGTAAAATCAATGACCAACACCAGTCTAAAACTGGTGTCTGTGTGTGTGTGTGTGTGAAGGTGACTTTAGTTTTTTAATGCTCTATTTCTAATGCTGTCATTTTTGTTTTATAATGTTTCTATGTTGGTTTTTTATTGTTGTTTGTACTGGTCCACATTTTAGTAATGGCTTTCTGCCTGGGTTCATGTCTTAATGAATTTATATTAATTCTTACAGGAATTTTTAAGTAGTAAAATATTACAATTCCATAAAGGTGCTTTGACCACATACTAGCAGAAACTTGAATAGGTATGTTGGTGCAGTGCGGCCATTTCAAGATTAATGGGTCAAATATATTTAAAAAATTGTAAATGCGAGTCAAAACTCCATAAAACTGATAGATTATTTATTCAAAATGAATAGCACAAATTATTAGTAAATATTTTAGTTATATAACTGCTGATGAGGGAAGAACTTTCAGGGATTACACATATATAATTACATAATAGAAACTTACATGTCCACAGCTGTGCTAAACTGTAGGGTATATAAAGACAAGGTTCTAGATATTTTTAAGTTTTTCAATAAATTATGTTAGAATCACTAGTCACAGAATGGCTATGAAATGACAATGATTTACCAGTATGTGTTCTTTTCTTATTTGTGGAAATTGCAAAAATCTTATCAGATTTATAAACTCCAGTTTGCCACATTGCTTGCCGTACTAGTCATTCAACTATACTAAGACCCTGATAAATAATCTTTTTCAAACAAAACCATTCTAGTTTAAGATGCAAGTTGCTTCTTTCTTGAAAACATACCCAGATAGATGACTATCTTCAGGAAACAGATCAAGCGGCACAGATGAAAATCAGTGCATCTGGTGATTTAAAATCTGTCATCAACCAACAGCGGGAATCATGGGAAACACATGCTTGCTGGGGGTCAAAGGTCAGCTACAAAAGCACGTGAGTTGTGAGTTTTGCAAACACTACCAAGATTGCTTGAATTTATGTCCTTTCTGTTTTTTGTATGTTTGTGTATTTTTGTTTCTGTGGTAAGAACACTTCACATGAGATTTCTACTCCTAAATTTTTGAGTGCACAAAACTTAATGGTTGACTACAGGCACCACACTGCACACCAGAGCTCCCCACACTTTTAGAGGTGACAGAGGTTTATCACGTTGATCATGGTGATCGAATCCCTGGTGTAAGAAAAGGCCCGACTCATCAAATCTCATACATACATCCGCACTTACACAGGTGCGGATTTTGTATATCGATCATACTTCAATAAAGCTGTAAAAAAAGATTTCATCAACAATTCAACTTACGAAATAGATGGTGGAAGGTTTAGCATCTACCAAAGGTCCTGAGGATGCTCAATGCAGCGTCTGACAAATTGGGCCAAGTGGGAGTCTGGTGCTTCTCTGTCTTAAAATGCTGAATTTTTGAATAGGCACAGAACAGTCAGCCCAGGTTTGTACTTGACCTTCAGGTAATGGACTACTTAAGCTTGAAGTGGTAGTTGATGTTGGATAAGAACAGGACAATTCACGAGGGCTGACATCAAGGAAAGATCCAAGGTGAGGGCCGTATTTCTGGAGTCCCAGTAAGAGACCAGGAGAGCCCTGCAGACACGGAGGTAGAACCAACACAGAGCAAGAGAGGCAGTTTGTGTGTCTCTCTTACACCAGTTCTGACTGTGATGCGTCAAGCTCCGAGGGAAGGCTGAAGCCTTTCCTATTCCCCTTTGAAGCTGGCTCTGCCCTCTCTGCCTATGGCCTATTTCTAGCTGGTGAAATAGTGATGGTGCCCCCAGAAGAAAAAGGCATACAGGGAGCGGAAGCTTTTGCAGTCACTTATGAAGTCCCCAATTCTTCATTTCTGAGCTCATACATCCAAACAGCATAAAAGGCTCACATGTGATTCATTTTTGCCTATATTATGTAGGCAAAATCTTTGTCATGACTGACGTTCTTAGAAACTCGTAGACTGACTCAAAATCTCCATAATCATTTTATCTTAGACATGTCAGGACTATGTACACAGGCTGGGACAGTCTCTAAAGAACGGACTAGAACAACAAACCTGAAGTTTGAACTTTCTGTTTACTAAGAAATGAAACTCAAGGCAGTAAGGGTTTGACAGGTTCCTATCACAATGGCTGTGTCCCAACCCTGTCCTGGGGTTTCGCATGCCAGGGCTGAGTGAAGAATTTAATCTTTGTGAACCAATTCGAGTTCTCCTTCAAAAATTTAGTGATAGTCCCAGCTAATTTCATTCATGATGCGGATTTTTTTTTTTTGAGGCTGCGAGAATTCATGAAGTGAAAAAGGGCAACTATCATCTTATTCTATGAGCGCGTTCCTGTTCTTTTTTCTCCTACCACTAATACTTCATTGATCTATTAATCAGCAACAAATCAAAGGGTAAGAACGGGCCATTTTCTCATCAATTAGTCATAGGAACAGGCACCATTAACTAACCCGTCTAACTGCAATTACAAATAATTAGTCTTTATATTTCTCTGGAGAGAGGAGAGTGAATATAGGAATTTTATTACTCCTTAGAATGTTTTCTCACTGAATGCAAATTTGTATGTTGAGTATCAAGTGTAAGATTCAAATATTAGGGGATGTATATCAGGACATAACTTTTCATGAGAACACTTTTTTATTAATAAGAACTTGAAAGAACCGCTAGCATGGGTTTTCCATTTGATGATTTATTTGGTTTTGGTACACCCAGGCTATTACGCCACTACCCCCTCCCCACATCAGTCTACTAAACTGAGAAAATAGTAATAGTAAGAACAGATTTTAGGAACTAAAATAATGTCCTGCTTGCTTACTGAATTTGGGTAACTTCTCCTACATCAAAACAGATATTTTTTTTTTTCATTCATTCAGCCATTCATTTATACATTGGCCACTCACCACATAGCTATTGGGCAAACACTAGGTGCCTAGCACTGTGCTAGTTGCTATATTTATTTGATAATGTTGTACGAAATACATGTGGTTCTTATACAAGTTTGATCCCTGAGTGGGGGGAATGCAAACATTAAAGCAATATAAATGCATTATTATAAACAGATAATTTTCAAGGTTAAAATAATGACTATTTCTGGATTCGGAACAATGTTGACGGTTGTGATAACCCTCGTCTGAGATCTCTGACAAGTGAGTTGACAACAAAATACAAACATTCCTACTTGTGAAAATGCATCTTTTCTTGCTAACATATCTCTTCTTTGTCCTTCTAACTTTCACTTAGAAAAACAAACCATTCTTCCCATTGGTTTTTCCACAGTTAAATTTTTTTATTTTTTTTTATTTATTTTTCCCTTTTTTGTTGAATTTATTGGGGTGACACTGGTTAAGAAAATTCTACAGGTGCAAGGTACACAATTCCACAATGCATGATCTGTACCCTGTATTCTTATTTTACTTTTCCTAAAGTAACTGTATTTTTCCTCAGTCTGCATTTGATCGGAATGATTCTATTATTGTGTACTTTACCACCTACTTCATTTTAAATTTTATTAGATCTAATATCTTCCCCAAATTCACTAAAATAATCATCTTTATGTCCATAGGACATTACTGTGAAGCACCTTTCTGTTAGTGTGATACTCATTTGGATCCGTGTTTTCAATTATACTCATTTCTTTATGGTCTCTGTAGAAGAAAATAGTCTGGCAAGGAATGTACTGAAATATTGGGCTTTATTTTGCCTGAAGTTTAAAAAATATTTTCCCAATTTCCAACTGACCTGTTCTTATGTTTTGAGTTCTGTCACAGATTTTTAAAGGAACTTGAACTATATCACCCAGAGCTTTGTTGGAATCACTATTGTTAAAACGTTTCTGCATCTATTATTTTGAACAAAGCAAATAGCCAAGAACAGGTTCACGTATCTATGCATTTCTCTCTCTCCCTCTATTTCATTTTTGCTGATAACCATGACAGAATATGCTTGCTAAGTGAATGAATAACAAACACACTTTTGTTATGTATATAAAAGAAGCATTTTGTCATCTAAAAATGTTTTATTTCTGGCATATTGGTAAGGTTGATAAATGAAAGGAAGGAGATAGGAGGCAGCCACTGATTAATGGAAACCTATGAACCAATAACTATTTGTATAACATCATTTCCAGCAATGGAAACCTACTATGAACCAAAATATTATTTGTATAATGTTATTTTAAACTCAAGACACCTTCAATGAGAAGCATTTTAATACCCAGTTAAAGATAAGAAAACCAAGGCACCCAGGGGGTAAAAAGACTTCACATAGGAGTGAAATGAATGTCATTCTTATTTTGAACCTTCTTCTTCCCCTACTATGCAATATATTCCACTGTGCTGCTAGTTTGACATTGTTCTCAAAGCTCTAAAAATGCAATAAACCCACAGATCACAATAAATCAGCATGTGATTCCCTTACAATTCTCCATTGGGAAGGGACAGGACGTTTCTGATATTTCAATGCTGACACCGCCAATGCGACTTGGTCAAGCAACATTCACATGGCCAAGTGTAGGTAAATAGTTGAAGCCAATGTTGCTCTTGGGCTCTTTGCCTTGAGCTCATTATGAGTGAATAGCTGGTATTAACTGAGAAGTCACAAAGTCTAGATGAATAAAAAATCTGTGCAATCATAGCATAAAAGAAACAAAACCTACATATGGACTTTGACTACGGATGTTAAAGACGCTGTTAACTCAGTGATAATGAAAGGAATTAAAAGCTAGATTTAAATAAAGTTTATGACGCCACAGCATCTTGTCAGTGACTGATTTAAATCTGGAAGTTGGATTGGTGAGGCCTAGTAGTAAAAGAACATAGGTATATAAACAGATTGATTATATTTTCAATTAGTGGTCTAGTTAATGTTTGAGTGTATTTCATCACTTTCACTGTGTAGCACAAAATAATGTTGACAAGAAACACCCCTTAAAAATACTGCTTATAAAATGATAAATAGCCCTGGCTGGCATAGCTCAGTGGATTGAGCGCAGGCTTGTGAACCAAAGCATCGCCAGTTTGATTCCCGAGTCAAGGCACATGCCTGGGTTACAGGCCACATCCCCAGTGTGGGGTGTGCTAGAGGCAACCACACATTGATGTTTCACTCCCTCTCTTTCCCCCTCCCTTCCCCATCTCTCTAAAATAAATAAATAAAATCTTTATAAATAAATAAATAAAATGATAAATAGTGCATTAAATTCCTGGCACTTAAGCTCAAGTACTAACGATGCGTTCTACAGTAAGGTATTCAATTTATCATATGAAGTTAATGTCTACCCTTTCTTTTGGGCCCAGACTATTTCATAAACCTATTTTTACCTTCTTCGGCCTGATTACCAGTGTCCCAGGAATAAATATGTCCTGAGAACACACGAAGGCAGCTTTGATACTGAAGGAGAAAGAAGGAGCTAAGTCTCCCTTACACTCAAAATGATACATTTTAGAAATTAAAACCAATTTCATTTGGAGGTTTTATCAAACACAATGTAGCACACAGTTTTTCCTGTAGAAATTTATTCAAAGCTAATAGCTCATTGCTGCAATGTCACTCTAAGTTACAGGCTTTCCCCTAAAAACCTTGCTAGAATGGTTCAACATACCCTTTTAAAAAAAATATGTCGGTTTTAACAGCTATGATTAACATTCATAATACAAGTTTATTTATAATTTTCTTTACTTGGGATAATGATTTTAATTTTTGATATGCCCTTGGAAAACAATGTTTAAAGCATGCTACAGCAGAATTAGGCAAAACCAAGCATGAATAACCAAATACTTAGAGTTCTTGTTAGTAGTAAATGGCTCTGTTTATAAGACCTGAGGCTGATGCTACTGCGTCAGTAAATCACCTAAGTCGCTTCCTCCTAAGCACCCCCATGTTTTCAACGGAGGCAGTTAGAATGCTTTCCTCCAGAACTGTGAGAACGAAGATGATGTATGTCAAAGAGATTTCATAAAGGCTAAACTGTTAAATAAATATTAATGCAGCTCCTCTTCCTTTCTCATTTAATGTCTTTTTGCTCTTTTTCAAAGTCAGTAATAACAGAGAAAGGATAAGCCATCCCTTATTTTTTCTCTTTCTACCTTCTAGTCATTGTTCTCAGTATAATAATTTTCATCCAATTTAGAGAAACTATCATCAAATAAAGATACATTATTAAGATAATAAATATACTCAATAGCCTGAGCCCATATTATGAATTAGATTGCTTTACGACCGCAGATTATTTTATGGCAACCTATTAGCTCTAAATATTATCAAAGATATTATGCATTACATGCAATGAAATACATATAACCTTTATATAAAGTTGAAATGGGAGATGGGTAATTTTGCATTAAAAATTTAACTTCTAATTTTAAAATTCAAAAAAGAAAAAAGAATTCAGTGAATTACTCGGGATCCTAACTTTCAAAGTAGAGAGTTTAGCAAAAGGACTGTTTATAAAAATGGAATCAAAAGAGGGGAACCCGCAGGATTGCCCTGTGCTGGGGCTGGTCCCCAAAGGGGAAAGCAGTTATCATCCTTACTAGACCCCAGGGACAAGGTGATAAGGCTAAAAGCACAGCCCAGTGTGACAAAGAGCTAGAAGGAGAAGGACATTTAATGCCAGGGTGAGCTTCAATTAGGAGAAGACGTGGCCACCAGCCCACACAGCTTCTAGGAAGAGAGCTGGGGGAATACATTCTCCACTTCTCTCTCCTCTCCCCCTCCAGGTTTTTAATAGCTGCTCCCACACTGAACACAGCCGGACATGAGAGGGAAAGAGACCCCATTCATTGAGTCCATGTGCAACTTCCTGCCACACCAAGAAGCGTGGAAAAGGTGAGGGGGGCTCTGAGGGACTAACTAGTAGATCGCTGGTCCAGTGCAGTGGAAATGAAAATAGATGAATTCATTTCAGAACGATCAGTTAGCTTCGCATTGGCAAGATCATACATGATACCGGCCGACACGATAGTGCTTCTTGTATCTCTTTCCCCTTTCTTTAAAGCGAGCATTGTTTGCAGCAGTAAAATATTAAAGACAGTGTATGAAATAAGGAGTTGATGGTTTCCAATCCCCATATTAAAGACTGGCTGGTGTAGCTCAGTGGATGGAGCGCGGACCTGCAAACCAGAAGATCGTGGTTCGATTCCCAGTCAGGGCACATGCCTGGGTTGCAGGACAATTCCCTGCAGGGGATGCATGAGAGGCAACCATACATGGATATTTCTCTCCCTCTCTCCTTCCCTCCCCCTCTAAAGATAAATAAATAAAATATTTTTAAAAAAAGATTGGAAAGCAGCAAATTGCTTCTTTACCACCGGCAGAGAATTTCCTTTCAGAATCTAGTCTTTGGTTGGTTTTGGTTGGCTAGAAAATATCACATTTTTAACTTTTAATGTAAGTTTGTTTTTTGGAGCAAAAACCCAGAAAAACTCAACTCATGCTTAAGCAGACATTACAGGACACACCGCTGTTTATTTATTTTTTTAAATAATGGTAGCAGGATTTGCCCCTTTTCCAATTTCATTCCTTGACTTTATTTTTTAAATTTTTCTGTTTTCTTTTTTATTATTTATTCTATTACCGTTGTCCCAGTTTTCCCTTTTGCCCCCCCCACCTAGCTTACCCCCTGCTCCCACAGTCAGTCCCCTTTTTTAAGAATATTTTTTAATATTTTTAATTTATTTGTCTTTAGAGGGGAAGGAGAGAGAGGGAGAGAAACATCAATGCACGGTTGCCTTTCGTGCATCCCCTGCTGGGAGTTGGCCTGCAGGGAACCTGCTTGCAACCCAGGCATGTGCCTTGACTGGGAATCAAACCTCGATCCTCTGGTTCGCAGGCCTGTGCCCAATTCACCAAGCTACACCAGCCAGGGCCAGTCAGTCCCCTCTTCATTGTCCACGTCCCTGAGTCATTCACACGTGCTTTTTGACTAATTTATTTAATTAAATCTATTGGGGTGACACTGGTTTGCAACCTCATACAGGTTTCAAGTATACAATTCGACAAAACCTCATCTGCACACTGCATCGCGCACCCATTGCCCCGAGCAAGGTCTCTTTCTGTCCCCATTCCCCTTGCCCTTTGCCCATCTTCACCTACGCCCACCCCCCTTCCCCTCTGGCCATCACCACACTGACGTCTGTGTCCATGTGTTACGCACGTACATTTTCTGGTTAATCCCTTCACCTTCTTTCATCCAGTTCATGTCCTGCCTGCAAATGGCACCCGTTATGAATTGTCAACTGAGCCAATAAGGACCCTGGAAGGGCCAGGCAAAGCTCAGCCTCAACAGAAGAAAGAATGTTTGGACAAAACATCAGGGCTTCCCAGGAACAGACTCTCCTGAGAAGACCCCTCTTTACCTGAATAAACTGTGGAAGACGGCAGCTTTCATTCACTAATCCTCCAAGGGTCAGACGATCTACAGTCAGACAACAGAGACTCAACTCCTACGCTTACAAAGATTCTTAGGTAACAATACATGTGTAAATGAAAAGGACAATGAAGGCAAAGAGCTCCGTCAGGAGAGTGTTGATCTCACAGGATTAATAACTAAGTCATCACAGAAACAAAATGCACGCTGCCACTTTAGAAAATACAGACACAATGCATGTTTCAACTTTAGAAAATACAAGATGCAGAGCAGGACTGATACGTATGGGTCAGAACAAAAAACAAACAAACAAAAGACCACCAACAAAGAGGTTTTGAACCACAACTAAGACACAGACATCATCCTTTGCATTCTAGCTAAATGCAAGGGAGAACTGGTAATACTATGCAAATATTACCCTTCGTTCTTATAAATACATTCTTAAAACATAAGTTGGCATCTACTAGTACTGAATTTTTAGCATATGCTATGGAAATAGTTCCAATTCTCCACATTAGACAGAAATAATCTAAAATTATTGGGTTCTTCTGTTAATGGATTCTGACTGAATAGTATCCTGCAAGTTGCTGTGTTAGGCATTTCATTATTGTTTTATACACACTACACTTGAACATACTCAAGAGTGAGATCTGAGATGCAATTTAGTCTATAGGGAGAAGAAGGCATGGTAAGATGTGTAGGAGTTTAATTTTTCCCCCTAGAAACCAAATACATTTTTATTCTATACTTTCAATATCTTGATTTCTCATATCATTTTTCCAAGGCATGTTCATTTCAAAACTGCTATAGTAATACATTGAGTTTTCTTGAAATGAAAAAAAAAAGCAGTAACGGGGTGTTATTAATAGTTTCCACTCTCCTAAAACAATGTCCTAGTTAAACATTTTTAAAAATCTATGGACTTATTTTAGTTTCAAACATTATCTTTTTACTTTGATTATTTTTTAAAATTTTTATTTACATCGAATGTGTTGGGGTGACACTGCATAGTAGACAATTGTGCACCCGAAAGCCCTGTAAGTCTCAAGCACCCCAAAGTTTCTGGACCAGCCTTTCATTTAGAAGACATAAGTCTGTTCATCTGCAGTGGGTCTGCTCAGCAGTTTAACGAACGGCTCCACCCCCAGGGAACACCGTCAATTAGCTAAAGATTGATGGGGATTCACTGCGTTGGTTTCTGTCTGAACCATCTGACTCGTTGTTGTTTAATTCAACAGGAATAAATATGATGGGAGGGAGAAACGCACGCTGTCAGGGAGCCACGCTAAGTATGTCCCTGGAAGAGAGACTGGGACTTGAGATGTCTTTACACTGAGAGAGAAAAACAGAGAAGCAGCGTTACATAGACTTGCCTACGCACCCACATCTTACTGGTACGCTATGTCCACTCCCATCATTTCCGTAGTTTCCTGTTATGGGGAACTCCAGAAGGCAGAGTATGATCAGAGCATCCCTGTGTTGCTTTGTTTCATCTCGTGGGGCATTCATGTTCTCCTGGAGAGGTAGATTTTAATGCCTCTTTTATATCTTAGTTCAATTTGAAACTATGGTGTTGGGCGCATGACCCATTTCATTGCATGGTGACGATTCGAATATTGAAATGTTAACGATAGGCTATGAAGAATGGGACAAAACTGGCCAGATACAATAATCAGTTGTAAAAAAATTGAAGTTATGTAATTCTGAATTATTTTCACACATAGTGTGATACAGCTAAAATATTTAATGTATTTTAACCATCTAGTTAAAATAGCTGAATTTTTTTAAGTTACGCAATCCCTGACCATGGTGAGCTGCTAGTACCAAAAGGCTGGTGTGAGCGAGACCACGTATGGAAGACAACCTGTCCCTTCGCTGGCTTGGGGACCATAGGCAGGTCATGTAAGTCATGGACACCTACATGGGCATGCAACGGTTGACACTGGAGTAGATATAATGCACACCTACCCACACCTGCAATCTATGGAAGCACTCAGAGAGTGCATACTGCGAGGGTAGGTATTACAAAAAGACACTATAATCTTTTCTCTGATTTTATGTGTAAGAACAATTGTAGCACTAGAAGTCAGTAAAGGCAATGACTATTTCTGTCACGCTGAAATGGTATGAAAGGACCTACTACCTCACTAGTAAAGTTATATTTAAGTTTCTACTTAGAGTTTAACATATTTTTTCAAGGGATGGTCTGACCTGTGGATCCTGGAATAGACAATACAGCTCTCCCTTGAGGTATAGATAAGCTATCGCATAAAACAAAATCTTATAGAAAGTTTCCCCATAGCTATATTTTATTTAGCTCAAAGAGTGCCTTGAATTGACAGTAAGGTGACATCAAAATATTTCAAACTAATGCTGTGATGCTCTAAATAATTTATTAAATAAATTTAATTTCATACATGAAGTTGAAGTGCAGCACTCAAGTGTTGAATTTAAAAGAATCTGACAAACCATAACTTATTGTAATAAGCTGGAGAGTTTTTTAAAAATCAGGCTTGAAAATGTGATGAAAAATACCATTTTGCATAAAGCACACAAACACAGCCACATAGTCTATCAAAGATCAGAATTTGCAATATAGTTGAGAACTTTGTATTTTTGCGATATGACTATATGTTCTTTGTATAAAGTAGAAAAAATAACTAATTCGAAATCTCACTATTTGGAGACAGTTCTGTCAATACGTTGATGAGTTTTCTTTCTGTTATTACAATGTACATGTTCTGTATTCATAGTTCATTCTTAACATGCAATTTTATATGATAATAATATTCAAATTACAGCAGAATCTCATGGTATATTATAAATATTTTATAAATGTAACTTTAACAGCCACATAGTATTACATCTAGTAGACTTAATGATTTGTACATTCTACACTGTTAAATATGTTGGCTATTTTAAATATCTGCCCACTGTGAATACGCAGCCTACAACTCTTGTGGTGGGGCATAGGTTTTTTTAATATTTTGGATTTTTTAAAGTTGGGCTTGATTACCAGGAATGGAATTACTCAGTCAAAACTGAGTTTTTAAAGTTAAAATTTGAGCTAGATTAATATATTTTCTGCAACTAAATCCGATGATCTCATTCAAGACTTACCTAGTTTCATCTTTGATAGGAAAGCCAATTTCCAATAAAATGTAATCATCAGGAAAATTTTTTTATAAAGAATCCTGGCTAAAATCGAATAATATGGGGTATGCATAATAGCCGGAAGTAATTCTTGTCCATCATCAGTGGTGTCTTTTCACATAAATACGTAAGTACCTGTGGCAGTTCCACGGATGGCTTCGTGTAGCCTAACCGCACACCATCTCCACTAGCAAGGCCTTCCAACCACCCCAGAGAAGCACACAGCGCAAACACAACGCTTTCCCCACATGAACAAGACACCCAGCCCTCACCAGCTCTGTCTCCCCTAGCCCACAAGGGAAGCCACAAAGGAGCTTTGCTCTTGTGTATCTTGTTCTCTAATAGATCGCCAACTGGACTTCAATTGCTCTAAAGAAAACTGACTGTGCAAAGGTGTGACTTCACTGCATGTGGCTTTACCTTGGAATTTTATGAAGATGACAAACGAATCCGTGACCCCCAAAATATCAGGGCTAGAAGGATACGTATTTTACAAAGTGTTAACTGAAAACAAACTATAAAAAACTTTCAAATGCGATTGAATTGAGATCAGCTATCAGTCCTCAGTTCTTCCTTAATAAAAATCTAACACACACAGACACACACACATAGTCGTACAACCAGTGTGGATTAAAAAATACCCTTTCTGCTTTGTTTTGAATTATTCTCCTTCCAGGACCTGTAGGTCCTCTTCCACTGTGTTACTGCTGTTTTCCCACTGTAATCAATTCCAGAAAACCCCACTGATTGTCATCTTGCCGAAGGAGGTAAGGTCTGTATGGAGTGAGTAGATTAATTGTATGCCACGTGTCTTTTTGGCATAAGGATCCTTAAAACAATTTTCCGATTATCCCGACACACCTCATGTAATTACTCAGAGTTCCCATTAGGTGGAGTTTTGGTGACTATTTCTAACATGCTCTCCGCTCTACTGCTTCCCCTTGCCTGCAACGTTCAGTCCAATGCTGACTGTGTGCTTCGCCCCTTCACCTTAAACTAGCTTTTTTTTCCTTTAACACAAATGATCTGTGCATTTGTGCATTCTGTCTATTGATATAATGAGATTTGTACCTCCATCTATGAGCAGTGAATGTCTTAGATGGGGCCCAATTAAAATAGTGGAAATCCCCATTTTGCAGAAATACGAATTTGATGAGGGCTCCTCCTGAGTAACATCCTGAAACCTCCCTTTGGGTTTCAGCCACTCAGGGTCTGTTCCTGCTAAAATGTTTTTTTACCCAAATTGTTCAGGCTACCAAAGGATTTACTGTTATTCCTGCCTACTGTTTAGTTCCACTCTGAGGCCATGGTCACTACCATTTGGATGAGTGACTGAGTCTGCCCATCTCCAGAAACACAAAGAACAGAAGAGGGCATCCATACAGGGGTGGGCAACGTAGTTTTATGGCTGTTCATGTGGGAAATAATACAATAATGAATAAATAACAAAGCAAGTATAAACTGTTTCACGTACTCACAACTGTAAACCTACTTTTTCCCACCCCTGTATGTGTACATTTTAGGGAATAATGGTCTTGGAAAAAGAACAGGGCAATCACGGTGGACATTTTGGAAGGATTCCATTTCTTGAAATTACCAAAAGCTACTATTCACACAGTGAACTATCTTTAGAGCTGGTTTTCGGACTGCACAGGCTGATTTCTGAGGAATAAACTACCTTACCTTAGCTTGTCACTGCTAATGGGGTGGGCAAGGGGAGGGGGTGGAAGGGAGTCTTTTTCCCCAAGCACAGGAAGAGAAATATAAAACTTTCCATTCACGAGCTTTTAAGGAGGGGAAAAAGCAGTGAGAAGTTTTGTCTAATTCGCGTCATGACGTAGGAGGAGATGAATTACACTCTCACATTTAGGTTCCATCAGCTTTCACACCTCCATCAGCTCTTCCAATCTCTTTCTTTCGCTAATTCATGAACTGGTGCACAGAATGGAGGTGGGTACCCCCTTAAAAGGTGGTCAAGTATTTTCAAACCGAAAATGTATTCTTAGGGAAACCGTAAATTTGTGGAACTCCAATACTTGTACACACACCCAAGACAGGAAGCTAAACAGCAAAACAAACAAGCAAGCAAAATACAACCAAAGACACTGAAATAGAGAACAGGGGGACAGTGACCAGAGGGGAGAGGGGAAGGAATTTCGGGGGAAATAGGGGAGGGATTTAGAGGAACAAATATAAAAGACACATGGCCAACAACTAAGAAGGGTGGAAATGGGAGGGAGCACGGGGAGGGGGGTGGGATGGGATGGAAGTAATAGACAGAAAACTGTACTTGAAAAATAATTAAATGAATTAAAAAAAAAAGAAAGGACAAAACAGGATGGTATGCCCCACAGGTTTGCACAGCGATACAACTCTAGCCCTAATTATTTAACTGATGTGACCATCATCTTATTTTTCCTTTTCGGTGAGTGGTAGCAATGCCTCCCATGCTTGGTCCGCATCTTTTCCCCTTGTCGCCTCCTCTCTCCATGTGTTCTCCTGTCCCACCCTGGCAGTTTTGCTTCTGTTTCTCTGTTCTACCCCCTCTACAGGCCCATTCGTGCTGCTCAACCCCTCGGTCTGCCTCCCAGGGATTGGTCTCTGAGATCACGGAATAGTGCATTAGGATTAATCTTAGGTGATCGATTCCCATCTAGAATTTCAGGTTGATACGTCCAGGCAGATCTTGACCCATCTGCTGGAGTTCATTTCTGATACATTATGTGTCCCCAACACACAGCAGGGAAAAGAGACAATTTCTAGGTATGTTTTAAAGGAAAAATTAAGAGATACTACTTGCTCATTAGATGGATCTTAAGGAGAACGTACAGTTACAATAATCATTCTCGGAGAATGAGCTACCGAGAAATGAAGTGGTCTTTGGCAGGAATCAAGAAGTACGATGAGGTTTTACTTTGTATTTATTCATTTATTTTGCTTAATCCCTTCACATTTTTCACCCAGCTCCCCGACTCGCCTCCCCTCTGACAGCTGTCAGTCTGTTGCACGTATCCACGCCTCTGTGTCTATATTGTGTGTCAGTTTATTTGGGGCATTAGGTTCCACACACAAGGGAGATCGTACGGCATCTGCCTTTTTCTGGCTGACTTATTTCCCTTAGCATATTATTCTTTAAAGCAAACAACAGCCACAAACCACAACTCATGGACCCAGACAACAGTATGAGGATTCCCGGAGAAAAGGGGCAGTGAGGGGAGGTAGAAAAGACACAGATAAAAAAGACAAAGGGGATCCACGGTGGTGGAAGAGACATGACTTTGGTGTGAATGCACAATACAGTGCTCAGACGATGTGTTATAGAACCGTGCACTTCAACCTATATAATTTTATCAACAAGTATCACCCCAATGAAGTCAATACATTTTTTAAATAAATTTTAAAAATTTAAAAAGCACGGATATGTGAGAGATGATACATTTGGTTACGCAAGTGAGTACATCAGGGTTGAGATTGGGGGAAGACAGCACAGTATGATGTAACCATTTTTGAAGGAATAGAGATGCCTCTGGCCCTTAACTGCGCACTGCCGGAAAAATCAAAGGAAATCGCTGTCATGAAACAAGTTCCTCACTGAAACACTATCTTCAAAGTCACATCCAGTGCCAGAGAAATGGCCCCAAGTAGCGTGATGAACACAGAAGACAACTTTGAAAACCAACAAAGGGATGTTCTGGACCAGGTTCATGTTTTGTTGGCGTTAATGAAGGTTCCCACCCATGACACCATCAAATGGAATATAATCCCGGCAATATGGTGAGGTTTCCCCCCACGACGGAGACAGGCGATGTGGGATTTCATATTTCTCGTGCAACATTGAAGGCAGAAAACATAGGCGCGTGTTCTGGTGTAGCTGGTGGACCTCGTGTAGATGGGAGGCAATGTGAGTCAGGAATATAAAGTTAAGGCTACGGCTAAAGAGATTGTCATTTCCCCAGCAACTCCCAAGGAAACGAATGGCCAGCACAAGCCCCAGGGGACACGCAGAATTTAAAATACTCTCTTCTGGGGGAACTGAGGCTTCCCATTTTCTAATAAAGGAAGTAGGTTGTTCAATTTTAAATTGCTCAGCAGTGGAAGTCATATATCTCTCCATTGGCTGCGATTCTTTTTTTTTTTCATTTGTTTGTTTTTCAAAAATATTTTATTGTTGTTCAATTGCAGTTGTCTGTATTTTCTCCCCACCCCTCCCCCACCCCCTCCAAACCCACCTCCCTCCCTTGCTTCCCTCCTCCCCCTTGGTTTTGTCCCTGTGTCCTTTATAGTGGTTCCTGAAAACCCTTCTCCCCACTGTCCCCTCCCTTTCCCTCTGGTTATTGTTAGGTTGTTCTTAATTTCAATGACTCTGGTGATATTTTGTTTGCTTTTTTCTTTTGTTAATGATGTGCCAGTTGAAGGTGAGCTCATATGGTATTTGTCCCTCACCGCCTGGTTTATTTCCCTTAGCATAATGCTCTCCAGTTCCACAGTTCTTTTAAAGTCAGGAACATTTCCCAAATCTTCAGCTTCAAACTGACATTTCATGGAAAACTGCCCCGGGCATTTCATTGCTCTTTCTTCTATTTCCAAATTATACCTCAGGGGGGTATATTTCCAAACGGTAAGCCAAGAGTGTAGGGATGCTAGAAAAAACTCAGAAATTCACTACTAGCTAGAGGCATATTTTTAAACCTTGAAAGAATATTTCATTGGTATGCAATTTTAATGCTAAAGAAAGAAATAAAGGCAACATACTGTCAGACTGGAAAAGAGCTTCCCCCTCCAAAAAAAAAAAATGAAAGCAGATAAGTATTTCGAAGAACAGGGATCAAATATTGTATTCACATTATACTTAAATCTTAAGCCTAATATATCTGGAAACAAATTAGTGAGGCTGTAATTAAACCTGTAAGCTATGAGAGCATTCTTAAAATAGAATTATAAAAAAAAATGACTACGGGCACTTTGAAAGCTAAGGCTCCCAGTGTAGCATGTTAAATTTAAATTCCAATCACAATGTCCTGCTTAATTTTAAAAAAGGTTCAGCCATTACATACCTGCCTCCTAAGGTCAGTTTAACTACCTGCCAATCTTTATAGGAAGCTTTTGTGTTTATTTGATGAAAAGGCATGGCAAATTTTAATCAGTGCAAACAGACATGCGTAGTAAGGTAACAGTTCCGACACATAATTTCTTTGGCTCTCTTTTGTGATATCATTTGCAACAAGGAATAAAACGTATGCATTTAAGAACGACTGTTTTCTGATTTTTATACTATTCTGGCATTTACATTATTTTAAAAATAGTTTGTTGCCACCTACACTAGAGAGAATACGGGAGGTCTCATTTAATAGTGAAAGTATTTTCTTTTTACCCCAGGGGAGAATTTTTTTTCTTAGCCAACCAGAAGAAACCACCTGCCAAAGAAGAGAGTACTGACTACAGAAAAAAAAAAAAAAATGAAAGAAAGCCACTGGTGAAAAATCCCATAAAACAACATCACTCAGGATTTCGGAGATAATGCCCCACAGCTTTGACTCTCACGAGAGAGTAGAAGTAAACTATCATTAGGGAAAATTAAAGGAAGTCTTCCAGAACACTAGGCGTGGACAGAGTCATTGAGAAATCTCCAGTAATGGCACAAGAACACACAAAAACTCTTTAGCTCTTCCCGCACGCCTTTGCACGCACAGATCGCTATGTGAATATACACGTGTGCGTTTCATGTTACATGAAAATAGGTTTTCTGCCACTGATGAATGTCATCTGGACTGAACTGTTTGTAAAGCCCTAGACAAGCCACATACAATCATGTCTTGGCTGGGTCCCTCCTGAAGTCATACTCCTCACCTGCTCTCTAACCATCGACAGTCTCGTCTCCCCCGAGGCTTAAACTCCCCTTAAATAATGGCGTTGATAGGGTGTCTGGCATCTTCTAAGCGACAGATAATCTGTCCACTCAAAATGTCCACGTGACGCTTGTTGTTCCACGTTTCTTTCTGCTTTTCCTTGTAGCTGTAAGTGTATGTATGTCAGGAGTTGTGTTTGCTATAGCGCCACTAGCTTACTAGACATAAACTAATAGCTACCTAGGTGTCTCTAATCATTCCATTTCACTCCAGAAAAAAAAAAAAAGAATAATGCCAGGAATCATTATTTCTAAATATTCATTTTAATTTGACCACCACTATGGGTTATTCTTTGTCAAATGACTTTAAAGGTTAAGCACTGTAACCTCAGCCGCGGCATTACTCACTGTGTATTCCAATGTAGTGATGTCATCATACTCTTTCTACAGTTACCTGCAGACTTCTCTCATTCTACCGGAGTTCTAGAGGTTGGGAAAGCAAAAGCCAGACTTCACAAAAACATCGAGACGGAGAGAGCTCACTTGGTAAATTAACTGTGGTCTGGAGGAGCTGGCTGGTAGCCACGAACCAATGGATCTTTTATGCGGTGAGAGACTCACAGGTCACTAAGGAACAAGGGTCATGAAGAGGGTCCTCAGGCCACGTACATCAGCTTTTCCTCTTTATGAAAAACATGCAATAAAAGGTTTTTGAAAACCAGGAAATAAAATATTTGTCCTTAATCTGTATTGTTATGTAAGTCTGAATTTAAAGATTTGTGTCACTGGAAGTATAGGGGAGGAAGATCTCATAGAAAGAAAAACGACGTGGTAAGCACAAATCCTGTGTAAACGCTGGCATTATTCCAGGGGCCAGGTCACAGGCAGAAAGCCAGGCTCCGGGGCAAAGCGTCAGATGGCTCTCCACCGGCAGGGTGGCAAACCCTGCCTCCCGTAGCTGGCTGGCTGGTCATAGCCTCTGGCTGTTCTGGCCTTGAATCCTGACACACAACCGTTTTTAGTTTAGTGAGTACCGCACACCTCAAAATGTTAAATCAGCAGCACACCGAAGATGGTAACAAAAGATCTCTTCTAACCGTGCCAGAATCTGTAATGTAGTATCTTTTTAAAATATCACTGGTAATAAAAAAGAGAAATGGCAAGCAGAGGGGGCGGGTTAATTGAAAGTTGTAAAAAAGCCACTGAGGGGAAGTGTTCCGCAGGAATGAAAGCAATCTGAGACTGCCGGTCACACGGTGGTTTATGTCCCCCGTGTTCCTTCGGTGCCTGCGCCGTTTCTCCCCTCCTCGTTTTCTTTCTGAGTGTTTGGGCACCATGCTCTCTGCAGAATTTACTTCCTTCTGTTCTTGAGTTCATCGCCACAAAATCCTATACCTGATTCAATGTTTTTAGTGCAAACTCTGTTTTCAAACAGAAATCAAGACATCCTTAGAAATGCAGCCCCTGTTTCTAGAATTGACTGCACACATACGTAAGGTTGGTCACCAGCAAAGGAAGTTCCCTCCCCCCAAGTTTGGAGACGCTAGTACCTTGGGCGGCATCTGCTTTAGAGAAGGATGAAACAAGACTCCTGGACAATTCCTTTTGTTGCATTTTGCATTGGAGCATAATTATCAACCCCCCTTAAGTGGGGTTGAGAAAACAAATCCCATTCAAAGGGTGGGATTTAAATTCTCCAACGCCTGTGGAATATAATTTTACACATGCAAACCCCGGGTTGGGGTTGTGGCAGGCAGCGGATTTGAGACTAAAATTGAGGTCTTCTGATTCTTCGCTCAGCAGTTCTTTTCCTGTTGAATTTTTCTATCCCTCGTAGTGACCCTTGACTCAGAAGAGACAGCATTTTGTGATATCTGCAAGGATATTTGTAAGTCCCTTCAAAGGATGAAGGATCACCAACTTCAAATGAAAATAACTTGAAGAGCACACATGTAACTTCTGTTATTATTTGTACATAGATAAAGCTCTACCAATGAAAATCGACGATTGGCCCGGATTTTAAAAGTTTCTAGTTTAGGACAAGAACAGATCGAGATCTGGTCGGGTTTCTCATTTAGCAAACAGCTGTAAAAGGGAGCTGCAAAATATTTTGGGGGCAGACTCAAAGACTTGAGTCACAAGTTTTCTGAATACCAGATTCTGGAGATAAAGCTGTATTTGGAATGCATCCAAGAAAATCCCTGATGACTAAAAAGAATAATCAATACACATCATACATGTAATGGACTTGATTAAACGTCTGCCGCTGTGATTGATTCACACGGTTGAAGTCATTCAAATTTTGTTGTTTTTATGTTTTATATTTTTTATGTTTTTTTCCTACCTGGTAAAATTTATCCTGGGGGCTTACTTCATTGAGCATGACCTTTTAGGAAATGCTTTAAAAAAAATAAGTGACATTTTCCACATTCTTAATGAAAATGAAAAATATCTGTTTAGAACGGAAAAGACTAGAAAAAAGTATTTTTTGAAAGCGATCGGTGTCATTTCCCACGGCTATCCGCAGCAGGACTTTGTTTAAAACACTGTTTTTCTTTTTGTTGTGACTTACAAGAGGCTTTGGGATGCTTTATAGGCCCTTCGGGCCCTCATCACATATGTATGGACAAAACATGTTTGAAAGGTGGAGCAGGAAAAATCACTCTTTCTTTTTTGGGAGCCCTGCTTCGCCGTCCCTTGCTGAAGGATTCTGCAACCAGTACCAGATGCTGCCTGTTCTGACAATGGGCCAAAGCAGTGGTAAAACGCACACACTGGATGGTTTCTTGAAATACTAGAGCCACGCGCGCTACCTATATAGGTAGCACAGACAGGGGTACACGCGCTCCCCCGCAGGGGAAAAGCTTTGTTCCTCCTTTACTTATCTCAGCGGTCTTTGGGATAAAGTCCGACTGGACTGCTGACATCTGCTCCTGCATCGAGAACCAACGCCCAGAATGAGTAAGGAGAACAGCTACAGGATGCTTCTTATCTCCTCGGCTCGTAGGATGCGGCCAGAGGAGGCACCCATCCTGCAGGGATGAAGGCTCAGTCTCCCAATTAACAAATTAACTCTGGAGGTTTGCAGCATTTTCCTGAGGGGTCCATTCGCACAAGGAAGTCGCTCCCTTGAAGTCTATCTCTGTTATTATCCTGCACTGGAAATCAGAATGCTGTCTTGAGTGTCTGGGAACATATGTTCCAGGAAGATTAGCCACAGAATCGCAAACTTACAAGAGAAAATTAGTCCTCCATTAAAGTAATTTATGGGATCCTGCACAGAAGAGTCATTCGGTATAGCTACTGTAGTGATGGGACAGTATTTCATATTGTTCAAAGGCTGCCGTACATGACAAACTCTCAATAGAAACAGCTGTAAATTACTTTCAACTGAAGTGTGATAAGCCCTCACACGATTGCATTATAAGAGCACCCGTATTCAAAAAATTGCATCTGAAGGCTGAAATTCAAATGATTCACCCTGAATTTCAAGGACCGTCACTCAGTCACACCTGCAAAACACCACCTTTCTGGCCCCATCTCTGTTCTTTTTATTTACTTAAGAGCTTTAAGGTCCAACCTGACCACCCCCGCCTTTAACTTTTTCTTCGACAATGTTGAAATACATGAACCCATTTAATTTTAAGCTGCTTTGTATGTAAGCAAAGACATTCATTCATATTTCGCACTTCTCTGCCATTCCATTAGCCTTAAACTATTGGTAACTTTTCACTAAATAAGCTGTAACCGGTGGTGGTAATTTTAGACTAAGATGTGCATATGGCGAATTGTTGTAGCCTGAACTATGTGTATGACTATGGGGAAGTTATTAAACTTCTTGAGGCTAAACGGTTATGACTACACATGACGACCCTCGTCACCATCGTTGTTGGCATCGTTGTCATCGAGTATTTGCTATGTGCACAATGAATCTCATGGCTACTTTAATTCTCATTCTTATTTTATAGATAAGTGTTCTCATTCTTATCTTACAAATTAAGTATGGGCCAAAGAAAGGGAGTCCAAATTCCACTGCATGAAGAAATTAGAAAACATCTACAATTAATGCATTTTTCTTTCTCTAATTTTTACTCTATGATCACAAATGCATTTTCATCCATCTGTATTTCTAAGCATTGTGATAAGAAGTAACTTCTGGGCTAAAGCAATTCATAAGTACTATGACACATCATTATTAGCAGAAAGGTTCACGAACTTATCAAAGCCAGAAGCCTTTAAATATCGGTGTTCAGGACGTCCCTTCCGAGACTCTGATTCAGCTTGTCCTTGGATTGCTGTACAGTGCAACCGCACTCGAAAGTGACCGATGTGGCATGATGTCACACACTCATGTGGCTCATGTGGCTTAGAAATAACCGAATTGAGACCTCAGACTGATATCTACTAGTTGTAAGATCAAGGACAGCGGTTTGGTGTGCTCTGTTCTAAGCACAGGATATAAGATACAAAGATAAAGAAACTTTAGATCGTTGACTATGCGCATGCTGACTGCACAGATTTCCACCCATTTTACCTTCCATGCTACAAGTTATTTTGTGACCTATATTAGAGAGTCATCAGCAACAACTTATTACTTTGACAGGATACTCTGAGATCAGAGCAGTTCAGGTGATATCAAAGTCCTTTAGTACATATTTACATATCTAAGCAGTGAGGTGTGGGTCACAGAAGCAAACTTGAAAAAGTAGGGGAGAAGTTGGCATTTAGAGTCCCTAAAAATGGCTTTTAGGGTTGTTTCCACCACTAACCAGCTCAGTGTTTAGGGCGGTGCCACTGTCTTCTCAGAGCCTCAGTTTCTCCACTTGAAAAATAGTGAAGTCAGATTGAATGACCACTAAGATGTCTTGAAACACTAATATGCTTTGAGTTCTGGATTAGATGCTACACATGGCAACTAACATTCCAAAAATGCCACACTGAGAACATTACCGCACAATTACATATCTCCTTTGTATCCATCAGCAACTGATGGGCTGAATTGGATGTCAATCTCTACACGGACTGCCTCTTGGGATCTTCTTTATTGACTATGAGTTTATTTCAATGTAAGAATTCTTCTACAAAGATAATTCTTTGTCAGCTGTGAGGATTTTTTGTCACATCTGATATTAAACTGATAAGAGACTTTATTTGCATTCCATGATAAGATGTTTTAATTTATCCACACTACAATAGGTGCTCTTACATAGTACGACTGTGAGAAAGGCAGAGAATTGTGGGGTTTAAAGCTATCAGAAACTCGGAGAGGAAGCCCTCTGCTCACGCTAATGATATGAATGCAGAGGAGTGTGGGAGCGGGCCAGTCAGCAACCCAAAGCATGTCCGTGGGCTATGGAAAACGACCTTGCATTTATTGTGACACTTTCAAGACCTGAGGGTTTCGTGCTTAATGATGATCTGTGTTTTGTTTTAGGACGACAGGACACATGCTCGTGGGGTGCCTGGGTTACAGAGTTCCGGGCTCTCTGACTGAGTTTCTCATCTTCAAGGACGCCCCTTGGATAAGTATCCAGAGAAAAGAGCAAGAGAGGGAAGTAGATGGATACACAGACAGAATGAATGAATGAATGAATGGATATGAGAATAAGTGACAGGATGTGATAAAAGGGGAGAAAGGCAAAGAAAAGGTGTCGCCTACAAGTCAGGCCATACTGACTAGGGGGGTCGGAGGTTGCAGGGCTGCCACTAGTTACAAGCCAGTAGGATTAGGCTTTAACTCTGTGATAACATGTAGTTTTACCAGCTCCCCAGCAGTCTCCCACCTGTGTCCTGTGGAGCAGAGCCCTCTGGGCTCTTTTGTGACAGCTGTCATTGTCCTCTTCTGCTCTCAAGATGTTAGTATCACTTGCTGGTTTGGGCTGATGGTGCCCAAACCAACTGTTGGGCCTGTCCCTGGTGTGGTCTTCCTCCTACATGTGGCACCACTGATCTTGGCCCATCTCCCTGCAGAGAAGAGGCTGACTGAGGGTGTAACGCTCTATGGTTCTTCACCTACGGCGCCCACTTACTAGACTTGGGTGGCATGACCTTCTGAGACACGAATGTGCTCTCTCGGAGTCACTTTCCCCAAACAAAAACACCCTTCCTGGGCTTCCTTCAAAAATATTAGTGATACGACTAGAGCTTTTAATAACCACTTCTAAGTTAAGCACAATTTAGGCCTCTTACTACATTGGAATACGCTTTCAGATCAAGGACAAGTGGAGTAAGCGAGGGAAGACGAATACAGAAATAGGATACTCCCAGAGCCTGATTCAGGTCTGACAGGTACTTGGTTTGTAAACTGCAGGTAAGTTATATGAGTGTACTGTGCATTCGTAAAGGGCAGATGCTCTAGAATTAATGAAAGTGAACCACAACAGAAATGTTCTGCGGAAAGGTTATGGAATTTCAGAAATGAAGATGGCTCCGAACTGCCAGGCAGAAGAAATGCGCCACCTTGAATCCAAAAGGAAATCAAGTTATCTCCGATTTCTCTCCTACAATATCAGCTGCCAGAAGGCAACAGTGTTGGGGAGAGAACAGAGGGTGACCAGAGCTTCTACACTCAGGCAAATCTCTCACCCCTCATACATACAGGGGAGAGAAAGTCAGTCTAAAATACATAATACATGAAAGGAAATTTAAGCAAGAAAACACTGTAAGAGAGGTAAGATTTTTTTTCTTAAGATATGAGTGCGTAAACACATCATGACACGAAACTGAAGCAAGCACAGATTTTTTTTTAAGATTTTATTTATTTATTTATTTATCTTTAGAGGGGAAGGAGAGAGGGAGAGAAACATCCATGTATGGTTGCCTTTCGTGCATCCCCTGCTGGGAGTTAGCCTGCAGGGAACCGGCCTGCAACCCAGGCATGTGCCCTGACCGGGAATCGAACCGCGATCGTCTGGTTCGCAGGCCCGCGCTCAATCCACTGAGCTACACCAGCCAGGGCCAAATACAGATTTAATTAAACACACGGTCTAGATTCGGATAACGGTGACAAAAGTTGTTTTACCAAGGGCCATGTATAATTTAAAACACATATTTCAAATCGAACTGAAAACATACAATTCTTGAGGGACAACATGTGGAGAAGAAGACTAAATACAGGAAAAGAAATCTTCCTTCTGTGTGTTTTGTTGCGGTGATGGTTCGGAGGGAAGGAGGGGAAAGGAAGAGGAAAGCGACACGCAATTCCCTTCTATTGTATCATCTGGGTAATCAATAGACAGTATTGACTGAGATCCGGTGACTGGAAACAGGAATGCGATATCAATAATATTCCAAGTAGAATTCAGCACACATTTGACTATATGTCATTGAGAAGGCTGGCTTTGCTGATAGAGTTTATAATCACAAAAATGTAGCACGCACGCACTGCTACATCTACCCAGCAATGATTGTTGGCCGTGCAAGAAAAAGCCAAGAGAAGCAATTTGAACACACCATTCTTGGTCTGATAAACTACATACATAAAAATATCTGAGAAAAAGAGATTCAATCAAATAATTACTATGCTTTATCTGATGCTATTATTATATTTAACCACATACTCCTGAAACAAAAATATTTTAATTATTTTATTTTATTTTATTTTAATCCCAAGTGCCTACACAATGGTTATAAAAGTCAACCCTACAGTGGGTCACAAAGAGAAATTCTGTGTATTCCAAAAACAGGATGTAATACAAAAAAGGCCCTTTCTGAAAACACTATTTAATTCTGTCTATAATGACTATAATACCAAATGAAAAGGAACCTGAGGCCACCATTCACCAAGCCCTTGAAAGTTTACTAATAGTGCCTCGATGCATATTGATTGACTCATCCATCACCTACTATGTGCCAGGAACATGCCTTGTCTCTGGAGACAGAATGACAAACACGACACAGCCATCGTCCCCCTCAGAGCTCGCAGTGCAGAAGTCACCGTTGGGATTGGCAAAGCTTTCCCTCTGGCTTCTGTTTTTCCTCTGATTCAGGGGACAGCTATTTTGGTTTGCAAAGGACAACAGAGGGAAGAGGCTCCGAAGGCCATATGGTGTCTGTCATACCAGCTGACCTCGGAGGCGGCTGGCTGACGGAGCCGGGCACATGTAAACAGTAGGGAGGGGAGGACTTTCCCTGCAGCTGAGTCTGCTGACTTCAGCTCCCGTGGAACCTACTTCCCTTGGTAACCAGGGTGCTAAAAATAGCCCGTTTTCAATTTTGGGGATCCTTCTTACCACCTCAGCAGGACTGTTCACTTTATGTCTTTTAAACACAAGTGTGTTATATTCAAGCAACTGCTGTGGAGTTCTGTGTGTGAACTGGTCTCAGACACTGACCACTGTAGATCTCATCATAGTAATTTCATGAAAAAGTGAGTTCTAAATGAAAAAACCTTGCATGTTGAAGCATGCACGCTTTCAGAAATAGGGCATTTTTATGTCTTTCACTTTTAGCAGAAAGGACAGAGCAAATCTTTACTGAAGATGCAGAAAATGAGACAGTGGCCTTATTTGCAAAATGAAGAACAATGCATGTGCTTACCTCATTCAAATGAGGGTATTTTTGTGACCCACTTTATTGCAATTAGGAAGTGTTTACATATGTGCTCAGTCTCTCTCCTGTTTTTCTTTGAAGTCCAATATTTCAAACTCTCTTTCTTTAATTACACAGGAGAAATTCATCAAGATACCTAAATTATCATTCAAGCCCTACACTTTTCCTTTGTAAAATATTCATGAAACACTAATATCCACCTGGGAAACTATCATTCGTACTCTTAGGAAGACGGCAGGGGCCCCTCCCTGGGATCTGAATGGAGCCTGAGACACAGAAAGCCACACGGAACCAAAGAATACAGCATATCCCATTAAAATATCAACTAATCTTTTCTTGAAGTTGTACATAATGTGGAAAGTGACTTTTTAAATTTTCATTAACTTTCTTGGAGTGCTATTGGTTAATAAAATTCCATAGGTTTCAAGTGCACAATTCAATGACATATCATCTGTATTATTATATGGCCTGCTTACCACCCAAAGTCAAGTCTCTTCCTATCACCACTTATGCCCCTTTACCTTCTTCTTCCTCCTCCCACCTCCCTTCCCCTCTGGTAAGCACCATATTACCTGTGTCTATGAGTGGCTGGGGTTTTTGGGGTTTTTTTGGAGGGCTAGGGGGAAGGCCTTAATCTCATCACCCGTTTTATAAAAAGAAAGTAGGCTTTTCAAGTCATAAAAAGTCCAACATACCATTCCCAGCAGAAAACATTTACAGGAAAGAATCTATTATGCATAACATGCATGTTTCCACAACAAACCCATTCATGTGTGAAAAGGTAGAAAAAGTTAAATGGCAATGTTTTATTTTTTAATTACAGTCGGCATGCCATGCTGTATGTTCCAGGGGCACGCCCCCGTGGTTCGACATTGCGTAACTTCCTAAGTGGTCGTGCGCAGAAATCTGTACTCGTCAGACACCACACGTAAGGATGAGACTATGATTGACTGTACTCCCTGCACTACACTTGACATCTCCGTGGCTATTCTAAACTACCAATTGGTACTCGTGAATCCCTATCAGTAATGTTTCAAAGAAAGGACCAAGAAATAAGAACTTCTACGACAAGAGAAGGTGCCCTAAAAGGGTGCTATTTCATAGGACATAGAAAACTGGGCAGGGCTTATTAGATAAGGATTGCGGTAAAGATACCACATCTCAGGGGGAGATGCAACGTGACAGGACGAGGGAGGTATATGAGTAAACAAGCATGTGTTTGGATTCTAAAGCAAGGAGACAGCACATTAGACGTGTGGGGCTGGATCAGACATGGGGGACCTGCGAAATCAAATGGAATGAAGTTAGATTTGGGAAGGGAACGTCTGAATCAATCATTGAAAAGGTAAACACAATATCTGAAAAGGATTAATGTGCTGTGCCAGAAGGAAAAAGATGCCCTTGGAACGATGCACAGAATCCAACGTGTCGCAACAGAAATGCATGGGAAAAAATGCAACACGTTAGGAAAAAGCAACTCAGGAGAATGCCTGGTGCTGTGTTACAAGAAAACATTTTGCGTATTCTTGGGGCCATGTGATGCTCCACAAACGAAGGATATATTTCTACTTACTGCCAATAAAGTAGACTTCATTTTTGATGAAGAGAAATGTGCACAAATCATACGTACCTGTCTCTAAAATTTTTCAAGCCTTCTAATTGGATATCCATTTATAGGAGGGATTCCTGTGAGGATGCCATTAAACATTAGGGGGGGAAATTAGGACAACAGGGTGTCACAAAAGGCCAACAAACCAACCAACCAACCAACCAATACAGACGGCTCCAGACAGTCCCCTGGTCTTCAGACTTTTCCCTCACACAGACACACAGTGACCCTCATTCCTATTTACACTTCTGTTTGCTCTCCAGGGAAAAGGTCTAAATAACTGGACTTAAATTGTGTTTGCTATTTCTGATTTTTTTAAATAAATTACTCTTTTGCTGTGCTTTGCTGCTCTGAGTGCTGGCCATTCCATATCGCAGCGACCGAGTGTTAGAATGACTTCCAACATGTAACATGGACATTAAAATCCAGGAATTACAATAATAAGGATAGGCTCGTAGCTCTAACCTAATCTACAGAACTGAACCGAACTGGAACGTATCAGCGCGTTACAGAATATTAAATCTGTCCTAACGGGGGAACACTATTGTGAGTGCCACAAACTCTACTGGATAAGAGACTAAACAGCTTCCATTTAGAGCCTCAGCAGTTTTTCTTTTTCTTTCATGGGACAGAACTTACAAAACATTTTGATCACAAAATATAACATTCACGTTCATCAAAGCCTTGAGTCTCAAAGCCTTAAAAACCAAGGCCAGGTTTACTTTCCCATGGAAGCACATAACTACAACAAAAGCCAATGGAACATACATTTTGAATACTCCTCTCCCCAGAGGAAAAGCTAAGTCTTTAGTAATTCAACAACCCCTGCCCTGGTTATTTTTTCTTTAGGTTAAATAGTCTTAGAAGACATAGGAAGAAATGTGCTCTCCTGTGGTAGGGACATGCAAAGGCATATAAAACTTCACTGAGTTCAGATCTGTAGACATGACTGCCCGTTAAACTTTGTATGACTGTTATTAGAAATGATGATAAAAATTTAGCATTGCATTTTACTTTACATGTCACCAGAGCAATTTTTTCTATTATTGATAGGATGGCAAAGCCAAAAAACAAAGTATTAGCCTCCAAAGTCAGAGATAGTCCGTGGTCCCGCTGAAAACCCAGTGCCCTAAATCCCACTTCCCTTATTCTATTTATTTTGGTGTCATTAATGTGAAAATAACAAAAATGGAACTGTGGACCTTACGGCTGTATCACACAGTTCGCTACCTCCATCACATTGTTCCCAAAGATGCTTAAAGTAAGTTATGGACGATTGTGAACTTCTGAGGAGCAGGCACATTTCAATTTCAAGTTGAAGTCATGGCAAGAGCTTCTGTTCCCTCTAAGCGTGCAGTGTGGATTTCTAAACGCATAGTCCAAGCCTTGGGAAATGTGGAGACGGTCAGCACTTGGAGAGTAGTTGGGGGGTGGGGGCACTCACCACTCCCCCACCTGCTCTCGGGTTCCATCGCCTTCGAAAGGGCACAACACCCAAGCCCTGGGTTTGAACTTCAGAAGAACTGGGCTGGAATCACAGCTATTCTACTTCCTGGTTATCAACTTTAGTGAAATCGGAACCTCAGTGAAATCATTTAATTTCCCCGGGCCTTGTTTTTGTTCTTACTGTAACACATAAAGACAGTGATGCACATTTCAAAGAACTGTGGTGGATATTACATTATGTAAGTCCAACATCAATAATTCAGTAGCCGACTTGATGGATAAATAGAGGCTACAACTGGCATTATTTCCTAGCACAGTGCACGGCACAGAGAAGGCGGCTGATTCAAGGAGAAAGAATAGAGATAAGAGAGAGAACCTCAACAACCGGATGTTGACTATTTTAATTTACTAGGCAAAAAAAAATGCCACAAATAAAATAATCATACATTAGTATTCATAAAATGATTTTTAAAATGTAGTCAGTCTGAAATAAAAAAAATCTATAAAGAAAATCTATTTTGATAGAGAATAGATGTAACTCCCAATATATATACTGCACCTTAATATTTAACAACTTTAAATATAAGTAGAAAGGAAAGAAAAAAGGAAGGAAGAAAGGGGGAAGAAGGAAAAAAGGAAGGCGAGAAAGAAGAGAAGAGAAAAGGAGAGAAAAGGAGAGGAAAAAAAGGGAAACATCTGGTAAAGATTCAGGACTTACCTATAGCTGAAGGCAACATTTACAATTGCCAGCTACTCAGCACCTAAGTGTCTAGTGCAAACGGCTAGGACTGTTGCAATTATTAAAGGGAAAAGCTACAAATAGCCTCTTGAACTTTCCTAGAGGGTGTTTTTCCTATTATCTGCTGTGCCAAGAGAATCCAACCACGTGTGGAGTGTAGAGTTTTGGCAATCGCTGTTACACTGTTTGAGGGAGAGCCTGTCTAGCTGTAAACGGTTTGGGAATGGGGAAGAAGGTGTAACACACACACGTACCCGCACAGGCGCTGTTGCCTTCTTGCTCAAAGTTGGTTCATATTGTTTTAAAGACAATTAGACAATGTATTCAATGTGCTGCTTCTGTAAAAATAAGTCATCTCTTTTTAAAGCATTGATCCAAAGTAAGAAAGAATCCTTTTGATTCATTTCCTATCATCTTAAACACTCATTTGTAATCTATAATACTTATTTTTTTTAAGTTTGAAGCATTTGTTCTTCAAGTTTGAATATATCACGTTAGACCAGTGATTTTCAACCCCTGTCCTCAGGGCACACATGAACTCATTATTAAAATTCTGTGGCACACCAAAAATACATACTTTTTGCCAATCTAACACCAACAAAAAAACGATTCATTCACACCAGACAGCTATTGTTGTGTTGGCTGTCGTCATTTTTTAATTTGACAGTCTAAGAGAAAAGAAGTCAGTGCCCCCTGACTGACTAGTCGGGTACTGCATGCTTTAAAAATTCTGCCCTGACTCATGTGGCTCAAAGGATTCAGCACTGGCCCTCAAACCAGAGTGTCACTGGTTCGATTCCCAGTCAGGGTACATGCCTGGGTTGCAGGCCGGGTCCCCAGTGAGGGGCACATGGGAGGCCACCAGCCACCGCACATTGATGTTTCTTTCCTTCTCTTTCTTCCTCCCTTCCCCTCGGTCTAAAACTAAAGAAAATAGAAAACCTTAAAAAAAATTCTTGCGGCACACCAGTTGAAAAATCACTGCTTTAGACAACTGGATTCTGCATGAGGCCTGAATTCTTGATCTGATCAAGTCACTTAATTTCTGGGCCCCGTTTGCCTCCTTTCCCCATTTATCGAGTCCCAGAGATTCAATGATTCTCTAAATTCATGCTTTTTGGTGCATTTCATTTTTTCCAGGGAAGGTGCATGAACCTAACATTCCTAGGAAGCTGTGCTTAGGTAGGTACCGTATTTTTTGGACTGTAAGACACCCCCACAGATTTGGGAGGAATAATGGTTGCTAATGCTGCTGTTGAGTGGTATTTATGTTTACATTGGTGAAATATTGTGTTATTTATATTATTAAATATCTTACCACATTTGTTGCTTCAATATTTTTTCCTATTTTCCTCCTCTAAAACCTAGGTGCATCTTATGGTCCAAAAATACAGTATATCAATTACCTTCGGTCATTACTTCTTTTAGTCAGCTAACAGCAGAATTTTTTTCTGACTTTTTAATGTCACATTTCTTTGATGCTAAGAAATATGAAGAGGCTTATACAGATTGTCATTTGTGCCTATAGGTTTAAAAGTATTAAGTGACACCCTGGCTGGTGTAGCTCAGTGGATTGAGCGCGGGCCTGCGAACCAGAGGATGGCAGTTCGATTCCCAGTCAGGGCACGTGCCTGGGTTGTAGTCCAGTTCCCTGCAGGCCAACTCCCAGCAGGGGACCCACAAAAGGCAACCATACATTGATGTTTCTCTCCCTCTCTCCTTCCCCTCTAAAGATAAATAAATAAATAAAATCTTAAAAAAAAAGTATTAAGTGACATACAACTGGAGATGTTACAAGATAAATATAGGTGCTTGTGGGGCCTCTTTGGGTTTTAAAATATTAGAGGAAAGTAAGGTTTAAGACAATAAAAGTGATGATGGACATATGATCAATTTACCCCATTAGTAAAACAAAAAAGATAAAATAAATCCATGTGGTTAGTATAAACTATTTATACAGGAATTGAACAAATCTATATAATGGGGTCATCTATGGGTATAATGCAGAGAAATAAGTAAACAAATTTAAGAGGTGACAAAGTGACCAGTTTCGATGGGCTACTTAAAGTTGATCTAGATTTTATCACGTTTTTTTTTTCTGTGAAGAGAGGCCGAATCCACCATCTTTGCAGACATGACATCGTAATCATATCTGACCCCTTGTAACTGAGATTTTAATCATTCCAAAAAGATTCCACAGAATTGTAACAAGACTAACTCGGTGTATATGTAATATTGCGATGAAACCGAAGAGCCCACAAACGGTTTCTTCCCACCGTTTTTCTCATTCTGTTCCCACGTGGATGGAGCTGTAAGGGGCTACAAGGTCCCAGAGACGTGCCTTCTGGCCCTCCTGGCCCCATCCCAGGAGCTTCCCTCAAGAGGCCCCTGCTCTGCGGTCCATGTGCTATGCAGTCAGCCTGAGTGCAAGGGAAGGAGGCGGCCCAGAGGAAGGCAGCTTTCCAGAAAAAAGCACAGGATGGGAGAAGTAAGAGGGTCCCTGTCTGCCAGGCAATCTGCCCTCCAAACCCCTGGGAACCAGATTCTCACACTGCCCCAGGGTATGAGGATGCCAGAACCTTGCCAGACATCTAGAACTTTCCAGAGGACAGTGGCAAACAGGAACAGCAGGACAGATCCGTCTACACCAGTCTCTAAAACCCATGTTCAAAAGGAGGAGTCTGTCACCGAGCAGGTGGAACATCAGTTAGTCCTGGGTCATCGACGTAACTTCCCTCATCCGTCTTAGACCTTCACAGCTGATTATCCTCCACGACTCAAGCCACGCACTGGAGTTCAAGGTCCTGCACTCGGAGGAGACCCTGACCAGAACCGTTCTGACCTCATTTCTAGCTCTCTCTGCAGATAGCTTCATTACCCACTCTATCCCCAAATCGCCACCTCTCCTTCTCACCCCTTCATCTCTTTCTCAGAACTTCCATTTCCCCAGTACAGCCCATCGTCTCGAGGCGATCAGAGACGAGAAGGTCAGTTAGACTAAGTAAGTTTAGTTTACATTAAATTAAGTACGTGTGGATCATCCACTTTATCTCAGCCAGAGAAATGCATTATGTTATAAAATCCTTACTTGTGTTTTTAGCCAACGAATTCATTTCTTAATTTAGACCCTGTATTTGGGGGCCAGGAGGTCATCAAATCACACCGTGTGACACGACCATTAGCTTGCTGTGTGGCCACAGTCTCAAATCAGTAAAGGAATTGAACCAAAAGTGTAATTTTTCCTTGTTTCTCTACGTTGGACCTGGAGACGAACCATCCCATTTCTCACAACTCTGAGAAATAACTCAGGAGATACAAATTTTATACCTTAAACCCTGACATCTGAAGATTATAAGAACTAGTATCACCAAAGCAGAACATTTTTAAAGGGAAAATATAATTTTAAAGGAAAAATCAATCAGATAGGATGACGTACGAGCGATCAAATGAAGGCTATGTAGGTCACTCTCTGCCTAGGTAGAAAGTAGTCCTTAATTTTTCACTAAATATGCCCTGAGTTAATGTTTTCTATGTACTAACACCTTATAAGAAAATAGGAAACTATAATATAACTTACTTCGGGGAGGCATGTTTCATAAATCTGATGCATCCAAATTTATAGATTATATGACTTGAACTACAGGCAGGTGAAGACTATGTTCCAGGGAGATTAGGGAACAGGACAAAGTAGAGGCAACCTAAAGGTGTCCAGTGCTACTAGATTAGATTCAATGGAGGGGGGGGAATCATTCTCTGACCAAAAAAAAAAAAAGAAGGATGAAACGCAATGACCTCTGAATTTCCACACTATTGGCTCTATGATTCTTTTAGTACTAAACGTATAGGCTTCTAAAACTGCTGAAATGAAAAGAAATACCAAGATGGAATCCTCTGTGCATAGAGGTAGAAATAAATAAAATAAATGCAAAAGAAACTACATGAGAATGCCCCCGATATTACAAAGAACAGAACAATGAAAGTCCAAACGATGTCGTATACAGAAATATATATTCTGTTACAGGTGGGATCGTTCAAGGATTATTTTCAATGGGAAGTAGTGGGGAGTCGACCTTTTGATGTATCAGTTTGTTTTTATGTTTTCATATTGACCTGTGAAGAAAAATCCAGTACCAACAAACCAGAAAGGAACACTAAGGGCTGGAAGCATTATTATTTTTTTTTAGGAGTAACAGCATAACCACTGGTCTGGTGAACCCCCAGTGAGAATTACGCAGCACTGGTGGAGAAAATTCAAACCTGTAAAGATTTGTGTGGTTGGACAATTTAACAATAGCTTGTTGGGTTTTTTTTCATATTGTGTCTCTTGCCTGGAATACAAAGCCCTTGTTGATGCCTCAGATTGTTAAGAGTCACAAAGAAATTGACCAAGTCGACACAGCCGAAGCACTTGGTCAAGCAAAGCAGGCTCTCTGGGTGGCCTTGCTGCCCGTCAGGACACTGCCCAGATCTACAGTTCAGGACATGCTGTCAACGTTACCATCACTCAAAGCGTATGACCCCTGAATAAGCAGCATGAGAGGATCGCAGTGTCAAGAGGGACATGTACTGAGCAGAGCAGGCTGGAGTGGAGGGTGGCTGAATTCACGGGAAGGCCAGAGAGCAGAACAAAGAGGCCCCTGCTCTCTCTGGAGCGAAGCCAGACTAGCATGGCTGGGTCCGAAATGTCCTTCTGACCATGCTGCCTGCTGGGCCTTGACTTTCCTGACCCCCTCTGAAAGCAGGAGGCCACTCGTGGCTACAGCTGCAGGCACAGGGCCTTCCCCTACTTGGTGTCTCCTCCTGTAACAGGTTATCAGGACAACAAACTATACTGGCTAGATGTTTTAAAGTCCAACTATAACTTCGGTGAGACAATGAATAATTTGCTTATGAATTATCTAATAATCAAGAAACACCACCAGAATGTGGCTTCATGAGGGCTGGTAAGTTATCTGTATCATTCTGTCAAGATGCATGACAGAAAAAGGAAATGGGATAATTTATATTTTTGGTACCAATAAGTTATAATCTCTAAAGCACTTGTTGCCCTGGCTGGTGTGGCTCAGTGGATTGAGTGTGGGCTGCAAAGCAAAGGGTCACCAGTTCGATTCCCAGTCAGGGCACATGCCTGGG
The DNA here is from genome assembly GCF_014824575.4 of Sturnira hondurensis. Classification (NCBI taxonomy): domain Eukaryota; kingdom Metazoa; phylum Chordata; class Mammalia; order Chiroptera; family Phyllostomidae; genus Sturnira; species Sturnira hondurensis. The sequence goes on from NW_028095095.1 coordinate 160,074, forward strand.
TTGTGGACCAGATCCCCAGTGGGTGCCACGTGAGAGGCAACCACACGTTGATGTTTCTCTCTTTCTCCCTCCCTTCCCCTCTCTCTAAAAATACATAAATAAAATCTTTTTTTAAAAAAGCACTTGTTCACAGCTTCTGAGTAGATTTTATTTGAGTTCATGAAAACAAATAAATATGAAGCCTATAATAATAAGTCAGATTTTTTAAGGTGATGATGTTTAGCTATTTGAACTATTTCATTGTTTTCTTAGCTATTTGTATGTATACTTGTTACATGTGATTCACGCTGGTACTTTCCTCTTCTGACTATACTATTCTATCCAACACCTTCAAAGAACAAATAGCAAAGAAATAGTCTCCACCAGAAAAGATAACTGAATTCACTACAACTACCAAAGGCAATAATCCCCCAACTACTTTGTCCCACGCAGTTTTCTTTCCCTTCTTAGTTATTGTTTGCCTACAAAGGTTATTTGAACAGAAGATGAATGTGAACTCATCTGCTGGCAATCAATCAGGACACTTTTTAATGGAAAACTACTCAGTACGGCAGAGCATAATGGGAAAAAATTCCCAACTGTTTCTCTTTTATGAAGATCTACCCAAATGAATAACCCTTAACCTCCTGACAAATTGGGTTTCTTGTGAGTCAGTTTTGTTTACAGCACCCTGAAAACACTCAGTTCCTTTTTATCTAAACCTATCTACTCTTCAATTTTCCTAAATTGATTGTTTCTAAAATGGTTGATTATTTTCATGGGATTACATTAAGATCTGACCCCACCAAAAAAAAACAAACCTCCTGAAAAACACCATGCCATCTCTATTTTCTAATCTAACAAATATTTATCGAGCACTTATTATGTGTCAGGTACTATCAGAATGCTTGACATGCATCAGGGAGAAAAAGCTAGAGATACATCTAACTCGAGGAGGCTTACCTTTGAATAGGAGAGACAGTGAAAACTGTGATGCATATTTTCCTCACTGGTGTAGCTCAGTGGATTGAGCGTGGGCTGCAAACCAAAGGGTTGCCAGTTCGATTCCCAGTCAGGGCACAGGCCTGGGTTGCAGGCCAGGTCCCCAGTAGGGGGAGCGCAAGAGGCAACCACACACTGTTCCTCTCCCTTTCTCCTTCCCTTCCCCTCTTTCTGTAAAAATAAAGATTTTTAAAAAAAGGTTACCCATACATAAATTATGTCTGGTAGAATGTGACAAGTTGCAGAGACTGTATTTTGAAATAGTGCAGGGGGCTTTGGGAAGGTGACGTGGAGCAGAAAGTGGGAAGTGGGGACAACACTAACTTGCGTGCCTGGGAGACAGGACGGCCATAACAGGTGCGGAGGCTCAAGTGTGCCCGGCGTCCTCCGGGGCCTGGGAGACGGGCTGGTCGGGCTGGAGCCGGGCAAAGAAAGGGGATAAGAGAAGCAAAGAACAAAAGGAAATACAGGTGTGCCTGTGAGCCATTTTGAACACTTGTTTGAAAGAGCCGGGTCAGGAGTTTGTGCAAAGGAATGGCGTAATTTAACTTTTACTTAGAAGATAACTCAGGCCATTGTGTTGCAAACCATTCTTAGCAGGGAAAAGGTGGAAGCTGGTGGAGCGATGGGACCTACAGTGGACCCAGGGGGGAAATAATAGGTCAGACAGGGGTGAGGGGGTGGGTGCAGTGAGAACTGCTTGCACTCTGGGTATGTTTTCAGGGGGTTTCAACAGGGTGTCCTTCACAATTAAGTGTGGGTGTGAGATAAAGAGTGGAGTCAAGGATGAAACCAAGGTCTTAGGGTGAACAACTGGAAAAACAAAAAAACAGAACTGCCATAATCTGTGAGAAGGAGAGCCAATGATTGGGCACCACTGGGCGGGGCGGGAAAGATCCGCTTCAACCACATGGAAAAAGAAAGGGGGCGTGTCCACGATTAATACGATATTTAGTTCCAAATGTATCCCTCCATCCGGGTATGAATTTGAACATGTAGTTCCAACATGATATTGAATTTTTCTTCCTAGACAATCCCCAACCATCTTGAATTCTCTGTGTTCAAACACACAGACAAACAAATCCAGCACCTAATCCCTCAAACATATTCCGTCTGCGGTATCTGCATATCCTTAAAAGGGAAGACCAAATGTATGGTTGTACTAGTGGGATATATAGTCATTGTCCTAAACAACCTTCTCTTCTTAACTACCCACAACCAAATTGTTAAATGCCTCTCCAGTCTGGGTCTCTCTCTACACCCGTCTTGCTATAGGTTAGTCCGGTACTATTTCTCCACTCACTCACTGCAGCGGCTCATTAATACGCCAGCAAATGAGAGCTGCAATGTCATTAGCAAGATTCCCTTCAAATTTCACCCAAAGCGCTGCTACCATCTGAAGTCTGTCTTGACCCTTGGCTCCAGTTTGCTCTGCATCCACACTTCCATGTCCCAACAAAGCCCAAGTGTGTGTCCCCTTAACAGTTTTATGATCCAACAATGAGTGTCATGTTTACGCAACATGTTTAAAATATTGAGCATTCCTATCAGCGCCACTAGAATGGACCACATTGGTTCATGGGTTTGAGGTTTGATTGCCAGGTATGACAAGGTGGATATAAAAAGAAAGAACTAGCAGATTGGTTGGAAATAATAGTTCTAGAACACCCATTTCTCTTGTCACTGAGTTCCCATGGCAGCTGCTGTATTCCCCACGGTCACAACCAGCTGGACCTCCCCAGCTCCATGTTCGGGAAGAAACCCAAAGTGCCTGCTCGTCTCTCACTATGTCACAAGGGCGTCACTAGGGAGACCTATTTCACTCTGTGTCCCTCACATAACATGCATTTTGTTTCTGATTCTTTCATCCACACAACATTACAGCTCTGGTTCCGGATTTGACCTTGGACTGACCTTGAACTGACCTTGGACTGCCTTCAGAGCTCTCGGCTCCCCAAATCCCGATCCTCCCCAAAACCCCTCTCTCTCTTCTAATACAGAGAATTGCTCCTTTAGTCACCCCCTTTCCCACACCCTCCTCAATTCTGATTGTATTTAAGACAATCAGTGATGACAATTCAAGAGGCTTGGGATGGGAGATCCTAGATTTCACAAAAAAATTTAAAAAATAGTTTAAATATCAGCACACTGGTTTCTTTTTCTGGTGAAAAACTACTGATTAGTAAGTAGATGGCAACTGTGTTTATGTCTACGTTTAAAAAAGTATTTCTACTATATAGTGTTCTGTTGGCATTATGGCTGAAAGTCCTGAAGTTAGTATCAAAGTTTTCCTAATGTTAATATGCTGATTATGTAGAAAATAAATTTAAATTTCCAAACAAATTAACTTTTGGAACATAGTTCATCAGAAGCTTAGTGAATGATTAACCAAAGGGGAAATATGCACATGTTTTCCTGCATATTAAGTATATATTGTTTCTAATTGTATAATCACTCTCTCTCTTACACACATACATACACACACACACATACAAATAGTAACTATGACACTCCAGGGGAAAAGGAGGTGAGTTACTTCTTTTTTTAAAAAATATTTATTTATTTATTTTTAGAGAGACGGGAAGAGAAGGAGAAAGAGAGGGAGAGAAATATCAATGTGTGGTTGTAGGAGACCATTCTGCGTGGCGTGGGCCCAGCTCCCACTCGGAGATGCACAGCACCCACGCCCACGGATAGGTTCTCCCGTGGGGAATCAGGCCTGCAATGTGCCTAGGCCACTTTGAGTCTTGCTTTTTGCTAAAAACTCCCTCACCCGGATTTGTGGCAAACATTTACTGCAAAGTAACTTTCCTAAGGACCTGCTATACCTTCCTAGGACCAGTGTAACTGGTTCAACCACTCTTGCCTTTTCACTGGCAAATATCCCTCTTCTGTGATATGATTAGAGGCATGGGCTCCTTTGTTTTCTGTGAAATGTAACCACCTACAGCAACCTGTGTATAGTAAATCAGGACCATCATGTAATGTGCGGAGAAACCCAATAAAGGCCTGGCAGATGCCATGACTTTTGCTCCCCTTGAAAGAAAAGCCATGCTGTCCCTTTTCCTCCACCAGACTCGGTAATCCGTGTGAATGTCTCATTTCATCCATAATGACTCGGACACTGAGGACCAGTGTCTGTATCATGTGGCTGCCTCTCATGTGGCCCCCTACTGGGGACCTGCCCTGCAATCCAGGTACGTGCCCTGACTGGGAATCGAACCAGTGATCCTTTGGTTCACAGCCCAGCCTGCACTCAATCCACTGAGCCATACCAGCCAGGGCAGAATAACTTCTTGATATACAATAAGACCACACATGGGAACTAGCATGACCTCATAAGCTCCTGCCATTGTAGATGACACAAATCACACTGAGAAGTGCTAAGGGAAAGTACTGTATTAGTGCCCGTGGTCCCCTGCTATCTTCTGCTTTGAGCTGTATTTATCTCACATGAAACTTTCATTTAATGACATGCATTTCCCACATGAACTCATTTTTATGACATTATGAAGTAGAGGTTTTAATTGGACAGATGGGATATCTATATGATCTGAAAAAAACACTGAGCAATTTTAAAACATTGCTTACATAAGATTTCAATTAATCAATTTAAAGTGCTGCTGAATGGGTTGACTTAAGAGAAAAAACACTGATAAATTTCATAAGGTATTATAGAGAAACTTAAACAATTGAAAGACAAATAGTTTTGAATAATAGTGTTTTAACAACATGCCTATATTCTGTTGCCTGCTAAAGACTGGTATAAAATATATCTCATGCTTCAGGCATGCTTCCTTTTGAGAATTACTGAATCGTAGTAAAATTATAATAACTGATTTGAATTAAGACAACCCCCAATTTACTTTGTATTTGTAATGAATTAAACATTAACCCTTTTGTTCTAATAGTAAATTTTCTATGCTATATTAAGCATTGCCGAATTCTCTAAAAGCATAACTTGGTAATCATTGGTTCTGCTTTTCCGAGATGCCAAAGAAAAGTTTTTTAAAAATGCTCTTACCCTTTGCAAGAGCATGGATGGAATGGGAAAGCATTATGCTGAGTGAAATAAGCCAGGCGGTGAAAGACAAATACCATATGATCTCACCTTTAACAGGAACCTAAACAACAAAACAAATAAGCAAGCAAAATATAACCAAAGACACTGAAATAGAGAACAGGCAGACAGTGACCAAAGGGGAGAGGGGAGGGAATTTTAGGGGAAAAGGGGAAGGATTTACAGGAACAAGTATAAAGGACACATGGACAATAACTAAGGTGGGGGGTGGAAATGGGAGGGAGGTGGGGAGCGCCGGGGGTAGGTGGGTTGGGATGAGAGTAAAAGACAAAAAACTGTACTTGAACAACAATTAAATAAATTAATTAAAAAATAAAAGAAAGCTTCTTCAAGTCACAAGATTTCTCTACTGCCTCACAATTTAGAAGTTTAATGACAATGACCCTATAATTCAGTTTTGCAAGGACACCGTATTTTAACTCCACACTAGAAATATCACCTAAATATACACAAAGACCCAACGTACTGTGTTTTAGATTACTAACAATACTTCTTTATGTGTGTACAAGGCTTCTAATTTATAGTTCTTTCTCACTCGCAGACCCACCCAGTGCTTATCATTTGAAACTCCCAATAACTTTATGAAGAAGACAGACAGATAAGGAATGCAATCCTCAGAAAACTCACAGAAAGAAGTGGTCTACACACAAATCGTCCTTTTACACATCCCTCAACACTGTAGAGGAGGAAGTTAGAGATAACCACCTGGGAGTCACAAGAACCAATCAGCGTCCAGAGCCATAGAAATGAACTCAGTGTGCAAGTCTACGCAATAAAGAAGGCAATACACCTGTTTCTCTGGTCAAATGAGAAGGAAATTGAGACATGACCTATGGATAGCCTTGAAGTTCAAGAGTAACTGTTCAGGAAATGGAATTCTGCTGTACTAATCACACCAAGGGACTTGCTGCAACGTAACACTATGAAATCAGCTACAAAGTAACTATATTAGTTGAGCATTACTACATACCATAGTACTAAGCAGCCACCTAAATTCACACCTACATACAGAGATACATGAATGCTTCATACATGTGTGTGTGTGTGTGTGTGTGTGTGTGTATATATATATATATATGCATGCTATCTTCCCCAAATACTTAATTTTCTTGGAATGAGCAGCTGGGTGAAGTGTGACTGAAATGGCCATGAGTTAAGATTCTGTTTTTCAGTTTGTGGTCCATAAAGTCTTAGAATATACATAGGAGAGCAAATGTTATTGCATTTATTTTATCATTAGGAAAAGCACGCCTTAGAAAGAAGAACTGATTCCACACAGAAATGATCCAATGTATAGAAATGATCCTATACAGCTATGAGGATACTTGAGATGTCCAACTGGAACTAAATAGTAACTCATCAAGTTTAAGGAGGAATTTCATAAAACACTGATATTTAAAGAAGTCCGTTGTGATGAACAGGACAGGTATCACTGGAAAGGAAGCTTAAACGTAGAAAGTTTAGTTAAGGGTTTGGAACTCTATCCATACATGAAGCAAATCCTAAACTCTTTGCGAATTGTATTTCCAATATACCGTATTAACTCTCTCTCAAAATGTACAATGCTACCTTTTATCTAATGTAATAGAGGTGGGGTGAAAATATGCCCTTTCCAAGATTATACAAAAATATCTGGGAATTTGAGATCATTTAGTATACATTCATATAAGAATTTTGAAAATAAGCTTATAAAAAGTAAAACTATTCCAATGAGATGTATTTTATATGTTCATGTTTAGGTAAAATTAAGGCTAGAATTTAAACTTTGTGCCCTACAGGTGTCTTTGCCCACTAGCTTCCTTATGGTTAAGCTATTTACTCATCTCATTCCCCTGTCTCCACCTATCTCTCATTCATCTCTGTCCCTCTCTGGACAGAAATTAATACAGGAAATTAAGTGAAAGGGCTTGTCATCCCAGTAATTTTTACTCACCACTACTTCTAACACAATAAAAACATCACGGGGGGTGAGCCATTATCCCACCGGAAGTGTGCACCAATTTTCCCTCTCGGGGAGCAGGACCGCTTTTCACCGTGGGGCAGGGGGAGGGGAGGGGAGGGGAGTGGGAAGGGGTGGAGTGGGAGGGAGGAGGGAGAGAGACAGTGACACCTCTCTCCAGGGTCCTTCCCTAGAGAGCTGCGTTAGGGGAGCACCTGCCTTGACCACTTCTACTGAACACCAATGATTATCCTTCAAAAGAAAGGAGTTCCTAAGTAGAAATACTTTATGTAAATCTGGAAAGGGCCTCTCATCTACGCCTGACCACTTTCTTACAAATACACTTAAGAAACAACTTCTTGTAGTAAATGACATGCTAAGAACAGCTGAAGGATGGAAAAACCGTAACAGAAGTTCCACCTTCTGCAGTGCCTTGTCACCGATGACGGTGTGTCCACTGCATTGCTTTAACTTTCCTTATGAAGACGGATGGGGAAATTCGGAGTACCTGATTTCCCAGATATTAATAAAATTTGCTGAAGATAAAAAAGGACTCAAGATATAGTTGTTCGGAAATAGCATTTCCGTCACCATTCATTCCTTCTCTTAAAAAATTATTTTAGCCCTGGCTGGTGGAGCTCAGTGGATTGAGCACAGGCTGTGAACCAGAGAAGGGTTGGTTCAATTCCTAGTCAGGGCACATGCCTAGGTTGCAGGCTGGGTCCCCAGTGGGGGTCAGAGGAGAAGCATCCACACGCTGATGTTTCTCTCCCTCTCTTTCTCCTTCCCTTCTCCTCTCTCTAAAAAGTAAATAAATAAAACCTTCCCATTGCCTCTGCCTGAAATTAGAGGCAGTACACTGTTAAAAGAAAACATTAAAGTGTGAGTCAAAATGCTTTAACTCACTTCTTGACTAAGACGTCTATGTGTCTGAATTCCCTCACTGGATGTCATTTCTGTCTGGCTGATTTCAATGAACTCTTGGTAGGTTCAGAGAAAAAGGTGTATAAACGTGTATAAAAGGTTAAGCAAAGGAGAATTCTGCAAATCAATGACAGTAACTGAAAAGCCGTGACCTCTATTTTACATATGTTAATTTCAGCACAGGAAGGTTTTTAGGATAGGAGACTTCCTATATTACCTCTTTCCAAAAAAGGAAAGAAATACAGTCACTTCACTTCACATTGCAAGCTCCCTCATTACACATATAGAAAGGCCATAAAATAGGCATGCACACACATGCACACGTATACCTAATTTTCCAAAAAGTAACCTTGGAAGGATATACCAAAAACTAAGAACGTGAAAATAACCTGGGTTTTCTCTGAATGTACCTTTCAAATGGTTTTGACATTTCAGTTAAATATTCTGTATGTCTTTAAAAATCAAAGCACGTAACGGAAAAGTCCTTCACTCCTTCCCCACCTGTAAAATCCAATGGTTAGTTTAAGGTTTTCATCTGGGGATTCCACAAGGAGCACTGAAGACCAAATCCTCACGCAGGGGTGTCCAACCTGCGGCCCACAGGCCACACGCACGCAGCCCAGGATGGCTGCGAATGCAGCCCAACACAAAATCGTAAATTTGCTCAAAACATTACGAGATTTCTTTTGGGATTACACGTCCCAGTGTATTTAACGTGTGGCCCAAGACAACTCTTCTTCTCCCAGTGCGGCCCAGAGATGCCGAAAGGTCAGACACCCCTGGACTATATCAATGCACTCTTATCTAAAACATAAAAACGAGACACCAATTCTCTCCCCCATTCCCAAAGTGGTTCCGCTCCTCATGTAAGAATCAGCACAGTAGCCCGTGGGCCTTCTCACCTTGGCTCTGAGGAACAGGAACATCTCCGTTCCCTTAGGCTGAGCTCATTGTCATCAGAGATGACCACAGGTCTCAGGTAGAGGCAGGCCTGTCCCACAGGGTGTTGGAGGGGTGGTCCCCAGGGGCAGGCGGCTTACGTGTTCTAGGATGAGGGACAGGCAAGAAAGGAATTCTCTGTTTTTGTAACAACGCTAGCCTTTGGGAATTACTTATCCTTTTATGTCCCTTCTTCTCGTCTCTTCATGGCCAAATTTCTGAAAGCGCATTCTGTGAACTTTCCCAAGCCTCGAGGATCAGTCTCTGATTTGAATTCAATTCAGTTTAATTCATTACAAGGATCTGTTTGCTACTCCGGGTGGCCAGGACACTCCCGGATGCCAGGAATAAACTGTGATGGGAAGGGAAAAACACTCCCTGGCTCTCGCAATTTAGTCTTTAGTTAAATTAGATCTTTGAGGGCTTCTTGCCCTGAGACATCACTGTAGCTTGGGACACCATCTGCCAAGTGCCTGGGGGGAGTCAATTTAGATTTAAATGCCTCAAGCTGTAAGATTACTATCCATGATTTCAAAATAAACGTACTTATGCTATACTTTGCCCCAGCAGTTTTCTCATCTGTACAAGGAAAATACTCAATGGTACCTACCACAAAAATCTTCTGTGGAACCAAAAGAATTTATATCTACGTGTGGTCTCAGAAACATGCTAATGTTTTACAAATATCATCCGCTACTGCGATTACAGACACAAAGAGCGAGAGTAGAGGGCAAAATGACGGGATACAATTTTACTTTGATCTGTAGGCCACTGGGAAAGGGAACTCCCTGAAGGTAATAAAGATCAGTCGGCTTTGGCTCTGGAGGGGAAGAATGCCTTCTTCCCAGGTACTTTCGGTCCATAGATGCTTATTACCGGGTGCAGAGCAACAGCGCAAAGAATGTCTAACATCCCTGGGGAAGACCTGAGTCGTGCTCAGCGAAGTGATGAGGCAGCTCCAATGCAACCTCGGAGCTGTGAGCAGGACGCCCGCATTCCCGGCCACAGGCAGGCGTCTTCTTTCTGCAGCTCAGTGGAATGCTGGGAGCAGTCCGTGGGCAAGGATGGAAGCAGGCATCGAACCCACTTAGCCAGCGAGCACTGTCGAAACCGCTTGTTACCTGAAACCCAGGGCTGTCTTCCCTGTCGATGTGTGAGGGACACCAAAGAGCCTGACTGTAGACTTAGCTACCTATTTTGCCTCATCGTTGCCTGGGCTATTAGAAAAGAACAAGTTCCATTCTTACACCAGTCTTTACTCTGGTGCACCTGAGGAAACCAATCCTTGAATCAACAAAAATGGTCTTAAGTAGGTGTCTAGATGTGCGTCTGGAACTAGGTAGAGAAAGTTTTTTTTTAATTTAATTTATTTATCTTTAGAGGGGGAGAGAAGGAGAGAAACATCAATGTATGGTTGCTTCTCGTGAGTCCCCTGCTGGGAACTGGCCTGCAACCCAGNGAGACAACTCTTCTTCTCCCAGTGCGGCCCAGAGATGCCGAAAGGTCAGACACCCCTGGACTATATCAATGCACTCTTATCTAAAACATAAAAACGAGACACCAATTCTCTCCCCCATTCCCAAAGTGGTTCCGCTCCTCATGTAAGAATCAGCACAGTAGCCCGTGGGCCTTCTCACCTTGGCTCTGAGGAACAGGAACATCTCCGTTCCCTTAGGCTGAGCTCATTGTCATCAGAGATGACCACAGGTCTCAGGTAGAGGCAGGCCTGTCCCACAGGGTGTTGGAGGGGTGGTCCCCAGGGGCAGGCGGCTTACGTGTTCTAGGATGAGGGACAGGCAAGAAAGGAATTCTCTGTTTTTGTAACAACGCTAGCCTTTGGGAATTACTTATCCTTTTATCTCCCTTCTTCTCGTCTCTTCATGGCCAAATTTCTGAAAGCGCATTCTGTGAACTTTCCCAAGCCTCGAGGATCAGTCTCTGATTTGAATTCAATTCAGTTTAATTCATCACAAGGATCTGTTTGCTACTCCGGGTGGCCAGGACACTCCCGGATGCCAGGAATAAACTGTGATGGGAAGGGAAAAACACTCCCTGGCTCTTGCAATTTAGTCTTTAGTTAAATTAGATCTTTGAGGGCTTCTTGCCCTGAGACATCACTGTAGCTTGGGACACCATCTGCCAAGTGCCTGGGGGGAGTCAATTTAGATTTAAATGCCTCAAGCTGTAAGATTACTATCCATGATTTCAAAATAAACGTACTTATGCTATACTTTGCCCCAGCTCCGAGGAAGCATAGCACAGCCGAGAGTTTAGCATCTAAGGTCAGCCACATGTGTATCCCAACGTCAACCACACGGGAGCTCTCAGTCTTTTGACCAATTACACAACCTTTCAAAGCCTCAGTTTTCTCATCTGTACAAGGAAAATACTCAATGGTACCTACCACAAAAATCTTCTGTGGAACCAAAAGAATTTATATCTACGTGTGGTCTCAGGAACATGCTAATGTTTTACAAATATCATCTGCTACTGTGATTACAGACACAAAGAGCGACAGTAGAGGGCAAAACGACAGGATACAATTTTACTTTGATCTGTAGGCCACATCGTTGCCTGGGCTATTGCAAAAGAACAAGTTCCATTCTTACGCCAGTCTTTACTCTGGTGCACCTGAGGAAACCAATCCTTGAATCAACAAAAATGGTCTTAAGTAGGTGTCTAGATGTGCATCTGGAACTAGGTAGAGAAAGTTTTTTTTAATTTAATTTATTTATCTTTAGAGGGGGAGAGAAGGAGAGAAACATCAATATATGGTTGCCTCTCGTGAGTCCCCTGCTGGGAACTGGCCTGCAACCCAGGCATGTGCCCTGACTGGGAATCGAACCACGATCGTGTGGTTCGCAGGCCCACGCTCAATCCACTGAGCTAAGGTAGAGCAAGTTTTGTGTAAGACTGAAAAACAACTGAACAATTAAAAATAAAAGAAGAACACAAGTGACCCTCCCAAACCACTTTAACATCACCACATTGCATCGCAAAAGTCATCGTAGACTTTGCTGTGTTGGGAGCTGGGTCATTATCACATTCTGTCTCCAGAACATCCATTGTCAACTCAGAGCAAAGCCACTCGAGGAAGGTTACAAGGCCCCTTTTCAATCACGGTCTGTCGGCACTGACGTCTTGTGCTGCCAACCCGAAGCGGAACGAGGAGGCCACGTGAAAATGAATCGGCAGTGATTTTCCAAATTGCTTCTTTTGTAATAATGTCTTATCAAAAAAGGTGGAGTAAACGGAAGAGGTAGAGTGGACCATAAAACAAAACTGGACGTGTAATAATCTGCTGCTTTGCCTGTAGCCATAGAAAATAGACTTTATGGACACATAAAAACATTCCGATAATAGAGATTATGGCTACTCCAGTTCACACATGGAGCAATGGACTCTCACGATACTTCTACATCAAGCGACAGAGACTAACCATAAGGCACTAACTTCAAAGTACAGTGTCATTTAGGCCTCCAAAGTAATAAAGACCCAGGCACTTATTTCCCTTGTAAGGTCTTCGTTCTGTGCAATTTAGAGTGTAGTCTCTTCCCTTCATTAGGCACTCCGCGTGAGACAGGCTAAACCACCGGCTACATATACCGAGACTTCTCTGTGCTGGTACGCTCTGATGTTTGGGGGGGGGTTCTCCACTAGTGGTTTCCTCAGCCATATGCCACCCAATCCACCCATGTTTTAGCAGCTGTGCTACTGTCTCCACTTTCTAACAGTTCGACTACGTTTTCCGAAGAAGCAACAACCAAGTCAGACATTGCCAAATTCCAAGGTTGGTATGGTAAGGGGTTCCCAGCCCCTAAAATGTGCTTTAGTGTGTACCCCAGTCCACGCTAAAAAGCACTCCCTTATATCCTAGCTCATCATAGCTCTGGCGCAAACACGTAACCATACTTAATTATTTTTAGCTAATAATGTCATGAAAATGGTAACATGTGAAGACCATATATTGTTAACTTTTTATCATGAAGAAACAGTAAAGTCATTAGCAAAATAAACTCGATGACATTAAGCATTTCCCTAATTTATGAAAGGGGAAGAAGAAGAAATTCAACTCAGTGTTACTGTGTGTGATGAAGACAGATATGAAATGCACAAAACCATGCAAAGCAAAAGGTCCAAGATGAACTATTCCAGGAAAAACTGATGAACCTATTTTTGGTTTTGATCCGATTTCTTGTGTGTGAAGTTGTGCCACAGGAAAAGTCAGGTAGTAAATCATAAAATGTATATTTTTACGTTGAAATATTGAGGCATAGGACTTGGTATTTATAGGAACATTTCTTGGGAGTGAGCAATAGGAAGGTTTAAGATCTTGAACAGTGACAGACTGAATCATCTTTAGACAGACTAGGGAAATATTTTCATTAGAAAATTTGCATCACCAAGTCCAACCCAGGAGAAATTTTCTATCAGATGGCCTACGTGGCAATTCCTTCATGAGCTTTGAGCTAATCATTTACTGTATTAGTAAATGATTAATGATTAATCATTAGTAAATGATTAAATAATAATGTTAACGTTAAAGCTCTAGATTAGCCATGTTCAACCTTTTCCATCTCCTGGCACACATAATTACTAAAATTCTGCAGCACAAGAAAAAATATATATTTTTGCCGATCTAACAAAAAAGATACGCATAATTTTGATTCACTCACACCAGGTGGCTCCTCTTGTGTTGTCTGTCGTCATTTTTGTACTTGACAATCGAAGGGAAAACAGGTCAGTGCCCAGGACTGAATAGTCAGGTATTGTATGTTTTAAAAATTCGTGCAGCGCACCAGTTACAAATCGCTAACCTAGATCACTGTTCTCAAAATGTAACAGGAGTTACCTTCTAAAGTCAGCCACTATCCAACGTTACTATTATATGCTACATCAGAGGCATTAATCAAAGCAATTAAACAAGCAAAAAACAAATATAAGAAGTGGAAAGAAGAGTCAAATCACCTTCATTTATAGGTGGCATAGTAACAGACCTAAATCTATCACTTTTGTCTATAAAAACAATGACCATTCGATATTATCAAGTGACCTTCCCAAGAGCATGAAAACATACTCAAAGAATATAAACAACATATAAGAAAAAGTATTCTCTGAATCATTATTTGAAATGGCAAAGCATTGGAAGCACATCAAGAGTCTAATAATAAAAGATTGTTGAACAAACTATGGAACAGTTACAAAATGCCGAACTACAAAAGCTTAAGGCAGAAAGAAGTAGAAAACCCTATGTACAAATACAGGGATATCTCCAGGATAAGTTACAGAATCAAAATTTAGAACAGCGTATACAGTGCTGATCTGTGTGTATGTTAGAAAGGCCATAAAATAGGCATGCACACACATGCACACGTATACCTAATTTTCCAAAAAGTAACCTTGGAAGGATATACCAAAAACTAAGCACATGAAAATAACCTGGGTTTTCTCTGAATGTACCTTTCAAATGGTTTTGACATTTCAGTTAAATACTCTGTATGTCTTTAAAAATCAAAGCACGTAACGGAAAAGTCCTTCACTCCTTCCCCATCTGTAAAATCCAATGGTTAGTTTAAGGTTGTCCTAACTATGCACTTAAAATAAACCCCGAATCTAACCCTTCAAAGAACAGAGGTAGAAAGGGTGGTGCAGACAGCTGGACAGCAGGAAGTCTAAGGCATGGGGCAGCTTTAAACCATAAAAAGTGTTTTATTAAGAAGTAAACCATTGCCTATGTGCCATCTTGATTTCTCATAAAGCATTAAAATTATCATGGTATATTTTACAAGTGGTAAGATTCAAAGGTGTTAAATAACCAGCTAGATGAGTTTTGAAAAACACATTCACCCCTGTAGCCATCCACCAAATGATGTATAAGAGAACATGTTAATTACCCTCTAATTTCCTTCATTAAATAGCACTTCCCCAAAACAAACGCATTTCTATTATCATATATCAGTGTTTCCTCTTCTTGAACTTCACATAAACGTTGATGTATTTCATGTCTGGCTACTTTTGCTCCCATAATGATATTTTATATTAATCTGTGTTGTTGTGTATATCAGCAATTGTGGTTTATAAAGCTGAATAGCATTCCTTTTTATTAATATAGCATTCTATGGTTACCCATTCTACCACTGATGGAATTTTGGGTAGCTTCTAATTTCTGGCTCTCTGAAAACAGTTGTTATGAACGTATTTGTACACGTCTCTTTGTGAACTTGCATTTTTATTTCTACTGAGCGAACACTTAGAATTGAAGTTGATAGAGGGTCGAAAGAAACAAATTTCCAGTTTTTAAAGATTTTATTTATTTTAGAGAGATGGGGGAGGGAGGGAGAGAGAGAGGGAGCGAAACATCAACGTATGGTTGCCTCTAGCACACCCCACACTGGGAATAGGGCCTGCAACCCAGGCTTGGGCCCTGACTGGGAATCAAACTGGCGATGCTTTGGTTCACAAGCCTGCGCTCAATCCACTGAGCCACCCCAGCCAGGGCCCAAACTTCTCTTTATAAGATAAATAAGTTCTGGGGATCTAACATACCGCTTGGGGACAATACATAACAATACTGTATACTGAAAAATTGCTACGAAAGTAGATCTTAAATGTTCTTGCCAAAAAACAAAACAGAGTAGCTATAGGAAGTATTGGATGTGTCAACCTTACTGTGATAATCATTTTGCAGTACATACGTGTATCAGATCATGTAAATGATATGTGGGGGGAAGTGTTGAAAAAGAAGGATGATGGAGCGATTTTAGTGATTTTAGGGAGCAGCAGCATTTCTTATTTGTTTTGATTTACATATAACCAATGACATTATATTGAACACTTTTTTTGCGCTTATTGGCCATTTGTTAATCTTTATAAACTGTCAAAGTCTTTTGCTCAACTTAATTGTATTGTCCTTTTAAAATTGATTTGTAGTTCTTTACAGAGTCCTGATAAAAGCCCTTTGTCAAGTAAATACATGCAATGTGAAAGTTTTCTCCCACGGCTTCCCTTTTTTATTCTCTTAATGGATTTCTCTGAAAAGTAGAGGTGTTTTTTTGTTTGTTTGGTTTCGTTTAATGAAATCCAATTTATCTTGTTTTTATCCATTATGGCTAATGCTATTTGAGCCTTCACTCTGAAATCTTAGACTGGCTCAAGTCCCAGAAAATATTTTCCAGGATTTTCTTCAGGGGAGTGTGGAGTTTAAGATTTTATATTTGGTCTGTGTGCCATCACGAACTAATTCTTTTCTGTATGGTACGAGATAAGGATAAGCTGCTTTTTTAAAAAAGTACACAGATAGGTAGTTTTATAGGCCCAGAGGTGGAAACAATTTTCCTCTCCCCACTAAATCACACTTGGGCTTTGCTGAAAGTCAAGTGACCACGTGTGTGGGGGTCTAATTCCGGACCCTATTCTATTGTTTCAGCCTATTCTAAGGATTTTTTATCCTTATACCGATTCCATGCTGGACTCCTGAACGTAGGTGTACAGTACGTCTAACAGAGTGCAATGCGGGGGATAGCCACCATCCACCCAGGACTGTCAGCAAATTGAGATGGAAAATGTTCTCGCTGTCAAGTTTCAAGCTTCTCGAATATAAACTCGAACGGCCATGAACTGACACAGATGAGGGCACTGTATAGGATAATGAATGAGAACACCTTTAGAGACGAATGGATCTTAATTGAGATCCTATCTCACAGAGAAGATTTTCATGCTCTTCAAATGTCAGCTTCCTCCCCTAATAACATGGGGATCATATTACCTATCTCCAAAAAATTGTGGTGTGGTTAATATCACGTGTACAAGAGGGAGACCCCCCCAACACCCAGAATTTATTCATTAAAAAATTGGGTATTTATTTTTACACGTTTAAACTTCAGTCACCTTCAAAATACTCGCCATTTGATGCAATACACCTACTGAGACTCTTTTCCATTGGTCAAAACCATTTCTTAACTCATCAATTTTGATGACTTTTGATGCTTCTGCCATTTTTTGTTTCATTTCTTCCACACTGGGGAAACAAAAAGGTTGTTTGGGGTGAGATCAGGTGAATAAGGTGGGTGGGGCAGGGGGGCTCATGCTGTTTTTGGTCAAAAACTGCGGAACACTCAGTGGTGTGGACAGGTGTGCTCATAAATCACCCATCATAAAATGGTTAAAAGTGTTGACTCTTCAAAAAAATTTGCTGAAGCCAAACGCAGCCTCTCACAACACCACCGGCTGGCACACTGATACAGAGGAGGTTCCTAGAATGGAACCTTGCTGCAGAAGGCTGTACTATAAGGGGCCCACCCTCCAGAAGACAATTCCAATTTTGGGGGGGTACCTCCTTGTAAAGTACCCAATGAAGTATCTGAGACATATGAAATAAACCTAGAATAACACAGCTAGCTATACAGACTACATTCAGAGGAACTAAAAGCAAGGGATTCTTTATAGAAATATAAAACATGGAGACAATTTTGAGTGACTGTCCTATTATTTTGTGTGTTTCATTCCAATTAGCAATTTTTCTCTACCTATTACCAATAATTTGAAATGCACCATTTCATCCCGTTTATGATAGAGTACATTCTGAGACAAGACCAATTATTAGTTGCTCTCATCATATACATGATAATGATACACATTCGTTGTTTTCTAATCACGTTGACAAAAGACAAGAACTTCACTCTTTGTACACACACCTTTGAAAAGTTTTCTCTTTAGTTCTGAGTTTCCCAGCATATAAAATGAAAGGAACACGCACATTACTCAGAGCATTTTCCCCAGTAGATTTACTCTTTCATTACTATGTAATTAACCCCACATTGAGAACTCTATTGTGAATTCTTTTGCAGGCAGCAAATTAAACATTTGACTTGCAGACTATTATGTTTCTGCGAAAGTGATAGCACATCACTAGAAAATAGGCAAGCAATATTGTGAGTAATGAAGAATTTTCAGGGAAGTTTTCAATGAAGCCAAAAGATTTGCCCTAGGAGAAAATGCTCTCTATTTCAATGTCCTCGCCATAATTTCTAGCACAAAATTCATCAAAATCTAATAGAGTCACTTCGTTAGCATGATCATCACCTTATTAATAATTTACGGGCTGGCGAAGGTACTGATGGGATTATAATGCATCGTTTTAAGCATAAAAGAACATTATTGTGATGCTCATTAAGGTGAGCACTGAGGAAGTCAATTCCGTGGTAAACAACTTTAGTATCTTTAAAAAATAGAACTAGGCATCCTCTCATTTTTTAATGCACCATCATTCCACAACACCAGATATTTTTCTAGGAGTTTGCAACTCAGATCGCAAAGGACTTTGGGGCAACCATTTTGATAGCCTGAAAATAATGTAAATATATTTTCCCGATCAAAAGAAAATTCTGTATTTCAGAAAATTTGATACTATGACCTATTTTATAGTCGAACAACCAGAAAGAAACAAAATCAGTGTCAACATGTGATATAAAAATTTTTATCCACAGAAAATGAGATGCTGGATAGACAGTAGAATATAGCATGCATTCATTGAAAATAGAGAGACCTAGAGGTGAAGTATGGATGTTATTTGGCTAGTGACAGATAAAGAACACAGACCTGTAGTTCCTAGCAGAAATGCATGCCTGGGAGAAAATGGAAGCGGGTAGACTTCCTATTCTAGCCATCTGCATGACCAAAGCCATTATATCATAGATATGAGAGTCCTTCATCTTCTAATACAATGCTGCTACAACTGGAATAGGCAGGCATAACCCAGCTGCCCACCTAGAATGGCCTCTTACAACACATGCCTAGTTGTTTCAATGACTCTCCCTTTAACAGGCTGCATTGCAGCTTGGCTCCCATTGGGCTGCACTGTCTACCAACTGACCTTTGAGCTTCTTACTTGATGAACTAAATCAACAAAAGAGAGTGACTCTTTCCTAATTAAACATAATTCAATCCCCGGAGACACTGCTCCATTGTTCTCATGTTTAACTACAGTATTTGACAAAAGAAAGAAAAAAAAAATCTGGATTTTAGCAAAGCAGAAGTTCCAAGCAATCTGAATTACTGGGTCTTTGGCAGTATTTTGATGAGAAATGAGAAAGAGAAATTGTTGGTTTCCGGGTGGTTATCTGCCTGAAAGAAAATCCTGTGTTTAATGGCTATATATTTATTTATCCGTTAAGTAGGAAACTCAAGTTCTTAGAGCCCAACTACAGAAACTGTGTGTTAGTTGAACACAAAGATTTCACATGCTTTAGAAACTATTCACTAGCACAACTGCTTGTCCCATAAGAGGAAATATAGGCTATGTGACCCTTTTCTAACCAAGTAAGTAGTGATGCATTTCATGGGCTCTGGATTCTAGTTCATCAGCAAGAAAACACACAAATTGTCCCTGGCTGGTGTAGCTCAGTGGATTGAGTGCAGGCCTGCAAACCAGATGATCGAGGTTCAATTCCCAGTCAGGGCACATGCCTGGGTTGCAGGCCAGTTCCCCGTAGGGGGCACACCAGAGGCAACCATACATTGATATTTTCTCTCCCTCTTTCCTTCCCTTCCCCTCTAAAGATAAATAAATAAAATCTAAAAAAAAAAAAAAACACACATAAATTGGCATGTTTTCCTTCCTCAGAAAAGGCTTCACATCTTGCTTAACTTTAATAAATGCTTAAGGCATTTGCCCATAAATCTGATGCACCGTTTTCAACTGTGGAATCTCAAAAAGCTTTCTAGCCCACCAGTTTTTTACTATTATCTNCAAATGCCTGGGTTGCAGGCCAGTTCCCCGTAGGGGACATACCAGAGGCAACCATACATTGATATTTTCTCTCCCTCTTTCCTTCCCTTCCCCTCTAAAGATAAATAAATAAAATCTAAAAAAAAAAAAAAACCACACATAAATTGGCATGTTTTCCTTCCTCAGAAAAAGCTTCACATCTTGCTTAACTTTAATAAATGCTTAAGGCATTTGCCCAGAAATCTGATGCACCGTTTTCAACTGTGGAATCTCGAAAAGCTTTCTAGCCCACCAGTTTTTTACTATTATCTGTCCAATTAATTATTCAGTATCTTATCAGGGTGACCCTGGGGTGTCCACAAAGACACAGCCATATGCTGAAGAGCAGAGGGGTCTACTAAAGAGAAAGACCCTCATTCACAAGGAATAGCTTCAAGGCACATACCTCACCTGGCAAAGGTTAACGAGAACACGGTGTATCAATGGTGAGTGGTTCATACTCTTGAACTACAGGAGTGAGCCAGAGAAAAATCCCCCCCGAACTGTTGTGTGTATCTCCTACAATAGATTGTAAGCTTACTAAGGTTGGGGACCCACATATTCTATGGCGTCAGTTTATCCCATTTTATGATAGGTGGCTGATACTGTTTGTTCCTGGAAATATAACCTTTCTCTCTGTCCTTAATGTCATTGTGAAATTTGCATAATTAAAATAATGTCACCACGCCATCGAACTGTAAAATATACTGTCATACTTGTTTAAAATGTGAGATAGTCTTAAATTCCCTCTTCAAAATAAAATAAATAAAACCACAAGAAACTTCAAAGCAATCTTATATGGGGAATATAGTTCTCTCAATTAATTACAGTGTCACTGTGCGCACCATTAAATCTGGTGATCTCGAGGTGAACGATATTCTTAAATGTTGACTATTTCTAAAATAAAATCTAACCCTGTAGAGATTAGCAGTTCTAAATTCTATTTTCACTTTTATTTGCTTCGGCAACCATTGAACAACAAACTGCATGATCAGAATCCGACATGAAACATTAAATTCTGTCCTACATATTGAGGAAGCAATAAATAGACACACTCTTGTGGCTGCTTCAGGAGGGGGGGAAACCTGCTTCCTGTGCCCTATTTGGAAAGTTGGGGTTATGTTTACCTATTTTTAAACACTGGTATACCAGCCCTGGGCAGGTGGCTACATTGGCTGGAGTGTCATCTCATACACCAAAAGGCTGTAGGTTCGATTCCTGATCAGGGCACATACTTAGGTTGCAGGTTCGATCCCAGTTGGGGCACATACAGAAGGCAACTGAGCAATGTTTGCTCATTTCTCTCTCACATGGTGATGTTTCTCTCTCTCTGTGCCCCCCTCTGCCCCCTCTCTCTCTAAAATCAATAAACATATCCTCGAGTGTGGATTAAAGAAAAAACTAGTCTATCAAAGCACCCTATTTTTGCAGAACCTGTGTGGTACTTACACATGGATTTTTGGAAGTGGAAACCAGCCTAGTGGTCTCTTGTCTATGGTATTTCTTTCATAATTCTTGCTAAAAATAGGCCTCTCTACTGCTAAGAGGCCATGGTCACTGCTAGGTGAGCACAGACAACACATTTGAGAACCACTTAACATGTAGAGAGGAACAGTTCTTACTTCTCTGTGAAACTCGGTCAGAAAAATAGCACAGAGGCCATATTCCCCCCTCTATTCATTCCACAGCAAAGATGCAGAAAGACCTCCGTTCTTGCCTAAGCGTGGAACGTCTACCTTTCTCTCGGGTATTTCTACTTACAGACTGCCCAATATCTATCTTCTTTTCCGCCTCCCTATAGTACCCAATTTGTTCTGGAATAGCAAAGCGGCCAGCTGAAACCCAATACCCTCTAGTCTCATTTGGAAATAAGAGAGGCCCCATGACACCCTTCCCTCCCTGCCTTTCCCCAGCCCCCCCCCCGAGGCTTTGACAAATTCATCTGGAGACTTTCACGGGCCCCTTTCCTTCCTTCTGTTAAAGGGGAAAGCACAGGCCCAAATGGCTTCCCTGGTGCAAAAGACCATAACACCAAACCCAGGTTTAATACCGGAGCTGATTGCTGTTTCAACCAGAACCATCATCTTCATCAATTTTCTGATCAACACCGAGGAGCCAACCCACCACGTGGGCCCTGTCCATCCCCCCAGCCTCAGAAGAAGAAGAGACAACGTAGATGATTCAGACCCCTTGCCCTTCTCCTTTGCCCAAGAGAAGTTGACCTAGTCTAAAAATACGAAAGCCAATCTTTTCTCTGGACAATAGCCTCCTTGCCCCACCCTTTTTCCTATCAAAACCTTCCATACGACACAGTCCAAGAAGCCCCGCTCCAGCTGCAAGACGGGCCACTGCCTGGTTCATGAAACACCTGATAAAGCCAATTAGGTCTGCACATTTACTTGGTTGAATTCGATTTGCCAGCCATTGAGATCCAAAGTCTTCCACTCACATTTCCATTTTTTCTCTTGGGTCATACCTGGCTAAATTTCACCCATCCACGGCTGCAGTTTTAAACCAAAGAGTTGTCGATGGGAAAGATGATGAAGGTAAAAGACACAGCAGAAACTTAAAGGATTTATGAGAGGCAGAAAGAAATAACCGGCAAAATTCAAATGAGGTAAATACCTTCACTATATTCCCCTTCCAATAAATTAACACAAAAGTATGGGTCCAAGTTCAACGAAAGTGAAGTAACCTACCAAGAGTCTTACACAGGCGCACACACACACTCACACTCATTCACTAATGCACAGATGGCAAACACAAGGCCTGGGCTGAACCCGGCCCTCCGCCTTGTTTTATCTGGCCCAGCACCTTGTTTCTACCCAGCAACAGTGCTGAGCTCTCGCTTAACTGTTAAGGAGTAGTTACATTTACACAGTCCTAAAGTTACATTCAGACCTTTGAAGGCAACCGTGAGGCTGATGTGGCCTCCGTTGAAAATGAGTTGGACACCCCTGTGCTAACCTCTAAAAAACTAAGTCTGGAAGGAGTACAATGAAAGCTATTATTTTCTAATATTTTAATGTGATTTTTTTAAAAACCCTTGTGTGAAAAAATTTTGACATTCAGAAAGTGTAACACAACTTTATTTAAAGTAATTATGATATAGGTCTCTGGGACTTTAAATAAGACCAGAAACTTGTTTTTGGATGCTCTTATTCACTGAGCAAATTATCTCAGGAAACACATTAGCTAATAATTTCTTTGGGAGATTGAATATTTGCAAACATTTGAAAGTGAAACTCATAGATTTTCTTCATTTTCCTGGAGGAACAAGCTACAATGCAAGACATTCTGAAAAATGTTTCAGAATTTTTATATTTTTGGAGGTTATGTCATTTTGGATAAAAATAAATTTATAGGAGTGACAATCACAAGACTGGACTTGAACCACTGGGAACCCACATGAGACAGCACAATTTTGGCGTGACAAGATTTGGAGATGAGGTTTTTGTCCTCATTCATAAAAAAAACCTAAAAATTTAATAACTTACTATCTAATTTTAGGCACGCCATTAGCAAAGCGCAATCCATTATCTCTGCTTTCTCACTTTGTGACTTTCGGGAGAAAGGGAATTTAAGTTCTTTAGTTTCAACAGCTGTTAAACTGGTATAATAAAAAGCAAGGAACATTTGGAGAAAATTTAAAGCTTTCAATTTTTATTCTAAATAAATTTGAAAGAATATATATCACAGCCAAATCATGTTCCTACTGAGAGTCACGTAGGACAGTTCTCTCGTGGCACAAACCAAGAGACTTTTTATAGAGAATTAGAAGAGAAACCCCAATTAGAATAATATAAAGTAAAAGTTTATATAGGATAGGATCCATTTGTGGCATACTGTTTGTTTTCCATGCATAAATGGTAGAAAAAAAATGTTTGAGAAAGTAAAAGAGATTAGCTTGGTAGGGACAGACTTTGCTCCCTTTCATTTCTGCTTTTCAACTGTTTCCTTCTTGTTTTCCCATAAAGCCTGTTGCATTCTTTCGTTAACTGCTATTTCCATGAACACTTGTGTGTTTTCTATTCCCCCGCCCTGTCCTCCGGTAGCCAAAACTGGGTCCAGGACCACTGTGCCTGTGTATACAGTTTGCACTTTGCCCGAAGGTGCCCAGGTGGGCGTGGCAGGTGAGTGGCAAGTCCCTGGCTGAACTGAGGTCCCCAAGTGCCACAAAAGCTGTGAAAAGACGATGTCTTGGAGGGAAGGAAGGAGGCCAGAGAAAGAAACCCTCTGCCTACCAACCCCTGAACCTGGGGGCTGTATCTGCCAAAGGCGTGGGCCAACTGTTTCTAATTCGTAGGCTCCCATTAGACTAGAAGCAGCCCTCGTCTCTTAAGAGTCACCACCCTCACTGCAAATATTCCTAACATTTTCAATGGGGTGCTGAGGATGGACGTCAACCACAACATCATGAGGTCTGGGTCAGTAAGGAGGAAATATGGGGGGTAAAGTCAGTGCGTGGAGAGCTGAGGAAATACAGCAGAAGGCAGAGCAACTGTCAGTATCCCCGAACAGGCACTGGGGGCTGAGCCCTGCTTGAGGCCGTCCTGCTCCAGAAACCACACTAACCTGGGCACTGCCTGCGGGATCTTGAGTCTAAACTTCCTTAGTAACTTTACCTGGAGCTGCCCAGTGCCAGGACTTGCCATTTTCCTGTAC
Organism: Sturnira hondurensis; assembly: GCF_014824575.4. Lineage (NCBI taxonomy): Eukaryota > Metazoa > Chordata > Mammalia > Chiroptera > Phyllostomidae > Sturnira > Sturnira hondurensis. Next base: position 184,368 of record NW_028095095.1, read on the forward strand.
ACAATGACACGCATGCCTGATAAGAACGCGTAAGTTGCAACATAGTGAAAATTTAATGATGCCTCATAAATTATACAATAAAGGGAAACTCAAATCGTTTAAATTCATTAATAGCACTCAGGACCCCATTTTCCATGCCTGAAAGAAAACCACGTCATGTGACAAAAAATATGCAAGGCTGTGCACTTGAAATGTATAATCTTCCAATTAAAAAAAGAATCCCCCCCCCGATGAATCTCGAGTTTGGGGGGACATAATTGTTATTTTAATGTAGAACTCTTACACATACATGTTAACTTTTTAAGGAAATAAAAACTGTGTCTCTCCCAGGGTTTCACAATCAACTTAGCTTGCCTCTGGCCTGCCACAGGGCCCAGGGCCATCCTTTAAAAATCTCTAGGGGAGCCACCACGGAACAGAGACGCTGGGTTGGGTAACTCTATGCCCCATTTCAAACTGACAGGAGCAGCGTCCTTCTGCACTGGGAGCCAGCCCCTTCAATCAAAGAGAGATGCGGTCAGAACCGTCTGCACCTCAGGCTGCCGTGGAGACACCAAGGCACAGAAGGGACGCGAAGGGATGGCAGTTCCTCGGCAATGGTGCCTTCTTTCTCTTATTCTGTATTTCACCTTTTTATTGCATGCATTGGGAAGACATGGGCTAGCGAAAGGGTAGAGGTTTCGGACGCACATCTCTACAACACACCCCCTGTACAGCGTCTTCAACACCCTGCGTCACGTCTTGGTCCGTCCCCATCCCCCCCACCTCAACCTTCCTCCTCCTCCCTCCACCCCCTCGCCCTCCCCACAGTCCCCACACTGTTGCCCGTGTCTATGCATTTTTTTTCTCTTTTTTCTTTTTTGCTCAGTCCCTCCACCCACCCAACCCAGCCCCCAACTCAAATATGAAAGCCAATCTTGTCCATAGATGGGCAGCTGTCAGCCTGCTCTCCATTTATGTGCCTGTTGCTCTTTGCTTGTTCGTTCGTGCTTCTCCACCTCATCAAACCCAGGGCCTCCTTTGTATGAATATTTAATCCTCATGTTATAAACCTAAAATAAAAGCTCATTCAGCTATAAGCTATGCAAAAAATGTATGCGTCAATCATTTTAATATACAAAGGAATGTGACTTAGAGTGACACTACATATTTCAAACGGAAGTGGCCAAGGACTTCACAGCGGGACACGGTGCAGTCGGGTGTGTTTCTTCCATCTAGAATCACCGTGAACATACAGCTACAAATGCAGATGGACACTAATGTGCTGCGCTTGCCGCTCAGATACCATGCGCCGCATTGTTCGTGATTTCCTGATACGGTTACACATTCGAATGAATGACCTGAAAAAGTACAAAGCTTCCTCCCTTTGCAGGGCACACAGCGTATCTGGAAGATGAGCGCACACTAAAACTTTATACTATACCTTAAATTCCAGTTGGGTCCCAGATTCAGATATCTCTGAAGAGTTTTTTTTTTTTTTTTTTTTTTTTTTGCTTGAAACCTGATAGGCACTGGGTGGCGGGGGACTCTCAGCACAGCAGGCCTGATACACGGGCTGCGGATGTCATGCCGTCCCCAGCCCGAAGCTCTTCACCTCGCAGCCAGCAACCAAGGAAAACGCCACAGCAAACTCCCAAAATGTTCCCTGTGGTTCTGCTTTCTCTGAGACTCTCCTGGTCGAGGGAAGGAGAAGAGAGCGCCAATTCCTCACAGTTATTGCTGATATACGGATTCAACTACAGCAAGAGGCCTTATCATTGAAACATGGCTTGCCCCTGCCAAGGGTTGGAATCACGGTTTTTACCAAATATCCCAGATATATTTTATGGGAGATGCTGCAGGCCCTTCAAACTTCCCGGCCTCGAATCCAAACACCCGTGGGAATGGAGACTGTCAGTGGTAGGAACGATGAGAGTTAATAAATGAGAATCGTATTTCAGAACTTTGTCCTACCGTCCACCTAATGACTTCCCAGACCTCGGTGACAGGGTGCTGAAACTTCGGTCACCAGAGGTATTAGACCCTTCAGGACAGAGAAACGAGGTGGTGAGGGAATAGGGCGGGTGTGGTACAGGTAATTAGAAGTTATAGATAATTAGACGGCGGAATGCAGGCATGGGAGATCTTTTCCGAAGCCGGTTTAAAAAGGAGTCCAAGACAAGGAATGGCAGTGAAAGGGAGGTGTGACCATGTCAAAAGCACCTTGGTACACGTTGCCAGGAAATTTAAAACCTCTGTCACTTGTTCTTTGTTAAACCCCCTTCTTGACAGTTTCCCCCTTTCCACCCATGACGGGGGAAGACCACGTCAGTGTCTGGAGTCACTGAACAGAAGTGGCCCCTGACATCCATTCTGGGACTATACAAACACCCTTCTCACCCTTTGACATCCCAGGGGAATGTCTCCTTTTTTCCTTGCTAGTTCCTCTGCTGTAGTGAACGGTCTACAAACCAAATTTGTGAAATGGATTTCTCTATAGCAATCGGAAAAGTTCAATCTACCGATGTGTAATCTGAGACAACCAAAGACCAGCAGGCAAGACAGGTGTGAAGGTGTTACCCTCCACAGACAGCTCCTTGTAGCTGGGTAGGCAAGCAGGCAGAGGGGCTTGGGCAGAGACCAGACCGAACAAGAATGATAAATCCCTAAAACTATGCATTGATTGCATATTAATTCTACACAAAAGATAATGAAAAAAAACACTGACATTTACTAAACATCTACATCGGGCCAACTTCAATATGTCACCATTTCTCCTGCAGTACCCTCAAGGAGGTATTATATTCCGATGAGAAATGAGAATATGAATGAGAAAACCCACATCCACGGACATTAAGAACACTTCTAATTCCACAAACATCTTTGCTGGGTCCCTTCGTTGAATCCAGGCTAATACAAAATCTATTACATTCATACAAATCTATTACATTCATACAAATCAATATTTTAAAAATAACTGACAGGCAGGATGGAGGAGTGTATTGATGAAAATGAATGAAAAACTCAAATGCCACCTGCAGAATTCTGAAGGAAAAGAATGAAAAAGCACAGGAGAAACTCTGGGGTGTGCCCAGTTCGGTTGCAATGGAAGCTTAATGCATATTCTCACACAAACAGAGCGACCAGAATCTTTCTAAATGGTTTAAGAAGTCATTTTAAATTTAAAAGTCAATGTTGAAAAGCAAATTCTGACATAAACAGGGTGAAAGAGAAAAGTACGGTGGCCTTTGAGCCATTTAGTGGTGAAAAAGCAGGTCCACGGACACACATGGTCAACAAAATCATCATTAAAGTGGCACATTTAATAAGTTTTATAGTAACATCCCTAGATACTCAGGACAATCCTACACATACTCAGGCCAAGAAGGTGGCATGAGGTATATACATCGCTTACAAATGGGCTTCACTTACTATGTCACGTAGGGTGAGAGAGTTTGATTTGTATAGAAACGTCAACTATGTGAGCCACAGATTCCTTAATAACGCAGGCTAACTGAACTTGGACACCACACACACACACACACACACACACACACGTATCCCAAAGATACTGGGAACTAGACACACGATAAGGTACATTATTCATTAGCCAAACTAAAAATGAACTGCAAGGTCTAGATGCTCCAAAGTTGTATCTCTAACCTTGTAGATCCCAATTTAATACATGTAAAGACTATGGTGTGTATTAGTCAATATCTAAGCTAATTTCTTGGCCACCTGTCATTATTTCATTATTTAATGGCAGCATTAAAAGCTCACTTGTGTGAAAACTACACAGTAATTCATTAAGCTCTCAGTAATAATAACCACAAAACAATAAACCCCAAGTCAAGTGATTAAATTTTTTTTAAATAAAACATGAACATGCCTAATAAATTGTGTGGTGGGCTACCGACAATTCTGTATTCTTCAGACCATCCATACCATTTCAAAATTCAATGCCCAAAATACATGATACTTTTCACTGCATAAGGAAAGTTGGAAAATAGCATTTCACACTTATTTCATTGCAGAATTCCCAGAAGAAATATGCCAAAATGACAATGTGACATTTGTCATCAATTTAGAGCTAAAGTTTCACAGTTTCAGACCTTGGGAATGTTTTTCCTCTTAGGATGCTTTTCTTATATTAGGCCACACACCAGACTTTAGCTTCATGACACGTAAGACACAGTAAAAACAAAACTTGACTGAACAATGTTTAAATGTAATTTGAAAAAGTGCTCACTATTACTATTGGTAAATATGATGCTCATGAAGAATAACTACGCAGCTTTCAGTAATATTCTAGAGAATGATAATTTTAGGTATAATGTGTTTTTTCTCACTTAACGTTTATAATTTACTTCTAATTTCAATTTTATTTAGAATTATTTTAAGTTGTAGTTAAATATTCCTTTCAAAAGAGTAACCTTGGTCCTATCTATTAGCAAATTACTAAATTTAAAAGCCTGTTTTGCCTATAATAATCACGTATTTATCCCATTAGGAGAAATGGCCATTTATATCTTTTTTAAAAGACTTTATTTATTTATCTTTAGAGGGGGAGGGAAGGAGAGAGGAAGAGAAATATCAATGTAGGGTTGCCTCTCAGGCATCCCCTGCTGGGAACTGGCCTGCAACCCAGGCATGTGCCCTGACTGGGAATCGAACCGCGATCCTGTGGTTCGCAGGCCCACGCTCAATCCACTGAGCTACGCCAGCCAGGGCAGCCATTTATATCTTAAATCGCATGATGACAGCATCTTTACCTTTTCTCACACAACGCAGTGCTAAAACATGCCCCCTGCTCCTTGTCCTGGGGTTCACATAAACCCCCCAGGAATGGTGAGGGCTATGTAGATGCGTAGCACAGACCACGTCCAGGCAAAAGCAACGCCCACCCACGCGCAGGCACCAACTGGTTGGATATGGGAACCCGGGCACAGGGGATGAGCAAGTGCCAGGCTCTCAGCTGCCTGCACCTGCCCAAGTTCAAAGAGTTAAGACGTGCAGACATTCTTAATGCCCATCAGGAGGCCCCGCCCGCAGATGCCAACCAAAGCAGAAGAAAGGAACCACCAAACGACCCAACTCTGGGCGTCCCAGGAATCGTGAGCTTCCTCATTACCACCCTCAGCACCCCCTTACCCACACTAACGTCTTCCAAAGACTGAAACGCCCTGCCTCGGAGCAAGGTGCCATCACGCCTCTTCTGCCGACTTCCCCGAGGTGGCGATCAGTCCCTGACGTTCAAAGCCTCTTCGGGACAATTTAAGATAGAAAATATACCCACAGGCATGCTTTGTGGTCCCTTGTGGGTTGATTTCATAGCAAAGACTGGCTCCGAGTGCTGTGTTACAACGGAAAAATCACCTTATTGGCATAACTGCCGTGTGACTTATAGGGGGATAACAAGAGTATTGGCAGCCCTCTGCCATGCCCTCTGTGGCTGTGTCTGGTTGTATCCCAAGGACAAATCACTCTCCCTGAGGATTAAGAAGGGCAGAGGGCTCGCTGATGAATCCCACTCACCCTATGAAACCTTCTTCCATACATTTACTTGTGCACACAAATACAGTTTCCTCTACATAAGCAGGAATGATGTATAGAAGTATAAATAATAAATAATGATGTGAGCTAATGAATATTTTAAAAATATGCCATTCAACAATAAAAGCTGGAGATACCTGCCTATCAGCAAACTTCAAATTTGCATGACAATATCAGGACAAAAAAGGGATGCATCCACGCACACTTTATCAACCACGAGGGCAAGAGTATCTGGTAACTGAGATTTGACTGATTTGAGCAAAACTTCACTAATTTTCAGAAAAATTGTGGCACCGAGCACTGTTTCCTCCTTTGCATCTGTGATATTCGACGGTAATGACTGGCTTTTCTTAGAAAGCCTATTTCTGGTATTTGGTCCTCTACACAGCCATTTCGTTATTATACTATATAATGGGGTCATTTAGCAGATCTCCAGAAAACTGTATGTCCTGGAACAAGTTACCTTCTTTCCTGCCTAGGACTCATTTTCCCTAATCTTTATGATATTACTAATAAATGCCATTAATGGGCCACTTGCTATTGGCAGGGCAATTTGTTGAGCATCTTAAATATATAATACTGTTGGAAGTTCAGTGACACCCTTGAGACTCTATCCCGAAATTCCGGTGAGAAGGAAAAGCAAGACTGAGGTTTGAAAAGGGCTCTGCATTCTTTTCTAACCCTGGGGAGTCTAGGAAACTAGGATCACAGATTTTTTAAATTATAGTAATTTTAGCGATAGTCTAGTGCCAATTCCCTAATGCTATAAGTGCAACTAAAACTCAGACAGATTATATAGTCTTTCCAAGCTATGGCAAGTTAATTTTCATAAATTAACTCAACTAATCAGTAGAAGAAACCCAGTATCTAGATCTCTATACATGTTTTTCCTCCAAAACCACATCATAGACTACACTATTATAGCTTCTATTTATATCCAAAATATTTAATAGTGATGTGGTTACACATTTTCTTTTCCATTTTCTCGCTTTAAACCATGCTTCTCAATTTCAAAATATGCAAGCAATGTTATGGCGTCTTGCATTACAGTTTCCAAACTTAAAACCTTGGCACTCACAGGGTTCAAGGCCCGCTCAGACGATCGCCGTCTTGGATGCCACATCTTAGGTCCCACCCCAGACCTGCTGAGTCAGAACCTGCCAGGCAGTTCACGTGCCCCTGGACAGGGGAGAAGAGCTTCTGTATCAAGTCCCTACTTCTTCTACACCAGCCTGCTCACCGGCAGCTCCAGGGACGGCCAGTGTTGACTGGCACTCCACGCCCGACAGACACCCACGTCCACACCCAGAACCTCTCGTTGGCCTGCCTGCGTCTTAAGTAAACTGCTCATCTACTAAAGAACATACTTTTCTACAGCCTATAATCTGAGATATGGCTCATCATCTGATACATAGACACAGGCACCTCATGGGTTTGTTATAGGTACATAATCCACTGGCATTTGCGGACTACGCTTTATCCTGCATAACGAACTTGAGCCTTGATAAATGGCTGATGTTGCAAAGTTAAGTGGCAGAGACCGTGAAAGTACCAACAATTTGTGGCAAGCTTTGTATTGCTCTCTGTGTGAAGTGGAGTATTATTCAACTTCTAAAATAACCTTACTGTAACGCTATATTCCTTAAGAACAAACAATGGATATAAAGTCCATTGCAATAAGAATATAAGGAACGGTTTCTAATAATCCTACGACCTGCTACCACTTTATTTATGTATGCATTTTTAGAAGAATTTAGCCACTATCTATCCCAAAGTATGTAGCAACCCAACTAATTGGAATCTTACTAAAATGGGAAAGATTTTGAAGTATAGCCCATGGTAATGCCAAAGGTGAGTATTTAAAGAGAATGAAGCCATTAATCATGATTTAAAATAACCACAAATATTCTGCTAACTACTGAGTTATAATATCAATATAATTTTGTTGTGCCAAAGTATGTCATATTTATATTTACCTTTATTTGCTTCCTTAAATTCAGTTATAAACACTATGCTGAAATATACATTATTCAGGAAATTGCCTCTCATAAATATCTGATCTTTCAATAACACACATATATGTCAAATGATAAAAATTATTTATCTTATTTGAAAAATCATTTGACTTAAATATCACTGAACTACTGCAACGATTAGTACTGATTTTCTAATGACTCTGAGTCGTGAGAAAGAAAATAATTTTTTTACATAATGAAGAAACATTCCTTTTTGATACTAAATTTATTTAGGCTCTATGTACTGACTGCAATATGATTCTAAAAAATTAAGAAAAATTTCTGGAAATCACATAGATGCAATATAACTACACATTAAAGCACTTTTAAGTTCAATGAACACTTCCAGCCCTCCCTCCACAGTTAAAAATTTGACTTTCCTGAAAAAATATTTTAGAATTACTACTGTTCAATTGTCCTTAATTTCTTTTGGATTTAAAGGTGTTTTTTATTGCTGTATTAAGTCATGTATCAAATTTTCAGAGAGAATGCAGCATTTAACCTGTTTATGCCTAATATTCTAGGGTGAGAAAGAACAAGAAGCTATTTGACATAAACTAGTACTGGGTATTTTCTCTTACTGTTCATTGTTATTGTCTGCAGAGAGCAGGGGCTGGTGGTTGGTTCCCTCAACAATGTAACCAGGGTTTCTTCCAGCTCTCCATCTTCACGTGTGGGGGGAAGGGAAGGAAATAAGGAACAGTGACAAAACCGGATCAGAGGCAACGGCCACCGGTCCTCAGGTGTCAGTTTCCCAGGGGTACAAGCAGAATGTCACCTTTTTCATTCCCTCCTCTGTCGTTCTTGTTCTAAAAATAAAAGTTTAAGTTCTGGATATCAAAAAAAATACTTAAAAATTGAGGAGGGGAAGAAAAGAAATGCTCTCCACATTGGGTGACTATATCCTAAGCCTGTAAGTCTCCATGGCAAGGATTTGGAAATTGTGGAAATACGTAACTCATACATTTACTTCGCCAAGCTCAGACAGGAAATGGTAGATAAAGTCACCCGGACTGACTCAGGCTGGCTGCAAGGCGGGGCCTGTTTAAGGTCCGGCAGACTGGCTGGCCCGAGGGCTCTGCTGGGCCCCAGGGAACAGAACGCCATGAATTCCTTACGGTGTCCACAGGGTCTTCATGTCTCTAAGCACAATTTTCCAGTGACCAACTTTCTCCATCGCTTTTATGGTTCTATCATTTCTAATTCATACCCTCATTATCCACATTGCAAAAGGTAATTGTTAATTTTGCCTGGGCCTGGGCAAGGAAATCACATAGCTTTTATGAGAGGTAGTGGCTTATTTTAAAATTTTAATTATAAATGTTTTCACCCTTCCTAGAGATTAGAAAACCCTTCAGGATAGAGACCCTGTCTCTGAAGATTTTATAATGTGCGGAACTTACCACAGTAATCTATTTTTAATAGACATTGAAATGTTTTCATTAATAATGAATAAATGTCTCTAAACAATATCAGCTGGACCTCCCAAAATCCTGGAGGGCACCGATTTGGGGGGACTTTGAATAACATTCAGTTTGATGTCCCAGATTGCTAATTACTTAGACAGTCAAATTCAAAATGGAAAAATGGTCAAATTTGTTTTCATACTTTCCGTCGCATTTCCGAAGGGCTGCTTCATTACCATTGGCACGTACGGCTGACAACTTAGAGTAAAATGTTGATGCTTTGGGGACGAACCCTCACGCCCTCTGATGCAAATGTGTTTTTTCAGAGGTATCAGAATACCTACTACATTGAAAACTGAGCTCCCCTGAATGCTTTGCTTTACCCTGTTTTAATAATTCCTACCACACGTTTGAACATGCGTGTACTTTTTACATAAATGACTCTTCAGTGCTAACATCTCTGCGTCGAATGCAGCGATATCATATACATTGTTACATGTGAATGACAACTTGTACATCCAGTTAATGCAGGTGACACATGCATTACTTTCTTCAACTAAGCCTCCCTTAATTTACCTGAGCTATATTGTGACCTCGCTTTTGGACCACTTACACGTGGCATCTGGTAGAAATTAGATAATATACTGGTCTTATCTTTGCTAACTGTTCCAAATACAAGTCTTGGCTTCCAACTAAATTGTAAACGCAACATCCAAGGCCACTGCAAATGATTTCGCAATACTCTGGGGCTCTAGTCTGTTGTTAATCTCATAGAAATGATATCATAAATAATACACTTAAAAATAACAAGGAATTACTCATCTACCATCTTATGTCAGTCACTGCAGATTCTGTATTTAATCCTTACGTCCTTTGATGTAGGGACTGTCATTTCATCATTTCACATATTAAAATACTGGGGCTCAAAAGCTTCAATATCTTGTCCAAATGCTGAATCACAAAGCCAACAACCAAACCCAGTCTTTCTGACAGGACTGTCCATACTAATCCCCACTGCTAGCTCACTTTTCCAATGAACATGCAGATTGTTTTTGGAAAAAACAGTAATGTTTTTTACAAAATCAACATCAATACGTTTCAGCTCCTAATCAGCATAAAACTAATTTTCCCCGACGACTACAGAACATTAGGTCGCAGGGCTCTTTATTTTGGGAGTTCTAAGATAGGATACCCCTTCCTAGCACAGGAGTGTTTATGTCACACACTTATGATCAGTTTTGACAACAGAGAAATCCCACCCCAGGTAGTAAAGAGAGCTGTGAACTCTGTCATGGAGAAGACATCCTGTATCTGAAACTCATGGATGGTAGGTAAGTACATACATACCACATAAAACCCATGCAGTGTTTTGATTATTTTTTGCTTCACGAAGCCATCCTAACCAAATGTACCATTTTGCGTTGACTAAAGTAGATTACATCTACTTTTAGTTCCTATAATCAACAGACAACTACCCAGCAACAAAATGAAGCAGAACAGGAACAATCTTCCAAAATCTTTGAAAGACCGAATATACTTTACAATGGCAAATTGGGGGGGGGGGGGTCTCATCCCCACCCTATACCCTAACCTATGCTGTGCATTTTTTTTAATGCAGCAATTTCCATGCTTTTCATTCTAGACAACTTGGCAGGCAGTCAAGGTCATCCTTCGAGTGAGGTTTCCTTAATGCCTAGTTTTAACAGAACGGGTAAAACATAGATTATTCACTAATTAAAGATCCTAAGTGCCTCTTGTCTCTATTTCCAACCAGTGCGCATTTAATTTCTCTCATATTTTCTTTTGAAACTTCCCCTTCACAGCATGTCGTATGGAGGACATTCCAAAGGCCCTCCCTCCCTCCCTCCCTCCCGTCACAGTGAGGTCCAAACGCAGCTGCTGTCGGGAACAGCATGGTTGTGCTCCGGGAACAGCCCTCTCTCCTCTGCTCTTGCTACTTCCTGCATCCCAGCGCACAAGTCCTCCCAGGGAGGACGTGCTTAACTGCCCACTGATGAACTTGCCTTTGGGCGGGCTGAGAGGATTCAGTACTTTTTCATGTAAATTCGATCCTGCCTCATAAATAAAGGGGAGACTCAACATACGGTACTAAGATCCGATGTGAGAAATGAGGAGATAACTTTGAAATGAGCGCCAGGACGTCACAAGTAGAACTCTGGCTTTGCAGAAGCATGCCATTAAACGGCAGACTTCTCCCTGCTAACGTTCGAGAAGATACATGCATTCAGTGGAAATGCAGAAGGAGTACAATGAATAAAATAATAAGAACTAATGTCAACTCCAGGCCTAGGGCAGTCATGTCACCTCCGTGTGCTGATCTGCAATGCATTTCTGGCTTGTCCCTTGTTCCCCAGGTCTCAGGACAAGTCCTGGGGACTGGCTCTTCTGTCAGGAGCACAGTCTGCCTTCCTTTTATGCATCCGCCATTGGAGAGTTCGACATGCAGAAACTAGCCCAGTACGAGATCCTCTGAATACTATGGTTACAGTGTCAGTCACATAAACAAAGAGACCAGAGGCCTTCTAAAATACGCCCTATAATGCCAATGTTGTAGACAATACAACGTCATTTTTATGGAAAAGACCCAGAAAGCTCTTTCAGACATGAAGAGGTTATTCTAATTTTACCACCTGTAGTCTAAAAAGGTGCGGTAACGTCACATTTTACGTACCAAAATTTATATTTTGGGGGGGGTGGTTATATGATCTTTATAAATCTAAAATGCCTCAGATCGTTATATACAATACTTATATAATGTTCAACCATGTTTTATATAATATGAAGGCCCCTCGTACTGGAGTAGTATTTTCCTAACATACTTCGGGCAAAGAAGGAATAATAAATTGAAATTCAATATGTTGTTTTCACATTAAGCAGTAGGTATAAACTACCCTTTAAAATAACTGTAATAGCCCTATTACTTTTGAATGAAAACCCTTTAAAATATTTGTTTCATTTCTGTTTGTTAATTCATACTGACATAAATTTTCAGGCAGTATTTTTATAACATTGTGGGTTACTAGTTACAAAAAATATATTGTAACTAATATATTAAAATTACATTACTTCTAAATACAGTGCTTTTAGCGAGAAAAATAAAACTAAGAGATCTGTACTTGTTGCTACAACCTTTCTATATGCACAATTTATGTACAAAACTAACACATTTCAATTCAGTTGTATTGACTTAACACTACTTAGGTACCTAGAGATATCACAGCTAATTTGAAGGTTACAACTAAGTATAAATCTCAGTCATTTCTCTTAATGAATATATTCATCTTTGAGGTATTATCTATCTACAAGAATGGTGAGTAAATATTAAAGTTATATTTGACACGACTTTATCCTATACGCCTTTAAATATTTTGTAGCTGTGGTTAATGCAGAAATATTAAGGCTTTAATATCTTAAAAGCACAACTAGAATAACGGCTAGAAGTTACTAGGAGGTACATTTCATGTCAGGATAAGGGAGAACTTGATAAAAGTAAGCACTGTATAAAAATGAAACTGGTTTGCTTTAAATTTTTGGAGCACCATTATGCTTTATTCCAACAGAGAGGTAATTCACTGATTGTATATATTAATTCAGTGGGGCTAGTACAGTGCCTAGCGCGATAAGGGAGGCTAGTTCCTTTGGCACAGCCACGACCTTACGTCTATTAATCTAAGAACAGAATGTAGCCATTGCCTGTGCAAACTGCGGACGCTAAGAGAAAAGGGGACACAGTGTATTAGGAGCAGGCAGAGCCAGGGCAGGGAATGGAATGGATACAATGTTTAAAACAGCCTGTGCTGAACCCACAGCCTTTGAAAAGGTCAAGAGTTCACAGGGTGGAGGGTACTTCAAGGTTGGGGCGTAGACTGTGCAAAGCCCCAAATGTAGAGATGACGGGAGTTCATTTAAAAGGTAAGCAAATGGCCTGTATGACTATCTTTGTGTTGACCAAAGGATATTTCTGTTATATTAGAAATAAGTAAAATTCCTTGACACTCCCTACCAACTTTGATAATATCAACTAATACGCTTGGTGATTGTACACTAAATATAGATAATTACCAGGTTTCTCTACAACTACCTCTACCAGGTACAAGAGTTTCTGACACCTGAAGCACTCTATTTAAAGCACCTGTTAGATAAAATGATTACTCTGTAGACATCTGTCTTTAATTTGCATGAGGAGAATAAGTGTTTCATTAAATCAATATGCTTTGAAAAGGGCAGGCATGCTTGGCCTTTAAGGGACCTGACCAACCATGTGGCTCAAGTCATGTTTAGAAAAAGCTGCAAAATAGAGCTATGTGAGAAAAGTTTAGAGAAGTTTAAGAACTTTCCCAGCTTGGTTTCATTATTTCCCTTGAAATGACAGATGAATTTCATGTATAAACTATCGCAAAAAGTATCTGTTTTCTCCATTAAAATATGCATATCGATTTCTTGCCTTCCTTCTACAGTCAACAATTTGGCATCATTTCTAACATCATGTAATTGCAGGTGATTTACCTTATCTGTCATTATTTTATTCCTTGTAACTTCAGAGAGCAAAGAAGTTGCTTAGTATCTTCTCCATATTTTTCCCTGTGATTTCACTAAATAACCACCAGGAGGCGATGGTACCTCCAATCTGCTCCAAAATCTGAGGCTGGAAGCCTCCACGAGTTTTCCCAAATCAGCACAGACAAAAGAGAAAAAGACATCCCAGAAGGAGAGAACAGAATGTACGGAGGCATAAGAAAAACATGATTGGAGACAGTGTGTTGCCCTGGAGAAACTGCAAGCATTTCAGTGTGGTTAGGTTACTTGAGGTGCCAATGCTGAATTAGGGAGAAATGACAATGTTCTGGATACGGACTGAAAAATGTCCCCAGGACTAGTTTAAAATGGCTTTTAGTTGTATCCGACAAAGCATTTTAATATTTCAACATTAAATGTTTTACACAGCTTTAAATAAGTGTTTTTACCACATGACTGTTACATGTATGCTAATGGGACCCAAAGGACAGAATTATATTGTAAGATCATTTTATTCTGGAAAGGAGGAGCATAAATGATATCATATGTATTCTTATTTAATACTATTATCATTAAAATAAGGTGTAATTCTCTGTTTATGTCAAATATGCATTTTTCCTGTTTCCAAATCTAGTTTTTAAAGTCATCAGAATATATAATGATTTGATTTAAAAATAAGTACACAAGGAAGAGACATGTTTTTCCCCCGCGAAGTCTATACAAGAATCAATTAACACTAGGTGTCCAACTCTTGGGTGCCTCTGGGCCACACTGGAAGATGAAGAGTTGTCTTGGGCCTCACATTAAATACACAAACGCTAACAAAAATGGATGAGCAAAAAAAAAAAAAAAAAGGCTTTAAGTAAATTTACGATTTTGTGTTGGGCCCAAATTCATAGCCATCCTGGGTGGCATATGGCCCCCCTGGGGGGTGGAGTAGACAGCCCTGGAATACTGCCTAGGAATAAGCTGAAACTCAGTTCAGAGAAGTGGAAATTTAGTGACATACTATTTATTTTATACTCAGCTGGGAGATCACGGTGAAGGACAGAGGCTTCAGGAGCAGCCCATGCTGACAGGCGGGACAACTTCTCCGCCTGAGTTTTCCCGTCTGTAAGCCAGGGCGAGGATGTAAGGAATAAACGAGTTAACGCATCTAAACAAGCAGGGAGTCCACACTCAACAAATATTAGCTACTCACATCAATTAGCACAGACCTTTTTAAAGTATAATGACGTCTATTTCTGCATGGTTCTGGGAAGGGGCATGTATTGTTTGCTGCTCGAAATGTGTAAGTCATTTAACATTTGTGGAACCCAGTGAGAGAACATTTACTCAAGAAAATGCCAAAATACGCTTTTAAATATTCTTTTCACATGAGACCATTTCATATTAACCGAGTGATTTAAATACCAACGAGGGTATTTTATCACTAACAAAACGTTAGCTGGGAATGTTCTGGTCTTATACAGAGGAGGGCAAAAGTAGGTTGATAGTTTTGAGTACAGCAAACACAGAGCTTACTCTTTTATTATTATTTATTAATTGTTGAATTATTTTCCATACATAAACAAGATGTTCTATATAAGACATGCAAAAATAAACTTTTATCTGAAAGGGCAAAGCTGATATAATTATATGCGGTTACGTGGTGTATTGTGTCGACAAGTGTTTGATACTGTGGCTATATTCAGAGGCACCAAGAAAAAAAGGGGGTATGGTTCATTAGCAACACCAGCCTTCATGGTGGCACCAGACTTACAGGTTTGTGGCTACTGGTACGTAGGAAACAAAATAACCAGATCATGTGTTTTCAGGCTGACTGACATTAAACACAGGTACATAGTAACATTCATCTGAAACCCAATGTTCATGTATGATTTTTCCAGACACACTATGTTTGGTTGCATCAAAAATGCTTCGAATGCTTTATACAAATCCATCAATTCTAAGTTAAAATTTATTAGCAATTAAGTAATTTAGGGTTACTTAACCCTAAACATAGGCCAATGTTAATGTGTAATTAGTAAATTTTCAACAAATAAAACCCCTAAAATATGCTAATATTTTGCCACATAACATAAGTTAGGCTGAAATTTTTCCTAGAGTTCTTCCATTCATATATTTTGTCCAATATTTGGAAAAGATATGTACAGAGTATATATAGATAAATACTTATAAGTTTGTTTAATAATTTGATTTCCATTAAGAGGTGACTGCACAGTAAAAACAAGTTACAGAGTGATGTAATTTAATGAACATGTTTTATGTTGGTTCAAAATAATTATTTAAGTGCATATGACTTAAAATTGTCAACAGGTATCTTTTATTCTAAGAGAATATTCTTGCCCTGGCTGGCGTAGCTCAGTGGACTGAGCACAGGCCTGTGAACCAAAGGATCGATTCCCAGTCAGTCAGGGCATATGCCTGGGTTGCAGGCCAGTTCCCAGTGGGGGACGCACGAGAAGTAACCATACACTGATATCTCTCTCCCTCTCTCCTTCCCTTCCCTTCTAAAGATAAATAAAATCTTTAAAGAAGAGAGAATAATCTTAGAGGTAAATATATTATTTTCTTTGGCAAATCACAGTATCTCACCACCTAATAAGCCATTTTAGTAATTCAGCACTGCATGTATTCACTTTCTCCATGCACTCCTCTGGAATAACCCTATAGTCCAGTAACAGGATGACATCATAATAGTAGCAGAAAATGAGGAGTCCGTGCAAACTTATTCTCTTTACATACTTTTTTCAACGTGCTATCGAATGCAGAGACATAGGCTGAATTTGATCACATGCTACATAACTTGATTCGGATGTCGCTGTACCGCACATCACAGGCTCAGAGAACCTGAGTGCGTGAAGGTTGCCTCTGCAGAGCCCTTCGGCCCGACTCACCTTCCCAGAAGGCGGAGACCCGAGCTCAAGGCAGACAAAGCAGAGGGGAGGATGCCGGCGTGGAGGGAAGCAGAGACTTGGGGCTATTTTTCCTGGTAAAAGTATTCTCAGGACTAATTTTACTTCCTCTCTAAACATGAAAATATTAGAGAATATATCACTGTGTCTGTTTGTGAGCGTATTTCTAACAAACTTAAGTCATAAGGAAGATGTAGAATATGACCCTGGGGAGTGCTTCTGTATTTCTTTACCATTTTTACAGTGTACCAAAAATACATCTTCAGCAAGCAAACTCGGAGTCAACGAATACATCTTTATTTCCACATTTCCTATCAGGGGAGGTTTAAAAATCTGGAGTGCCATAAAAAAAAAAAATCAGTTACTTCAAGCTGTTGTTATGAACAGTCCACCCCTGAAATGCACTAAGTAAGAATTTAACAAGCTCTTTCTCAACATTTACAGTTGAGGAGATTACCAATGTTGTTTTCAAAGAGCACATGACTCATTTTTTTTGAAGAATAATTGACTCAAAACAGATATCTAGAAGGATGAAGAACACGAAGTAACTTCCAGCTCAAAGCATGTCAAATTCACATGAGACTGAAACAGACAGGAATTGAATGTGTTAGCCTTTAGAGTCTGTCATGAAGACCTGTTTAAATCGGTCACGTTATTAAACATCAATAAAGCAATTATGTTCTAAGTGTTTCTCTAAAATAAACCTATCACTAACAGGACTATGCAGAAATATGAGTGAATGAATGAACGAATAAATGAATGAATGAGAGGATTTACAGGTGATAATTAGAGTAATTTCAATTTCCCGACTAAACATCAGAGGAAAAAAACAACTTGTACGTACATTGCTTGTTTTTAAAACATGCTAAAATGCTCCCATATCCATTTAGTTCAGTTGTAACTAAGGGTATCGTTGGCAATTTCAGTGTCTCTGGGTTTGACAGAGTCCGATAACTAGCCCTCTCTCCTCTGCCTGAGTTCTAGACTACAAAAGAAGTCACCAGTGGAGAGCAAATATGACCCCTTGCATAATAATTACTGATACAGATGAATGTGGCTTAAATAGACAGCAACAATTGGAGGCATTAACTTGAATGCTGAAATTAATCAGATGCTCTAGCCACAGCCAGAGCCGGCTGTCTGGAAGGTTCCACGTACTATCCCATAAACTCTTTCAGAGACATAGCCTACTCTTAGGTACCTTTCTGCAGCATCGAGACCTTCTGCGGGCAACCTGGAAGGCAGGAGGAGATGCTCAGCGTGGTAGCTATTAATGCTTGTCCCAAAGTCACCCACCAGGTGAGTCTCTCTATGTAACACGGGATGAATGAAAGAGAGAGAGGCCAAGAGAGGTGCGAATGGAGCTTCCGACTCGCAAAAAGAAACAGGATGGAGAGATTAAGTGGCACATCCACACCCCAACCACATCTTCTGTTGGTCAAAACTATAACACAGGAGCACAGGTTCTACAGTTCGAGGGAGATGGAAAGACCCAATATTGTGGCTGATCACTGTTGATAGTAGTCTATTTTACATTTCTAAAGGCTACACGAAGATCATCCCATCCTTACGCTTACACATTAAAATGGCACAATTAGACACGTAATTTCTTCCAGAGGCCAAACATTAAATGATTATAGAAATATACCTTATGTCTCTAGTAGATACTTAAAATGCGCATTTCTCGGCCTGGCTGGTGTAGCTCAGTGGATTGAGCGCGGGCCTGCGAACCACACGATCGCGGTTCGATTCCCAGTCAGGCCACATGCCTGGGTTGCAGGCCAGTTCCCAGCAACCAGTTCCCAGCAGGTTGCTTTAATCAAAGCAACCATACATTGATATTTCTCTCCTTCTCTCCTTCCCTTCCTCTCTAAAGACAAATAAATAAAATCTTTAAAAAAAATAAAAATAAAAATAAAATAAAATAAAATACTCATTTCTCTAGAAACACTGAAAGCATTCAATGTCAACTATTTAAATGTAAATGTAGTGTTCATTTTTCAAATCTCCACAACATTGCAGTTTTAAGGTTGAAATTATTATGTACTCTGTTGTTGAACTTCGCAAGTAACAATAGACGATAAAGCATGTCTCTAGTTGATTAAATTTGGCAATTTTTTTGAAATTACACGTTTTAGGTCTTCAACCTAGTAACATCAATCACTGAGCAGACAACATGAAAAAGTTGGTTCTCCATATGTTCACAATTTTTAGGAAAATCACACACTAGACAAATTAGGAATTTCTGAGCCAAAGAAAGAAAGAAAGAAAGAATTTTTGAGCCTAGAATCTCTCCTTACTCTGAACAGCATTCACGGCAAATTACTGTCTATTTCAAAAAGAGGAGAGAGACAAGGGAGAGACTCTAGCAAATTCCTTTTATGTTCAATCATAAAAAGGATACATCAGACAAGAAGACTTAACTAGTTCTCCCTTTAAAGACTTATTAAGATGTTCTCTAGAAGAATCCACTCATTAAAATGAGTGATTTCAAGTCTCAGAGAAGTCACGGAACTTCAAACACCCTGCCAATCAAAACGGAAAACATAAACTGGAAATGTGACTTTTCACAATGTGATGTGCACCAGGCCACTTTGATGTTACCTGTCATCTGAAGACGATATATTAGTCTGTTAAAATGGTATTAAGGTTAATAAAAACCTATTTTGAATTTGTGAAATATTTTTTACTCAATTTTATCATAGATCAATGTTAAAGGAGTAAAATTTGGACTAAGGTTCCTGTTTCCTGAATATTAGTGCTGAAAATAAAATCAGGATTATATATTTCTCTCTAATGAGTAATAACAATTTCCTTATTATCAGTTTACATTAAGTAGATAACATACTACCTCTTATCAACCAATGAATTTTGCTGGCCCAATGCACCTTTTAATTTAAATTCACTTTATTAAGACAATATTATTTTGTTAATTTATCACAATTTAAATGCAAATGAAATAATTTAAATTCATTTTATTAAGACTATGTTTAAGCTTGATATAAACCAACAGTATTTGTTTCTATGTTTATTATATATTTTATACTTAATTCACCTTTTTGAAAGATACCGTGGTAGCATGGTATGCCAATAGAGGGAAGAGAAAATAGACCAATATATTATAAATTTGATAATGTTTTGTTACTTGAAATAATTGCTCACGAAAATATCTATCTATAAACTTGTAGGCAAGTTAGACTGCTTGAAAGCCATGTTACAAAATATATAAATATATATTTTACATACAATAAATATATAATATAATCCAATATTAAATAATATATTATATTATATGTATTTAAAGTATTTTACCCAATATATTTGTGTGTATATCAATATATATGTTTATATATGCTTGGATAAGTAAAGACATCTGTTAGAAAGTTGAAATTATACTTTAATGGTTATACAATGTAACATAAAGTGACCTTAATCAGAAAGCACCATTTAAGCCAAATTTGAGTACACTTTAAGAATAAATCAAATTCACTGAAGGCTGATGCAAACTCATCATTCAGAACTGCACTGTCAGGTTCTTTCAAATATATTCAAATAAATGCAACTCCCGAAGAGAAAATATTCTATGTAAACTTTTCGTACACGATCCCAGGCACTGACATTCGCAGCAAGGGAGGTTGCACACCTGTGAGCCCGTCAGCTCAACAGCAGCTCCTTTTCACTGTATCTGCCGGGAAAATAGACTCTATTTCTACTTAATCCTAGGGACGCGGTCATTTAAAGTTATTTTGGACTAGTTACAAAAAAACACAGTATTAACCATAATGCCATTTTATATACATTTCAAATAACAGAGAAGAAGAAATAAGCCAGAAGCAAGTGTTTGAAATGGTACTGAAAAGAATATATATATATATATATATATATATATATATATATACACACACACACACACACACACACACACACACATAAACGGTATCTTCCAAAAATGTCCATTGTATTAAAAAGTTACTTGGGGACAGAAAGGTTTAGCAAAATCATCATGTTTTGAAAAGTGTGCCAAATAAAAATGTTACTTCGAGATTTCCACACTACTTTTTGTCTTGGGATGACCTCTCCTGGCTGAGTTGTTCATTATGTTACAGTTTTCTCCTTTGAATGTTTTTGGTATTAAGACCGTAGCTATCGTTCTTCTACGGTGATAAATAATACAAATAAAATGTATCATAAAGTATAAAGATAGAAAACTAAAGTACTAAACACTTGAAGTTCATTCTAATCATTTAAGTCTATGTCATCCTTACCATTTAATTCATTTCCAGGATTTGGGGAAACTTTGGTTTTTGATGTGATCATTTAAATTCAAATGAATGAAAAAGTTATCTTCATTAGGCCATTATACATTTTTAGACAATAGGAACAAAAGCTAAACAAATACATTTTCATAACCAAACATAACTGTTAACTATCTTAAAAGTAATAAGCCTCTGCTCTTGCCCACCTCCAATTTCCAAGTTGAAAAAACTAAGAATGTGTTTCTGACATAACAACTTTTCCATATTCTTAAACCGTATGAACCCGAGGCCGCGTGCACACCAGGCCTGACACAGGACGGATGTCTCGGACTGACCTGCTGGAATTAAAGGGCACAGAAAGACGAAATACGCAACCCAGGGAAAACCCTGGAGATGAGCGCCTCCCTCCAGGGACTGCAATAAACTTCTATTAAAAGTTTATTTTCATAGGAAGGTGGCAGTTAGATCTACAGCACCAGACCTTGAAACGGAAACAGAAACTTCAGCAAAATTAATTTCCTCGGGTTGTAGTTAGACATTTATGTAAATACTAATGTGCCAAGCATTATAGCTTCACAATTTCTGTTTAAATCTATAAATTGATGTAAAAATCTTAATGCCACATCACTTTTTAGGTTTAATCTGGGGGGGGAGGGGACTATAAAATGTTTTTCCAGTTGCTTACAAACTTAGATTGGCATTTAGTAGCGTCCTTATCTTTAATCGCGAGAAAAGCAAAGCAAATGCTGTGCTTGGGAAAACATCTCAAAACCAATACTGGTTCCTTACATATTATGATGCAGTACCTCAGNCACACCAGGCCTGACACAGGACGGATGTCTCGGACTGACCTGCTGGAATTAAAGGGCACAGAAAGACGAAATACGCAACCCAGGGAAAACCCTGGAGATGAGCGCCTCCCTCCAGGGACTGCAATAAACTTCTATTAAAAGTTTATTTTCATAGGAAGGTGGCAGTTAGATCTACAGCACCAGACCTTGAAACGGAAACAGAAACTTCAGCAAAATTAATTTCCTCGGGTTGTAGATAGACATTTATGTAAATATTAATGTGCCAAGCATTATAGCTTCACAATTTCTGTTTAAATCTATAAATTGACGTAAAAATCTTAATGCCACATCACTTTTTAGGTTTAATCTGGGGGGGGGGGGCTATAAAATGTTTTTCCAGTTGCTTACAAACTTAGATTGGCATTTAGTAGCGTCCTTACCTTTAATCGCGAGAAAAGCAAAGCAAATGCTGTGCTTGGGAAAACATCTCAAAACCAATACTGGTTCCTAACATATTATGATGCGGTACCTCAGCACACCTTAGAAAGCCATTTCCAATACTTATTCCTATTAATAGGTACTCACTAGAATGGGAACATTAATATTAAACATATTAAACCTTACGGGAGGTCTATATGTTTAATATAGAGTGCATCCCAGGATCTCGTAAACAGAGAGAGGGCTACTTCCCGTAGGGTGAATTCTGGAAAACACTCAACTTTTTTTTTTCTAAATGGAAAACATGTACTTGTACACTTTAACGTCTTCGTGATTATTGTTTAACACCTTATTCATTCGCACAAACTAGTCAGTGCCCATGAACGTTATTCTAAGATTGCTCCTGTCTTAGAAGCGTTTAACCCTTTCCGAACCAAGAAGCTGACATCCACTGCCTCTGGGGACCCCAGTCCGCACTTCCAAAGCGAACGCAGAAGAGGGACTAGAATCTTCCACGTCTTTCTAACCTCATGAAAACATGGTGCTTTTAAAAAAAAAAAAAAGCGGGATAAAACACACGGAGATAAACATTTGGAACAGCATCATTTCCCCCGGACTCCTAAGAAATCTGTCCATCGCTACCTTAGGGATGGTTTGCACTGAGTGTCCCAAGTCCTCGGCTGCAGTATTGCAACCTGCCAAAGAATTTAAGCCATTTCAGTGACAGTTTTGGATCCTCTGTCTCCATTCCGAGAAGCAAACACTAAAGGGTCATTAACTTGTTGGGGGAGGTCTCAAGACAAGTCCATAGGTGTCCAGACCGCTTAAAACACGCTACTTTCACCCCCAAATACGTGCTCATTTAAGTTGAAACCATAAATAAAAATAAGAAACTTATTTCTTCCGTAGTCTTTACTTTTCAGTCACTGACGTATCTAAAGCAAAATGTCATGAACTCTCTTTACACACACGCGCGCGCACATACGCACACCCGAAGTGGAGGAATAACTCCCAAGAAGCTGTCACCTTCACAAATCACTCTGACCGAACCGTTGCCAACCCATCTATCTCCACCACCAGGCACAACTTTCCAGAAACATCACCAGCGTCAAAATGCTCTGCTCTCGCCCAGGAGCGCAGGGTTTGGAGTTTGCCCGCTGCAGTGGCTGGCTGTAAGTGCGTGACAGCGGGGACAGGCACACAAACCGGGGGGACGAGCACTGCGAAGGCACCTCGGAGGGGGGACCAACCCGGGTGGCACCTCAATGCGGCAGGGACGCGGCGCGAGCCCGCGAGAGGCTACTTACGGGACGCGGAGGGGGCCGTCCAGGCTCTGCAGAGGACGCAGCCGACGAGCCACAGCCACAGCGCTGCCCCGCAGCCGGCTGGCCGCGCAGCCAGCATCCTTCGCCTCCCGGCTCCCGGTACTCCGAAAGCTCGCTGCGCAAGGGCGCCGTCCGCCTCTTCAGGGGGTTCTCCCAGGGAGGCGGGCTGTCCTCAGACCCCAGAGCACGCCCAGCCCCTCCCGCTGCCTCCGCCTCTCAGCCCCTCCGCCGCTCCAGGCTACAGTCCAGCCCAGCTCGGGAGCAGCGGGGAGTCGCGGCTTCCACCTCCTGCGCGCCGGGCTGGCCTTCGCACGGCGCGCCCGAGCAATGCCACGGGGAAGAAATTCGCTCGGAGCAAGAAAGGGAGGGGAGCCTAGGAGGGGACACCTACCCCGCCCTCTGCCTCCGGGGGTGGGAAATGACCAGAGGACGCGGAGGCAAATCCGAAGAGTGAAGGATGCCGAATGAAAAAAAAAAAAAAATTACACACACACACACAAAAAAAAACAAAAATAAGGGTTGCGCGCCGGGGGCGGAGGGGCTGCTGCTGGTGGCACTGCGAGCGAGCGCGCCCCTCACCACTGGGCAGCGGGACTCCGAGCGGGTGGCAGCTGCCAGTCAGCCCGGCTCACTTGGACAGACCGGGCCTGGGACGCAGCCGGCGGCGGCGCGGCGCACGCACGGCCTCAGCGCGGCGCGGCGCGGGGCAGCATCTCCCGGCGGAGCAGCGGAGCAGCGGCGGGTGGAGCGCAGGAGACGCTGCCGCCAGCAGCGCCTGCAAACCCGGCGGCGGGCGAGGCGGGGAGTCCTCCCTCCTCCTCCCGGCTCCAGTCTCCTCCCCGGCTCCTCCTCCTCCAGCTCTTCGCCCTCCTTAGCGTCCCCCCCGCACCCACCCGCTGGCAGAGCCCAACAGCCCAGCCCTCGCCGCGTCGGCCAGCGCACGGGAGCGGGCACCCGCCGCCTGGAGTCCTCGGCCGAGGCGGTGGCCCGGGTAGGAGGCGCGCGCCCCTCCCCGGGCGGGGGGCGGTGCCGAAGTTGGGAATTAGCTGGGCAGTCTCGGCGCCCTGGCGGCCCCCACCAACACACCCCGCCGAGCCCTTCGCTCGGGCGCCTTCTCTTTGCCTTCTCTCCTCCCCTTCGCACGGAGATGGTACAGGCTCCCCGAGCTCCGGCCCCCAGAGGATCCACAATCAGGCGTCCGACTGGCAGGTCTGCCGACTGGTCCTCACACCGAGTGAGGGAGCGGAGCCTCGAGACTGGGGCAGCGGGGACTGCGGACGCCCCTAATGCAGATGTTTCCAGATGTAATTAATTCATACTCGTGCGCACGGACACGCCACACGTTGCTGCTGCCAGGAAAACTACACCCAGGTAAACACGCACGGGCACAAAGCTGAAATAACCAAGCAGGCACACGGATCACCGCTCCGGGGTCTCTAACGCATTTGAGTACCGAGGTTCACCCATAGGTAGTGACACCCAGATTTCCTAAGCCCAATTACCTATTTCCCCCTAATAAATCTCACGCTCTTCTCCCCAGCTCACACCTGTCCACACTCCAGCTTCCATACAGTTTCCTTCCACCCAGGCTGCATGAAGTACTTGGGTTCTTTTCTCTCCGCAGAACCAATCCTTTCCCTGACTTTACTGACACAGGTGGGAATTATTACCGCTCAACTATCTAACGCTGTTTGGGGAGAGTGAAGTAGGAGTAACCGTGTCTTTCAGCATTCTGCAATGAGTAAGCATTTGTCTTTCAAGATGAATACATTTTTTACAGATGCTTGCCTACTCCTGGGCGAGACTCTGAGGTGAATGTTCTGCTTAGGTCTCAGAAAGCGCCCCTGTAAACAGTTCCCGTGCGCTAACTGCGTGATTAGCACGGTGGGAATGGGCCTGATTCAGCATTCCTTATTAAAGCTCTGTTTCTTCTGGATTTAAAGGGACGTTGTGTCCTAGAAAGAACTGCAGATTGGGTACAATCTGGAAAACGAAGAAGCACAGCTGATTGAGAGGAAACACCGCATCTTCGTGCTAGAGAACTCGCCTGTTGTGAAGCCCTACAGTAAATACAGTCCTGTGGTTTACCAAATGCCTCCGTGTTTTTTTTTTTAATTAGAATTCCCACAGATTGTCAAAAATCGATGAACACTTTCGAAAGCACGCAGTGCTGTTCAAACTGTTAGGCCTCAGAGAAACCGATGTTGGGTGGGGGGGTGGGGGGATAATACTGTGAAGAAGCACCGCCTTTCCGAAGTCAATCATTTCTGTCTGTTTTTAAGCATTGCAGTAAACTCCACTGACGGGGCACTAAAGTTTTTAAATAGAAGACTAAAAGAGGAAACAGTTGAAAGTGTTAACAATTTCAGTATCACCATGGATGGCGTTCAATTGGCATCTCAAGCACATCTGAAATGAATTTGCCTCTTCGCATCCTGAGCAAAAGGCGCTGGCCGTATTGCCTTTTTGTTTTGTTACAGAAAATCACACACCGGAACGTTTTTTTTTTTTTTCCTCTCCAAGAAGCATTTTGACCACTTTGTGACCTCTATATTGATGAGTAAAACCAGAACAAAACCTGGTTTAGCGACAGGTTGGTATACAACCTACAGAGGCACCGCCAGGCTCCATGCTTTTTTCCGTGCCTTTAGCCGGGTTGGAAATGATGCCACCTGCCCGGCACTGTTGCTGCCTTTGCTTCAGTTTGTGTTCACTGGACGCGGACTTCAGATTCACAATATACTGAAGGAAATACGACTTTAACAGTTGGCAGGATCCAATCGTTCTTCGATTCCAATGCGACCTTCTCCCTATCCAAGCCACCATTTTCATCCTCAAATATGAAAGTTAAGAAGCTTCTTTTTTTACTCCAGTGATAACTCGAACTAATAGTGAGAAGAGAGGAACTACCTCCTAAACCTGTTTGACCTGGTCAGTCTTCAAGGTCCTGTAAAACTGATAAGCCCATCAGTGGACTCATAGTAATAGTTCTACCAGGTGTCTGTTTGCTATGGTGAGCATGGGCTGTCCTGTTCCAGAGCGTGAATTCATTCTACGTGCATTATGCTGTATCTGCGGAAAAATCGAAGACAGCCTGTGATGGCCTGAAATGTGTTTCCTTAGGTGGATATAAAGTTAGTCAAAGCTTGAGAACAGACAGTAAATCCAAGAGAGCCATCGGCACACCGAGAGAAAATGAAAGCATGGTGGGGAAAAAGAATGGGCAAATTGATTTTTAAGAAGACCCGACATTTGGGAATGAGGGATTGCTTTATTGGCAATATATTCATCATGCATTTACATCTTCAATATTGGTTGAAAAATTCCTGTTATTGAACTGGACATTGTGCTAGGCGGACAACACCTTTGACTTCAGAGTTGGAGGGGTGGCAAATCGTTGAGTAAAGAGATCAGAATAAGTTGGCATCACCTTCACACCAGTAAAGTAAGTGTCAACTGGGTAATTATTCTAGTATCTTCCTACAGAGTGGAGCAAAAATAGGTTTACAGTTGGTCATGTGGAAAATAATAGAATTAATAAACAATATAAGAATAAACTGCTTTTGCATATTCCCAGCTGAAAAACCTAGCTGTGCCCCAGGCTGTATGTTCTTGAAAAATGAACATCATCCAAATAAAAAATATATTCTTCTCATCATTGTCATTTCAGAGGTCTATGAATAATCTGACATATGGCAAATTGTCTCAAGAGTCTTCTCTAAAGTTGGGAACTTAAATGACAAAAAGAGCAAAAGTATTTTTGGTTTTAATAACACTGTGAAGTGACTAAATCTTGGAAGAAGCACTGAATACATTTAGTAAGTACAGAAACATCGCTACATCCTAGGGGTGGTCCTTGGGGTAGAATTTCCTCCCGGAAAATAAGCTGTTCAGTGGTGTCCGGAAATCAGTCAAGACCCTTCAAAAATGTTTCTAGAACAGGAACTCTGGCAGTCCAATTGGGCATTCCAAGGAGACTAAACTCTCTGCAAATATTTCTTTAGAAATGATTCATATTGACTCAGTGAACGGGAAAGGGTATGGTTAGAAAANCCTAGCTGTGCCCCAGGCTGTATGTTCTTGAAAAATGAACATCATCCAAATAAAAAATATATTCTTCTCATCATTGTCATTTCAGAGGTCTATGAATAATCTGACATATGGCAAATTGTCTCAAGAGTCTTCTCTAAAGTTGGGAACTTAAATGACAAAAAGAGCAAAAGTATTTTTGGTTTTAATAACACTGTGAAGTGACTAAATCTTGGAAGAAGCACTGAATACATTTAGTAAGTACCAAAACATCGCTACATCCTAGGGGTGGTCCTTGGGGTAGAATTTCCTCCCGGAAAATAAGCTGTTCGGTGGTGTCCGGAAATCAGTCAAGACCCTTCAAAAATGTTTCTAGAACAGGAACTCTGGCAGTCCAACTGGGCATTCCAAGGAGACTAAACTCTCTGCAAATATTTCTTTAGAAATGATTCATATTGACTCAGTGAACGGGAAAGGGTATAGTTAGAAAAAAGTTGGTCACCATGCCTGTGTGAAGCATTGTTGAAATGAATAACCGAGTCTAGAAAAGTTAAAGAGGGGGGTGGCTAAAGCCAATTCCTACTATTTAGAACACGGACATTGGTCTTATTCTTCATTGCATTCCTTTCTGGGCACCATTTTCTCTCGACTGCAGTGTCACCTGCATACAAATGGACCACCTAACTCAGAATACTTGCTCATTCAGAATTGTGCTTAAAAAGTACTCCTTACCTACTGTGGCATTTCACAGCTTTGGCCCTCACAAATCTAACCTACAACTTATGTAGTGGTTACTTAAAAAAAATACCCTAGCCCTGGCTGGTGTAGCTCAGTGGATTGAGCGCGGGCCTGCGAACCACACAATGCGGTTCGATTCCCAGTCAGGCCACATGCCTGGGTTGCAGGCCAGTTCCCAGCAGGGGGACTCACGAGAAGCAACCATACATTGATACTTCTCTCCTTCTCTCCTTTCCTTCCTTTCTAAAGATAAATAAATAAAATCTTTACAAAAAATACCCTGTTAGTTGACTATCTCAGAGATTAAGGAAAATATTATTTGAAGTTTAATGGCACCAGATCGCATCCCAAACCCAATCCAGGTATTAGATTGGATTTGTAGTCAAGTTAGACCCAAGAATATAATGTAGCAAACAGGTTGTATCGTTTGAGGGGCATCTGGGCCTTTGAAGTACAAAACAAACAAGCAGAAGGACAAAGAGACACTCATCATTGACAGTGTAGAGGGTGACAACACTGACGGGAACACAAAGATTGCTGAGTGTTCTTTTCACTCCACCAAAAACCCAAGTTGAATTAAAGCTCTCTACAACGCACTTCTGTGTGTCCCCAGTTGCCATGGGTGAAGGTGTTGAGTGGAGCAGGCTTCAAGGCGATAATTATTCCTGAAACATTTTAAGCTAGTTCGCATAGTTACTGCCAAAACATTGACGGCTAGATTCTGTAGTTCACGGTATTCCTGATTTCCCATAAGGACACAGAGCCTCATCAGACAGGAAATGGTAAGGCCTCTTTTACTTATGAAGAACAATATGGAACCTGTGGATGTCTTTTATAGCCCCTGCATAAAACCAAGAGTCCGTTCTATTTCGGTTTGATTTCATGTAATGGTTTTAAAATGAATTTGAGGCATGTCTTTCACGGCATGCTTCGGTATAAACATGGTTAATTGTTCCTTTTATGGTGTTTTTCACTTGGGTATATAAATATTGAAGCTCAATTATACCGATTCTACCAACATTCAGGTATATGTGGTATTATAATTGAAAGACACTCAAGTAGTTTATGTGATAATATAATAATTAATGATCTCTTGCTCTATGGAACTTTCTGCTTGATTAGCATTTAGCCAGGAATGAGGAGGAGACTGGGAAAGTGGTTTTTCCATTTATACCTTGTACAACAATTTTTCTAATATGTTGAGTAGACGGACATAATTGAATCTTTCTTTGATAATGCAGTTCTCATTTTAACTACATACACTACAATTGAATATATGAGATTAAAATTTCCTGATTCCAGAGTTAGTGTTATCTTCTTTTACATTTCTTTCTGACTTTCCCTTCTTAAATGCCTAAGAGCCCACACAGCGATTTGATACTAAAGTTACTTACCACCTGGAAGGTAACTCTCTACTCCCTTAGAAGACCTGATGGAAGTGTGATAGAATATTTGCTTAAAGTAGAATATTTGCTTAAAGAAGAAAAGGGATGCATATCTGACTCATAAGACTATGGATATTGCTCTCATGTTAGGTATTGCCTTTATCAATATACTTTCTATTTAAGAAGTAAAAAGTAATTTCCTATACCAGCACTCAAGTACTCCTCGGTGCACGGCACACTTTTTGTACTTACATAATCTGAGAATTAAAACCACTATCATCTCCTCTGAATACATTTTATGTGTGACAGTGTTCATTTTGACAATTCATAACATCTGGAGTTAGTGAGAAGCGTGTCCACCATATTGCTTTTTAAATTCACGTGCTGTCAATGCGTTATTCACATTCACATTGGGACGAGCAAGCAGAAGGATGGGCTTAGGAGAGACTTCCCTGTCCCTTCTTTTGCCAGGGTCTGTCACTGACACGCCATGAGATTCAGGAAGGGAGGTCCTGGGCTGGCACTAACTTAACCTCGTACTTCGTGGACACTGGATGAAGTACTCTTGATTGATTAAAAAGGAGCTCTTGTTCCAACCCATCAGAGTTGCTCGTCAACATGTGTCATCAAAACACCCTTAATAAAAATTCTCCTTTAGCATCTGTTCTCCTTGTGAGGGCTAGCATTCCAAAAGGAAAAACTATAGTGCAATTTCACCCTAAGATAATCCACTTCACCCTACAATAATCAACCTAGCTAAGATAGTCAACCTTCATGATTATCCAGTGCCTCCCTAAAGAACAGGATGAGCACATGGAAAATTAAACTGAGACAGTAACAAGCAACCTGTTGGCTTCACAAACACGTGTGAAAAGGCCCCAAGCTGTTGTTTGAAATGAGTCTGTAACTGACCCGACCCTCTCTCTCTCCCTGCCTTCTATCTCTCTCTCAGCCTCTCTCCCAAGTCATCATCATTGCGTCACACACATAGCACTGCCTGCTTCTTCCTTTCCTCCTCACCAACCTTGACATCCTTTGGGAGAATTTGCTTATAACATAAGACTCACAGAGAGGTGTGTGATGAACAAGCAGAGGAGTCGGTCGCAAAGAAAGTTTGGGCACCGGAAGGCTGGTCTTGGGGAAAAGGCATTGGCACTATTTCTACTTGAATTAAGCTTCACCTGCACTGTAATTACAACTTAACCATTCACAAAAATCCAAACTTTCACAGGTTGCAAAATGCCCAGCCAAAATATTACTCAAGTGCCCATTTGAAAAGAAGATGGGATTTCATAAAACTAAAGTCGGATTTCAAAACTGAATCAGACCCGACTGCCTTCAGGAGAGGAAACCAGTAATGTAACTATGCCCGCCTTATGCTTTGGGGACGACCTTTTATAATAAGTATTCTATTAAAGGATACACCGCTTAGATACAGAATTCCATGTGTAGAGCGTTCTCATTAATTCATTTCTCACATGTTAGTTTCTCAGCTGAATTCTCCTCTAATCACTACATTTGAAGAGTAATCACTAACCACAGTATAGTGATTACTACATTCTGGTAATGGGGTACCATTCTTTGTAATGATTAAAAAACTAGTTATCAAGTTTAGACTAGTCTGGAAAAATATGCAGAGGAAACTTGAAGAACACCCCACCTTATGTGAGTTTAAAGATCATAGAGCACATGGATCTCCTGTCCACGGGACAAAAGATTGTGCATTTGTTTCTCTAAGCAAAAACTAAGAGGAGCCCTGGCTGGTGTAGCTCAGTGGACTGAGCACGGGCCTGTGAAACAAAGGGTCGCTGGTTCGATTCCGAGTCAGGGCACATGCCTGGGTTGCAGGCCAGGTCCCCAGTAGAGGACACATGAGAGGCAACCACACATTGATGTTTCTCTCCCACTCTTTCTCCTTCCTGTCCCCTCTGTCTCAAAATAAATAAATAAAATATATTTTTTTAAAAACAGCCCTGGCTGATGTAGCTCAGTGGATTGAGCGCAGGCCTGTGAATCAAAGGATAGCAGTTCGATTCCCAGTCAGGGCACATGCCTGGGTTGCAGGCCAGTTCCCAGCAGGGGACTCATGAGAGGCAACCATACATTGATATTTCTCTCCTTCTCTCCTTTCCTTCCTTTCTAAAAGTAAATAAATAAAAATCTTAAAAAAAAAAACCCGAAGAGGAAAGCTACTCAGACAATTACAGCCGTCCTAGACATTTCATTCACTTACCACTGTTAAAGACTATTACTGGAATTATTACTTTCCTCCATTGAGCAGGAATTGCTGATGGTGCAAAGGAATTTAAAGAAGATGGCAATATTCCATTTCTCTGTGTAAAATAAGCAACAATAATAAAACAAACAAAAAACCCAAACCAAAGAAATAAAAGATCATTACCACATGAAACCGTTGGTCCAAGGCTATGTCTTGAAACTTCTGTTCCTGAATGCAGACCATTGCCTTATATCCCAAGATGGCTGAACCATTAAGTACGTAAAGCCAATGGACAAAAACTGGGTGAAGGAAAAAATACTTTATACCTGGTTACTTTAGATCCCCCCGGGTAACAAGAGCAATTTTAAACATAATTCCAAATGTATTAAACCCAAATATTACCTCAACATTTATGCTATGTAATCACATAATTCTGTAAATACAGAGAGCTTTCGGTTAACATCAATGTAACACTTATGACAACAATGGAAAGAAAGGGGGTTTTGAAAATATTCATAAAGGAATCCCCAAATCATAGTTTTGAATAACACAATTATTCTTTAAAGTCTTTAGAGAAGATGCCAGAGGCAGGAAAAAAATGAAAGGTACGAAGTTATAAAATGCATATAATTCATGGATACCAGGTAAGTAGACACATGTCTGGCCTGGAGGGAAAGGTAGAAATAAACTATGTAACATTTCCGAAGAAGAACGTAAAGATTGGCAAGGGAAGGAGTGTAAGAATAGAGTCTTAGAGCACTTCAAAATCTCGACCTGAAACAGGGCAGGAGGAGGAAGGGGAGGTGAGGGAGAAAAAGTGGCCAGTGGCTGCGAAGAAAAACAGAAGGTTTTGTATTATAAAACAAAGACAAGAACGTTGTGGAGGTTGAAATATACTGAATTAAATTTATTTAGGCATAACATTTATGAACCTGTGGTTTATTAACTTCCTTTCCCACCTCTACCTGTATGTGCTTCTACCGTTTTTTTGTGTTGTTTTTTTTTTTAGCTCATGCCCAATATTTCCACGATGTTTCAGAGTGCACGAAGAAGCTGCTTCTACCAGGACATTTGGGGCGATGATTCCCCTCCAGCCCGTGCGCACACACGGGGAGCACAAAAAAGAGAAGGTGCTTCTTTGCTCGTTCCGGGCGTGCTGTGAGCGCTTAGCATGAGTTCTGTGTTGGGGGTGCACCCAGGTGGAGGGATTTCCACCCCACACGTAGTTAAGGTAAAAAAAAAATCACCCAAGTTCAACCTGGAGTCTGAAAGAGAGTTTCTTTTCACTCCATTTCCCCCTCCCACACTTGTCTGGAATGAGAACTGAATGAAACCAGACGAAGCTGTGTCACGTAGCTGAGTAGCCAGGCGTGGCATCGGTGGTCAGGAGCCCCATTGTCGTGCCTGTGCGTGTCACATCTGGTTAGGTGTGCAATGAAGCAGGCCTTTGTTATTGATTTCACCTGGCTGCTGGAACAGAAATATGGAAATGAAGTGAACCTGTCTGCAGTCTCTTGAGTAACTTCTAGAACCCTGGGTATATAGAGAATCCCTTTACTGCAAGGTGCTCATCTGTGAAGACAAAGCAATATCCAGTTTCTCCCTTCAAAGATTTTAACCGTCCTCAGAGCTCCGGCAATCAATGATTTCCTTTTTATATTTCTAATGCAGATCTTTTTAAAGTCTCTGAGCGCCAGTTACCAGAGCATTTTCGCATTCTGAAAATTCATCAGGTGTTATATATAACTATATATTTTTGACTTCTAAAAGATGTATTACATTCAGGAGAAAGTTGACATCTTTTCTAAACTCCCAAAGTCTAGAGCAGCGGTTTCCAATAATAGAAATACCACCTCCAGGGGGAATTTTAGAAAATCAAAGTGCTCTTTGGTGCACGATGTTATAGAGGGTTTATCCACGTTCTGAACCGGGGGGTCCAGGGGCTGTGCATTCTGAATCACATGCTGGAATGTTGCTTTATAATTACTGACCCTAGAGCCCAAATTAGTTGTATAGTAAATTGAAAGAATCCTCCATGTACTTTTAAAACACATCAGATTCTCCAGAATTGCCAGTACAGGGTAAACAGGGGAGAATTCTAGTTTCTTTTAATCCTTTGAAACTTTACTTAACATTATCCATCTTTTCAGAAAGTCAGGTCACTCCTGGCAGTACCCCTTGTGGGAGTAACAGAATATGATGACGTCAGATCCCTGCCTCCACCAAGTGTGGGCAGTCTATGCAATCGTGGTGAGGAGTGCTTGCCTATTCATGTAGAGAAACGCATAGAATTCATTATAAATCATTTTTCCTATGGTTCCCACTTATTAGACACAAGGCGTTGTCTTATAATTTTTTTTGGAAATTGTAGGTTATGTTATCTACATAACCTACAATTTTGTTTCAGAAAAGTGTGATAGAACATTTGCTTAAAGTAGTACTGTGTCCACTGTGGATGGCTGCTTTATCTTCTCCACAACATCATTTGCATTTACTTCTTTCTTTTCTTTTCTTTTCTTTTCTTTTCTTTTCTTTTCTTTTCTTTCTCTCTCTCTTTCTTTCTTTTCTTTTTTTTTTGCAGTAGGGCACCTCCAACACACTAGAGCCCCATGGCGTATTATCTCGGTATTTCAATCTCCAAGTTATTTCCCAATTTAAAGTGATTGGAAAAGAAGAAAATGTTTATTAAGTCGTTGAAACAGTGATTATTTTTATTCAGATGCTTACCTAACCCCTTCAAGGGCTTTCAAAGCCCGAGTGAAAGTCATCATTTCATAGCAAGCATATATATTCTCACAGTTTCAACCTCAGACCCGAAGTTCAGCATTATGAATGACACCCACGTAGCTGCTCAGAGCTGATTGGCTACCTTGCTGAGCTCTGCGAAGTCGATAAGGTTTGGGGTCCATTATTTAACAGGTATGTATAGTACTTCCTAACTTCCTAAGTGCCAGGAACCATTCTAAAACTTTACAAGTATTAGCTCACGTTATCTTCACAACAACTGCTTTATTATCCCCAATATGCAGAAAAAGAAACTGAGGAATGAATGGGTAAACTCGAGTATGGTGAGAAATCCAGGAAGTGACAGCGCCTGTGACTAAAGCCACGTTGCCTTCTAAGTTGTCACCTAGCAAATGAGAAGTAATTTTGTGCTCAAAAGACTACTGAGCAAACAGAAGTAGGCTATATTGCTTTTAGGTTTTTTTCTTTTAAATAAAGAGATTGTTATGTTTTCACTTCAGTTAAATGAAATTGATCACTGTTTATTAGTTATGGATCATCAATTGAAGATCATATTCAAAGAAAGATCAATTGTTTTACAATTAATGGAAAATCATATAAAAGTTGCCAATGCTTGAGAGAAAGAAGTAAATTTAGGGTGAAAAGCAAAGTAAACAATGTGAAGAGAGCAATGATTGATGGAAGGGAGGTTGGACCATTTCTTGTCCACCTGGTCCTGGCAAATTTCCAGTGTTTGACTTCCTCATCCAAAGGTTTGTTAAAAATGGCATCT
This sequence comes from Sturnira hondurensis, assembly GCF_014824575.4. Classification (NCBI taxonomy): domain Eukaryota; kingdom Metazoa; phylum Chordata; class Mammalia; order Chiroptera; family Phyllostomidae; genus Sturnira; species Sturnira hondurensis. The sequence continues at coordinate 219,472 of NW_028095095.1, forward strand.
CTTCTGGAGCCATCTTATCTACAACCACCCCCCATTGCCAGGGCTTCTTTGCTGCGGGAAAGGTGAAACTATCGTGATTTTCCTTTTTGTCGGGACAGACATGGTCGTATATTCTCTCTCTGGGCCATTCTCCACATGATTCTACAATTCAGTTGGAGCTTTGTTCACACAGCTTCTGTTTTCTACATGTGCACGTAGCACCGTGTTCTTGGACATGATTAGAACGTTCTGTCAACGTTTTGTGCGTTTTCTGAGTGCTTAGAGCTTGGGGTCTATGGCTCATATTTTTCCAATGCTGTTATAGTACTCACATTTCTTGTTGTTTTTTTTTTCTTTTCAGCAATACTTCTTTGACTTTATTTTTCAGTAAACAAGGATATCATGAGTCTTCGCCCATGTCCTTCTAGTCAAGAGGACATGAAGTAATATATTGTCTCTCTCTTAGATTAACATGCTTCTCACATTTCTGAGGGTTAAATTCAGATAAAAGGTTACCTAAAGGACTCAATCCCTGAAGAATAAATGTCTGTCTGTGAGTTATGGAAAAACTGAGATTTTGAGTAATGAAATACTCTAAATCCTTATTGATGGCATTTCATTGTGGAGAATGTACATGTTTTTAGTGCGTAATCATTCCGTGTCCTCCTAAGAAGATTTTCAACTGAAATTCATGTGAACAGAGAGGAAAGGGCAGAGAAAAATTAGAAGCTGCAGATATTAATATATTATAATGATGAATAACTATAAATCTGAATTGAAAGATGTCCGCTGGTCTTAATAGTGTTGGACAATAGGCAACAATATTTTTTAAAAAGGTCCTGTATTTCTAGACTGAAAGGTCCATTGCAACTGGAATTATTGGTCAAATATGTCCCTACCAACTGACCTTCACCTTGAGGGAATCCATGCTTGGTTTATCTTAATAGCTTCAAATGTGTTCTTGTAGGGAAAAAATGCATTCATTGTTTTTGAAGTCACAGTGTGGTGTCAATTTCAATGCAAAGACCCTTCTCTCATGCTGTCTTATGATTCTAGTTGAACTTGAAAGAGAAAAATAATATTTAAAATTCCTTAAGAAGAATACCACTCTCTTACAGGTTAGTTCATTCTAATTTTGGTCTAATTAATGTCTTCATTTTTTCATCTTTCATATCAAGTTAGTTTGTTGAAACTATTAATATAAATAATGTAGTTTTATATTTTTTCATATTCTAAAATATGTATACACATATAAAATACATATACAGGTAATATAGCCTTTGTTTAAAATCCTCACCTGAGAATATAACCATTGAATAGAGCGGGGAAAGAGGGGAGGGATGAGAGAGAGACATTGATGTAAGAGAGAAACATCAATCAGTTACCTTCTGTACATGTTCCAACTGGAACCAAACCTCCCAAACCACAACCTAGGCACATGCCCCGAGCAGGAATCGAACCCTCAACCTTCGGTTTACAGGACGATGCTCCAGGCTATCGCCTTCTCATTTTAATTTAACATAGCATAAATATGCCTATTTCAATAAATATCCTTTATAGCATGCTTTTAAAAATCATTTTATAAATTTTTGAATGAAAAGTTATGGATAACATCTAAAATCAAGCTCTCCAGTACTTTACTTCTGATTATTTATATGATTTACAATATTTTACATTTGTAAATAGTAGTGCAGTTATCATTTGTGCACTGATTTTACTGCTGTAGAAATGGCTCAGATATGATGCTATTCTGTGCCTCCTGAGTGTCTCCGGACACCCATCCCCTGCCCTTCTCCATTGAGCCTGGGCTCAGGAAGAGGTGTCTGCATAAGTGTCAAGTGGGACTCAGGCTTCTGTTGGTCCTGTCCTGTTGGTGGCAATGTCAATGGCAGATTAGCCAGTGGCCCAAGAGAGAAGCAGGGGCATCTATTCCACATGGCCCCATCCTCACTAGTGGCCTCAGGTCTGACAGTGGCTAAGTTCTGTGATTTAATCTCTTCCCCTTTTTCCTCAGCCTTGGGTGGGAGTGCCTTTCCCATGTGACTAGTCTCTAAAGGCTTCACCATGCTTCGGTCCTCACCCCTGGCCACACCTCCGTAAATAACACAGTCATTCATCTGCCTTAATTTACATCCATTGGTCAAGTTGTCCATTTTCTGCCTGAATTTGATAAAATACTCAAAGGAATGTAATAATAACTCTCTAAGCCTGTGATCTATATTGCCACTTTATTTTTTTTACAATTTAAACTCACCACCAGTAATGTATGATGATTCGGGTATCTCTTTAATTTTCTAACACTGGATGTTATTTCTATTGTTAAATTTATTGGGGTGATATTGGTTAATAAAATTATATAAGTTTCAAGTGTACAATTCTGTAATACATCGTGTATATATTTCATTGTGTGCTCAGTGCCCCAAGTCCAGTCTCCTTCTCTCACCATATATTCAACTCCCCCTTACTCTCTTCTATCTCTTCTCACCCCCTCTCCCTCTGATAACCTCCATACTCTCGTCTGTGTCTACGAGCTTCTGTTTGTTGGTCTTGTTTGTCCATTTGTTGTTTCTAGGTTCACATCCCACACATGAATGAAATCATGTGATCTTAACTTTTCCATCCGACTTATTTCACTTAGCATGGCATTCTCGAGATCCTAGGTGATATTTTTCACTATTGTCAACACAGTAGGCCAAATGGAACATAATACACGCATCTGTTGGTGACTAAGGAGAATAAGTATTAAGAAATAAGTATTAAGTATTACCACGTTTACAGGTCAAATTGCTACACAGTAAAGTGTCAAAAAAACATGAGCTATGGACTGGCGCTTAGATTCCAGCTGAAGCACAAACTAGCTATGGGGATTGAGGTAAGACTCCCTTTTTAACACATCCCTACTAAGTCTTTTAAAAAAAAAATAATGTGTGAGATAGAGACAGCATAGCATTTGAAGCGATTGCATTAGCCCTCGCTGGTCCCTTCTGGCTCTCAGCCTGTGATCTTCCATCCCCAGAAGTGACAACCGGCCAGAAAGAAACCTTGCACAGTTTGCTAACTCACGGCTAACAACGTGAACTCCACTTCACGCACCGAGGGACTGAGGCGTTTGAATGGCATTTCTTTTTATTTCCTCCCAAGACTGATAAATATTATGGTGGACGTTAATTCTTTAGTCATACAATTCATCAGAGAGTTACATTTTCAATGTCAAATGAAGTAGACTTAGCAGTTTGCCATGTGAAAGGTCAGATCCTACTAAGCAAAAGCAGGCAGGCTAATAAGAGAGGCACTGTCCAACATCCCTATCAATGCATGGTTACTTACGTATTGCTTTTTCTGAGGCCCTGTGTTAGCAAATTTCATTGTGCTGTCTTTATATTATCCAGGATGGAGCTAGAAATGCTATCTGAAATTTAATACCTCTCTTAATATAATACGATAGATCACATTATTTCTCGTAGTGGAGGGAACTTCATGGGAGTTTAAGAAGGCTCCGGGTCTTGAGGCACGCAGAGGAAATGGAATATTTCTGGGAAGATGAGAAGCCTGAACCTCAGAAGTAGCTCATTTGTACTGGAGGTAATGGTGTGAGAATATAGGTAATGCTAGGACCTTTGAGGGGTTCAATGAAGTGGAAAAGGTGGAGAAAAGGCTCACAGTATTTTCTGAAAATGTGTAAAATTTGCAATATAAGGGCTAAGGCTGGACAGAACATATAGCATGGAATGCACTTTGCATATGGGTCCAGTGTTATTCAGTCACCTTCAACAGGTCCCGTGCTTTGGGTTGTTGGGGTGATGGATTTGCCCTGCTTGCTCTGCCCGTCCCCCAGGAGCGGAACATGAGTTTGTGGAACACCTGGGTAGGGTGAGGAGGGCGTCCAAGAGCTATTGAACAGAACAGAACTAACAGGCTTGTGCACAAATTAAGCTTGCAAGCAGAGTGCCATCAGCGCTCTGCTGAATTGCTGGGCAGCCAGAACTGGGAAGAAAGAGAAACAGTCTTTTGTGAGATGACTGGGAGAGATTAAGGAATACTTGAGTGGACAGCAAATTCACTAATGGTATTTCTGAGTGCTATTTGCTAGAAAAAATAATGAACAGAAATGTCGTAACATATTTCAAATGGACATGTAGATGTTGAAAAACACATCTAGGCTGCTGTGTTTATAGTAAACTTGATTTTTAAGTGTCTTTGTCTAACAAACCAACAGAATCTGTTACTGAAGCAAACTATTGTTGAAACAGAAATAACCAAAGCCCTCCTCCATACCACCCCCAGCAAGGTGAAGTAAAAGGAGCTTCTCTAGGAGCCTCGGGCAAGTGGGAGCAGAGGGCATAGGGAAGGCACAGAGCTGGGTGGCAGGCGGCCAGCTGGGCCAGAATTGGCCTGAGATCTATGACCCTTTGGCTCCCGTGGGAGGGTGTAAAGTTCTGTCGGCTCGTCCATTTGGATAATTAGCGAAAGATATTACCTCCCCACTCCATCTGCTTGCATTTTTGCTAATAATTGGGACACTGAATAATGTCCCTGAGTCCTTCAGTTGCGGCGCCACAACTCTTGTGTAACAATGCCACGGGACATAAATATGAGCAAGATATGCACCTTGGTTGGTGGGAAAAGATTCGGAATATTCACACAGAAGAATGTCACGTAGGACATCCACGTACTATGGACATTGAAAAGGTCAGGTGACCACTTCTTGTTGAATTTGGGAGGCCAGCTTATTCTGATGTTATTCTAAGAGTTTAGAAACTCCACTGGCCCAAAGGACCTTCAGCTCTGAAAGGTACCACTCAGCCCACTCTTGGGTGATTACCCAAGGATCAGATTTGCAGGTCTTAGACCCTCAAATTCTAGTTCAATCATAGCAGCTCCAGGGGTTTTCTCTGGCTTTAAAAATGTTGGCTGAAATACTGCCATTTGTAGCCACATGGGTAGAGAGCATTGAGCTAAGAGAAACAGACTCGAGACCCATATGATTTCACTGGAATGTGGGGTATAAATCTGAAAGCAACACATGAACAAACCAGACAATCCAACAAAAACTCAGAGACATGACAGATTGGGGGTTGCCAGAGGGAAAGGAGGTTTGGGGGAGGTAGAAAAAGAAAACAGGGTCAAGTACATGGTGACGGAAGGAAAACTGACTTTGAGTGTTGAACACAGAGTGCACTATTCAGATCATGGAACGTAGAATTGTACACTCGAACCCTATGCAGTTTTAGGAAGCAGTGTCGCGTCCATAAATTTAATAAAATTAAAAATTTGAAAACCACAGGTGTTTTCCATGGGCACAATGGTACATTGTGAGATTAACGGGTATTCTCAAGTTTATTTTCACTTTCAAGAAAGTTGGTGGATGACTAATGTACCTTCTCCATGGGTAACTGTCCTTGTTCCCTAGGTGCAGGAAGCAAACAGTAACTCTTCGGTTCATGGTCATGTGTGATCAAGGCAACTCAGGACACTCTACACTTGCTTTATTCTTTTTTCTTTGCTTTTCATAGACTTTCACAAAAATTATGTATTGGAAATTGTCATACAGCACCATGATCTGTGAGAATGTCTCCGTGCCCTACAGGCTAATTGCAAATGTGTCGATATGGTACAGCAGGATCTTGACACATGAAGCAGCGGAAGAAGACACTAAGCCCAAAAAGTACAAATTCCCAAAATACCTGTGGAAGAAAAATGGCATCTTAGCTATAGGACCTTTTTGTTTTGACCTGAATATGTGTGATAGTAAAGATTGAAGCTGTTTTTCTTGTCTGTCCTAATTCTGCTTTGCTCTGTACACCAAGCAGCCTTCTCTCGTATTTGTGTTCACCGTATGAGGTAAATTGAGTCTCCAGGTTTCTAGGGTAGCAATCCATGCCCCCGGGGAGGTAAATCACCTCTGGCACCTCGCTGCGCTGGGGGACTGATTGCCACAAAGGGCTGAGTTGCTCTTGGTAGAGAGTAGATGGCTCCCAATGGTTCTCTACGGGATGAAACCCACTTTTTAAGTGGGATGTTGGATTACGCCTGATGCACAGGCTAAGCTTTCCCAATGTTTAATGCAGTCCTCACTAGACTGTCAGAAGCCTACAGATGCTACAGTTGAATGCTCAAAAAGCTGGTAAGTAAATATAAGCACATGGAATAGAATATTTAGAATATTTAAGATACCGGTTATGGCTGAGTCCTGCCCGCCCGCCTTACCCAGCAGTGGCCGGGGGTGGGGGGGGTGGGGGGGTGTCCCAACCCTCTGCCTCCCACAGCCCGGCTGCAGCAGCTCAGGGAGGCTCGCCCAGCATGTGCTGGAACTGGGACTAAAGAAAGGACGAGGTTGCGGTCCTCCCCACGTTCACAGGACCCAGAGATGGTGCCCAAGGCGCCTGCTCTCTCACTACCGATGGGCCCGCCAGGGGAGATGAAGGGCTGGGACTCAGCTAACCTCCAGGGAGCCCTGCAGCTGAGAGATTCTGAGTACGTGCCCCCAAAGGTTATGTCTACAGGAGGGAGGCCCCGCAGCAAGAAGATGAGGGTGCCAGCCGCCCTGCAAGGCCACCGAGGGCACCATGAGCCCCACCCCCAACACATGTCACCTGGGTGCAAGACACCTTCGCCATGGTGACTTAATGACAGACCCTCTGTTATAATTCTACAACTTCCCGCCTCAACCGCCCTCAGACCACACCCCAAACCGCCTCTCCTAGATCACCCAGCACCCTGCGCCATCGCCCAGATCTCTCCAGTGCACTCTCGTGTACTCTATGCGTTTGAGTCTTTGAACATCACCACCCTCTGAGTGGACCCAGCAGCAGCCTCGCCCTCCTCTCCCTCCACTGCCAGGTAGGCAGGCAGCCCCGCCTCCCACAGCCAGGGGGCGGGGCCAAGACTGGGCCAGAGTCTTTCTGGGCCCTTCTAGATGCCAGACCAGGGTCTCCCCTCAGGTCTCCAGGCATCAGCTTCCAGGTCATCAGGGCTGGTGGTGTCTGGGGGGCTCCCAGCAACTGAGATGAAGACAATGAAAGCACTAGCAGGAGGCAGGGGGTGCGCTCCATCTCCAGGGTAAAGCCCACCCAACACGGCCTGGCACCCAGGAAAAGCCTCCTGCTATCCTGGACACGCGTGCATTTCCGTCTGCACTGGCTCCCCCTCTGCTCCTTGAGGGCCTGGTAGAGCTCCAGAGAGGCCTGCGGAGGCGGGGTGACCCCTTTTCCTTTAGGAGGATCTGCTTGTGATGGCCCAGACCACCTGTAGTAACAGGGGGAAGGTGAAAAGTAAAATGAATCTGAGTGACATGTGGACTCAGCAAGCTGAGTGAATGAAGTCGGAGGAGCTAACCCTGATGCCACACCATCGTTTGTCCTGGCCTGGCCCTTGGTGAACTTGGTGGCCACTGTCAGCTCCCCAGAACAGAAGGACAGATGGCTCTTTTTCCTTCGGAGGCACGGGAGTCTAGAGAAAGAGAAGGGCCATCTGAAGACCATTCCCCTCCAAATTTTCACCGAAGACATCTGGTGTAGTTTCTATTCCAAAACCATAACAGTGAGGAGTTGAGATACAGAGAATGATGTTATCCACATGTCACTGCCAAGGCTAAGCATGACTGGCTTTGAGAGGGATGACCAATATTGGGTCACTTCTGGCAGAGAAAAGGCACCGTGTTCACTTATTGGGCATGAATGTCCCTACAGAATCAGCATGATTCATCTTCGAGCCTCTACACTCCCGTGCAAGGCTCAGAGGACGCCACCAGCCCCTTCAACCTCCCAGAGCTCTGCCTCATGGAACAGCTGCCCCAGCAGACATGGTGCCAGGTCACCCCGAAGCCCAGAGGCCTGGCTGCGGCCCAGCAGCTCAGGGACTCGGGGCAAAAGACCTTTCAAAGGAGAAAGGTCTTCAAAGTTAAGACCTCTCACCAAGCAGCTCTTTGGGTGGCACGGTGGCACTCACCTGGATGACTCGCCCACGTCACCAGCCTCTCCTGTGCCAGGACAGCTGTTTGGCCTGTCTCTGCCAGATCTCTGCAGGTGGGACCCTGTGCACAGACCCGTCTGGGAGATGCTTGTTTGTGTTCATCAGAAAGGACCTTTCACCGAAGGAATATTTAGACCGTCTGCCAGCATGGAATCTTGCAGAGCTGAAAGAGAACCTAAATTCTGGAGTCGAGGTCCACCTAGACCATGAATCTGTTTTTGTGATCACGTCGGTTTTCAAAGATTTCCTGGAAGTGCTCTGTCATCAGGTCTCTATGATCCCGGGGTCTCTGTAATGGATCCAGAAAAGGATGAACAGGAAATAAACAGAATTCAGAGACTGTTGGACCAGCTTCCGAGAACCAGCGTTGTTCTCCTGCGGCCCCTTTCCAGGGCATTACACGACATCGAACAACATTCCTCGTCCGGTCAGGGGACTGCGTTTAATTTGGCAGTGTGTGTCACTCCCAGCATGCTTTGGCCTACTTCCTTCAGCTTAGAATGAGAAACACGAATTTATAAAAAAGGAGTATTCCACTTGTTCAATTTCTGAGTGAAAGTTGCTGTAGAATATTTGGAGAGGAATTCACTTCCCTCTTTGGAGAGGCGTCAGTGAGACAGAATACCGCAGACGGAGCCTCCGCCACCTCTGATACAGGGAAGACGGCTGTCCTGACAGCCGGGAGGGTGCGCTGAGTGAGGACCGAGATGCCTCGTGCAGTGACCTGATGGAGGACCTTGGTGAGGGGAGCAGAAGCATGGGCTGCCTCTTAACCCTTCATGATGACGACCTTGACCAACCTGAGGTGGAAGAAATGTTAAACCTGAGTGACATTGACTTAGACTTTCCTAAAGAGGAGAGAATTCAGAAGCAACAGCCCCTTGAATCCACACCTGTGGCCAAGTCTGTGGCATCTTGCAGCCACATGTCACCATGTGATTGTCCCAAGAACCAGCCCTTGGAGGCTGACACATCGGACACCCTCTACCACACACAGGAGAGGCCTCAGAGTCCCAGCAGGGACCAGTGTGGCTCAAACCGTGACACCGAGGACCAGCTGGGCACACTGAGTTATCTCAGGGAGATCTCTGCAAAGAAGCAACATTAAATGACCTGTGGGGCCGGTCACTTGCATGGAGAGGAGGTTTATCTGGATTGTGGAAAAGAAGACACCCTCGAGTGTCCATTACACATGCGTCTGAAACTCCTCAGACCAGCACACGGTGGCAGAAAGGTCTGGCCTGGTTGAAACACTGGTCCCCCAAAAAGAAAGAAAGGGAAGTAAGATCAGATAAAAGGGAAAACAGTTTATCTAGAAAAACCACAGTATTACCTCTGCATGCCTCTGGTGTTCCAGAAGCTACCTCACCGGAGGCTAAGCAGAAAGACATCCGCCCAAGGGCAATGGAGGAACGTAGAGCAGAGCAGGCAGCCTGGTCAGAGGAGAGGGAAGGGGTGGAAGCGGAGTAGAAGCCAGGCCGGGCAAACAGATGGTATCGGAGTCAAGCAGAAGGCCTGGTGAGAGTAGATGGATGGAGTGGGAGGCCAGGTCACAACAGACAGAAGGTGTCAGAGGTGAGCAGGAGACCTGGTCCGAGCAGAGAGAAGGTGTCAGAGGTAGGCAGTAGGCCCTGTTGGAGTAGCCAGACGGTGTGTACAGTGAGCACTCGACCAGGCTGCAGCAGACCGAAGGCTTTGTAGCCCACCAGAAGCCCCACTGGAGCAGGGGGAAGGTGTTGGAGGCAAGCAGAAGGCCAGGTCCCGGCAGAGGGGAGGTGTGGGGGCAGCTGGGATCAGTTGGCTTTGGGCAGAGACTTTGGAAGGCGTCAGAGCTAAGCAGTCAGCCTGATACTCGATCTGTATGAAATCCATGCTGTCTATTAATTGAAGTACCATTCTGCAAATAAAAAAAAGAAACTATTATTTTTTCAAAAATTTTAGCAAGGTAAGATCAAGATATTCCATTTTATTTAGAAGAAGGGAAAATGTGTGGTATTACACAGACATGTTTCAAATAGTATCAATCCTTTTCTTCATTCATTAAAAAGTACCGTAAATGCAGAAATGCAAAAGGCTTTCCTTCCTTCCTTTGAGAGAGGGGAAGGGAGGGAGAAAGAGAGCGAGAGAAACATCAATGTGAGAAGGAAACATTAATGAGTTGCTTCCTGCATGTGCCCTCACTGGGGACCCAACCCACACCCCAGACACGTGCCCTGACCTGGCGTGGAGCTGTTGACCCTTCAGTTTGTGAGACCAGAGCTGGCACACAGGTCAAGGCCAGCAGACGTTCACTCTGGCATCGCTTGCCAGTGTGCTTTTAATGTTGCCTGATTACTTCTTTATAAGATGCTTCCTCATTGGATCTATCTCAAGATATACTTTATACTGAGAGGGGGAAAGCAACTACTCTTCAATACCTTCTCTTACTTCATCTTGCACAAATAGCTTTGAGTGCCTTGCAGTGTGGGGCACAGAACAGCGCAGGGAAACACAGAATCCCTGCCTTCGTGAACCTTACACTTTGGCAGAGAAGAACAAAGAAACACCAGCATCAGCTATTCCATTGTGATGGGTGCTGGGAAGGAGACAAAGAAGGGTCCGGGTGGAAGACTGGGGTCGGGAGGTGGGGCGCAACCCTGGCTACGTGGCCGTGGGCCAGTGTGTAAGAAAGGGAAGATAAGCTCACACTGGACCCTAAAGGGTGTGAAGGGGCCGCTTAGGAAAGCAGGGTGGGTGGATGTGTGTAAAATCCTGGAGGCAAGAAAGATGTTGTCATATCTGCGAAGCTTGAAAAAAATCTCACCTGATGAGAAGATAATGAACAAGAGGGGGCAGAGGATATGAATTGAGATTGAGGGGGAAGATGGTGTCAGACGAAGCAGGGCCTGCTGGGCTGACATAAAGATGCTAAATTTTATTCTAGAAGCAATGGAAGAAGGGTTTAAGGAGGGGAGTGATAACCTTAATTAGTCTAAAAATAGCAATGATATTAAATATGTATGCACTTGTTGTGTGCCTGACACTTTTTAAAGGACTCAACATTGATGACACTTCCAATAACACTATGAAATGGAACCAAGGTAATGCGCACAGAGAGGTCACAGGGTTTGTCCAAAGCTTGTAAGTGGCAACGAGGATGTAAACCTGAGCAGTCACACGCCGGAGAAGTAACAACCTGTGTTTATCTAGCAAGCATCTATCATCTGTCTTTTCAAAGTTGAGCATAAGTTCCATTACGCAATGCTTACATCCACGAGGATAGACGAGATTTTTTTCGGGGGGTGGGGGAGTGGGGATGGGTTCAGTTTTGGGAGAAGAACCCGGATGAATCTAGCAAGAAACTGACAATCAGTCAACTCCTAACAGCAGGAACCTCAGGATGGAGAAGTGACCGGAACTAGGAGAGGGAGTGTCCTCACGAACAGTGAGGGCTGGGCGCTGCTGCCTGGTGCGCAGAGCGGAGTGAGATGAGAGAGAAGTCTGGGATCACATCCTGGGAACAGTTCAGGACCCTGGACAGAGGAGTTTGCAGGAACCAGTGTGGGAGAGGCTGACAGGTGGGGTGAGGAGTGGATGAGAGAGGAAGTGGAGGGGGACTGTGTAGACAGCTCTGTAGAATGTCGCGGTGACAAAAGAGCGAAACGCCTGCAGGGAGATACGGTGTTGGGGAGAGTGCACTCCCACATGCGTGGGATAAAGCAACAGAGCGTGTGTCTGTGCAGAGGAGAGAAGAGCAAGACTTCGGGATCCACAGGTGAACGTCCTGGAGGAGACAGAGCAGGCCAGGGGTTAGGGAAGACGTGGGAAGTCCAAGTTCAGCCCTCGGTGGACGAGGGAAGTCCAGGCCTTAGCATCTGTGAGGAAAGGCTGCGTGACAGGGTAGCAGAGAGCTTGGGCCAGTGGCTTCTTGCTCAGCATTCTGCAAAAGGGCAAATAATGAGAAAATCTAACACCGTTTATAATGGGTCGCCCTCTCTGCCAGTGCTTTACCCAAGTTGTTTTGGGTCTCAAATCAAAACAAACAACAGCCCTGATTCAGTATTTTTAAATTTTAATTAAAAGCTGATGGAAGGGAGAGTCGGAGAAATTACATGATTTGCCCCAAATCTCAGATTCACTCAGTGTTGGAGCTGAAATCAGAGGAAGAGCGTTCTGATGCTAAATCTGCTTCCAGAACCAAACTTTTCATCACTGACCAGTAAGTGGGGGGCGAGGCTGGGAGGGCTGACCCCGCCGTCCCACCTGTACGCCCCTGGCTGCTGGCGGGGCTCAGAGCAGNAAATCTAACACTGTTTATAATGGGCCGCCCTCTCTGTCAGTGCTTTACCCAAGTTGTTTTGGGTCTCAAATCAAAACAAACAACAGCCCTGATTCAGTATTTTAAAATTTCAATTAAAAGCTGATGGAAGGGAGAGTTGGAGAAATTACATGATTTGCCCCAAATTTCAGATTCACTCAGTGTTGGAGTTGAAATCAGAGAAAGAGCGTCCTGATGCTAAATCTGCTTCCAGAACCAAACTTTTCATCGCTGACCAGTACGTGGGGGGCGAGGCTGGGAGGGCTGACCCCGCCGTCCCACCTGTACGCCCCTGGCTGCTGGCGGGGCTCAGAGCAGGACTCCAGTCTCCTGACACCCAGTCCAGTACTTTTTCTGCTGTACCTGAGTCTCTGTTGCTTTAGGGGAAGGAGGCATTTCAAAGTAAAACACATGACGCTGATTATGAATTGGTTCACTGGGGACTTGGAGGCATTTCCAGTGGAGATCACAACAATTAAAATCATGGAAATCAGATATAATTGTTTTTCCAGACAAAAAGTTAAGTCAAAGAACTCTCTGCGTGACTAGTGTAGATTTTCTTAATGAGAACTTTGCATATATGCAATTGGCTTTTTACACAGAGTTTTTAAAGTGCCAGATTAGCTTAATTGGGATGCTGAGGTGATCAGTCCCAGCCTGATTATGTAAGAAAAAACACAATGGAAGAAGGAGTTGTGCCTTTTTTTTCCCCTGACACATATGTACTACAGAAGCAATTTAAAGGAAGTCTAAGACTTCTTTGTTGAACAAATGTAATGTAAAATAGCCGTGGCGATTTTTTTAAAGGTTATGTGTTTTGATAACATTTCTTTCCTACATAATAAGAAGGGTTCTGTGTAAAATATTTCTAATTAAATGGCTGTCCGATTTCCAAGCTCTTAATGTAAAATGCCAAGAGAAACTTTAAACTTTCAGACTGTAAGGAGACTCTGTTTTTCACTTGATCTTATTATTCACTTTATAGTTTCAGTCCAACACCCTGAACACCTTCGGCTTGTTTGTTTCCATTTTATTTCTGACTCCCTGTTCTGACCCATTTAATATCCTCACACGGGCCCGTGTGTCCTGTGGGAGCCTGTTCAGCACAGACATCAAACAGCTTAACACAGGGGCAACCTAACAGCACCCCAACTCGTATCCCACAGGTTGAATTTCTCAGCCAGGATCCTCTGAGGTTCCACAGGGTCACAGATCTGTCCCGCAGAATGGTGGCCACCGTGGGAACACCCACCACTTGGGCCTGTTTCCCTCCTTCCTTTTTAGCCCCTCCTCTTCACGCATGCTCCCCAGGATGGCATTTCCAAATACAGGAAGTGCATTTGCATGGCCCAGGCTGAGACCCTGACAAGAATGCAGTTCCCCCGCTTCCAAAGCATCAAGGGAAGGCACGTGGGTCTTTAATTTCCACATCCCAGTGTCAAAATGGATCTCTTTGTTAAAACCCACAGACACACACACACACACACATTTTCATTTCGGTGTTTTTCAACTGCTTGTCTAGGTTTGTGTTTTGATAAAATAAACATTTTGGGTTGCGTAAAATCTTGGAACTTCATTCTGCAAAAATGAGGAAAATGATGCATCAGTTAATGGTTTATAATATGATAGTGTGAGTCACTGGCGGGGGCGGGGGTTGTTGTTTAAATAAATCGCACAATCTTCTCCAGTTTCTATGCCAATCCCTTTTTGGTATCTGCCATTAGATGAGAAGAAACGTCTATGAATTTAACATAAAGCCCACATTAAATCAAATGGGCTGCTCTTGTCAGAGGCAGAAATGAGAGAAAGCTTGTGAAAGAATTGTTTGAAGTTGGATTAAGAGCAAGCAAAAACCTAGGCATGCGTTAGTCAGTGTCCCGTACGGCCTGTTAATCATGTACCTGCGCCTCTTCCTGAATGGGGTGCTCAGCAGGGCCATGCTTGATGATGCCAAATGAAAGAATTCTTTTGTCCTGCGTGACTGCTGTGCCATAACACAAGACTTAGCACGGCCAGTATCTATAATAACGGGGTGGGCTGCTGTTAGCTCCTCACTGTGAAGTTGACTGAATTTGACCCAGAGGATGGATGGGTGAATGAATGCATAGGTGGATGGATGGATAGATATAAAATGGTAGATACAGATATGGATTATGATAAAAAGATATTTGCATGCTGCTGGTTATTTACATGGATAAAAGTGACCCATGCATATTCTGCTGGATGTAATCATTATCTCATTATTGCATAGGAAGAATTCAGAGCTGAGAATTTTTTCTTAAAATGATTTTTATCCATAATGGCAATCCAGAATTTTCCAAGTGCCAGACCAATGAATGGATTTAGATTGTTGTAATGTGCCTCCGATATTACTTTTTCCTGATATTGCTAAGTTATTAATAACCTGAAAAACATATCTGCACAAGGTAAGCCAGTGGTTTTCAATTCACAGAACAGCGATCCTGTATCACATTACTTGTTAGACAACAATAATAGGTAACAGACCCACAAACACCATCAAAACCTCAAAGAAAATCACTCCACACAAGGAATTTTTGGCTACATGAGCCCAAGAGAGGGTTTGAGATGATGAGCCCAAGATGACCAGAGGAACTTGGGATGCGTGCTCAAGCTTGGTTTTGTGCGTGTATGTGTTCAGCTGGTCCATTCATCCAGATCTCTGCCTGTCCTGGAGATCGTGCCCATCACTTATTTCTCTGCAGGGAGATCAGAGTCTACATTGCTCTGTATTTCAGTCATGTCCTGAATGTAAAAATATGAAGAGCAATTTGGAGCTGAGATACATCCTTTGTCTGAGTGAGAAGTTGTACTTCACAGGGCTCTGGGGTCTTGCAGCTCAGATCTGGTTTTAGAGAATGACAGGAAATCACAGTCGATTTTTAGATGGATGGTGACATCTTGTTGGGTCAAATCATGAAATTAAACCTGGCATAAACCTTCTCAATTGTATCTTTCCTTGAAAGACTATAGCTAATTTCAAACACATGAACAACATACAAGTAGCAGCTCTGTAAACTGTCAGTTAAACTATAGTTGCCCTGGCCGGTGTAGCTCAGTGGACTGAGTGCAGGCCTGCAAACCGAAGGATTACAGTTCGATTCCCAGTCAGGGCACATGCCTGGGTTGCAGGCCAGTTCCCAACAGGGGACTCACAAGAGGCAACCATACATTGATATTTCTTTCCCTCTCTCCTTCCCTTCTCCTCTAAAGATAAGTAAATAAAATCTTTAAAAAAAAAACTATAGCATTGTTTGGATGAGATGCAGTATTTTGAGACCCAGAACATTCCCATCTCCAGTGTTTTTCAAAACAGTGCATGATTTCTTCCTTTAGTCAAGGAAATCAGTTAATGGTGACTACTAATGATATTTGGTCACATTTTCCAAGTTCTTCAAATGAGTTACTTAATCTTCATGAAAATGTCATGGGATAATTATTATTAAAACTATTTTAGGTTTACTGACCTACTCACTTAAGTTTCCAGTGGCAGAACCAGAGCAATTCAGCATTTCACTCTGTGCTGTGTGATTCAGAAAATAGAAATGGTTGTACATTTATGTATCAAAAAAATGTTTTTAATGGAAGACTTTAGAAAGCTGTTCATGACACCAATGATAGCCAAAGCAATGCGGTATACAAGAGGGAGAAACAGAAAATATGGTCACAGTCTTAAGAGGCATATACAATCTAGTGGTGATAATAAAGTAAATACACACAAGTTCATTATGGAAGCCTTCCTCTACACATAGGCTTAATGATTTACATAACACTTTCAGACATTTGATTTCACTTTCCCCTGTCAGATGCTGGCATGGCTTAGGAATGTATACCCTCAGTCCATTCTGTGCATAGCGTGATTGCCTTCTTGGCAATCAAATTTTTTTTTATGGGTGTTGGATGTTTTTAAACGTTTTTTTTTAAATATTTTATTTATTTATTTATTTTTAGAGGGGAAGGAGAGAGGGAGAGAAACATCAATGTATGGTTGCCTTTTGTGCATCCCCTGCTGGTAGTTAGCCTGCAAGGAACCAGCTGCAACCCAGGCATGTGCCCTGACTGGGAATCGAACCGCGATCGTCTGGTTCGCAGGCCCGAGCTCAATCCACTGAGCTACGCCAGCCAGGGCTGGCAATCAAATTTTTTGATTTTCAAAAAACCAAAACCTTGAATTTACCAAAACTTAAAAACTGAAACATTTGATTACATCTTCCTTCTGAGTGCTAACAGATAGCGTTGTGAGACTAAGCTATGCTAACTTTATTAACAAAAAAAGTTACTATAGAATACATACCAATGTGTTTTCCTAGCCTTGTTTTTTGGTATAATCTAAACATTGGTTTGGTACAGGCCTTGAGAGGAAGCAGGGTAAGGACCTATAGCGGCCAATATTCTCCACTACAACTTCTCTCCATCGGCTTCCCCTTCATAGGATGAGTAAGAAAAGTCTCTCCTCCCATATCTTCTCTGACCTCTCTCTAGCTTGGTGTTGTTAGGTATGTGTCTACCTGTTAGACATCATCTCTCTTCTCAGGCCCCAGTGGCTCCTCTGTTCCTTATCAGCAGTCAGGTATGTTCTGTCCTTACTTACGTTTGTACGTGTGTGTGTATTACCGCTTAACTGTACACCCTTTCCCCACCATAGCTCTGTCTGTGTCCAAAATCCCAGCCAAGTTAAAAAAAAAAAAAGTAACTTCCTAGAAAGCATAAGAGAATTAATCACATTTAGAGCTGGAAAAATAAATTGCAAAGAAAGAGAATACCTCTAGGGGATGAAAAATATATATTTAATGTGTATAAATATCATGTTTATTATACTATTATGTTATATTTTATGGATGAATATAAGTATGAATATATATGTGAATGTATATGAATATATGTGAATGTAGATGAATATATATTGGGGTCAGCAAACTAGATATAAGGAAGAGAGCCCAAATTTGACATCAAAAGTCTAGCATTTAGAGCTTGGCTTGGCTGTTCATCTGCCCCTATGAAATTGACCACATCACCCAAAGTCAGTTTCGTCTTCCATAATAATAGCTTCCCTCGCTACTCACAGTTGTTGCTCCAGTCAAAAATAAAATGTCAATTTCTGTTAGAGAGCTCTATAAACTGCACACGCCTTACATGATCCAAATGGAAGATGGCATTTTCATTGCCTTTCATTGAGATCTATGTTCGCGTGGCTCTTTAGTTTTCACAAACAAATCATTCTCCTATCCCCAGTCTCGCTGATTTGTGCAGCTCTGCGTTTACCTGGAACATACAATTGCTATATTCCAAGTAATTGTCAAGGACTATAGTATCAAATTTACTGCTGCTCAATTCTTCAGTGGAGAAAAATAATACCCATGGACGCTTATTCTAAATTGTGTCACTAGATTAAGCCCTACAGTCAGAAAGCCTGAAATTCACCATAGTACACCTCGAGAAAACCTATTTTTTCAATATTCTGAGATAAACTTTGGAATACTAACATTACATAAAAGGAGAACTTTCTGTCAATTGTGTTACTTTCTAATGTGAGGATCCAGTGTGAGTGTATTACACGTTGTCTCTTTCAGCTGACAGGTCTGTGGAGGGAAAATCGTTGTGTTTGTTTTAGAACCTGATATTCATTCTTGATGCTGTTGTCAATGTACAAATGGCCACACACTCATCACGACAGGCTTGTTTGTGTCAGGGCTCTTGCAAATATACAGACTTCATAGAGTAACTTTTCAGACATTTGGTGAATCAGCCTAGCAACTCTTGACTGTATCATACGTTTTCCATTCTTCACTTTTCTATTTCTATTGGGTCATTTTTTTTTTTTTACTAGCATCATCTTCAGCGTGTGTGTCTGAATTTTAAAAGGTGACATGTGCACTTAGTGAAACGTCAGTCAACCAAAAAAGAGGAATGTGATAAAATGTCCCTTTCCCATCCCTGAATCCTAAATCCAAATTTTCTTTCTCACAAGCAATCACATATGCATCTAATGATAAGATAACTCTTTTTAAGGGAATATTACTGATAGTTTGTACAAGAATTAGTTATAGTAAGTAAAACACACATCTTTGCGAGTATACCTTTGGGTATGTTCTAACAAATTGAAGGTTAATGGTGTGAGCATTATTTTCATAGATAGGGGCTGTAGAATAACCTTTAATAAGATAGGAATTCATGATTCCCCCCTAAATGAGTTAGTTCCTATTTTGGAATATTCATAGTAAGTGGAACTTTTTAAAAATGATGTTTAACTGATTATGCTATTAAAGTTGTCCTAATATTCTCCTTTTTGCTCTTCTCCACCTAGCGCCCCCCCGACTCCCTCAGGCAGTCCCCCAACCATTGTCATGTCCATGGGTCATGCATATAAGTTCTTTGGCTGCTCCATCTCCTATACAGTACTTTACATCCCCGTGGCTATTCAGCAACTACCTATTTGCACTTCTTAATCTCCTCAGCTCTTCACCCAGTCCCTCCTCCCCCCTCCCATCTGGCAACCTTCTGGTAACTAACTTCTTTTCTCTTGCTGCGTTTAAGAGTCTCTCTTTATCTTTAACCTTTTGCCTTTTAATAGTGATGTGTCTTGGCATGGGCCTCTTTGCATCCATCATAATTGGGACTGTCTGTGCTTCCTGGACTTGCATGTCAATTTCCTTCACCACATTAGGGAAGGGTTTTTTTTTTTCACAATTTTTGCAGATAGATTTTCAATTTCTTGCTCTGTCTGTTCTCCCTCTGGCACTCCTATGAAGTGAATGTTGGACCTCTTAAAGTTGTCCCAGAGGCTATTTATACTAACCTCATTCTTTTAATTCTTTTTTTTATTGTTTTTCTCTGTGGTTGGTGTTCGCTTCCTTATGTTCCAAATCGTTGATTTCATTCTTGGCTTCATCCATTCTACTGTTGTTTCCCTATCTATAAATTATTCTTTATTTCAATTAGTGTATCCTTCATTTCTGACTGGGTCGTTTTTATGCTGCTGAGGCCCTCACTAAGTTCCTTGAGCATCCTTGTAAACAGCATTTTGAACTCTGCATCTGATAGATTGCTCATCTCCATTTTGTTTAGCTTTCTTTCTGGAGTTTTCATCTGTTCTTTCCTTTGGGCCATATTTCTTTATCTCCTCATTTTGGCAGCCTCTCTGTGTTTGTTTCTATGTATTAGGTAGATCTGCTTTGACTCTGTGTCTCAGTAGTGTGGCCTAATGTAGTAGGTGTCTTGTGGGGTCCAGTGGCACGGTCTCCCCTACCACCCAAGGTGGGTGTGAAAGGTGCACCCTTTGTGTGGGCTGAGTACACCTTCCTCTTGTTATTGAGCCTTGGTTGCTATTGGCAGATCAATGGGAGGGATTTCCCTAGGCTACTCAGCTGCAAGGACTGGCTCTGACCACTGACCACCAACCTCTGTTCTCCATGGACGATCAGCTGTGCAGAGGCAGGTTGGTGGTGCTCCACTGTGGTCTGTAGCTGTGCAGTGGGTGTGTTGGCCTTGTGCTTTCCCCCTTGGTACAGGCCAAGGTCAGTCCCCACCTGTATTTTGTCCCGGGTACCCTGCCTGAGATCTGGGCAACCTGAGTTGGTTGCTATTTGTGCTGGGTTTGGAGATTCCCAGGTGAAGTCAAGTTACAACTCTCATCTGAAGCCAGCTATTACTCGTTTGATTGGATTTAGGAGGCAAGACCTGCCATTCTCATGGAAAAGCAGCTTTGGAAGACGGTGAGTTGGGAGGGGCAGAGCCTCTGTGGATCTCCAGGGTGGGTTCCACAGTGTTCGCCAAATAGAACATTTTAATTTTTACCCATATAAATGCTTAAAAACTGTACTTTTTATTTTAAATTAATAATTTTTTTCTTCACATAAGTGTGATGGAGCATAGAGTTTAGCTTTAAAAGGCACTTCAATCTCTTTAACTGCAGTCCATTGTTTACTCATTTTCTGTATTGGCATCTGGTTATTTTTGCCTTTTGCTGATGTCGAAGTCCTTTGCTTGTTAAGAAAGGGAGGTTTTTATAATCGATCCCATTTATCATCAGTTGCTCTTTATCTCGGAATTTGTTTATAGTGTTTTGACATCCACGTAGTGCTGATATTTATTCTTTTTTTATCATGTTGTCTTTTGTAACCTCCAGATTTGGGGTGATGCTTAGAAAAGCTTTTGCTAAACGCAGACTTTTGTGTATTTTATTTATAGTCATGACTAAATCTTCGCTAAATCTGGGCTTTAGCATTCTGGTGTAAGAAGTAATATAGAGCTCTCACTTTGCTTTCATCTCGTTTCATTGTTGTTTTTTATGCAGTTGTTTAAAGACAATTTGTTGAAAAACATGTTGGTTCTTAATGATTTTAAGTTTTATTAGTACTATTTATTAGGTAAATATTTGTGCATTTCACTGTATTTGGGACTTCATTGCTTGTATCATGCATTTGTCTGTTCAGACACCAGCATCAAACTGAATTAATCGAACATTAAAATGTGCTTAAATATAATATTCAGTAGAGCTAGTCACCACTCTTTACTTTCTTGCCTCTTTTCTTAAACGTTCAGTTTTCTATATGAATGTTAGTGTTAGGTTTGCCATGTTTCAAAACAAAAGCAAAAATAAGACAAATAGGAGAACTCGCCAGTGCTTGTGTGGGAATTGTTTAAATATATAGTAACATTTGGTGATAATCGTTACTTTTTAATGTTCAATTTTGGACAAAATGGACAAAAGTCATTTTTTCAAGTCTTATGTGTACCTCAGTAAAGTTTCAAAGCATTTTAGGTGGAGAGTGTACATTTCTTGTAAATTTTATAACTTCATAGTAGAGTTATCCTGTCAACAAGACTTATCCTGTAAACTTAATTGTGATGTAGGGCTGAATATAGTTTGTATGTGATAGCTAACAATTTCTAAAATTCTAATTTTATATTATACATCATACTATATTATCTTATAAATCGTAATACTTATCTCTCTATTTGCATTTTCTATGTACCATAGGCAATCACAATATAATTATGATTATAATTGTACAATTCTGCTTCATCCATTTTCTGGGGGTATCTGCTGTTTTGTCCCTTTGCCTATTGTTACCACTTACCACTTATAGCAAAATATTTAATAATTGTGGCAATAGTGGACTTTTTATAGGAATGATTTTGCTACTTGACTAAACAAAATGTAAACATGTAACTTGATATACATACACACACACACTTGTGTTAAATTAGCTATATTGCAGTGTTACATATGGCATTTTCAATTCTTTTATAACATTCCTTAAACAAAATTTTGCACATGTAGAATTTTTAAGAGGTTATTGCCCTAATTAGAGAAGTCAAAATAATCAGAAAGAAGACCTATTGTATAGGATCGATGGAGAAGGTTCTAATTGAGGACAGAATGAGCACAAAGATGTTAAACATCATGAATGCAGGTGTTAAAATTTCCTTAGTAAGAAGCGCCCTTAAAGGTTTCTTCCTAATGTTCTCCATACCCATTTTTGCAGTGACTACATCTTTATCCTGAGTAAGTATTGAGTAGAAAATGAACTAGAGATACAATAAAGACCATTCACAGATTTCTGTTTCTCCCCAGTCAGTGCCATGGAACGGCTATTATGTATTATAAATGATTTCCAGAATAGTAGATTGCCTAACGTTTCTGTGGAAACAAAAAAGAAACAAACCAGATAAACCAACAAACAACAACAAGAAAAAAACCACTTGGAAGTTTTCAGATAAAAGTTCTCTCAGTATTTATCAACTTTCTCTTTTTTGACTTATTTTGTTACCTACACTTTCATTTCTTCATTTACAAGAGTAAACGTTTATAGACAAATTCATCATATATATTTTGAAGTGTACTCAATTTTTAGTTTAAGCAGAGGAAAGACATTTTTATTTTCCTAAATGATCACCCCAAGTTAAGAGGAAAATAAAACTCAGAAAAATAAACTGCATTCTTGGTACATTGTGAAGAAATGTGTCACTGGACTTTTAAATGAAGACTGAACATGAGCGAAGCAGGAACGCCGATTTTAGGATTCTTGAGATAAACTATAAGTGCAAGAGATCATTTGAAAAAGGATAAGGTATAGGCAGCACCCTCCCCCCCACACAAAAAAAGAGAGAAAGGAAATGAAAAGGTATTCTGTAGGCTATGGCAAAGCATGGATACATGCATTTTTTTTTCAACCTTGTGTAAGAGGCAATGGACTCCAAGGTTCTCTTGCAAACCTGGTTCTTCCTGTCTTCCTCAGCTCGCTCTGAAACAGGTCACATGTCGTCTGAGATGCTGTCTAAGGAACCCATGTGACAGGCTCCCCATATAGGGACGGAAGATAAGGAGGAGGCGTAAGATCCATAGACAAAAATAAAAATATTAAGGACAGTGCATGCTGAATGGTGAGACTGCCCATTCTGTTCTACTTCCGAAACCCCGGGGGACATTGAAGTAACTAGGTCCACCCTGGAAGAAAGGCATTAAAGTATGGCTCTTCCACCAAAAGATAAATAGCTGGCTGACCGTGCAACATTGAAACAATGAAATGGATGGATGGGTCTTGCTTGGGGTGGCAACATTTCTGCTTAGCTGTTGACCGCCTCAGCCTAAGCCGGAAACAGATCCCCAGGTACCCTCGGGCATTTGGAGAAGCCCATAGACGCAGAAGGGGAAGCAGAAACTATAAACACAAGAATAGAAGGTGCGGACACACACAGCAGAGTTAGAAGGACGAAGCAGCACAGGAGCCAAACATATCCTTCAAGAGATAATGTGATCTTGTGCTGTGGTGAAGTTTGAGGCTGATGATGTCAATACACAAACTCCATGAACACAAACAGCCAAGATAGGTTGAAAAGTTGACACAGTGTCCCATAAAGTAGTTCAAAAAGTTAGTGATGGACTCTGTGATGGAAAGATAAGAAATTAGGAGTATTAATGTAAAAGGTCCAACACTGAAGTAATAATCTTAGGAAAAGAGAGCAAGTGATGGTGAGAAATTATCAAAAATATGTCTAATGAAAACATTCCAGCGCTGAAAGACACCGGTCTCCGGATTTAAAACATTGCGGAGAAACCTCCTACCACTAGGGAGTAAAGAAATAAATATCCAGGAGAGTTTTTAGACGTGAATATTTTAAAAGTCTTATATGGATTATCTGAGGTTTCATGACAATCCCCATCCTGAAAATTGGAGGCAGGTGGAGCAACACTCTTACGATTTTGCAGGAAGATGGTTTTCAAACACCTTGTCAAACAGGTGAGAGAATATATTCTAAACATTTCCATTCGTGCGAATTTTTAAACATTTACAAACTTCATTCAGCCTGAGGATGTACTTCATTAAAAAAGGATGCAAACAAAGAAAGAGAAAAAAGGAGCATTGGCATGGCAGCTCCCAGGCAGCAAAACAGGAAAAGGGGGAACAGTACAAAGCTAGAGTTTGCTTTTTTGTTGTTGTTTCTAATCAAATTTTACTTTTCAAGTTTTGTGCATGACCCTGGGAAAAAAAAATAAAATTGACTTTAAAAGTGTACATTTCAAAACAGGAGTTAATCACAGCTATGTCTAAAACATCCGTGGTAAATAGCCTCCAAATTTAAAACGTTATGAAATACATAGAGTTTATCAGAACTTAATGCACAGTTATTAGCAATCTCAAGAGCCAGAGAAATATTTCATCTTTCTTCACTAAATCTGCTAAAAGATCCAATTATCTTTATACACACACAAGTACACTGAAATAGTTAAGAGAAGGGGACGACAAGGAAGATATTCACAAGAAGCCATATTATCATTAAAAATTCAGTTTAGCTGCAAGGGAGGATTTAATGGAAGAAAGAATCTCTCCTTAGCATGGGGCCTTTGATGTAGCTGAAAAAACGTGTAGCCAGTGTGACCAGAACCTTTTTAATTGATTCTTACATCAAAAGCAGATATGCTGGGCTCCTCCTTCAGGTCAGAGGAGATGTGGGGAATTAAACAATGTATTTTAGTTTTTTTCCCAAAGGATATAAAATGATGAAATGGAGGCGTATTTTCAAATCTGTTGGAGAGTCCTTACCGTTTACATCTATTAAAGTAGCTGAGATTTCAGTATTTGTGGCTTTGGCTTATTTTAGGGGTGTTTACAACAGTATGCAATTGAATGTGAGCATTCAACTCTGGAGTTTATTTTAAAGCGTATAAAGTCTTATTATCAGATATTCATGCTGATATGCTAGTTTAAAAGTGTCTGGTTCTAGAGAAAATATATCAAAGGGCCATTTCAGATATTATTTTAGCTACTGATAGAACCAGGAAAAGAGGTATTTGCTCAGAATGCCTTCTACTAACACACTCCGATCTTTGGTTCTGAAGCTTCACCTAAGTGTTAACAAAAATAATAACAACAACAAAAAAGCTTCCTATAGCGATTTATCTCCCTCCTGTCACTTGTTAAAAATAATACAGCTATTAGTTCCTTGCTTCTCTGTTACCAGACTGTCTCTTAAGGATCATTTCAACCATTGATTTTCCTTCCTCTGTTCAGAGGAAATCCGTTAGCTTTTTCTTGGTAGCTCTGGGAAGTCAGGTGGGAGGAGTGTAGTTCCAGTTAGGACAAACCCCCATGACGTCTGGGGAGACAAGAGCGGTCTTGCCCATGAGATCTCCAATAATCTTCTTCCAAGGCAGACCACACACAGGGGCAGCCTTGGCCAGCAGACATTAGTGTGTGTGCTTTGCTGGGCGGAATGCGATTTGTGTTCGTGTAGGGAAAGTCTGTGTTGAATCTGTCTTAGACTCCTCAGATGAGAGAATGAAGAAAAGTTGTAGGTGCCCTGACTAGTGGAGCTCAGTGGTTGGGTGTCACCCCACAAAGCAAAAGGTCACAGGTTGGATTCTGGTCAGGGCACATGTCTGGGTTGCAGGTTCGGTCCCCAGTCGGGGCTTGTCCAAGAAGCAACTGATTGATGTTTCTCTTACTACATGGGTAGTTCTCTCCCTCTTTTTCTCCCTTCCTTCTCCCCTCTCTAAAAATAAATAAAATCTTTTAAAAAAGGAATAAGTAGCATAAATGGTAGATATAAAATAAACAGGGAGGTTAAGAATAGTATAGGAAATCTAGAAGTCAAAGAACTTATATGTACGACCCATGGACATGCACTAAGGCCAGGGGTGGATGTGGGTGGGAGGGGGTGTGCAGAGCAGAGGTGAATAAAGGGGGAAAATGGGACAACTGTAATAGCATGTTCAATTAAATATATTAAAAAAAACTGTAGGCATAAAGAATCTAGCATTTTCTATTCTCCAGCTTTTGATCAGTTGTTACAGTTTATATTTTCTTCTAACAAATCTTGCCTGGTATTTGACATATCTTCTTACAGAACTCTGATTGCTTTTATAAAGAAAACCAAACAATGAAGTGTTTTTCACTTACTTCACTTACTTCAATTAAATGTGTTTGAGTATGAACAGACGTCCCTGACATTTCAGTGAAAGCAATTAAAACCGTAGGAGACAACCACCCTCCCACAAGCTAATTTACATTTTTCCCCCCGTACCTGTATCCCCTAAAGTTGCTCCTTCTCTTTTTTAAATCCAATTGCAGCCGTGAATCCCTTACCCTCTTACGGTCTTTAAATTTAATCTGCCTGTTACCCCTGCTTGTCTCCCCTCCATGATCATTCCCTTCAGGGTACAGCATCCCACGGTGATCTCCCCTCCATAAAATAAAGAAAAACAACTCCACAAAGAAGAAACGCTTAAAAATACAAATCCGTACCTTAAACCGTGAACTCGCTCCGCTCTCATTCATTTGCTCTTACATGAGTCATCTGTATAGATTCTTTTTCCTTTCCCCTAGTGCATCTGTATTCACTGTTCTGCTGTAGCTAAATCATATTCCAAAAAAGAAATAATTCAAAGACTTTGGTATTTTCTCACCCATGAAGTTATGAATCGCTCAGGGGCCACTGTGGGCCATCTACTTACTGTTAACATCCATTCCATTTTGGTGCGTGGTCCCTTCTCCCAAACCTCCTTTCTCAGAGTCCCCAGTTCCCCAATCCAACAGACAGTGACATGTCCACACCTTCCTTTTCGTCATTCAATTCCATGGAGCCTTCCCCGCTAGGGACATTCATTCTCTTGTTGGAGGCCCTCTAACGAATGCCACCCTCTTCTTGTTTTTTGTTTGTTGTTGTTGGGGTTTTTTCCCAGTCTCATCAACTTGGTGTTTTTAGGGTCCTTTTACTTTGCCTTCCTCTTGTCACCTACATGCCCGAGGGCTTAGGACTAGGTTTCTCCCATGTTTATTTACCTTCTCCTCGGATGCCGCCATGTACCTTGAAAGACCGCCTATTTATGGATGAATACTGGGTATATATTCCAGCTTGGAGAGTTCCCCAGGCTCCTGGATCCCGTGGCCACCTGCTTCTTTGCTGGTTCTACCAGGTTGCCTAATGAGACTGCAGTTTACTCTGGCAGAAGAATACCTCTTGTTCCCACTGATCATTTGCTGGCCCTTTCCACCCACCCTCAACAACTTCCCTCTCCATTTTCAATATTCTGTTTAAAAAAAGTATCTCTATCTAAGCCCTGGCTGGTGTAGCTCAGTGGATTGAGCACAGGCCTGTGAACCACACGATCGCGGTTCGATTCCCAGTCAGGGCACATGCCTGGGTTGCAGGCCAGTTCCCAGCAGGGGGCTCACGAGAGGCAACCATACATGGATATTTCTCTTCTTCCTCTCCCCTCTAAAGATAGATAAATAAAAAGAATTAAAAAAAAAAAACCCTATCTCTATCTATTTGGTTGATCAAATGAAAAGCTTAGGAAAAAAGTCTTTATCTTTGATGGGGTGTACTAAAATGTTGATAGATATATTCATATGATGTCAAGGATTCAGTTCAAAGTAATTAGAGCGAGGGCTGTAAAAGAAGCATTTGACATGAGTTAACAATCCTGAGCATCGGGTTGTGGGCAACATAAATACAGGTTTTGATGCCCCTGGGACGGGGTCTAAGATTCTGCATCTCTACTGACTATAGGGCGGGTGGCAAGAAGCAATGAAATGGAGGTCTTCTTGACCATCGTGTTTTAAGTAACCCCTACCATACTTACAGTTACCCTCTATGTCATCCCACTACTTACTGTCTTGACACTTCCGAAGTGCTTATCTGTATTTGCTTATTCATTATCCTTGTGAATTGTTTGCCTTTCCCACCATGCAGGCATGTATCTTACCTACGTTACCTGGTCTGCACCCCAGACCAGCTCTGTGCACAGATAATAAGTGCTTAGAACTTTTTATGACAGAGGAGCAGGGGGGACAGTCTGAGCCGTGATAACAGGTGCGTAGTAGATTCTGGGCTCATTAATAGGGCAGTGTCACCAAACTGAAAAAAAGAAAAAAAAATATATATATATATACCCTTGGTTGTGAGACTGCAAATTATTTATGTTTGGGTCTTACTCCAAAACTTCTGGCTTCGTTGGTTTGAGATGCTGCCTTTTTTAAAGTGCCTCAGGTGAACTCTAATTTGCAGGCAATGTTAAGAATCACTGCCGTTAATGATGGCGGTGAGAATGCCAGCAATAGCCACCCTCTGCCGGGTACCCACTATTTACTTGAAACCGTTCCAGGTGCTCCACATTTTTTACCTGGTTCATCTTCATAAGAATCCTATAAAGTAGATGCATCTCTCCTCATTTTACAAGCGAGGAAATTGAAACACCGATGTGGTATACGACTTTCTTCACATCAGCCACCCTGTACGTCGTGAAGCCAGTATTTAAACCAAGACAATGTGACTCTAGGCTCTTAACCTTGACATAGGATGACAGCATATGATGTTATAAGCCATTGTGTAGACACAGAATTGTGTTTAACATTACTTTAAAAATTATCACTCGGCCGAATGATATGGAACACAGGACTCAAACATGGCAAATGAAGAAGTAAACTTGGTTCAGGGGACACAAATACTGTAGTAATGCTCTCAAATGAATCCTTTCAGGGAAATGAAGAAAGATGAGAGGGTAGTAGATGGAAATGTAGGGAAGCCAATGAGTTTGCGACAGATAAGCATTATAGCGCTTACAGTGAGCAGCCAAAGCCACTGATGGGAGCTGTGTTTGCTAGAGGGGCAGCCTGCCCCCCATTCGGAACCGAGTCCAGAGAACCTAGAGGATCTGTTGTCATGGAGTCATGCATCCATACCCCGATTTGGTACATGCTCTGGGTACCCAGGACCTTGGCATTGCTGTCTACTGGGCGCCATTGAACTTCCAGAGCTCCCCAGACTCCTCTTTGGGGAGCGCCCAGTGATGACTAAGAGGCAGTTCTGGGGGAGTGTCATTTTAACTTGGACCAATCAGCTGGGCATTTTTTCTTTTTTAAAAAAAAATATTTTTAAAATTTATTTTTAGAGAGAGGGGAACATCAATGTGTGGTTGCCTCTCATGTGCCCCACACTGGGGACTTGGCCAGCAACCTAGGCTTGTGCCCTGACTAGGAATTGAACTGGTGACCCTTTGGTTCATAGGCCTGTGCTCAATCCACTGACCTACACCAGCCAGGGCTCCACTGGTCATTTCATGTGAGTGCTGGAGAGGCCAATTCAGTGTAGGTCTAGAAAAGAGGGTCTCAGGGAGGGCAGTGGGGGGCATGCATTCAGCATCTCATTTGTGCTCTTGTCTTAAGGGTATCCTAAAGATGCACCCAATATCAAATCCTAATTCTGGAGGTAAGGTTGAGTGGTTCATTCATCTCTAGGAGGTAGAAAATTAGGGTATCTGACTGATGGCAACTTCTCCCCTTTCCAAGTCTCAGACTCCTCAATGCATTTCAACCAAAAAGTAAAACTGTTCATTGCTTCTGCATTGCTATAAGAAGAAGATGGAAAAAAGGCCTGTTTTTTCACTTCTGTGTTTGAATAAGGACTGATATTAAGCTGGCCTTTTTCTGGATATTACATCGTCACGTAGGAGGCCTCTTCTGCCTCCTGCAATTCTGACTGGTAGACAAACAAGACAATCTTCTGAGGATCATTTGGGATCTTTTTGTAGGTGCTTGGGGCTAAGATGGGGGTCACATCTTAAGATTTTTGCATGCATTTCAAAAGTACAAAGAGGCACCAGCCTTGTAAATGGAAACACTTTTTCACAAAAGGGCTTTTTTTGTAGCTTTCAGGTGTAGCTAAGCATTTGTTTCCTACTGAATAATCAACACTTAGAGAGCCTGAAGTTATAAATGTAAGCTGTTTTTAAATTATGTACAGACTTTCTGCAATTATTTTTTCTAGTACAAGAAAGTGCATTATTTTCTCTTTTCAGGTAACTTTAAAACAGCTGAATATGTTGAACTTAATGTGTTTTCTGAGAATGCTGACTTCTTGAATGAGAATGAAAATATTAAATTTCTGCTTAGAAAATGTTGAGACCATTCAGTCTTCTAATGATTTTGCTTCTTAACAGAGCGTATTCCTGTATATTGCAAAAAATACCCTCAAATAGCCTGTAACTACCATAAAAGGTAATGGCGCAGTGCGTTTACTTACTGTTTAGTTCTGCTTTTTATCTGAACATTTCAAAGTATTAGTAAAAGTGTTCTATCTCATATATCTATGAGAGCCTTAAATAAAAATGGGGTAAATGCAAGTTTGTTAAATGAAAATTTCAGAACTTGGACACGGAGAGTTGTTTTTGTTTTTGTTTTTAATTTTTATGTTTGCTAAAAGTAGTTTTTATTCATCTTCTCCAGAAAAGGGAAGATGAATAAAATTAGCCTAGATAGGATCTCTCATTTTGTCTTTTTGTTATTTTTGGCCCAATTACCAAAGACATTTTAAAAAGCTTGGCCATCATGGCCGTTGCTCTTATCTTTAACCATTCTGATAAATTCCTGATATACCAGTCGTACTCACGTATGTTCCAAAGAATGTTTCAGTTAGCTGTTTTCTGTTTTCCAACAGTAGTTCTCCTTTGCATCAATTTCTTACTGTTTATACTCAAGCATTTACAATGTTAACTTCAAAATTTTTTAAAATCCCTACTAGTTCCTGGTATGTATCCTCTTGTATATTTCCCTCCACAGTATCTCTGGGCTGGACCATGTGATATGCTTTGGCCAATGGGACATCAGCAGACAGGTCACAGGCAGACATTTGATAAGCATTTACATAATGGGATGTATTCTTTTGATTATTGATGTGGATTGTCATGCAAAGCATATAAAATGTAATAGGATTTTGTTCATAAATCGGCAAACATACTTGAGATGAGTGAGGCCCTCATTGATCTATCACTATAACCGTTACAACAGCAATCAAAAAGGTAGTAGCTTATTTGTTAAATATGAGAAGACTACGTGTTCTGGAGCAAAACTGTGTGATTAAAACCGCGGCTCGTCCACGTACAGGAAATGTGATCCTGGGAAAGTATTTAAACTTTCTGTTCCCGTTTCATCATGTGTAATGTAGTCATGATAATAGTACCTACCTAATAGGGCTTTTGCAGAATTAAGTTACATAATATTTTATGATCTTTAGAATAGCACAGGGCACATGTAGATGCTCCATGACTATTTGTCAAGTTAACAGAGTAGAATAAACATGAAGGGAGGGTGAGGATGAGCTCCTTGCAGACATTCCAGGACTTCTGTGAGTTAAGGAGTCAGATTGCAGAAAATAGAGCCAGAGATAAAGCCTTACAGGAATTAATTTTAGTTGAGCAAGAAATCTCAGGGTCAGATGTAGAGGACAGGGGAACATGAAACAAAGATGGAGAAGAACCCAAATATAAGAACGCTTTCTCCTGCTGGTTCGTAGGCCTTGATCCTGACTAGACGGACAGAGGCTGTGCCTTAGAACCACCCAGTCCACGGAAAGTAAGCAAGGAGCATTTGTCCAGTGGCTCCCATTCCTACTGATCACACTTTGACCCTAGGATGATAACTTCCTTGGAACTTGCATGATGTTATTGAAGGGACTGTGGCCAGGTTCCTCCAGCTGGCCTTTGGGGAGGCATCACAAATTTATTGCACATATCAAGAGATTCTTTAGACAGTGGTCAGGTTACATTCATTGGAAGTATATTGACAAATCAATTCACAGACTCAAAGGTAGACCGAGAAAATGCAGAGCGTTTCTCAGGAGATGCACTTGGGGACAGATGGGTTTCACTGACTTCCAACTGTATGTAGCCCTTACATTGCACAGTGAGGTGCAATCTAAGAGAAAAACAGGGAGAAAGGTGCATAGAAAAAAGGAGGTATTAACCTTACTTGGAGAGATGGGACGGGTGAGATAATTTGCAGAAATTAGGCAGAGAAAGGACAAGGAAAGGAAAGAGTTTAGTTAGGAAAGGACTCACCTTCCAAATGGTTTCCTACTCGATTTTGTTTATACCAACCTTTTGAAAGAGAAGTTTGCTTCACAACAAGGCAGAGATTTCTGAAAAATCACACAAGTGATTTTTGAAAAATGACATCAGTGTTCATTAGGCTACATGAGTGCTACTATCAATAAAATTGCCTAATTTCTCTTCATGGTACATAAAATTACTTCCCAGGTAGCTCCATCTAGTAATTTAACAAACACAATGGATACATAACATTTGAAGATTTCAGAACCAACTTGACTGTGGCAATGGGGAGCGCTCTGTAAACAGAATAATTTATCATGAAACCTGAGGTGGCAATCCAATCTGCACATCGACCTGTGTTTGAATAAATTAAGTTAGCAGTTTTCATTAGCTCAGTGAACTGTACTCAGATGCTTTCAGAACTGTCCTGCTATGAGAGATGATGGACCTAGAAATATGTATTCTGTAGTCAGAGCCGGAGAAAAAATGGTTTTAAAATATCCGTGGCAAGGCAGGGGTGACCCATTTGAAATAAATATGTAAGATCTTTGAAATTTAACTCCAAAAATAAAATAGGATTTTCTGCTTGGTTTAAAATAGAATTTTCCCCATTCACTGATAAGTTTCCCCCAAAATCTATGTTTTGTGGGGTTTTTTTTTTGCAGTTGCACAGTAGCTGGAAGAGCCTCTATTGTAACTGGAGTTTTCACTGAACTCATTGATATTTAGTCATGGAAACTGTGGCAATGGCTGTGAAATACTTCACATCATAGAAGTTGATGCCCTTTTTCTCTGGAACTTGAAAATCAGAAAGACAAATAATATATGATTTCACTCACATGTGGAATCTAATGAACAAGCTGAATGAACAAGCAAAGTAAAAAATCCTATACCACACCAACATGCCATTTTTAAGGACCACATCAGTAGCTGAGACCGACTGATGACTTTGGGGTACCTTTGACTTGCTAAGATGTGTTCCTCTAATCGCCTCTAATCCAATTAATCGAACTTAGAAACTAGACTTGGATAGCTATGTAACATTAGCCCTTTGATGTAATTTTACCCACAGAGGGAAACCAAAGTTTGCACTTGTGAGTACACGAAACACAGTTTATTCTCATATTACCATTGGTTAATTATTGTATCTTTTTCCTTCCGATCAACTGTGAACCTGCTTCTGCCCCACACTCCATCATTTAGCAAACAAAAAAGATCCTGAAAGTGGGAATCGTAGGCACCACACATCTGACTTTTTTGTTCAGAGGGTCAGACTCATGTTTAGGTTTCTTCTTACACACACATGAGCACACTCATGGAAATTTTTGGAGGTAATGGGTGTTTATTACCTTAATTGTGGTGATAGTACCTTAGGTGTATGCCTATGTCCAGCTCATCAAACTGCATATAATAAAAGGAGCAATTTTTATTTAGTTTGTCGGTTATACCTAAATAAAGCTGTTTAAAAAAATGTGAGTTACCTGATCTCTAAGTGCCCCATACTTTCTAACTTGT
Source organism: Sturnira hondurensis (assembly GCF_014824575.4). NCBI lineage: Eukaryota > Metazoa > Chordata > Mammalia > Chiroptera > Phyllostomidae > Sturnira > Sturnira hondurensis. The sequence goes on from NW_028095095.1 coordinate 252,582, forward strand.
AGATACCTTTTAATGCAGATTTATTTTTGAGTGTAACATAGATGGGCCTGATTTATCAAAGTATTAAACTTTTTACAATTATTGTAAGTTTCCTGTTGTCTACTGGTGTGAAATGAAATTGGCATGCTTCATATTGATTTATTTTTAATGTTTACCATTTTGATTGCCTTTGGTAAATTCTGGCCCTAGATACTCTGGATTAAAGCACAGTGTGTCATTTGGGAAATAGCTCTGTCTTTATTGTTATGTTACATTTCATGTTATATGAAGCTGGGGATATCTTCTGGGAAAGAGTTATATCTAGAACTATTATCTATGGCTTCCATTATGTGTTAGGCTCAGGAAGTTTTTTGGCAGCATAAAAAGTATCAGTGAGCCCTGGCTGGTGTAGCTCAGTGGATTGAGCACGGGCCTGAGAAGTAAAGGATTGCGGTTCGATTCCCAGTCAGGGCACATGCCTGGGTTGCAGGCCAGTTCCCAGCAGGGGACACACGAGAGGCAACCATACATTGATATTTCTCTTTCTCTCTCCTTCCCTTCCCTTCTAAAAATAAATAAATAAAATCTTTTTTAAAAGTATCAATGAATTGGGTCCTTTTTTTTTTTAAAGAATGAACAAACCCCATCTCTGGCACATTCATTAGTTTTTGTTGGAGAGATTATCAGCCATCAGGGGTGTCCAGCCTGTGTGGCCTGTGGGCCACCTGGGGTCGAGGGTGGCTGTGAATGCGGCCCAACACAAAATCGTAAATTTACTTAGAACATTGTGAGATTTTGTGTGTGTGTGATTACGTGTCACAATGTATGTAATGTGTGGCCCGAGACAACTCGTCTTCTTCCAGTGTGGCCCAGAGATGCTGAAAGGTTGGACGGCGCCGGTCATGGGAAGCTTTGGCCCACTCTCAGATTACTTACATAGGTGGGCCAGAGCAAGCCTCTGACCTCCCAAGTCTCCTGCCGAGCCAGAAACCTGCAGAAACCTCAGAAATTCATTGAGCTTCTTGCACAAAAATATCCAAGGAAATACATACGTAGATCAAGAAAAAAGAAAGCAATGCTTGAGTATGCGGTGTCAAGTTCATTATGTGCTCCTCTTCTCAGACTAATTAGCAAAGCGAAACCACTCTCTGTCTACTCTTATTGTTAGAACCATCAGCGTACAGCAATTATTTCTGCATATTGAAAATAAAGCTCACTGGAGCACAAGACTCCTGCTTGAAATATTTAATCGGACTGTGAAGACATCCCCTAGCCATGAAACGAGAAGCGTGGATTCAGCTGGAGGGACTCGGTGCTTTGGCCCTTTCTGGGTCATCAGAGACAATAAATATTTATTAATAGAATGAGATGTTGTGCTTTGGTATATCACATCTTCAAACTTCATTTGAGCTACTGTTGGTGCTAAATGCAGCCCGCCATTGAAAATGAAAAGGGATTAAACAGAAAACAAAAACTCATGAACGCAGACAATAGTGTGGTGATTGCCAGAGGAAAGGAGGGCGGGGCGGGGGGAGGTAGAAGAAGGTAACGAAGGTGACGGAAGGAGACTTGACTTGGGATGATGAACACACACATACGATACACAGAGGATATATTCTAGAATTGCACATCTGAAACCTATATAATTTTATTAAGCAATGTCACCCCAATGAAGTCAATTTAAAAAAAAGGAGAAACATTAGCACGTAAACCGTGAAATCTTGATTCTCTCGTTCCTTCTGTATCAGCTCTTATTGCATAGTACCAGGAGGAGAAAGTTGCTTGCTTTCAGTTTGTTTATTATTAAGCAAAATGCTGCTGACAACAGATAGTGGAGCTAAATGGTTGAAATTGCATATATATGAATTCCTCAGTTAAGCAGTGTAATTGGCCTGAGGTGTTAAGATTAACCCACAAGTTGCTTAAAAGCAAGAACTGTCCCCTTCCTTCTTCAGGGTACTACCCCTGAGAATTCCCTGGTGGCTTGTGTGAGCTTTTTTCCAGCATACACACAAAGGAAACGTCCCTCCCTTTACGTCATTTCATCCCACTTTAATAGTTAGTTTCCTTGCTGGATGGGCCATAATAATCACTGGAAGCAGAAAATGTGCTTACTTGGGTTCATTGTTTAATCCCCATCATTTGTAGCAAGCCAGGGACTTGGCTGGCCTTCGGTACAGTGGGCGAATGAGTTCATTTCTGCAGTCTCTAGACAAGAGCCAGAAGTGGAATTTGCTCTGAATACACTCGTGAGACGGAACTCAACTCTGTCATTCCATTGGAACTATCGAGGTTATTATACCCTTACATTTCATCAACTCCATTTTTCCATGTCTAAGTTTGCTTCTAGCTCTCAAATTCCTTCATTCTACCCATTTCAAATTTGCATCACTGCTATTTCCTGTAATCTCAGTGCTCTTCCCCGGCTGGCCAAAGTCCTGAAGGCCATTAAGTTCATAAAGTTCTTTTTTTTTAACGCATTTTATTTTTTAATTTTTATTTATTTATCTTTTAGAGGGGAAGGGAAGGAGAGAGGGAGAGAAATATCAGTGTATGGTTGCCTCTCATGTGTCCCCTGCTGGGAACTGGCCTGCAACCCAGGCATGTGCCCTGACTGGGAATCGAACCGCGATCCTGTGGTTCCTAGGCCCGCGCCCAATTCACTGAGCTACACCAGCCAGGGCTCATAAAGTTCTTAAAAGCCCTTAAGGTTCTTTCTCTACAGTGTTTCTACCTGTAGGTAGGTGCTTGGGTGGTGGTGCCTCCAGAAAATGATCCGGGTCTCATCTTGTTTTTCACATGAAGAAGTAAATTATCCAGGAAGCAACTATCCCTTTAAAGGTGCCTATGGGAATGTTTGTGACCCAGCTAAAATGATTTCATGGACATCCTCACTCATGACGCAGTTCAACCATTTCAGAATAGAAAACAAAATAAAATAAAAAAACAATGTAAATGTAAGTCTAGTAATGTCTTTTCTATGTCGAATGAGATTTATTCAACCTTTTCTGAACACCACTTCAAGTTGGGGACACTCTTACTTTTTGGCTTTCTGGTCAGTTGAGAGCCCAGAGGGTAGGAGTTTCTTGAGATTTCCAGGGCAGCCCATTTTCTTGTCATATAAGGGTTAAAATAATTTTCTGCCTCTTGCAAAAAAAGGATTTTCTAAATTACTTGCAACAGAGGGCTTCACTCTGTGCATCCTTAGATGAAATTTTACTGTCAACTGTCACTGTGTATCAGCTACTGTGGACAGAAAAAACAACAGACCACTTTCCAGGTGGTAAATGAACTAATTATATAGCTTTATTGAGTTTTTATTTTTATCAACATATTATACACAATTTTTTGAAAAAAATTATGTGACAACCGACTGTGATAAAGCTGTGTGTTCATTCCGAATGGTGGAGCTTTCTTATGTGGCTAATATTTCTCTTTTCTAATAAAGCTTAAAAACATCCCATAATAATTGGATTACCCACGCTTCTGCTTTTTACTCTGACTTTGGAGCAATTTCTTAACATACATTGAACGTGTGGTCTGCAGTACTGGCATTATGCCCTACAGAAGGACAGAAGAAGGTCTTGGGTAGCGTGTAGGTGTCGGGGGAGACTAATTGTACTTCTAGCCAAAGGATAATAGAAAACTCCCGTATGCTGGGATTTCCAATCATCNTTGCAACAGAGGGCTTCACTCTGTGCATCCTTAGATGAAATTTTACTGTCAACTGTCACTGTGTATCAGCTACTGTGGACAGAAAAAACAACAGACCACTTTCCAGGTGGTAAATGAACTAATTATATAGCTTTATTGAGTTTTTATTTTTATCAACATATTATACACAATTTTTTGAAAAAAATTATGTGACAACCGACTGTGATAAAGCTGTGTGTTCATTCCAAATGGTGGAGCTTTCTTATGTGGCTAATATTTCTCTTTTCTAATAAAGCTTAAAAACATCCCATAATGATTGGATTACCCACGCTTCTGCTTTTTACTCTGACTTTGGAGCAATTTCTTAACATACATTGAACATGTGGTCTGCAGTATTGGCATTATGCCCTACAGAAGGACAGAAGAAGGTCTTGGGTAGCGCGTAGGTGTCGGGGGAGACTAATTGTACTTCTAGCCAAAGGATAATAGAAAACTCCCGTATGCTGGGATTTCCAATCATCCTCAGGTTTTTTTTTGATACAAAATGACTTCTGAGGAGTCATCTGCACTTAGCCAGAGTTTTGCAACAATACTTGAGGTTTAGTTGAGAAAAAGAAGAAAGAGGGCAGGGCTTCTGGTTACCATAGTACCCAGAGAAATGCAAAGCAAGGGACATCCAAAGGACAGAGCCCAAGTTAAATAAAGAAGAAGATGTTGCTTCTTGTAATTGCCTTCTTACTGGTGACTAGTATAAACTGTTGGGGGTTTTTTTCCCCTCACCATGCTTTATGTCAAATGTATGGGCTCATGGTTCTGACTCTAAGCCTAACGACATTCATTTCCTCATACATTTTCTATTGGGGCACTTTTCAGCGTTGAAGTTCTTTACTCTTCTTCCTATTTGGAAATATAATGACTCATTTATAGTACTGTTCACTCCCCAGGGAGTGTTAGGTAGGATTTAATAGAGGCTTCGTTTCAACTTGGGGCAGCAAAATAAATGAATAAATAAATCCACCGGGTAGAGACGTTTATGCTGACTTGCGAGGTATTCTTTGGTGTTAGAGACCTTGATGTAGCCATGAAGCTGTCTTACTTTGTAAGGTTTTTGAAACAAGGAATAGGACCAATCCATGAGGACAAGTCATGGCTGTCCTTTGCACCATCTCCTGCTGAATTTGCTAGTCTGGACCCGGAAGAGTTCCTCCATTCACTGTGAGAACTTCCTGTCAAATCCTCTCTCTCCCTGGGGATGAAGCCTCCACGCAAAAGGCCCGTTGGTTTGTTTTGTTATCTTTTGGCTCTTGCCTAATTCTCTGGAATATTTCAGCATTCACATGACTGACGGCAATGCCATATAATGGTGTGTTTTTTTTTTTCTGGTTAGCCTTATAGGGAAGAAATAAAATGTTTTGGATAACGAATATGTGACAATTCACCCCAAAATATAAACATTTCAGATAGACGAATTAAAAAAAATAACCCTAAGTATATCTGCATTGTCTATCTTTTTTGTACAAGGCTGCATGTACGTTGAGTGGCTGATTTTAATGTTCCATTTGTTTCCAGAGGAGCAAAATGTATTGTCCACAGGTAGTCTTGGAGGCAGTTGTTGTTAAGCGACTTTTTTTTTTCAGACCTTTTCAAAGCTTGGTCATTGTCGCTTTATTCCAAGGAGCTGATAGATGTGTCTGAGTCCACCTGGCTGACCCACAGCAGTTTGTGTTTGGAGGAGTGAGATTCATTGGCAGGGTTATCGTTGTGTGTGGCCAGCCACGGGCCTTTGGATGGCCTGTCTTATATTAGCCAGGCATAGATGAGCTTCACTGGAATGGCATTTGGATTCTTGGTCCACAGGAAAGAAAAGCAGACACCTGCCATGGAAGTAGTCGTGGAGTAAAGCAAGTAACCAAACGCTGCTTCTGCCGTCCTTTGCACCAGACCTAAATAAAAGACTGGGGGCTGAGACAGACTCTGAGCGTTCGTTAACCAGACTGGCGATTGGATGGGATTGTAGAGAAGGATCTCAGTCTATCCTTTATCACCCAACCTAGAGCACAAGACTGGTGTCCCCATTTTAGAAATAGTTACAGCGCCTTTTCAGGAGAAAGCCAAGCCTGTGGCAGAATGCTTCGTTTCTTATCACCATTTGCAAGTCAAATGCGTGACTTTGGGCCTGGCTCAGAAAGGTGTTGGATGTGTGCTTTGGTGTGTCGTCATAAGAAACGTCCAAACCTCTAAGGAATGCTTATAAGATTTTATTTCAACCAAACTAAAGACAATGGTCGGGCAGCAACATCGCAGGTGCTCCAGAGAATGACAGTTTTGCAGTTTCTTTTATGCATTTGAAATGAAGGAGGGAAGGAAGGAGGGTTACATGGAGGTGGGAGAAAGCAAGGCGAGGGGTGGGTTGCAGGGCAGTTAGGATTCTGTGCTCTCTTGAGGGCGGTTATGCTAATTTCAAAGGTTTGTTAACCTAGATGCATAAAAATAATGGACAGGGGCTTGCTTAAGGCAAAGATAAACCTTTTACTAGGAAAGTTGCATGCCTGGGGCATGACTCCCCACCATGACCTGCTCAGTTAGGAATTTATGGCCAGATCACCCTCTGGGGTTACTTTCCACAGAAGCCCTTCTCATCCATATATAAAAGGTTAAGTGAATGAATGTCTGAAGGAGGTAAGCTGAAAGTATTTAAGTTCAAAGGCTATTTCTTGTAGTTTTAATTTATGTTTATGTCTCAGCTTTCCATCAGGAATAAAAATACTATCTGTTGGATGTATCAGGAACCGCTTGCAGTGTTTTACACCTAAAAGGTGATGTGGTTTTTCCACACAGTGACCTCACAAAGTAGGTATATTTCTTAGCTCTTTTCTACAGCTAAGGAATCTGAGACCCAGAGCCAGTTGGTGGGGGAGGTGGCCTTCAGACTCAGGGAGTCAGATACCAAAATCTTAACCATCTTATTCAATGCCTCTGAGGGAAGCCAGGTACTTTGTTTTTCTTCATTTCATTTGCAGCTCAGTTTACAGGCATGACTTTGTGCTCTGTATATGTTCCCTACATGGCTAATGCTAAATAGTTTCTTGGGGTAGCTTCCCCTCAGAGGGTGAGTTACGGTGGGACTTCCCAGTTACCCCTCCTATTCTCCACCCAGCCAATAGGTACTGAGTGTTAGACAGATCACAACCTGGAAGTCTTGCTACAGAAAATGAATGAAACAAATAGTGCCTGTACTTTCAGAGCTAATAATCCTCTAAACCAGATTAGATTTATACAAGTTGTCTCACTATAATAACATGGATAAGTGCATAAATAGCCTCACAACCATAAATATTTCATGCAGCAAAGCAGAATATAAAACAAAATGAAAAGGTGATAGACAGATAGATAGACACATAGGTAGACAGCCTTACATGTAAGCAAAGAGCAAAATGAATAAATCAGGAAAAACATTTAGAAAGCATTAGAGAAACTGTCCTAGAAGATTTTTTAGTTAGTTGGAATGTTACAGAATGGTTTCATTTGCAGTATTATTGTTGCAAATTTAGGCAAGTTAATATTCCTGAATATTTTTGGCATAGAGTAAATGCTTAATACCTTTAATTAATATGCTTTCCTCCTTCCGTGCTTTTCCTAACACAGAAGAGATCATTTCTTCAACCCCACTATAGCTTGTCACATGTATTAAATGCTATTTCTTTTCTTTGTGTTTCTAGGAAAATAATAATACCAATCTAATCAGTCTCCATGTTTTCTTAAGACTTTTAAAATGTATTTCATAAAATGTGTGTTTTTTCTTTCAGGAAATATAAATATATATTACATTTTATATATTTGTATTTTTTATATTTATATAATTTCTTATTACTGAGGCCTGTCTGGAAAAAATTCAGCCATTGTTATGTAACAAGAACAGTTTGCCTGAGATTTATAACCTGGCAGCCACCTGGAGAGTGGACTGGAATGCGAGGGTGTCGACAGTGGTGACTTCACTGTACAACAGGGCGGTAGGCACCGTTGAGCGAGTATGTGTACTGTGTGGCCCTTGCATTCAAAATGACTGAGCGAGTAGAACAACAAATCTGCATCAGATTTTGGATTAAGCTTGAACATTCTCCTGAGGAAGCTATTCTGAGGATTCAGAAGGCTGCAGCTATGGGCAACTAACTGGTGATTGGCAACTTCACCAGGACAATGCACTCCCTCATGCATCACGTCTCTTGTAGAGTTTTTTGGCAAAACGTCCAATCACCCAGGTGACTCGGTCCCCCTAGAGCCCGAATTTGGCACCCTGGGATGTCTGGCTTTTCCCTAAACTAACATCACCTTTAAAAGGGAAGACATTTCAGACCATTAATGAGATTCAGGAAAATACAATGGATCAGCTGATGGCCATTGGGAGAACTGTGTGAGATCCCAAGGTACCTACTTTGAAGGGGACTGAGGCATCATTGTCCTGTGTGCAATATTTCTTATATCTTGTATCTTCTTCAATAAATATCTCTATTTTTCATAGTACATGGCTGGATACCTTCTGGACAGACCTTGTATATATTTTTTTTAATTTATTTTATTTTATTTTTTTAAAGATTTTATTTATTTATTTATTTATTTTTAGAGGGGAAGGAGAGAGGGAGAGAAACATCAGTGTATGGTTGCCTTTTGTGCGTCCCCTGCTGGTAGTTAGCCTGCAAGGAACCGGCCTGCAACCTAGGTATGTGCCCTGACTGGGAATCGAACCGCGATCGTCTGGTTCGCAGGCCCCCGCTCAATCCACTGAGCTACGCCAGCCAGGGCTATGTTTTTATTATATATAATATATTCACTTAATATTTTAATTGCAGCATTTTAGCCACTTTTTAAATGCCTACCTATTTTTTCTAGTGTTTCATATCAAAATTTCTAATTCAATTATATATTTTAAAATAGGATATTAAGCAGGAACATTCATCTGTTAAGTTTTTTTTTCCCAATGAATGTGGTTTTTATTTAATAATTTTAATCAGTACAACTAAATCATTAATTCTAGGGTAGAATTTTAAAGCATTGTCAAAGGTACTCATAGTATATTGCAATTAGCATTTACTTGATTAGGTAATTACCAAAAAAATGAACATTTTTTTTTCTGTGTGAACAGTGAAGTTAGTTAACATGTTTTATGGAACTAAAGTGATGATGAAATATAGGTGTTGTGGAAATATAGTTGGAATTGCTATTGCAAACACATTTTATCTTAACTTTTGGAGATGGTGCCTTTCTTTATTGAGACTTTGTTTTAGGGAATTTCAAAAAAATACAGTCTGCAAAATATATGTCTTTTTTTCCTCAGAACAATACTGGAAGAAAAATTATATTGTATATTTTAGACGTGTTAGACATTTGGCATTTATCGGTGTTAAAATGAAAATCCGGTATTTATTTCCTTCATTGAGAATGATAATGGTACATTAATGTGCATGCTATTCCTTTGCTGCCTAAATAAGTATGAAAATCAGTGTTTTAATTCTTATCTAAGATGCATAGCAATCTGTGTTTTAGAAGTTTATAGTTTATTACAGCCTTTTGGTTAATGCAATCCATTTTTTCCGCCCAATTTATAATGGACTTCCAAATCCTATCGACCTTTGAACATTTATTTGACCTGTATTTCAATTTCCTACGACAAGAATAGATGGAACCCTTCTTGAAGTTCACTGTAAATTGGCTTCATTGTCTTTGAAAATTTTAGACCCAATGGTTTTAATCACATGTTGCAGTCATTCTGGATCCATTTTCTCTTGATGGGAATACACGCTGCCACACATCAAGGTGGAGGCCCTGACTTCTCTGCTCCTCCTCAGTAGATTCTTGTCATGAATTTACATATACATACATTTCCCAGAGGCAACATTTACAACATTGACTCGTGACAGGCATGGACCTTGGGCATTTCACATCCAGTAGTTACACGTCCTTCCAGCACAGGGTACTGTTGATTGCCTGTCATGCCCACCACCTCGATTTCATTCCGAGGGTTATTTGCTATTTTAACATATAAGAATCTGAAACATCAAGGTCAATTAATCCAACAGGGCCACAGGATGAGTCAAGTTCAAGTGCAAGTTTCAGGTGCTACTCGAGATAACTGCCACTGAAGATGATGAAGAACTTCGTATTAATGATGGAACCGTGCAGTTAGGATTATTCGTTACTCTGAGTATCCCCACTCCCCATGTTCCCGATTTGTAAATAATTATGAAATCAGAATTTTCAAAACATCTGGAGATATGCTTTCCTCCCTTATTAACACCCCGTATCAGTGTGAGGAAGCATTGCATGGACCCCACAAGCATATGAATAGAAGTAACCCACTGTTATACAAGGAAAAAAAAATCACAAAGGTACAAAAGTTGAGGGCAGATTGGGATAATTGAGCCATTTTATGTAGCAGAATGCCAAGAATAACTTTACGTACTAGAATTTCACATACTTTTTTAAAATACCACAATCTTATGTTGCATTTGTCTTTGAATCTGAAACCTGAAGCTAAATGTGCTTTAATGAAGGTTATGACAGTGAGAAGCATCTCTGATCTCGAGAGTGAGGCGAAGCCGGGTCTAAACACATTTTTCTGCTCTGAACCAAAAAGTTTGTCCCTCAAGAGAATAAGTTAAGTGGAACTCTATAAAAGTCACCCCTGGGTACTTTTAGAAAACATTTATTTGACTTTTTAAACTTTGGAGCTAGCTAAGGAAGACAGAGGCCAAAAATAAATATTTTTCTTATGAAATTAAAATTGCAGAAAAATGTTTTTTTAATATTTGAATTATTATTTAATTAAAAGTAGGTGGGATTTCTGCTCTTAGACGATCACAATTACATATGTAGATAGAATATCTTAAACTTGAATTTTTTTCTCTATGAAGTGTACGTGTTTCCAGTCACTTATTCACTGACAGTTCCTTTTGTGTGACAGATCCCAATTTTATTATTTCTATTTCAGATCCGCTTAACTAGGAAAGGAAATGCAGCATCTTTTTATTATATTGCTATTGATTAAAATAGCATGGTTTATAGAATTCATGTAGGCTTTCTGAAAAATTGGAAGGAGGTGTCCAACTGCAGTTCCAGGACAGAGAAAGAGAGAGAGAGAGAGAGAGGGAGAGAGGGAGGGAGGGAGGGAGGGAGAGGGAGAAATGCTTTAGTTCTAGTATGAGAATTCTCTCTCCTTTACATCTTCCCTGAGCCAGGTATCATTCAGGCTACAACTGCCTTCCTACGTCCACTGGGAACTGAGAGGACCCTCGGTCTGCACTGTCCAGTTATGTCCTACAGCTCTCAGCTATTCACCGAAACATCTAGAAGGGAGATAGAAACACTTTCCTGAATTTAATAAGCTAATTAGAGAAAAACTATTGAACTAAAAAGTCTGAATGAAGACGATGTTTGGAAGCCAGAGATAACTATTAACATGTCTTCCTGGATGTCTGTTCAGTTGGCGTGAGTAGACAGACAGGATGACCTGATGCAAAAAGAAGGCTTGGGTGTAGGTCATATTTAAGTTGTTTTAGTTATCTCCTGCCTCAATGAGTTAAAAATGAAGGATGTCACATAACTATAAAGGGAAATTCAGGGTGAGCTCTAACAGGCATATAATTTGGGAAAGGGAGTTTTCAGTTCAGCAAAACGGCTGAGGAGTGTCAAACAAGGCCAAGTGAGAACGCACGGTGGGAGCTCTGGATTGTGTCTTTCGAGACCCGTGACAGAGCGAGCTTTGGATAATAAGTAAATGATGCGAATCTCCCATTATAGCTTTAACGTCCAGTATTGATTCGGAAACCCTCAGAAACCCTAATAGGACATAGAAAAATGTGCTTGGGATATGTAGGGAGTTCCAAGGGCTGAAGTCTTGGGAACTTCCAGGCACAGAAATCGGAGCAGCTTGGCAGGAATGATAGGAGACCTCCTCGGTTGATCAGGAAAGTCTTCCACAAAGGAGGATGAGCAGATTCTGCAAAACCGAGAATCCTGCTTGAGCCAATAGCAACCAACCCTGGCTTAGATCTGTTTAATGGCTTCAGTGGCTTGATATTTCAGTGGCTTGGTTTGAGGGTAATTAATAACAGAAAACCAAACCAACAGGTCTTCCAAAAAAAACATTTAAGGGGAGAAACCAGAAAAAGGGTATAAAGAACAAACCACATCATTTAAATTTTCTCATACACCAGGAAGGACTTTGAATAATACCATTTTATTTTTTTTAGAGTCTGTATAACTGTTTTAATGTCTTCTCTTCATACCAGCTACCACCTACCATGGGGCTAACAGCTGGAACTCACTTTGTTAAATAAAAAGAGAGGGGTTGACTCATAGAAATAGTGTAATACAGTGGTTGACCGAGGCTGGGGGTTGGAGGGGTGGGAATTGGAAGAGGTTGATAAAAGCGTACATCTCATTTTTCAGTAGATATGGCCAGAGATTAAGCAGCTCACAGAGATGGGGCAGAGAAAATAAAAATAAGTGAACTGAGAAGACGTTTGAAAAAAGGAAGCTGGAGTAGGGCAATGAACTTGAGAGGCAGAGTTCATGTATCTTCTCTCTTTTTTTTTTCCTGGTGTAATACTTTGTGGTTAGACATTTATTGGGTACCCCACAAATCTGTTCTTTGGCACTTTTGTAGTGTGGTTGATTTTGTAGAAAGACATATTCTTTATTCCCCGACACATATGCAGTGTTCCTAATAGCACTTATGGTTTACATTCCAATTAATAGAACCTGATGATACGTATCTCGATGAATGCTGTACAGCTACTTTGCATCCTTGCTATTTTCTTCTGACTCCATTTCTATTCCATGAAATTTTGTGAGCTATATTCTCTCCCGTAAGTGTATTTACATTTCTACCCAGCAAACACTATTTGGGGAAAACAGTATAATTTATTAGCTATTTTTCCCTAAAAATTTCTCCAATGAAATTTTATTACATCCCTGCCCAGGACATATCTGCAGTACTGTTTATACAAACAGTATTTCATGTTATAGTAGGTCACAGTATAAAGTTGGTATTTAGGAAAAAATTCTCATATTTACAGCCATAATATTAAAAGCATAAAATCTAAACGATGAAAATGTGTTTTATTTTCAAATAAGGGCATATATATGGATATAGATATATGCCCATATATATATGCTATAAATATTGTATCTAGAGATGAATTTTCCTCGGAACTTTAAGATCAGCCACACAAAATATGTTCGTATATTATGATCTTTTTTAGAATCTACATTGAGCAGCTATAACACATATTCTTAATAGAGGAGAATGTATTTATTTCATATCATTAGTATCTGCAATAAACCTGCAAATTACCCATTATTTTACTGGGCCTTTGTTTTGTACAGCATCGTGAACATAGGGATTTTCAACCTGTGCTTCACCTGTGTCCTGTGCGTTCGAGCTGCAGTTCCCATGTGAACTGGCATGTGACTTGTTAAACCCATGTTTCCTGACTTCCAACCACAGCGGTCAGAGTCTCCTCCTCGTGGGCGCGAATGCAGAGCCGGCTGCCCAGGGTGGTCTGTCCAGAATCAGATACAGCCCCTGGTCTTTTCGTTGTCGTCAAATAAGGTGGTAAATTGTAAGGATAGGTTAGCCATACCACAGATAAATTTACCCACCGAAGTAACTATGCACTTTTACTTACCTTACACCTCAACACCTGCATGTGACTGCAATAATAGGAAAATAAGCAAGGAACTATAACACTGTGTTATAAGGCTATCAACGATTTAAGGGTGGCGTACTGTAAGCTCTCAGATATGTTCTTTCAGATGTTGAGAACCTTAGATGCAAGTACATGTCTCCACATTATTATATAGAAACATTAAAATGAGGGAAAGCCATTTAGGATGTGAAATGATTGAAACTGCTGGCCAGCAGTGAGCATTTTGAAACTTACAAATTTTTAACAATGAATTCAAATACATTTTTTATTTTAAATTTTATTTTATTTTTTTGTTTTTTAAATATGAATCTTTGAATACTTCACAGCTTCAGATCCTTGAATTTATATAACTTAACCAAAATGCGATTAGATTATACAGTATATTTGTATAATTTTATTTTTTACTTTTGCTTTATTTGAATTACCAAAGTAAACCTTTATTAATTACTCCACTATGCAATATATTAATACCTTGGCATTTTTTATGTTTGTATGTCTCATGGAAGTTACCCATACAGGAATAAAACATTTTGAGCTCTTAATGAATTTTATTTGCTACCTGTATTTGTCATTTTTACTTTTTTGTTAGAGGCATGGCTAGATAGTTTAGTCAACTCACGGTAAGGTTTTAACCATAGTATTCACAAAATTTTTGAAAAATTAATTATAATCTTTTCATCATTATTAATTATGAGATTCACAAAATAACTGGAGTGACAATTTAATAATTACCTATGGCTATTTACTACCATACTCAGATGAAATAATTATATATCTTAATCAAATAAAGTCATAATCATCTGATAGTAAAGTGGCTTCCTTTTATTTTATTACTATTATATGAGAATTAGTAACAATTTGTGGACATTAGGCTAAAGTTTTGTTACTTTAGCTCTCTGTCACTTTGTAGTAAAACTTTGAAACACTATTTCAGATCACATAAGTTCACTATTTTAAAATTTGATCAATCTCTAGTTAATACTTTTAATTGAGGGGCATTGATCATTAATGAGCTGAAATGTTATCTTTACCCTGAACTAAATATAGATTTGAAAATAGATGTTCTCTTTATTTTTTTGTAGAACTTTTGCTTAGTGCATTATTATTATTTTAACTTTTAAGTTTTGCCAGGCTGGTGGATTGAAAACGATACAATGTATTTGCTTATTTTTATTGTATTTTTTCCATTACCGTTTAGTCCCTTTATACTGCCTCCCCCGCAATCACCACGCTGTTGTCTGTGTCCATGCGTCCTTCCTTTCTGCTCGATCCATCCACCCCCTCACCTCCCCAACCCCTTATCTGTCATCCTATTCTCTATCCATGAGTCTGTCTCTATTTTCCTTTGTTAGTTCATTTTGTTCATTTCAAAAAATTCAAGAGAAGGGAAGCCTCCCAAACCCAGACTAACGCTCAGGGTAGGTGTTACCTTAAAATGACAAAAAATACCTACCAGCGACAAAGCCCCCCACAAAATAAGAACCCAAACAAGAACCGGTATAAATCTAGTTTTTAAAAGCCATAGTGAATATTCCACACTATTGAATAATACCATTGAACAAAAGAAAACCCCTTAAAAAAAACTTCTTCCCAAACGTGAAGTAGAACCCTGACTACTCTTAGCCTCCAGAATGTCAGTCAGTGTATTTCTGATTTATGTTTAAAGAACAGATACTCTTTGAACAGGTGTGTTTTGCTCCTGAATATTCTCACTTCATGTAGAATCAGCACCTGATGTGTATTTGTGATTAATTTTGGATGGAAGGAAACAGTGAAAGGGTGAGAAGCTGGTGGCAGACAGGCTGACCCAGGTTACACACACCATGTGACTTTGAATGCCGGCCTGGGTAAATCTCATGCACATCCCTCTGACCTGTCCCTTTGATCAAATGCATTGTCCCCAGCCACCTTTGCAATGCCATCTCCCAAGTTCAAGCTCAGTCTCTTCCCCCAGACAACTGTAGGGACAGCCTAACTGATCTCTCCACATCACTTTTAACATCTTCTAATCCACTTTCCCAGAGTGATATTTCTGCAGGGTAAACCAGCTTGCCAAATTTTTTCCCATTAGTCACGCATCTCTCTCAGAATAGAGACCGAAGTCCCTGGAGTAACTGCCAGGCCCTGCAGGACCGGGCCCTGCCCGCCTCCCCAGCCTCCCTTCATGGCTCTGACCGTCAGTCTCAGCCCTTCACTCCTCTCTCATTCCCATCTTTCCCGCGTGGCCACTTCTTTCAGGTCCTGGGACACACCACACCGGGTCTCTAACTTACTTGGAATTCACCTTGCGTTTCAATGGCTGTCAATCCTCGCTGCCTAGGTAACTTTTACTCCTCCTCTGCATCTCACCCCGCACCCTAGTCCCCCCAGAAAGCCTTCCCCAGGCCCCCCAACAAGTTCCAGGTCCCTCTCTGACAGTGTGCCCCGCACAATGGTCCCATCTTTTGTCATTAGCTGTGTGTTAAGGTTGCACGCATGTGACTTTCTGAGCAGAGAGTGATTGGCCTGTCCAGCCAGCATCTACTCCAGAGGAAGTATATTTCTCTCTCTTTCACACTGAACATGTATTTCCCTCCTCCCATAAAAAGAAAAGCAGGAGAAAGAGGAAAAGACGTGGAAGTCACCCCCATGTCTGCCAATAGATACATGAAGAAAATGTTGTTATGTTACAAATATACAAGGGGATATTATTCAGCTTTTAAAAAAGAAGAGCATTCTATCACATGTGACAACACAGATGAACCTTGAGGGCACTGTGCGAAGTAAAATAAGCCAGTCTCCCAAGGACAAATACTGCATGACCCCATTTCTGCTGTAGAAGCAGAAAGAAGAAAGTCGGTCACCAGGGGCAGGGGCGGGAGAGATGGAGTCTTGCTGTTCGATGAGTATAAGGACTCAGTTACACAAGATGAAAACCTTCTAGAGATCTGCTATACAGCATTGTGTCTGTACTTAACAGTGGTGTACGGTTCACTTCAACGTTTGCTAAGAGGATGTGTCTTATAACGTGTTTTCCCCCACAACAACAACAAAAAATAGAGTAATAAGGATTTTGAGAGATCAAACCTGGTCCCAGCGCCCATGATATGAGTAGATGGACCAATCCGAGCGAATCAGAGGCTTCCCTCACGATGTGTGGAATTGGAACAAAGCCCTCTCTGGGAGATGAAGCAGGTGTAGAGAGTCGTGGGTGGGATCAGCATGCAGAGTTTAAGGGAAGAGCTGTGCAGATGGGCTGGCGGGCATTGCAGTGCACCCTGTACATCAACAAAAACTCTACTTCGACAATGTAATCCAGACATTTGGGTTTCCCTCCAGGGTGGGCTATCAGTCCTGAGTAAAAATAATGGCAGCATCCACAAAAACCGTATGTTACGAGACCTAAGACTCCACGAGGCTGGGATCTTGCCTGCTCCGCAAAGGTGGTACTGAACAAAAATTAGTGAAATGAATACGTTTATTGCGAGGGTCAAGTCCTTGGTAGATTTCTAGGAGACATAGCCTGTAATTATGTCTTTGTTCTGATGTGGGCTGAATGGAATACATTCTTGAGATATTCCAGGGTGGCTGAATTTAAAGGGGAAAAAAATGTGCATGTAATGTTCTCTGTGAATTTCTAAAATTATGCATGCAGAGAGAAAACAATGAACAAAATCAGGTGACAAAGGAGACAAACTAGGCAGTGAAGTTTGTGAAGTTTGGACAAACTGGATTTTGTGTTTGAAATAGAGATTCAGGTGGGCTTGAATAGACTTCTAAAGGGTAAATATTTCCGACCTGGCTGTGTGTACAGGGGATGCTGGCTGACCTTTGCCCTGGAAGAACACCTGCAAACCCATTGTTCTGTAAATGGGTAGATATCACTGCAACTCCAATGAGCTCTTTAAAAGACAAGATGCTAATTTTGCAAAAATAGTTATAGACGTTCCGATCCTCTGGTGCTTAGATTCGCAGCTTTCCCCCTTGATGAGTTATAGATCACTGCATACCACGGGCACTGAGACATAAAATGGGTTTTACATACATTGACGTGCTTTTTGGTAAGGTATTTTGAACACCACTTTGAAGCATGATTTGGGTGAGGGGAGCACTGCCTGGGCCCCTGAGGTCGTCTCACGTGACCCCAGAGCCAGGGCTCCACCCACCTGTAGCCCTGACTTCACTGCCCTCATCACAGGGCCAGGTTTCTTATTTGCAAATCAGAGAAAATGCTTGCGCCATGCACGCCTGGAAATACGTCTGAATGAAGGGAAGATTAGCGTTGTGGGAGTCCCTTGTGATCCTTCTAGCAGCGTGGGGCTAAGGACCGGGGAAGGGTGACAGGAAGACAAAGCCCTCATTTGATTTAATTCAGTCAAAGCTGGACAGAGGACCCAGACAAGGTTTAGATTAGATTTCTCCAGGGCACATGAGAGACCGCCTTCCGGCTGTGAATGATGCCAGCTCAGGCCATGTGTTCCTTCTACCATTTGAGAGATTTATGTCGCCTCCTTCCCTCCAAAGTGCTGAAGGCCCATGGGGGAGAAGTTTCAAGTTACGGCAGCCATTTATTGTAGTTGCCTAGCGAAGCCAGAATGCCTTATCGAAGAGACGGGGCTGTAGGTCCCTGTGATGTCTAGCCTTCACTAGGGATGGCTAAGTGACATAGACCTCAGAGTTTGCACCCGTTGATAGAGCTGGTGGATTTCATGTAGCTCCTCAAATAGTACTATAAACTATTCTTAAAGGCAAAAGTAAAAGATTTTAGTGTCGTCCTACAGTAAACGTTAACTTCCGGGGTGACTGCCTCGTCCGCGCCTCGTGGAAATGGATGCGTTTTCTGTCCCTTGTCAGGTGGACTCGCTTTTCCATCCCAAGCACGTGGAAGGGGAGACCCCTCTGTTGGAACAGGCCACACAGCATAGCCGCTTGTTGACAAATCAGGGCTGTGCAGTCACACGGACTGGGTTTTACACAAAGTAACAAAGCAGAAAAACCAACAAAAAGGGCCATTTTCATTGTAAGTCATGGAAAAAGGCAAAATAGAGCCACAGAATGGTAAAGGAATGGGACTTTTTTATGATATGGAATGAGGACCTCGGGCTGGTTACTGTAGGCCCCTAATGCATGAGGAAGAGGCAGGAAAGGACGTGAGCAGTTACCATATGGCGCTAAGACAAGAGAGGGCCCAGCTCAGTGAGGGATCGTTGCTTGCTGCCCTTGGTCAGCACCATATCCCCCTTCTCCAGGGGGTATTTTCTACTTAGAACTTGGTGGGTGGGCGGTATTCTTGTGCATTTCTCAACATCCCAGCAGAGGAATAAAGAAAGAGGTTTCAGTACTGCCGAGGGACCTAAAACAAGGAGTGAGGAAGACCCACCACACATGGTTGGAAGCAGGTTATTTTCTATCCATGGGGAAACAGTGCTTGAACAGGGCTTCTGGGGCAGCTGGGCAGGTGGGAAGTCTCCTCTCTGGTAGGAATCTCACAGCCTCCTCTGTGAGTGGTCTCATCGGGTCCCACGTGAAGGGTTTTTGTTGTTGTTCTATTTCTCTTTGTGCATATCCAGTGTGTAAGAGCTTTCAGCTACCCAGGTGAATGACATCTACACATTTCCCGAGGGAAACGCTTTCAACAGCAGCCTTGTAAAGAAACGCAAGGTGTCCTGATCTCCCCTTCCTTCTTTTTGGAGTTTGTAAGAGGTGAGATGGTGCTCACCTCTGCCAGCATCAGGGGCCTGTCCATGACCTTGAAGGACAAGTATTCGGCAGCCTCTTGTATTCGTCCAGCCTTCTAAGTGGGTACACAGAGCTTTGTTGTCTGTGCAGACAAACCTCAGGCATATTAGCTGTCTCAACTATCAAACATGCCCGCCTTTGTATTTCTGTGAATGTCCTGTTTGCAGTACAAGGCACAGAGTGTGTGTATCTCTGTGTATGTTGGGAACTGACACAAAATAATACAGGTTAGTAACAAGTTTGGTGTCTTGTATTAAAGGGAAACTAATCCATGGACTGGGACAGTACAGTGAATCACGGGAAGTGGAGCACTCTTCCCAAAGGATTTGGGGCAAGAATGAGTTGATTTTCCTGTGTTTTAACTTTTCTATCACCGTTGATGGACAGTGCTCCATTAGTTTCAGGTGTACAACATTGTGATTAGACATGAAAAAATAAAAACGTGCATATCGGCAGTTATAAAACAGTCATGGGGATATACAATACAACATGGGGAGTAGAGTCAGTGATACTGTGTAAGAATGAGTTTTGTAGCGTGTTAGAAGAAGAAGAGTGGAAAGAGGGCAGGATTGGCTAGCCGGTCAGGGATTTCCTCCTAAGGCCCCAGGGCCTGTTTTCTAGGGTCGGCTAAAGGAGCCAAGACTAAGTTGGAGGATGGTGATTGGCTCAGTTTCCACGGCAGATGTTTCCCCTGAGTTTTATTGGCGATTCTGGCTGGGCCTCGGCGGTGGCTTCCACGTTGTGGATCCTGATATATTTACAACGACAGACATTCTCAGTGGTCATCAAGTAAGAGCTTAAAGGATTTGAAGAAGAAGGTGGTGTCCACATGGCTGTCTCGACGCCCACCCCTGGATTACAGGTATGTTCTGTCTAATTTACAGTGTTTTGGAGTTCACTGCGTGTCTGCTTTGGAAAGTTGAGGTACTTCCTGTGAGTATCAGAGACTGTGGCTGCTCTTGAGAAACTGAAACTCTGGCCAGACTGGACCTGCCTTTCCAACAGGCCAGTACCTGGAAGGCGCTGGCTGCCCCCAGCTTGTGCCTGTGGAGGGGCGTGGGGAGGACTCTTCATTTTTCCACCATCTGGCATCAAGTTACCGCCTCACCCCCAGCTTCACCCTTGCATCTGGTTCCTGCCCTGTTTCCTTTTGAATCGCCACCCTCTAGGATGCATAAGGGGCGGCTGAAAGGTGGTAGGAAGGAGTGGGATGAGGGGACAGTTTCCAGGGACTGGGGCAGGAGGGCTGGGTTTGGCAGTAGGTGGGCTCTGGGACCCAGCCGCAGGGGCATGGGGAAGCGCTTTCCAGCAACACCCCCCTGCCTCACCCGGGAGCAGAGCACCTGTCTGGAGGGTCCACCTGTTGTGGAGAGGAACGCTTTTAAAAGCCTTTATCCTTTAATTTCTACTTTTTATTGAATGTATTGGGGTGTCATTGGTGAGTAAAATCATGTAGGTTTCAGGTGCACAATTCTATAACACATCATCTGTATATTGTATTGTGTGTGCACCACCCTAAGTCAAGCCTCCTTCCATCACCTTTTATCCCCCTTTACCCTCTTTTTCCTCCCACACGCCCTTTTCTCTCTGGTCATCACCATGCTGTTGTCTGTGTCTGTGGGATTTTTAAAGCTTCCGTTGTGCTGAATATTAGCAACATGCTTTTATAGGACAGATTCATGTAGGCTTTCCACCCGACTTTGTACCATAAATACAATTTGCAGTGAGAGGAAGTGAGGAAAGTCTCCCATGAGGGAGGAGGGGACTGCGAGGGCTGGTTTTCATCGTGAGGTCAGCATGTCCATGAAGCCTGGTAGTTTGCAACAAGGCTGCAGGTAGAAAACTCAGAGCTGCCAGCCTTGGTTCCTAAGAAGCAAAACCCCAGAGCCCAGGGAGAAGTGACCTGCCCTGTGAACACGCAGCTTCAGAAGAAAACCTGAGCGCTTCACTCAAGGAAGAGTGGTGGGTGTTCAAATTCTTCTCTGAGTTTTTTTGATTCTGTTTACTTATAAGAACAGGAACCAATCCCAGGTGTCTTGTGTTTTTACTTCAAAGTAATTGGATAGGTACACCTTAAGTAAAATGTCTTTATTTGCCACTGCAAAAATATTACACCTAGTAGAATGAAACTGTAATGGTTTTTATTGCCTAAAGAAAAATTAAATGTAAGGTTTAATGAACTCTGTGAAAATTATAACTGTGCTCTTAATGGAACCAATTCTGATTTCCATTAAATATACCTGTCGTACTTGACCCATGAAGTTGGAAGTCCCTGTAATTAAGACTTTCCCCTTTGCAATCACAGGGAAATCTCTATATTTTACCTCCCTTACGTTTACAAAACCCTGTTAAAATCTTTGGGTCACCAAAGACTTTTGTTAATTCTCACTTTAGTAGTCTTTTTTTTTTGTATTTCCAATGAAAAGAAAAACTACAAATAATGTTTTCATATCTGGAATGTTGCAAAATTGTCTAAAACTATAAAATTACATTGTGCTTGTTTGTTAAGAAGTCAATATAAATTCTTTCAGTTGATGGTAATGATTGTCCATTCGCCTCAATAAATAATTTCATAATTATATTAGGCTGTTAAATTCTGTTTTAGAGATTGGACATTTTGTGATAGTCTATAAAATTTAAAGACTTCTATTAAAAAATCACATAGCAAACATCTGAGTTGCAAAGTAACACTGAAAGGCTATCCATTGCATTATTTATATTTCCAATTATTGCTGTTGGATAAATTGATCATTTTATTTCTCCTCATATGACAGACTTCAACCAGCATTTATTTTACTACGTATAACATGGAAATTTAGATAATTCGATCTCACTGCGTTGTCCAAGTTCAAATTTATATATTATTGCATTTTGAATATTGCACTGTTAGGATGATATATAAACATTTTATTGCCAATTTAACTGTAGGGATTTTGATATAGTTTGTTATCTAAAAACAAAGTACCTGTGTAGCCACTCAGACTTATAACCATAACCTTTTGTAAGGTGAGACACTGTCTTAGAGTTTTGGTTTTATGCCCTTGGGGTTAATTGTGCGTCTGTTCACCAGGAATCATTTTTATTCCAAAATATACTCTTTCTACTGTCTTTCAAAAATGGCAAGTTACGATCACATGAGTCCCGCCATTTATGCTTTTGACTCAAAGTCAGCAATGACTCAGTTGCCTACTATCTCTGTTGCCTAGGCTCGAAAACTGTGAGGCACAACTCCCAGAATTCCCCCAAAGAGAAGACTGATTTAAAAAAAAAAAAATAAGGTTGTGGCATCCTGCACCCTGATTTTAGAAAAGCTAAATAAGGATAACTTGGATTGTATCCTCAAATATCACACAACGGACTCACCTCATGTGTGGACAATACGTTTGACACTTGAGGAGAGTTAGGGGACAGATGAAGAGAAGGAGTTCTTTACTCTGTCTGCTCACATTCAACTACCCTAAGGCACTTTCGTTCTTCCCTGCCCTTTAGTCCTGTAGGATGTCACTGAACCAAAATATGTATCTGGGTGAGGCACGCTGTACTGTCAGGAAGTACAGCTACTCAGAGAAGCTTACGGGTCCTTATGTCAGTTTTGTACTTGAGTTATAGTTACTTTACTAACTAGTTATCTTTTTCACATCTACGGGGACCGGAGAATGAGATGTAGCAGCAATGATTTCGCAGCGCCATTTGTAAACGGAATTTATGTTGCAGATTTGCATGTTAACTGCCCCTGTGGCGGGAGAGCTCTCAAAGAGAGCGTGTTTATGTCGTCATTTGTGGTTAAATCGGAACTCTAAAGCAGACCCAAGTTAAGCATGTAGACGTTAGATATTTTTCCAAAGTCAAATACAGATTGTTCACTTACCATTGAAGTTATCTGTCTCTGTATTCTTGCCTTTTGGGGGAAGCTATTAGGAGCAAAATGGGATAATTTGGAATCATCTCTCTTTTGCTAACTATGTAGTTTAAAAATTTGAGTTTGGGGAGCATTGTTATGAAAAGTACATATTTTAAAATTCATGATTAGTTAAAAGAAGGTCTGGCGTTTAAAAGGAGCCACAAGAGGCAATTTAGATATAAAGGTATACATATTTAAATATACCATGTGGTTACTTATTAGATACCCAGCCATTCTGGTCAGATAAATGAAGATCACCTTTGCCAGAAATTCCGACTTATTCATTTAACATGGGAAGGTGGGGTGTGTCCCAGGCAGCAGGCTCTGCCCTGTACTGCCAGGTGCAATGGTACAAGGGATGCTCAGGATGCTGTTCTTAAAGTACTTTCCTTGTAATGTAGAGAGAGACAGGCAGACAGACAGATAGGCAAGAAAATGGTCCAGAGAATAGACAGTGTGCAATCCTGGAAATACATGAACTGGTAGGTTTTAGTCCCACTTTTCACTGTCGCTTAACTTCTGAGACATTCCTGCTCATCTGTGAGAGGGCATTAGAATACGCAATGGTCCTCTTTTAAAGGACATTCAGCGAGGGTCCAGAGAAGCCCCGAGCCCCAAGCGCAGGGTGGGGAATCTCAGGAGTTCTCAGGAGATCCAACCAATCTGCATAGTTCTGTTGCACTCTCAGCAAACTCGGGGATTACAGGACCCATTTCAGCGCTCACGGAAACACTGGATAGAATCCTGATGGTGTCTTTAAGAGAATTTTTAAGTTGTAAACTTAAACCATAACCATTTTCAATAGAAAGGGAAGAAAGTAAATAGAAAATGAAATCCCTGTGCGCTTCCTTTACGACGTAAGTTTTCCTCCTCAGAGGTAATTACTACCAACTGTCAGTTTTGCGCTATTTGATATAGCCTAAATAGTTGTAGAAATGACTTCCTTTTTATTTTCAGAAATTGAAATTGGGTCAGAAAATAGAGTCACCTGCCACTTTTTCTTTTTGCTCAATGACTTTCTTAAATCAGTAAATAACTTATACATATAAATGCATCGATGATGTAAAACATATACATGCAATATATATTTATCGTGAGGTACACAAATATTCTGAACATAGAAATGAAAATTCTTCGATACCTTTCTTTTTTCCTCACCTGCAACTCCTAGAAAATCAACGCCATATGAGAATAATAGAGAATCTTTTATTCGTTGTTATAATTGAATTGTTATTATTGTTAAGAAAATGTTATTGTTTGAATTATATTCCCCCAAATGCTGACAAATAAAGTCAGTACCGAATGAAGTTATTCTTACATACCGTATACAAACAGATACGAGCCAGGAACAGTTGCTGAGAAAGAGGAAGTGGGACTCTTACCTAAGTTTTTCGTAGCTTCTTACAGCAGAAAAGTTTTTTGACTAATATTTGTAGCAATGAGGAAGAGGAAACTGAGGCAGCTATCAGCACATGTTCCCTGTGCTAGTTTTAACTTTTCTTTTGTATCTCTTGTTGATTGTATTAATCTTCATGTAGACCGGTGCCAAACTGAGTTAATGGTGGTCCGCACGCAGGACAGAGCTTTAAATAATTTGTGACTATTCCATTCTGTGGTGTATTACTTTAGTGTTTGATGAATTCTGGGGTTGTTGATGTAGCAGTGTAAGAAAACACTTAGAAATCCCATTGCAGTAAATTTCATCTGATCCTTTGGGATTTCCCAGCTTTCAGATTTCCACGCTTTAGAATGCCTACTGGGGCTATTAATAAATACATAAAAACTCACTCTGCTATGGTTCTCTAGAAAAACATAACTGATAGGAAGTAGGTGGTGTGTATAGAGAGAGAGGGACAGAGAAGAAGGGCAAGATGAAAGGAGGGAGGAATGGAAGGAAGGAGAGAGGGAGATTGATTGATTGATTGGAAAGAATTGGCTCATGTGATTATTGAGGCTGATGTGCCCAAATCTGAAAGAAGGCTGGAGACTAAGGGGACAGTAGATGTTCCAGTTCTCTCGTCCTTGAGGGAAGTCAGTCTTTGTTCTAAGAAGCCTCTGATTGGATGGGACCCGCCCACGCTATAGAAGGTGACCAGCTATGCTCCAAGTCTACTGGTTTAAATGTTAATATCATCTTAAAAATATCTTCAAAGAAAAGTCTAGTATAGTATTTGACCAAATGTATGGGTACCATGGCCTAATCAAGTTGACACATAAAATTAACTATCACAGCCCTGTTCTCTAGGGAATACTCTCATAACTTCATTTTATCAGTTCCAAAAATATGATGGTAGATCCTTACAGAACATTTTACACGTGACTATTGAAGTGGATATGCAAAGTTAGCCAAATTGCAGAATTTGAGGAGCAGACCCTGCAAAACGCCCTGACTTCTGACACCAACTGCAAGTGTGGGGTGGGGAACAGCCCCCAAACCACCCTTGATGTTGGTAATTTACCAGAAAGTCTTCAGGAGTTCACGGTGAGTTTATTATACTCGTGACCGTGGTATATTGCAGGGAAAGTGTTGTAGAATAAGACCAGTCAAGAAACAGATGACTGAGGGACAGCAGAATCTGGGAGGATTCCTAACACAGAACTGCTGGTCACCCTCCCCGCATTGGGTCAGGCCTTCTCTTGGCTGTGATACGTTTCAACAGTGGACACCCACCTGGGCGTGGTGTTCAGAGTGTTTGCCAGGGCTTCGTGAAATAGGCAAAGGCAATTGAATGATTGCCCACGTGGTTGAATTCAGCCTCCAGTCAGCCGCTCCCCTAAATCACACGGTTGGTCTTCCTGGCACCCTAACACTGCTGGGTATGGTCAGTCCTTCCTCGAAACAAAGATAATTCTGTTGGGAATGGCAGAGTTTGTCTCTCCCAAGGACAAGGACCAGACAGACCTCCCTTTAGACAAGGCCCATTGTTTAAATGCAGAGTCAGGTAATGCGATACCTTATTATTGGGAGACAAAGGAGCAGCAATGAAAAAGTTTTCAGACAAAAAGCCACTAAGTAAACAAAGAAACGTGGTGTAACAGAGAGGTGTTCACGCTAGACACTTAACTTTGCTGAGTTTCGCTTACTAGCTCCAGAATCTGAGAACATCAGATCAAATAAACGTTGCTGTTTTATGATTTTTGTGATGTTACAGGGCCTGCGGAAACTTAACCTATTTCTCTTTCCCAATCTCACAAGTAACTTTCCGTTGTTGGAAAATGCCAGGCAACTTGTCTCTAGCCCAGTTATAGGAACCTCACCTTCAAGCTTGAGGGCTCTGAATCAACATAGCCTTTCCCTTCAGAAGGAATTAATGTCAAAACTTCACTTGCCTTTACGAGTGTCTCTTTCAATGAACGCCGTCCATGCCTCGCTGTCTCACTTTCTCCTCTAAAATGTCTTTGTCCTCGCTGTTTTAGCCAACCTCACTAGATCACTAGAGAATGACACCATAATGAATTTGGTTTTTTTTTAAAAGGGTGGGGTCATTGTTCCCTCAGTCCCATTTTTAAGATTCCATTATTGAGGTGAAAGAGTTTCTGAAGAAGAGTTTGCTAGCAATGTTGATATTGGGCAGGAATCTAAAAATGGCAGGATCCTGCCAACAGGAAACTGTCACAGTGGGGTGGGGTATGAGCTGTGCCCCCAACAAACCAAAGTCTCCTCTACCCCAATCCTTGTGGCTGGTTGTCCATTTTTCCATTGAATGTTCCTATCAATAAGGAGCTCACAAAACTGCGTGGTTCATTTTACAGTAGCTCAAACCCTAAAAATGTAGTGTTCATTGGATTAGAATATTTGAATTGATTGATGGAAGATGCAGAATGAATGGAAGAACTGCCCCTGGGTTTTGTTTTATTGTTGGTCAAATGGCGTTCCTAGAACTTTGTGGGCTCTCACATGTCTTTGGGGATGCAGTGACGAATGAAGGAAAGAAGAAAACCTGCGCAAGCTTGTGGGCTTATATATTCTGAGGGTTATCATTGTCATTTTTAACAGTTTATGACAACACATATATCATCTTATATTATGCAAAGACTTTTCTGCACTTATGTGAAGGATTTGTGGAGGGAAATGGACTTCGAACACGAAAAGGCGATTATAGGGATAGAGTAGAGAAAGGCGTTGTGTCAAGAGGAGTAAAAGTGAGAAAAGGAATTTTGATCTCATAGAGAAATACTATAACATTGGCCATGTGCTATGCCTGCTCCTAAAATGATGAAACCTGATATTGGAATCTCTTGCTATTGACTACATTTCTCCTTCCTCGACTATGTACAGAATGTTATTGACATAGAATTTGAATGAGCTATCCCAAAAGAAAAAGTGGGCTGTCAATTGTTATTAAAAAGGTACAGAGATATAGTGAAAGCATACTATAGTGAAGACATGAAAAATTTAAACAAAACTCCCATGGCTCTTGCCTGACTAGCCTCTAATCCATTGATCTATAATCATCAGTGAGAATCATATGAATATGTACATATACAAAAGTTTTCACGACAAGCAATTAATTTCCAATTAAAATGGAATGTTACAACAGGTAAAAAGTGTAGGTAAGGTATAGTATTATTAAAACAATCATTTGACTTTAAACGGTCATTTAAATATTATTCATCTAAACATTTTAAGAGTACTCAAAACAGCTAATGTTCTAAATATTTGTAATTTTTAGGTAATGTGCCATTTTCAGAATTTTTCAAAACATGATAAAAACCACCTACGTGTATTAAAAGTCAAACCACCCTTTATTCACATGCAGCTATAAAAGCGAACCTAAGAGCATCCACTTCAAATGTGTACGTAAGACAATGTACAGCAGCCGCCAGGCTCCCTCCATGGAATCATTGACTCTGTGTATCATTAATATCTTCTGTAACTTTTCTGAGCTTGTCCAATTATATACTCAAATACATCAATAAATATGTACGCCGGTATAGATAGAGAATAGATTTTTTTATACACGTGGACCTTTATATACAGGTGCTTTTTTTTCAGTGAGGTCTGTTCATATTAGCACATAGAGATTGACTTTATTTTTCTAAACAAAAGTGATATCAAATGGGTCATTTCCTTATGAAGGAAGTTTTATATGTTTGTTGTCACAAACAATATTGTCGTGAATGTCCTTTTGCATTGAATTTATTGGAGTGACGTTGGTAAACAGAATCGTACAGGTGTATATCTCAACAAAACCTCATCTGCACACTTAGTCATGCACCCATCGCCCCAAGGAAAGTCCCTTTCCGTCCTCATTTATGTCCCCCTTGCCCTCCCCCCACTCCACTTCCCCTCTGGCTATCGCAATACTGTTGTCTAAGTCTATGCATGTGTGTGTGTGTGTGTGTATAAATAAATAAATATTTTTTAATTAATCCCTTCACCTTTTTTTTTTACCCAGCCCCCTCTCTCTTTCCCTCTAACCATTGTTAATCTCTTCTGTGTTCCTATGCTTCTGTTTCTAGTTTGTTTGTTAAATTATTTTGTTCATTAGATTTTACATATAAGTGAGATCACGTGGTATTCATCTTTCTCTGACTGGCTTGTTTCACTTAGCATAATATGCCACCAAATTGAAAGACTGTACGCACCTCTGTGTTCATCGCCATGATGAACAAAGCCAAGAAAAGAAAAGCATTGAACTTGGCCACCAAGATCTGGAAGCAGCCCAAGTGCCCAGCAGTAGATGAGTAGATAAAAAAGCTGTGGTACATTTACACAGTGGAATACTATTCAGCCATAAAAAGGGAATCTTACCTTTTGTGACAGCATGGATAGACCTGGAGAGCAGTGAACATTCTTATACATGTATCTTTATATTCTTGGGTAAAAATATATGAAAAAGCAAGACACTGAAGTCCCAGCTTTATTCTCTACCCTCAGAGAGGAGTTTGTGTACCATGTTGGTCTTTCTCGACTCTACAGATTCTTTCTTATCGGACCTGAAGACTGTGCTTCCCTTTTCCCATTGGACACCTACCTCTCCCTGAAAGGGGCTCTCTCGAGTGCTTTTGGGAGAGGATCAACTTATAATGGCGTAACAAAATGGCCATTAGTACGATTGTATGTTTTTCAGGTTACGCATACTATGCTCATTCAGAAATGAAGTTGGTTCATTCATATCTTAGCAATTTCCTAAATGTACTGTGTCTGAATTATATGTAGTTTATCACAAGATAAGAGGGATGAGACGTGGATCCAAGTCACTTAAGAAAGTTTCTGTCTTTCACCCTCTATATATTCTATGAAGAAAAGACTATTATAGCATGCATACACTTCTTGTTCAGTTTCCTTCAAAATATATCCAGTGTTGGTTATTTAATCTTGTAGTTAAAAACCTTTTGATGGGTACTTTCCTTCCTCATTATTTTATATCCTTTCCTTTCAATGCTCTCATCTCCAGGGCATCTTTTCCTATTATAGTTCACATTTCATTTCTTTAGCCTCTCTTTGGAAGGAAAAATGGCCATTTATGAACGAATATTTTTGAGCCCTGCATCCTTTAAACAGTTAGTGCACATTCTAATTACATTTGAGCTGAAACTCCACATGAGGATTTTTTCTGCCTGTGAGTGTTTCTGTCGCTGTTTTGCTTCTGTTTATTTTTCTGAAAAATGAATAGTGCATTCCTCTCCCACCAGCATGTTCTGATTAATGGCTTTATTGTCATTCGTTAACTCTACAGGGGAAAATAGTGCGGTTAAACTTAAAGGAGGACAATGCCAGCAGGGAGCACACGAAGGTCAGGAGGGCTAGAGAGTTAAGCAAGTGACCGCTATGCCTGCGTCGTCAAAACGTCATACACGTCACTTACAAACCCAGGATATCTGTGTTCTAGTCTTTGAGTAACCACCTGACTTGCAGCCCTTCAACGGGGGGACATAAGTGACCGTGACACATGTCAGTAATGACCATGACCATTATCCAAATGCTCTAGGTCATGCTGATGGGCCTCCGCTTGCCTCAACCCCTTTCTCCCAGGCTGGGCTGATTTGCATATTAAGCAAGGGTTAGTATGCTCAGCGTCACTTAAAATCCATATGCAGTTCTAACAAACAGTTTGAGAATAGAATGGAAGGCAGTTGTTTTCTTTGTATCTTCAGGAAAATTTCTCCAGCAGAACAGTCAGAGCACAGGCTTTAAAGTCAGGCACACCTGAGACTGAACTTAGATAAAACAGCTGTTAAATCCATCACCATAATATGTCGGAATCACTCGGAATATTCACTGGAGATCAATACCTTTCATACCTCCCTCAAGGAGAACTTGGGAGAAATTTCATAGAGGACTCTCGGTCGGTGGTGATAGATTGAAGAAATTCAGTTTCAGAGTTAATCTCAAAGTGTGGAATAGCTACTCCATGGGATTCCTCTGCATCAGATTCTCAACAATATGAGGTTGGTGGTGAGTTCCGCTCTCCCAGGCTCCTTCGCTTCCCTCTTCTCAGCTCCTTGGTTTCTCTGATTCCTTAGGACTCACAACACTCAACATCTGGGCATATTCCTGACCAGGATTTATTACAGCAAAGGGGTGCCCAGCAAAATCCTCACAGAGAAAAGGCTGGCGGGGTGAAAACCAGAGAAAACTACCTACCACTTTCCAAAGTCTTCTGCGAGAGTCACATGACTCCTCCAGTGGTGAGTTGTGGCAACACATGAGAAATGTCACTAGGGAAGCTCCATGCAGACCAGAAGTGCAGAGTTTTTGTGGCAGGTCAGCAGGCACCTTCTATGCAGCACCTACCAAATTTCAGCCTCTCGGAAGGAAAGCAGGTATTCGGTTAAACCAGAGTTTGCACAAAACATTTAGGCACAGTGGACTTGTCTTTTCATTTAGGAAAAGTGGTACTTTAGTGGTGGGACTGTTTGCCGTTCAGGTTCCTGGACACCTGCCAGGTGCGAACCTTTGAAGCAGACCTTTGAGGATAGCAGTCTCAAGTGAGGATAGCAGTCTCAAGCCTAGGTGGTATCTTGGTTTTTGTTGTTGTTTTGCATAGCTTAATTTTTCTGCGTAGCTCGTCTCTATAGAGCAGCAGCAAAGCATTTTGGGAAAAGACTCCTACTCCTGCAGAGCCTTCCAGGGATCAGCTGAAACCATACTCTTTCTGTGGAGGGCCTGGAGGGACTGCAGGAACAGCTGGATCAGCCTGGTGGGTGGCCTGTCTAGCAAGCAAGGGAACTGACTTACGCTTGTCTTGGTCAGCCACAAAATAAGTAGGTTTGTGTACCTGTCCACCCAATTTTTTTAAATTTTTAAACTTAAAAAAATTATGTATTGATTTTAGAGAGAGGAAGGGGGAGGAAAGAGAGAGATCGATTTATTGTTCCATTTATATATGCATTCACTGATTGCTTCTTGTATGTGCCCTGACCAGGGATCGAACCCACAATCATAGCACATTGGGATGATGCTCTAACCAACTGAGCTACCTGCCAGGGCAGATTTTAAATTTACATTGAGGCCTTATCAGGGTTCAGACGCATACGCAGTCCAGATGGTCTCATTGCCACACTAGCATCTCAAGCCTGCATCCTTGGGCAGCTTCTAGGAAGGGGAAGACTAGTGAATGCACATTCCAAGCACAAGGATGGTGCAGGGACCCTCCAATGCTGGATTCCAGTTCATGGGACAGGGTGGAAGCCGTGTCTTCTTGATGACCATCGCCAACCCCAGTCATTACAATATCGCCATGAGCAATTATTGCAAACATTTCAGATGTGTATTGAACACACTTTTTACAAATCAAGCTTTATAATTATCAGTGGTTCACAGTCTTAATGCGTTTATAATCTCATTTACATATTATTATTCATCTGTGGCAAAAAAAAACCCAAACAACTAATCCAGCAGGAGAATGCAATAGGTCCACCATTATATACATGTACACAAGTGCTTGGAGAAAGATTAGACAAAACAAATGAAACGAAAAAGCCTGTTTAGCCCAACCTGTTTTTTCCCTCTTCCTTACATTTTCAGAAGCAAAATTTATGACCTTTGAAGTTATTTGTGTGTTAAAGTTATTAAAATGTCTTTCTAAACCGTTCCTGATACAATTTTTGGGATCTCCTATTCTGGTATTTTCTTTCTTTCTTTCTTGGATGATGATAGAAGAAATCTTGCTGCAAGAAAAGATAAGCCTCCCTTACCTACTGCCCAGTTCCTAAAAAACAGCAGAAAATGCCCAGAGTTCCTTTCTCCCTCCTCCTTATGAGAGCTCCCTCCCAGTAAAGACAAATAATTAACTGGCAGGCGTTTTGCAGTGTGATCAGCATGGCCAAGGGTAATCAGGGGGACAAGTCTTTGTCCCTGTGATCCCTGCCACCCCCTCCATACCTTCTATGACAGACATGGTTATTTTTATGGTGAGATATTCCAGTTAATGGGGGCCATTCTTTCCTAGGCTGACAAGAAAGATGGTACATCCCTGAAGATGTTTCCATTCATCTTCCAAATGGTGGGGAAAGGAAAATGTAACAGCAGCCATGACCAGAGAATAATTGTTGACGAACGTCACTGAGGGTTTAGTATTTGCCACTCTCTGCCCCTGAGGGCTTTATATCCGGCCCTTATCTAATTCTGTAGATGAGCAATATGAAGTAGGTTTTTAAAAAATATTTTGTTTATTTATTTTTAGAGAGAGGGGAAGGGAAGGAGAAAGAGAGGGAGAGAAACATCAGTGTGTGGTTGCCTCTCATGTGTCCCCTACTGGGGACCTGGCCTGCAACCCAGGCATGTGCCCTGACTGGGAATCGAACTGCGATCGTGTGGTTTCGCAGGCCTGTGCTCAATCCACTGAGCCACACCAGCCAGGGCTGAAGTAGGTTTTTATTATCATAAGTATTACCTTCTACATTTTAAGGATGAAGAAACTGAGGCAAGGGCAGTGGTTCCCCAAACGCCCCCTTGAGGAATAGAGCAAGTGTGGTGAGACCAGAAACGGGGGGACAACCATCCCCCTCGCCAGTGTCCTTATATGTGTCTTTCTGTGTGTAGGCTGGAGGGTAAAACGTGTGTTTATCTATATGTGTCTGTTCATGCAGAAGAACATCCCTTCAAACCTTTAAGACATTATTTAAAACAATTTAAGGTCAGTTAAATCCATTTTAAGTCAAAATGGATTGCAGGAACTTACTTGATTGTTACTTAATTGCTTTATTCTATTTGTCTAAGTTTCTCATTTCATTCCTAAAATAGAAACTAGCATTCTAGTGAAGTGCTTCTACACATTAAATATCTAACAAGAAAATTTTTTTTTTCTAAGAAAGAAGTTGAGCCCTGGACCGTGTGGCTCAGCTGGTTGGAGCATTGTTCCTTACACTGAAAGGCTGTGTGTTTAAATCTTGATTGGAGCACATGCCTGGGTTGCTGGTTCAGTTCCTGGTCAGGGCGTATAGGGGAGGCAACCAGTGGATGTATCTCTCCCTCCTTCTTTCTCTCCCTCCCTCCTTCT
Source organism: Sturnira hondurensis (assembly GCF_014824575.4). Lineage (NCBI taxonomy): Eukaryota > Metazoa > Chordata > Mammalia > Chiroptera > Phyllostomidae > Sturnira > Sturnira hondurensis. The sequence continues at coordinate 285,989 of NW_028095095.1, forward strand.
TTCTCTCCCTCCCTCCTACCCTCTCTCATACCCTCTCTCATACCCTCTCTCATGTCCTCCCTTCTCTCTAAAAGCAATGGAAAGGTGCTCGTGGGTGAGGATTTTTTTAAAAAGTCAATTTGCCCTCTACGGTGATAAAAGGCTACATATATATGCATTACCAATATACACTTGTACATGCTCATCTCCAAAGTCGTATTTACACTATCACTTGGAAATACGCAGGAAGATAGCATTCCGTGGAAATGGTTCTTCTGACTTCAAGATATCTTCATCTCATTAAAGCTGACATTTTAATTGACTGTTTTAATTGACACGTAGAATGGTTACTGATCTCTTTGATCTTCTCACTGCTATATTTATTTTTTTAACCAAGAGACCACATTTTGAATGTTTGTGAGCACCGAAGTGGTTGTATAACCCATGATTCATTTTCCTCCTTTTTAATAATGAAAATATTTAGAGCTTCATATGATCAAGAACCTGAGGTAATATATTAAATCAGCAGAATGCTCCATGAAATAAAAGACCTGAAAAGTTTAGTTACTCCATTTATCCTCATTTTGGAAAATAGTACGTGCTCTCTCAGGCTCTTTGATATATGAAAAATATACAATAAGTTACAGGCTCTTTTGTTCTGTTTTGTAGACTACAGATTCAGAAATTTTATAATCACTCCATTTTTCTGTGTTAGCAGAAGAAGTGTTATGCTCAGTTCTGGATAAAACCTCTCTATGGGAGATATTTGCACCTGGGAGGAGGTGGGGGCTTCCCTTGGCAGAAATGACGCCCGACCGTGCCTGTGGCCAGATCCAGGCCGAATCTGGTAATGTGTGTGTTCTGATAAGATTTATTTCATTGGCTTATGTAACCTCAAAGACCCGTAGAGTGGGGAAGACGTTAATTTTGCTCCTCTAGCAACAGTGTGCGAGAAATACCTGTTACTGTCTCTGAAAGGCATCCTCCCTGGTCCTCAGCATCTTCGGGGAATGGGGAGTTCGCTCCTGTTTTGACCATCCTGGTCTTTAAGGAGAATCTCTTTGTGTCTCAGATTCATCTGCGGTCCTCGAGTCTCTGCTGTCAGTTTTAGGTAGAGTCAGTTCTGTAGAGTAACTCTGCTGAGATATACCTTCTTTTGGAAGTGAAATTTGCTGACATTATCTTTTTTTAAACCTTTTTAAAAAATTTTTAAAATTTATTTATCTTTAGAGGGGAAGGGAAGGAGAGAGGGAGAGAAATATCAATGTATGGTTGCCTCTCGTGCGTCCTCTGCTGGGAACTGGCCTGCAACCCAGGCATGTGCCCTGACTGGGAGTTGAACCTCAATCCTCTGCTTCGCAGGCCCGCACTCAGTCCACTGAGCTACACCAGTCAGGGCATGACATTATTCTTCATACGATATGGTCTGCATGTGTCCCCCCATCATCATTATAGCTAACATTTCTTAAGTGCATACTATTTGCTAAGCACAGTGCTAAGTGTTCTGTATGTATTAATCATTTAATTTTCACATGAGTCTATGAGGTAGGTTCTATTACTATTTTCCTTTTTGTGATGAGGAAACTGAATTATTCTAATGTTTAACAGCTATATCAAAGTCACGTGGGTAGTTAATGAGTTATGTTATAGAAGGGATTAGCAGCTGGGACAAAGTCACACAGCTAGTTAGCAGGGAGGCAGGATTCAAATGGACAATAGCTCTAAGGCCTGAGCTAGTAACCTTGACATTACTGCATTTCTGTCTATGCCTATTAAATTATTGACCATCGGATCATATCCCTGCAACTCTGAATTCTTTACAAATAGCTTTCTCAGGATTTGAGAAATATATTTATTGTCACGCTGAACATTTTTTTTACCTCACTAATTGGTATCTCAAATATTTACCTCAATATTTGGTACTTACATTTTTGGAAAAATAAAAGTACCCAATCATTAAAGGTGGCTAAGATCTGGCCTTTTCTCACCTTGTGGTCATTGGAAAACAGAAAATCTTGTCCAATGACTCTATTGAAAAGAAAGTAAAATGTTAAATTTGTTCTGAACAAAACAAACTGATTCTCAACAGTCACATGATTTCACCTACTCATTGCCGTAGTGAAAAGATAGCTTAGGGGGAAACATTTAAATCAGAACAGCAAGGGATGGGAGTGTTTTCTGTTAAACGATGATAGACAGAGAAAGTTGCTTTGATGGTTTTTCAGGGAACATCTTGTTATCAATTATCATCTTGAGTCATGGTCATTATTTTTCATATATACCAGACCATGAAAAATCACTGAAAACAAATGTTTAGGTTTTCTCAAGCTAAACCATACTTGATTTTATTTTTTAATATTTTCTTTACTTATTTTATTATTGTTGAGACTGTTACAGGGTCTTCTATTTTTCCCTCCTTTGCTCACGTCCTCCCAGCCCCCACCACCCCTGGCCTTCACCACACTGTTGTCCTTGTCCCTGGGCTTTGCATTGGTGTTCTTCTGCCACTAATCCCTTCACTAGCTGTCATCCTCTACCTCCGCCCCCTACTGAGAAGCTCAAGGCATTTTTTTCTTTCCTGCCTCAGTGAATTCAGTAGAAGAAATAGGTTGAATTCTGCATGTCTTGATCATTTAGACTTTTTCTTCTAAATATTAATTCTCTTCATAAGTCACTATAAAACAAGAAGATATATATGGAAGCAAAAATTATATAGGATTCAGCCAGGTGATCCAAAATAAATAAACAAATAGGCAAACAAAAAACCAAATGAGTGAATTTCAAGTAATTTTGGAAGGAGTGTCGGTCAGATAGGCAATAAGAGTTCTACACGAAGTGAGCCCTGGTTAGTGTGGCTCAGTGGATTGAGTGCTCGCCCGCAAACCAAAGGTTACCAGTTCGATTCCCAGTCAGGGCACCTGCCTGGCTTAAGACCAGGCCCCCCGGTTGGGGGCACAGGAGAGGTAACCACACACTGATGTTTCTCTCCCTCTCTTTCTCCCTCCATGCCCCGTCTCTAAAAATAAATAAATAAAATATTTATAAAAAAACTAGTTCTACACAAACTCAACACTAATTCACCTCTTCTCTCATTTGGGAAAACAAAGGAGAGGAGTTGAATGGCGTCAAAAGTTCCACTTAATTCTTACCTTGCATCGTGAACAATAGATTTTCTTTTTGTTTACTCCTTATTTTTAAAGTGTCGAGAGCAAAACCCAAATAGGAAGCATTTCATTAGCCATATTCTCTCTCTGATGCAGTTCGCAGGGTCGACGTTGGGTTCCTCAGTACCATCCAGGCCCACATTCTCCAGCGACACCACACACTGGTGTAAATGTGCTTGTCATGACAGTCGGGGTCATCTCTCCTCAGAGACAGGAGTTCACGAAAACAAAAATCAACTCCAACCCTAAACAGTCCTGTTGGTGGGGACAGAACTCTCCTCCCTCCTGTGTTCCGAAGCCTCTGGCATTACCGAAACCTCAGTGCTCCATTTTAATTGCTTTTGTTCTGACTACAGAGTGTTCCATGGGTCCACAGCATAGGGTGATTAATGAGCTCAATATCCATGTGTTCTCTGCCAAATTGAATTTAGCATATTTGCTGCAAGTGATCACCGGGGCCTTTGTAGACTCAGAAAGAAACCAAATTAATAATTAAAAACAGAGCAGCTATCTGGTGGTCACTTTTAACTTAATTTGTCAGGGGCCAGGCTTCCAACTTATAGTTCAACTCTCCGCTTCAATGGCTCTTGCGCTTGATGTCCAGGGAATGGAGATCACGAGGGCGTGAGACGACAAATCTCCTTAAACCCAGTAAAATCTGCTGTGGGGAACATTGTGGGGTGAGGTTGTGGTTGGGACGTTATCTGAAAAATGCCTTCTCTGTACCCCTTCCTTTTATAAGATAATCTCAAAAATATTTATTCTTTTGCCTGGCGGAGAAATGCAGAAGATGGATTAAAAAAAAATCAAGAAGTCATGAGTTCAAAAAAAGATTGTGAAATTCTCCCCTGTCCAGATGGCCCCTCTGCCGCCTGCAGAGTGTGATAAGGACAAGTGAGAAGCCGGAGGGCACAGCCCTGCGTCTCCAGCCATGCCGTGCCTGGCGCAGGACAGACTCCAGTTATGTTGAATGGACACACAAAAATGTGATTGTTTTAGAAGTAGCCCGGTCTTACTTACAGGTACAAACAGCAAGCTTAACCACACCTTCTGCTTTTTTAAAATCCTCCTTTGATTCTTGAAAAGGCTCGCTTTCCATTCGTTTGCCGGAATGAACCGAATAGTCTTGACCTTGAACATCTGCTTGTTTTCTTTCCCCCAGAACAACCAAGTCCAGGGTGTGGTTTTGAGACTCTGTCTTCATAGAGTATTTAAGGGCCAAAAGCATTTATTTTTGCCAGACAAACTCTGAATTTCACAAATGATACATGAAGATTAGTGAACGGTGTTCACTGCAGCATCCAACAAATGCTTTTTTTAATGGCCAGATACCATATTAATCGGTATCTGCAGGAGTTGTTCAGGAGAGCATTACCCTGTGAGGTTACATTTGGATTGGTTTTACTCAAGAAAGTGACATAAAAATGGGAGCCAAAGTATTCCACAGAATTTATAAGGCAATATTATTTGTTTTCTTATTCATGAATGCAACTGAAGCTTTAATGGTGCTTTCATAAATTTTACACCATCATGAAGGCATGATGTCAGAAGAGGCTCTATCTCTATGGCACTGTGAGACATTCCGGAATGAATTAGCATTAATTTTACCATTAGCTTCTTATGATTCCCTACATCTCAAAATGTACGCCCCTGGTCTAAGTTTCTTCATAAAATATGGTGGCCAACAAGGTGTGAATACAAGCTGCAGAGAAGGTGTGAGCATGATTTTCTGAGCAGGTGGGGAAGAACATTTCAACAGAGAAGGATTGCGTATCTGCATTCCAGACAGCATCTCACACAAGCACTTCCTGCTTCTGAGAGACAAAGAAGGATGTGTGTATGGTGTGAGTGTTAACCATATATATGTATTTGTATTTGAAGCCTCTCCATTCAGTGGTTTTACTTGGAGATATGTTGCAGGACCATCATTTGCTCTTCATACAAAAAGTCGTGGGCGTACTCTGCTTATTTGAAAAGAGTTGGTTTAGGAAATGGTAGCGATAGAAGCCTGTCTGCAGAATACTATTTCAGTCAAGTCCAAGGTAAAGAGCTAGTAGATAATATATTTAATAAATGATATGCAGAGATTTGGCTGAATCCCAAACCTAAATTTGTAAAGTTAACCGCTATATACTCTTCTAAACAATTCAGTTATGGAACACCTTTCGCTGTACTGCACGTGAGTTTTTAAAAGAAACTCTGAGAATTTAGGGAATGTCTATACTATTTGGAACTTACAGTATGAAAGACACTGATAATCTGTACCTGCTCTTGTGTGTGCCTCTTTGAGGTGGTCTCTTGGGCAGAATGAACCCTAGGTCTAACTCAGAATAATAGTTTGGAGGTTTTGTGTTTGCGATAGACAGTGTATAAAAATTCTTGATTCAGCCCTGGCTGCTGTAGCTCAGTGGATTGAGCGCGGACCTGCGAACCACACGATCGCGGTTCGATTCCCAGTCAGGGCACATGCCTGGGTTGCAGGCCAGTTCCCAACGGGGGACTCATGAAAGGCAACCATACATTGATATTTCTCTCCCTCTGTCCTTCCCTTCCCTTCTAAAGATAAATAAATAAAATCTTTATAAAAAACATGCACTGTTAGTTTGAAAAAAAAATCTTTCTTCACCTATTGCAAACTGACAGTTCTGGAGTTAGTTTAATTACCGAACAGTGTCTGCCAGATAGAGGTGCTCTCACACTGTGGATATTACTAAGCATGTCTGTGCAAAGAATCCGAGTTTACATACAGTTAGTCACTGGCAATGACAGTGAGACTGTATGTGTGACCTTGGTGTTGCTAACAGTGTGGATTCCTCACATGGTATATTTGAAAAGCCACTCCACTGCGAAATCTCTGTCTTGACATAAATTCCATAATTAAAATATAAAACAGAAACACATTCTATTTTTTAAAAATATGCATCTAATTCATCAGGATAAGCAGGTTAAAAGAAAATTATTCCAAGTTCAAACAACCTTGCATAATTATTGAACTCCAATAAGTGACAAGAGCAAAATGATAAATATTTACAGAGACACTAAAATAATAAATAAATAGAGGGAACATAAAACGCAGAGCAGATTTTTTGCCTCCTGAAAATGAAAACGTCTAAACCTTAATAGATCTTTTTTTTTTACAGAATACGACTTTGACTTTGAAATATGAACTATAAGAGTTTCTGGCCTTTCTTTAACAGTGCAATAGGAAGTGATTGGTTTGTGAGCTCTATGGAACAGTAAACATATGAATGGTACTCAGTCCTATCAAAGAATGGAGAATATAATACAGATAGAGGTTAAGCTGACTTCAGTGTTGACAAGTAATATCAAAGGCTGACATTGTTCACACTAACATTGTAGAAATATTGGAAGGGAAAGAATCTCTTTGTAACTGTTCCTTTAAAGATGTAGGAACAGCCCTGGCTGGTATGGCTTGGTGGATTGAGTGCCAGCCAATGAACCAAAGGATCGCCGGTTCGATTCCCAGTCAGGGCACGTGCCTGGGTTGCAGTCCAGGGCCCCAGCAGGGGGAATGTGGGAGGCAACTGCACAGTGACATTTCTTTCCCTCTCTTTTTCCCTCTCTTCCTCTCTCTCTAAAAATAAAATCTTTAAAAAAAAAGATGTAGGAACAGCTCATGTGCGTATGAGTGGGTTGTATACTAACATAGAATAAAATAAATGCCATATTGAATCAAAACTATATTTCATGGGACCCAGGATTTTATCTTTATGGTTCCTAGAGATAATTTTGGCCTCTGTTTACTATTGTTTATTGTAGTTGTGTCAAAATATTATGGCTGCTTTATGAGCATATTGCTTGAATTCCTTCTTATTAAACAAAAGCTTATTTATATTGGTATTTCCAAAATTGTTTCATCAATACTCAATTCTAAAAATGCCACATTAAAAAAAAAGAATTCTACACCCCCAAATTGTTAGAAATGCTGCATTTTAAATTCCCTCCTGGATACTAGGAAAAAGATATTAATACTCACCCAATATAATATTTTTTTGAAAAGATTCACCTTAGTCATAAGAAGCTCAGTCAAGTAAAAGTAAGTGAAACTATTTTTTTTTTCATTTTAAGGGGTGCTCAGTTAAAACTTACTAAACCTAACATTTAATAAAGTATATGGGAAATACTGAAATTACCCATTAACTTTTCTCACCAGAAACCCTTGATCTTTTATTTTTCTCTTCCCCAAATTCTATTTGACATTCAATTTAAAATCCGAAGGATGTAATGGAAGCACTTAGGATAATGACCGTGAAGTAGCAATATACGCTGACATTTAATGAAGTAGTTGGGCACGTCTCACACCTGGGGAAAGGGGTGGACTGAGGGTCACCCTGGTTTTACAGGGTCTGTGTTTATCTTCATCTTCTATCAGTATCTCTGGGGAGCATTACTTAGCTCTTTCCTAAATATCTTTGTAGGTATTCCACAATTTCATGTGATTTGAAGTTTACTGATAAAGCAAGAGCTAAAGCTATTTAATACTGTTTAGCGTTTTGCCTTCAAAATATTCACAGTCCCAAAAGAGCCCCTGTGTCACGAATGATAATATAGGTAGATTCACATTTCTGGTTCTGTTATCATGATGATTTTGTGTCTGTTGCTTATTCAATTAACTGCAAACTCAGTGTGGGAAGTTGAGACAGGGAGGTTTGATGCCAGTTTCATAGGCATCCTTTTCATGGTCAGGTACTTAGGGTGACTGTTTGTTGCACACCTGGGATGTCACACAAGTCATTCTAGTTCCCACTTGATGTAAGTCAGCAGGCTGCATTGACAACTTGCCCTCGATTTCTAGAATGAGAGCCAGAACCTTAGGTGAATTTCACTTCGTGGAGAATTTGCGGAGAGCCAAGAGGGGATCCGAGGATCATTTGGTCACATGTGAGACCTTTAAACCATGTTAGTATGAAAACGTCAAGTTAAAACTAGAACCATATGTAGTGGGTATGCATTTCAGTTCAAAAATAGAGCTGTACAAGAAGCCAACTTAAGAACCATCTCAAGAACTAGGGGGGGGGGGGGGGGGGGGGGNCTAGCCCCCCCCCCCCCCCCCCCCACTGTAAGAGACATGTGATAGACTGTGACCGCTTGATCACTCTCTGTGCGGCAGAAGCGCAACTGAGATTATCCTGGTAAAAACTGAAACAATGATTGTAACCTCACCCCTAATGTCTAGTGGTTTTGACTCTCCATAGGGCAAAATCAAATCAAGAAATGGTATATTGAGCACTTCTTTTGTACATAGTATATTTGACAAAGAGGAGTGTAGCTGAGACCGAAATAATGTCTAAAAGTGCATCTGCCTTTGTGACATGATAGCATCTTAACTGTTCAAATAGAACGCCTTGCGTTATATAAGCCCACAGTAATCAGTTTCATATGAGAGAACAAAAGGATTCCAAAGTTTTTCTAGACCACTGACAGCCTGAAGTACAAGAGAAAGAGAAATTTTAAAAAACTGTTTGAGAGGAGAACTCTTGTCCCCATTAGGGAATCAAATAATTGCACAGAGATGAAGTGCAAATGTATATTCGTGTGTTTCTCTCTTCATAGTTTTTTTTTTTTGTCCTTTATGTGCTCACAATTATCTAGGCCATTCAAAAATTGCCTAGGTAATTGCCTCTACTTTCATTTGATCAGTATTTCTGAAATTGGTGTGAAAAAATGATAGCACGTAACAGTGGAAATGGACGAGGGAGAAAGGAAGGGAGAATGAATTCATAGCGGAAATAGCAGTGGTGAGAGGGAGTTCCTAATATGCTAAGTAATTTGAAGTTGTAACAAATAACTGTCAGTGCTTGTCTTCTTAAATAGAATTAAATGTCATGTCTAAAAAATTTGTTGCAGGGGATCTTTAGGAGATATATTCTCTAAAACATCCTTTGGGTAATGAGATCAGTCTTGGTAAAGTGAGTCAGTTCCTTCTTGCTAATTTGGTTCATTGTGAAAAATGAGAGGCGCTGTAACTCCGGAGCAGAAAAGAATCATAGATCTTTCCTCCCAAATTCATTGACCTAGCATATAGATTGAGAAACATTGCCAAAGCAAGTATTCCGAAGGATTCCACTTGAAATTGTGAGGTTATGTGAGTGTAAAGTCCTTCCGTCTCAATCAGAATTCTGGGGTTCGGTAAAAACCATGAAGTATGCACATTGAAACCCAGAAAGCGATCTTGCCAGCAGTCGGTGAGTTATCATCAATCACTAAAACCCACTCAGAGGACAGTGGTGGTGAACATTTCAATCTTTCACTCAGTTCCACATTATCTGTAGAAATCTCTTGTACAAACTACGCTCTACACACCCTTTCCTTCCTTGCACAAGGCTAAGGGTATGGCAGAAAAAAAGAAGAAAGAAACAAGGAAATTATATTTGCAAGCAGCCTGGTGCTGTCTGGAAAATACAGTGATGTCAGATTCACATCAGCACACATTTACCCTTAAAACAAACCTCTATTATTTTTGGCTTCAGTGGTCACTGAACTAAGAAAAAGGCCAATTGGTTTTAGGGGAAAAATGAACCAAACATGTGAGGCATTGAACCAGTGACTGAAAGGTGCTTTGAGGTGGGTTTTACCCCATGCACATTTTTTAAAACTCTGAATATTTGCTATTACACAGGCCTTAGATGCCTGCGGAGAAATCTAGTGGAAATGTACAACACACTTCCCTAGGAGTCTTTCCCTGGTTCCATAAAACTTCTCATTGCTTTTATTGTTTTATGTCGTATAAAAGCCCCAAGATTCTGACTATGGAAATAGACAGTTTACAGAATTTTACCCAAGTGCTGCTCTGTACACAGCTTCTGAACTTCAGACACGTCACTTGACTTCAAGTTTTCATCGAGTAGTAATTTACGTGAACGGTAGTTGCAATGTGTATCAAGATCAATTTTTTTATTTCATTTTAAATTTAGCTTTAAGGGTCACCTATTATAAAAGCATTATTTTATAAATGTTCTTGTCAACCTGCCTAAGAAAATAGGCCTTGTTACGTTAGTTAAGTCGCATTTTAAATACTATGCTTCTGTTAGATTTATGCGGAATCTCAAATTTGGCAGACAAATGTATTAATGTGATTTTTAAATACTGCCCTGGGCTTCACTTTTATTACTGAATGAGAGTATGTGACACAGCACAGTTATGCCAAGAATATAGCTTTGGTGAAGGAGAAGAGATCATTTCTAGTCCCAAAGGCTAGCTCTATTTTTATTTTATATTAGAGGAAGGAATACACATGTCTGAGGTTGAAATTCAACCAGGAGCACGCTTTCTGGCCAAATCATGAAAGACCTAAGAACCCCCAAACATTAGTTTTCCCCATTATGTTCTATGTATTTTAACAGAACCAATTTGCTGTTTTCAGATCGTCACCTGGATTGTCATCGATTTGATGGTCTGACACAGAGTCTGTAGTGGCGAAGGTGGAGTTCTTTTCTTTGGCATTATGTAAACTTAAAAGAGAACTGCATGTAGAGGCTGGGAGTCTTGCCACTAGAAATCCGGTTGGAAAAGTTCTCCTGCCTCATTAACACCTGGGCCACAAATGCAATTTTAACAGTTTGACAAAGTAGTATTTCAAATTGCGATAATCACAGGAGTGTTTACTTTAATGCTTCCAAATGCCACGCGGAAGACTGTGAGAGTTAATAAACATCCCCAAATGGATTCTTTATGATTAAAGAATATCGATGTCATTTGCTTGCGATCCTGGAGATTTAAACTGAATCACATCAGAGAACCAACTCTGTCTTTCAAGCTCTCCACGTGCATTCTTTTTTTTCTTTCCCTGATTCTCAGAGTTTTGCATTTACATGATGATAGACATTTCTGAGAAAGAGAGGCTGTAGGTGGGTGACCTTTTTGAATAAAACAGCGTTGGCTTCCAGAATCAAATAAGTAGTCTTTGAAAGTCCAAAAAACTTTCTAAACAAGATACTCCCTGTGGCGCTTACTCCACACGGTTCCAGCTTCTCTGCACCTCAGGGTTGGCTCCTGTCAACTCCGCTCTTCACGTGGTGGTTTTCCTGGTTCTTGGTATGATGGGTGGTTTTGATATTACCCTGGACATGTGCAGGTAGTACGTGTTGAACCTCTGAAGAGTAACTAAGTTTCAGTTGTAACAGTTCTCTGACATCACATGGCCAGGTTGGAGTGAAAGTCCAACGTTTTTTTTAAAGCTCACATATCACATGGTGGCAATACTTCGTGACTGCTCTAGAGAGATGGGATTTTAGGCTCCCAGCCAAGCCTCAGCTGATGCCATCCTGGGCTGGGAGCGATGAGAAACACCTCGTTTGTTCCCTTTCGGGTGGGAAAGGAAATCCACTGTGATGGTGATGATGACTGTTCTCCTCCTCCTCCTTCTCTTGCTCCTCCTCTTCTCCTTTTCCTCCCCTCTCCCTCCTTCTTCCCCTCTCCCCTCCTTTTCCTCCTCCTTCTTCAACACCACGGGGGGTGTGGAGAGGCAAAGGACTCTCCAGATAAGAGTCTGGTGAAGGTGGGAACCTAGACTTCCCACCTTATGTTTGCCGATCAGGTGGAAGTGGATCACTTCCATGGTTACAGCAGTTGTGAATGGTAGACAAAGTGTCCTGTCTTGCCAGGATGCCCCTTTCCTGGTCCTTTGGCTAGAGAAATCTGGCTTTCGTGGGCGTGTTTTGATGGTCTTTGCCCATTGGTGTCGCTGGCCTCTCTGGTACCCTGTCAAGGGAAAGTGAGGCGAAAAGGACACCCAGGGAATCCACCGTCGTGTTGTCCCCAGATGCCAATGTCCCTAGCCAGCCTGCCTCCACGCTGCAGTTCTCAGTCTCCTTACTCTTGTTCCATGTAGACGCTCAAGGGTTCGGGGCTGTGCTCAGCAGGAAGAATGAGATGTGAGTCCCTCCATCTCGGTGTGACCGGAAGTGCCCGCTGTGGTTCGATTCCCTGGATATGTGTGTGTTCTAGAAGGGATCAGGCTGTGGATGCCGGAAGGCTGGTGGCAGCAGATGGATTTTTAAAAATTTATCTTTATTGAGGTAACGTTGGTTAATGAGGGTAATGATCTAATGCATATTTTCTACTGTACATTGCAATGTGCACCTGCATCCTGTGTTGTGTGATTAACCACCATAAAGATGGTTTCTATTCATTGCCCTGTATTTGACCCTCTTTACCCGTGTAGTCTTCCCTCCTCCACCCTCTGAAAGCCACCATTCTGTTGTGTGTACCTGCGAGTGGGATTCTGTTTCATTTTATGTGTTCGTTTGTTCCTTTTTCCGTCTTATAGTCACATCCGAGTGAAACCATGGGGTCTTTGTCTTTTTCCATCTGACTTATTTCACTTAGCATAATATCCTCAAGATCCATCTATGTTCTTGCAGATGGTAACGCTTCACCATTTTATTCTTGTTATTCCTGCATATATTTTGCATTCACAGCATTGAATGTGGTATTGTTCAAGGCGTTTCTTGAAACGTCTTCTGTTTTGTGTTTTCTAAAAAACTGCTCAAGCCGATATGAAAGTCACAGCAAAAACAGATCCTAGTGATTATTCCCTTAATAATTAATAACATTTAAAATAATCACGTTTTAACAGATTGCATTTTAAAGAAAACATGTGAAGTTCAAAGGTTTAATAATGATAGTTTGCGTCTTATCTCAGGACAGATTTGATTAGTTTTAATGTTTGCTTGCTGCATAAGCACCCCACAACTGACTATCTTATACCAACAATAATTTATTATTTCTCATGAGTCTGAGAGTCTGGAATTCTGCGAGGGATCAGGCAGATTTTTCTGTTCCCCTCGGAGCATGTTGGGTTTACTCGTTTGTCTGCGTTCAGCTGGTAGCTCCAAGCTGAATGCAGGTCCAAGGAAGCTTTATTGACACATCCGGACCTCATTTCCTTCCCACACAACCTCTTCACGTGGATAGCTTGGTCTTACCATATGGATCTAGACAGAGTTCCAAAAAAGACAGCTTCAAAAACGGTGCCCACGTGTGTGGTCTTCAGTGAAGCCACGTGTCAATCCTGCCACATTTTATTGATCAAAACTAATCACAGCACCAGCCTTGGTTCAAGGGAAGGAGGAAGAGGCCCTACTTTTTGAGGAGAGGAGAGATCACATTGTATTGCAATGGGTATGTGGAAAGAAAAATCCTGTTCTGTGGTCATTTCCTGAGCTAACGTGCTATGTAGACTTCCTAGGTGGAGTTGCTTCTTTCATAATTTGCAGCTAGAGATGTGGTCACGTTAGCAGCAAAATCGTTCATTTCTAAAGAGTTGCCGTGGTATAAAAGGTAGATCTCAAACCCACAATCTAACTTTATACATCAAGGGACTAGAAGAGAAGAACAGACTCAGCCCACATTAACCAGAAGGAAGGAGGTGATGAAGATGAGAGCGGAAGTAAGTGAAACAGACATTAGGAGAAGAATAGAAATGATCAACAAAACTAGGAGCAGTTTGGGGAAACACGAGACTTTAGGAGTTCTCAGTCAATTTCCTTGTTCCCTGGCGTGGACCCAGAAGGTCTCGACACTTTGTTTTATGTTCTGCCCTGGCACTGTCTTGACATTTTTAAGCCTTTTTGATCGAGAGGCCTGCATTTTCGCATTGCACTGGGTCCCCCCAGATTGGGAGCCAATCTTGTTTTCAGTATAGAATGAGGTTTTTACTCTTCACAGTGTTCTACCTGGCGAGTTTTCAAACATTTTTCAAGATACAGCTTAATATCGGCTTGCCTCTGCAAGTTATCCTGATTCCCCACCCCGACCTGCAGAGGGAATAAGCGGCTCTTTTCTGTACGTATCTTGGTTCCATGCCATTTGGCAGAAACTCCTCATATAGTAATTGTTTTTTATGAATATTTGTGTATATATTTTCTCCTCCATTAGTCCAAGCTTAAAAGCAGGCCTTATTCATTATTACTCACTTAGCGATATCCTAGGGCATAGTCAATGGCATATACAGTAAATATTCAACATATATTTGATTGAATCAGAGACTAGATGGACAGAAGAATGGAATGCAGTTATACATACTTGTCTTTAAAATAGTGAGAGCAGGCACTATAGATTTTCCTACCAGATGAATTTGTTTGCTAATAGTATTCACTACCTACCTCTCCTAGAAGCCCTCCATTATAATTTTTGTCCAGTCCTCCTATTAGTTCTTTATTGGAAGTATAAAACATACTCTGTTACCAAATATTGAATAACCTTCATGCAGTTATCACTTGAACTTGAATGCTTCCTTTCAGCTTCACTTCCCAGCGGCAGTGGGAGCTGTACGCACGGTTTAACGCTTACTGACACACTGCGCTGCCTGTCCTCATGATTCCACCTTTGCAAACCCATCCACAACTAGATTCTCAGTTCATGAAGGGGCTTGCACTTCTGGCCAGGATGGGGTAGCAGGGACCGAATGCCACCTTCCATCTGGAAGAACCAGAGGAAAAATATGAAATAGTGATTTTTTTTTAAGACCATGAGCAAGAGCCAATAAAATACAGTGATCCTTCAGGAATTAGAAACAGATGATGAGAGACCTACCACTGTTTGCTTGAGCTGCCTTCCTGGAGTGTTTCTGGGCTGCAGTGCAAGGAGCCGGGGAGCTCGGCTGTGCCCTTGGATTGAGGAGACAGAGCTGACAGTCTTGAGAGGCTGAGATGGGGAGAGTTCTCAGAGAAGAGTGTAGGAGAGGGGGAAAGCTGCACAGAAAGGGGACTCTGGAGTTCTCAAAGGGATCCCTCTGGACTCTTCCGTGGGATACTGGTTTGGCATTCGTGTGAGGAGGCTACCTGGGGCTGGAGGAAGAACTACTGTGAATGGGGAAAGAGAACAAGACCAGAGGCAGAAAGGAAAACCTCCTGCTTCAAGGGGCACAGGATGGAGCCCTCACAAATGCTTGCCTGAGCAGTGGAGCAACATCAGTCCGAGACCCAGTGCTGCTCTGGCCCCCCAAGTGTTTTCACGTGACCTAACTGAGTCATAAAACAAAATTTGAAATACTCGTAAGAATAAGCACATAGCCAGATGCAACAAGGTCAAATTCACCATGTCTCCTATCCAACCAAATTTGATAGACAAGGAAAATAGCAGGAAAGTGTAACCCATAATGGGGAGAAAGAAAATAACTAATGAACAAGGGCCAAGGAATAGCCCAGATAATAGAATGAGTAGACAGGGATGTTAAAACAGTTGTTACTGCCTTGGCTGGTGTAGCTCAGTGGATTGAGCACGGGCCTGTGAACCAAAGGATGGCAGTTTGATTCCCAGTCAGGGCACATGCCTGGGTTGCAGGCCAGTTCCCAGCAGGGGACTCACGAGAGGCAACCATACATTGATATTTCTCTCCTCTCCTTCCCTTCCTCTCTAAAGATAAATAAATAAAATCTTTAAAAAATTTTTTTAAATAAATAAATAAATAAATCAAACAGTTGTTACTATTATGGGTCATATGTTGAAGAAATTAGAGAAAAGATTGACCTTCTAGAGATTAAAAATCATGTAAGATGCAATTAATAGAAATTTAGACATTGGAGAAGATGAGCAAACTTGAAGGTGGAACTGGAAAATATTAAAAAAAGAAAACATAAAACAAAACAAACAAAACAACCCCACAGTGCATCAGTGAGCTATGGGGCAACGTGGGTCCTGAAGGGGACGAGAAGCAGTAAAAGTGTTTAAAGATGACCAAAAAATGCCCAACTATGATTAAAACTATACAGTTAAATATATATGAAGCTCAACAAACCCCAAGTAGAGGAATATGAAGAAAAATACCCTAACGTGTATCAGGATCAACTTGCTTAAAACTGAAGATAAACATAAAATTTTTAGCTCTTCGAGTATCACTGAATATAGTTCAAAACAGTGATATACACATAATTGTCACTTATTCTATACTCATAGATTAATTTTATAAAATTAAACTGTTTTTCAGTATATTTAAAACCTAAGGTGTTTCCACCATTTATGAGTATTTCTTAGTTGGAAGTACTTCTTATTCTGCATATAGGATTAAGAAGGTAGGTAACCTAAGGCAAAGAACTTGGCAATGAAAGTTTTACTTTTAACTGAATTTGTTCATGCAGAGTAAGAAGTTTTGCAAAAGGAAGTCTTGTTTTTAATAAGATAATGGTCTAGTTTATTTTCAACTAGGTGACTCACCTTGTAACAATTTCCCTCTGTAATAAGAAACTGGAAGGGTGATGCGAATTCACGGACTTAATCTTGGCACACATTACGAAGGGGACACTAATTGGTTAATCAATACATGTTTAGGTCGGATAAAGGGAAGTAATATTTTCAGAGAGCAGTTAAAATGAATCAGTGGCTGAATTCTCACTATGGTGCCAAAGATAATTGATAGGTAGGTAAACAGATCGATAGATGTACGATCTTACAGACACATGGATTTAAGAAGTTTGGGGAATAGACTTGAGTATAAGAAATGCACATTAGCTTACAAATGGCGTTCATTAATAGAGGAACCATATTATATTTTTTTCCCTCAAAGTTCATTTCTTACTCCAAAACTAACCTACGGAAAACCCTCGCCGGTCCTAATGGGGTAGCTGTCCAGTGTGCACCCCTTTCATTATGCGCCCCTCCTTTTCCCCAACTGGGGGCTCTTAGAACCACTTCTGGGGTTCCTGTCAGGCTTAGATTGTGTCCTTTTATTCTTTAATCTCCTTATCTATACATTTTTTCCTAGCCCTAAGACATCGCCTGTCAGAAGTGTACGAAAGTCACTTTATTCCAGGTGTAAATCAATCCTGTTAAAAACCCTTTCAAAAAACAGTAGCTTAATATGGATACATAAAAGGCAGTTGTCTTCTGTTTACCAAAAAATGAATTTCTAAGGGATGATGTAATTGCTGACCTCCAAACTTCACCTTAACCTTGCCTTCTTCTTACGAAGGCATTCTTAGGTCTCTTTTTCTCTTTCCAGGCCACATCATTCCATTTTCTCCAGTGTTAAATATCTGTGTGTTTCTCTTTTCCGTTTCAAAATGTTTATGCATAGCCTCTTCTGAAAAAGATCAAGCTGATAAACAAATGTGGGCGAAGTGGCGGGGCCAAGTACCGGTTTGGCACAAACACTGGTACCCTTTCCAGGCAGTCTGGCTCAGGCGCCAAGAGCATCCCTGTCTCATTTGCTTAGAAAGTTCTCTTCCGAGACCTTCTTTTGCTGCACGCAGAATTGGCATGGTTTTTTCAACTTAGGGTCTTATGTCAAAGGATGTCAGTATTGTGCGAAATAAGGAATGAAAACTCATTTTTAGAATTGTAAAAGTTAACATATACAGCTTGTTATTAGGAGGGCATAAAAGATATAGAATACTTAGATAACTTCCTAGTGTGATTGCTTTTCAGTTTTATTGGGGTGAGATTGTTTGATAGGATTATATAGGTTTCAAGTGTGTGTTTCTGTGATACATGATTTGTGTATTGTGTGTTCACCACCCAAAGTCAAATCATCTTCCATCACCAGGTATTGGACCCTCCCCCCTACTAATTATCCTTCATTACTCCCCCTCCCTCTCCTCTGGTAACCACTATACTCTTGTCAGTGTTATGAGCTTTTGTTTATTTATTTTTTCTTGTTTGTTCCATTTGTTGCTTTCAGTTTTGTATCCCTATATGAATGAAATCATATGGTTCTTAACTTTTTCTGTCTGACTTATTTCACTGAGCGTGATATTCTCACGATCCACCCATGCTGCCACAAATGACCACATTTCGCCTCTTCCTTTTTTATTGTAGTTTTTCTATTAGCATTTACTCCCCTTAGACCACTCACCTCCCTTCAGTCACCACACTGTTGTCCATGTCCGTGAGTCCTTTTTCCTTTTTGCTCAATCCCTACACCCCCTAACCACCCCACCTTAGCTATTATGCTGCTCTCCATCTATGAGACTGTCTCTGTTTTCCTTGTTCGTTCAGTTTGTTCATCAGATTCCAGGTATGAGTGAAATCATATGATATTGGTCTTTCTCTGACTGGTTTATTGCACTTAGCATAATGTTCTCTGGGTCTATCCATACACTGTCCCAAGGGGTAAAATTTTCCTCCTTTTTATGGGCAAGTGGTATTTTTGTTGTGTAAATGTCCCATCACTGTTTCATCTACTGATGGACACGTGGGCCGCTTCCATGTCTTGGTGATTGTAAATAACACGGCAATTAACATATAGGTGCTTATGTTCTTCTGAATTGGTATTTTGGGGTCCTTCATATATAGTCTCAGAAGTGGGATCACTGGCCCAAAACATAGATCCATTTTTAACTTTTCGACGTGCCTCCAAATTGCTTTCCACAGTGGTTGCACTAATCTACAATCCCACCAACTGTGCAAAAGGTTCCTCTTCCTCCACATCCTCTCCAGCACGTGTTGCTTGTTGATTTATTGATGATGGCCATTCTGACAGGTGTAAGGTGATCTCTTCTCATGGCTGAGCAGTATTCTATTGTACATATCTACCGCATCTTCTTTATCCAGTCATCTGTCGGGGAACACTTCGTTGCTTCCGTGTCTTGGCCACCGTGAATAATACTAACACCTTTTAACATCGACTGTAAACTCTTAAAGAAGAAAATAATGGTCGGTGTTCTTCGATTTTTTTCATTCAAGAAGACTGCCGATGGGAGGAAAAGTAACAATGAAACACCAGAGAATAATAACCTTAAAAATCACTTAACAAGTGAAATATGCAGAACACATTGAGCATTTCTTCTAAGCTTTATGTTTATAAAAGTGGTCTGTGCCGGGTATAAACCATGAAACAAGGTGAGCTTTGAACACATGCGTGCATGTCTCTCATCTATAAGTGAATAATTTCTTCTTTAAAAAATGGAAAAGAGTTGCCCTGACCAGATGGCATAGTTGGTGGGAGCATCATCCTATGAACCAAAAGGTTGTGGGTTCAAAGCCATACCTAGGTTGTGGGTTCAGTCCCAGGTCAGGGTGAGTCTGAGAGGCCCCCGATCCATGCTTCTCTCTCACTGATCTCTCTCTCTCACACTGATCTCACTCTCTTCTCTCTCTCATACTGATCGATGTTTCTCTCTCTTTCTCTTACTCTCTCTCTCCACTCCTTTCCTCCCTCTCTCTCTAAAAAATCAATAAACATATCCTCAGGTAAGGATTAAACAAATTAGAAAAAAGGTTTTATTTTTCAATATATTCATTCAGTTCCCTAAAACATGTAATTCCTTACTGATCCTCCTACTGAAAATTCCTAAATAGTGACTGATTAAATGTGAATTTTCTGGAAACTTGAAAATGTCAGGGACACAAAAGGGTTGGTTTATTTTCAGAACCTGGACTAAGATCTCATATTTTTATTTATATAAAATTTTTTTCCCAATTTTAGTTTTTGGAGCAAAGCTATCTTGGAAACCTGAGAAATGGTTGCAGACCCCTCTGTGTGTGATAAAATGTGCAGGCCAGGCTTCTGGTTAAATGAAAGCCCCTTCTCACCGGTGACTGACTCCTTCCTGTTATAGAACTGGAAATAGAATGAAAAGGCCCAGATTCATCCAGGTCTGAAAGCCTGGATACGTAAACCTGGTTCTGCTTGGGTGGGACCTGATCTTTCAATAAACTTTGCCAAGTCTCCTAAATCCTCCCCAAGGGCTTGCCGGCACTGAGAATAGAGCTAAAACCTCCAGATTCCTCCAAATCAGAACATGTCGGGCCTGGATTACTTATTCTTTTTTGGTTTTGATCTTTATATAATCTTTCCCTAAATCTCTCACATTCTGCTTCAGGCCTCAGAGCATTTTGTTCTGGGTTTTTTTTTCCGGGGGCGACATTGTCCCATGCTGCCTTTTTAGCAACCGAGCCAAAAGAGGTCAGAGAATATCACCTAAATCTATATCTTCAGTGTCACATCGAAAAAGAAATATCTCCATAAGCATGCAGCCCCATGCAGACGACTTCGGCTTTCTATATTTGCAGCAGCCCATTTACAATTTTGCTCTCATGGGACAAAGAACAGAACTAGTATAAAGAAACTGGCAGGAAAGACGTTCTTAGAAATCATCAACTCCTCAGGGTATCAAAAATAACCATCTGTGCTTTGTTCACATAAAACATATCATTTAATTACCTTCAAATTTATTCTTTCAAAAAACGTGCGTGCGCTTTGGTCTTTAGGGTGCTGATCTCATTCAGATTAGACTTTTGCCAGTTTCGATGAGAAAAGCAAGCACCGTGGAATCGGGCTCAAGAGGGTTAGAACCTTTACTTGTCATTCGCTAAATGCAATGTCAAGCCATCATTTAAGATAAACACCTTGAAGAGGCCATCAGAGATGTGGTTTTAGAAGTGTTGAATTAGATTTTGTATATCAACACTTCCACCATCCTTACAGGAAGTAATGAAGATTTGAGACAGACGGAGTATACAGGGTCATGATTGTTTTAGAAGCGGAAGCAAAGTGCGGTATCATCAAGGTACTTCCTACGATGAATAAAATTAATGACTCGAAAATTAATCAGAAAGGGCGTTCTAAAGATTTATGATAATACTTAATTTTGGAGGGTGCCAATAAATCAGTGTAATATATTTTTATGTTTAATATGTGAAAAAATTACTTTTAAGAAGCACGAAATTAAAATGTAATCACCATTCAATGATGGCTTCATGGTATCCATTTATTTGATGGCTACTTAAAAAAAATTCCATCTAGTAAAACACTCTATCCAGAAATGTACATGAACAAAATCTAAGTTCCAGTCACACTCACATGGACATTTTTCCTGGGATTTTGGGCTACGGTGCACACGAGAATGTTGGATAGTATCTTAGATTTTATGAAACACTAGATTTTTCATATGTTGGGTGTGTGTGTGTGTATATATATATATATATATATATATATATATATATATAATATTGCCTATGTAAAATATACCTAAAATACCTAAATGGTTAATTTTTTGTGTCGACTTGGGTGGGTCACAAGGTGCTCACGTGTGTGGTCAAACATTATTCCAGATGTGTTGATGAGATTCATATTTAAATTGGTGGACTCTGAGTAAGTAGATTGCCCTCCATAATGTGGGTGGGCCTAGTCCAGTCGTTGGAAGGCCTGGGCAGAACGGAAGACCAGCCTTTGCCTAGTGAGAGAGAATTCGCCAGCAGATCGCTTTCAGACTCATCGACAACATTGGCTCTTCTTGATTCTCTAGCAGATTGCCTTTGGACTCGAAGTGGAACATTGACTCTCCTGAGTCTCCAGCCTATGAGCTCACATGGAAGCTTTTGGATTTGCTGGCCTCCACGATCACATAAATTCATCTCTAATAATAAATCTCTTTCTATGTACATACACATCCAATTAGTTCTGTTAATCCGAAGAACACTGACTCATATAATACATAAAATAAGTTATTTCTTGGTGGTTATACCCTTGGATATGAAGAACTCTCTTAGCATCCAATGTTAATTAATCATCAAAGTGCAACAAGATTGAATTTCATTCACATGTGACTTACAGAATTCCCCTTTTAATTCCTAAAATGTAATGGAAAAATCAAGCCTGCTTCATTTAAGTCATTCATACTTGGCCTCTACATTACCAGTGAAATTGATTTTCTCAGAATAAATGTCAGGATTGAATTTTGCCCTCGTGGGTGTCGACTTCTTCTTCCACTCTGCTAAGAAAGAGAAAACACATGAATGATTAATATAGGCATGTGTATGTGCAATAGTGAACATGAACTTTCACTTGCTCTAGTACCTCCCATGGCTGAGCAGACTCAGCTAGTTCAGATTCTGATAGCAAAGCAGCCAAGATGCAGGATTGAACTTGCTTATAATGACATCAATGTCCTGGTATGAACTCTATCTATCTCAGGCCATTCTGTCCAGTCTTCTCCTGGCCTCCGAGACCCTGACTTCTCCTTGCAACTTTACTTAAACCAGTCGAGTGTTGGAGGGCCAGAAAGTAAAATACTTCCTGAAAATGATATCTGTGTAAACTTTTGATTGTCTCTTTATCATGAGGAGAGGAAAGGGAAGAGGTACAGACAGCCAGGAGAAGGTTTTAAAACAGAATCCACTGGATTCTTGTGAGGGGTGGGGCAAAGTGGATGTTTACCATTAAAGTGGAAACTCAACATTGGACCTGGAAATACCGGGACAAGACCAGGTTACTAAACTGGCCATTCTCAAGAGGTTGTTGACATGATCTGTGATGTTTTATATACAATATACCGGAATTGTGTGAAGAATCAAATCCAGTGTCTGAGTGAAAGCAGTTTAGTAAATTACTTGCTTCAAGAAGAAGTGAGTAAGATATAGTAATAATTTTCAGTGTCATGTGTTTATTACTTCGCAAGAACCTTTAAATTTTTTAAAACCTGATTCTCATGAAAAAAATTCTCTAACATTGGCTGGTGTGGCTCAATTGGCTGGAACGTCATCCTGTAGAACAAAAAAGGTCACGGGTTTGATTTCTCATAAGTGCGTGTACCCAGGTCATGGGTTCAATCCCTGGTCTGGGAACCTATGAGAAGGCAATCAATCGATGTTTCTTTTTCTCTCTAAAAGCAATGAAAAAATATCCTTGGATGAGGATCAAAGCAGAATAATACTAAAAAAAATTCCAAAGGAGTTAAAAAATAGGCAGACGACATTTAGATAAACATAGGTAAACTATCTAAATTCAAATCTAGTAAATGGTAGAGTCAGAATTCGGACCCCTGTCTCTTGACTCGAGACACCATATGTGTTGAGGAATATACGGAAGGAAGGATCCCGTCTGTGCCAAAACTTAGGTGTACTGGGAATAGGTAATAAACCCTCATAGCTTGAGAGCATTAAAAAATACACATAATCCTTGCATATAATCATTTGTAGGTCAATGTTCTGGAAAAAGAGAAAATCAATGTGGGCTGATTCTTTTTATGCCAATGTGCTCTGTCACGGCTGAAAATGAACCAGAAGTGGAAAACTCTCTTGTTCCCACAGGAACCTCTTCACTCCTCCACACATAATTTGTATTTCTGAAGCACCTTTCAAATATCATTTTAAAATATTCCAGTTTATATTCATTTTTACTCAGATGCTTTTCTAAATCAACTTTATCAGGATGACGCTGATTAATGAAATGATATAGCTTTCAAGTGTACACGTCTATGGTACATCATCTGTATCTTACATTGTGTGTTTACCACCCAAAGTCAAATCTCCTTCATATCTTTGACCCCTTTTGCAATTAAATTGCTTTTTCTTTAGCACATTGAGAGACTTATTCTCCGAGATGTCGATGGCTTATAAGAGCTTCCAAAAGTAACTGGTATATCCCTGATAATCGTTTAGGCCCCCAAAGAATAACAACTCCTGCCCCTGCTTGGGTTCATTAATACTTGTGGGTGTATAACACACTGTTTCATTTCTACTGAAATCGCAAAGCATCGCCTTGCTTTGGTGTGTAATTTATCAGTTCTCTTTTCCTCTTTGTGGCTCCTTTACGATTTGTCTTTCCTTTCTCCAAGAAGAGATCTGAATGAGAATAAGTATGTTTATCAGCTCCCAACTCATATGCAGAGTCCTGATAAGGAAAAAAAGATGATCCTTCCTTTTCCAACACAGCCACTCCCTGCCTGCTAATGTGAGGGGCAAAGCAGAGCCTATTCTAATTCAGATGCATTTCTTCACTTCCGACCTTGGAGGTTTCCTTTCAGAGCCTCTCAGGATGCTCAGCCCTCCTTGACCTTCATGCTGAAGTGACACCTTTCCCGATGCGGAAATGTGCCCGTGCAGACACTTTGTTTTCAGATTGCTTCTTATCAGAGCCAAGTATCATACAGCATACAAAATTGGATGTGTTCCAGAGCCTCAGAAAAGAAGATTTTGTAGTCAAAAATCCATCATTAATGCTGAAAAACATCTGTGAGGCGCACACAAGGCTGTTGACGTTGGGGGAAAACTTCTTTTGCTCACTGTGCAGGGAACAATTTGTTGCCTTGATAGCATTTTGGATCACATCATTGATCCCCAACAGCACTTTGGGTATCTCTCTTGTCATCTCTTTCTGAACTGTTCAGAAATGAGTAGTATTTCTAAAAAAAATTTTTCAGTTAGTCAGTGCCAGGCCAGCCATGTCCCGGAGCCCTCTTTAGAGGGAGGTAAGCCAAGAGACAGAAGAGGAAAGGATGCCAATCGTACGTGAGACAGTGCCCTCCCTCCTTTACACGGAGGGTGCGGTGCTAGAGTTGCCCATTTGTCACAGGCAGGGGGAGGAGGAAGAGGAGGGGTCAAAGAACACTGGGTAGAGTGGAATATTGTAGAGGACCAAAGGGAAGAAACAGAAGGAAAAATAGAGGCAATAAAAATCGGAAAAGAACTAAAGGGGAGAGAAGAACACCAAGAAAAATCACCTGGCTTTGTTCTTTCCATCATCTATGGACTTATCCCAAGCTTCCCCAAGGGCTTTGTGATGCCAAGGAGTTTGTCAGCATTCTGATTTTGCCAGAATCTCTGTCTGTTTCATCTTTCTGTCTTCCCTTTCATCTCCTTTCTTCCCTCCTTCCCCCATGAGTTCCCAATGCAAGGCAAAAGTAATCTGTTTTCAGATAAATATATTGTTCTTTCCCTGAAAATACCATGGAATCAGAGCACTGAATTATTTTGCCACATTGGCTATGGACACGCCAAGGACACTGGCATGTTCTCAAATCTGATCACGATGAGGCGACTGGATGGAACGGTAGTTCCGTAACACACAAAATCTGAGGTGGTCAAGTAAGTTCAAGTACATTTGCGGGAAAATAATCAGTCATCAACATGAATATGGGCATGTGTTAACCAGTGTTGAAATTTAAGAAAAAATGGAAGAAGTGTAATAATGAATAAAGTGCAATCCATTCATTATTTTTTCTACACCAAAACAGAAAACAGTTGGCATCATGCCTTTGGAGGGAGGCGCTGTTTGGGGCATCACCTGGGGAAGGCGATTTGGAAGCAGTGGTTTCCAACATCTGAATCTGAGAGCAGACCAGGAATCATGGATATAATTTTAAATAGTATCTCACTCATTCCCACCCGTTTTATGACACTCAGATCAGTCACGGTGCCTTGTCAAAGTAAAGGGTTTATTTTCCATCACTAAAAAACAATTCATTAGCAAACCATCTCAGCGGAATACTTTTTTACTCAACATCTACCTTTCCTCTGTTTATGAAGCTTTTATTTTTCGCCCTTCCGTTTTTCTTTCTCAAAACAAACCGGCAACTAAACAAACTGCAAAAACCTTGGCATTGCCAGTGAAGTCCTTAGGCAGATTTATAGCCCTTCTTCCTCTCTATCAGAGTATCGGAAAGGGGGGTTTGTTTGGGGAGGAAACAACTGCAGTGGCGGCAGATGAAATTGGCGTAATAAAGCATATTGAATATATTTTCCTAAAATGAATTATATTGAAGAAGAGAAGCACACCTCTTACTTGTTAACTAATCTGCCCCCATAGAAATAGGAAATCTTAGCTAATTACAAGTAATCCATAAAACCCATTAGGTAGATGGGAGAGATCCTTTTTGAGGAAATAAGTGTATAAACATGTAATTACATCTCCTTCCTGTCCCCCCCCTTCCTGCCCTTCTCCCTCCCCATTTCCTTCCTTCTTTTGCCCTCCTCCCCCTCCTTCAGTTCCACCAACAATCCCTCCTGGGTTCGCTACCTGATCAGTTTTAATATTAAAAATATTCTTCTGAAGTGATCCATCATGTACTCTAATACCGAATGCCTCATCTTTCTAGACTTTTTATTTGTCGAACAGATAAATGAGAAGCCTAGCCACATACTTAGTACAATATGTTGCAAATCTTATGAACAACTTGGGTCCGAAAATGTTAAGGATCCATTCATTGGTTTCAAATTGGCTGGGCACGTGGGAATGAATTTTCAGATTGTGTCACTGTGTCATCGTTCTTGGTTCCAAGTGCTTTCCTGAATGTGAATGACTTCACCTTTCTCAGTGCTTAGAGCTCATCAGCCTCACTCCGGCTTGGGAGCTGCCTGTGGTCCTGTCTGTGATTGCTCACGTCTCTGGGCCTAGCCTGGCTTCGGCTTCTACTGGCTTCCTTGTGTGATTGGTGCAGTTATCTCTGACCTGCTTAGATGGTCACAGCCCCTTCCCATTACTTATCTCCGCTTAGAGCGTCTCTCACCAACTATAGGACTTCACTCAAATTCGGGTTATTTTAGGATGTTCCAGTCTCGGATCCAAATATTCAGAACGTAGAAAGGGCCAGGGTATCTAGCTGCATTTCACCTTCCACGCTGATGCAAAGATGACTGAGTTTATTAGTTTGCTAAAGGGATTCGGAGTGGGCAGAAGAGCAAAAGGGCTCATTGAGTGGACTGGGCCTGAGCAAAGTGTTAGGATGCAACCTCTACAGGATACGGCACCTTCAGGTCCTTTTCCCCCTCCGGCCAAGTCCCAGAGCTATTGGCCTTTCCAGTGCTAATCACTCGATGTGAGTTTCCCTGAGATGTACGAGGTACACTGAAGTCCTGGGACCGGACTGTACTCCAGTCTCTTCAAAGCATCAAATCATAGACCTCAGCCCGTACATCCCGTATATATGTGGCGGAATCAGTTCCCTTTAACGGGATATCAAAAATCTCCCAGCAGCATCTGGTGAGTCGTGTAAAAATTGGATGTTCTGGGACTTGGCATGCTCTCTTCAGAGGACTAGGGACTGGCCTCTAGAACAGGTTACGGCATGGATATATTTTCATAGGTTTATGCCTTTTATATGATTCTTTGGCTAAGAGCTTAAGATGCAAATCCGGCAATCAGATACATCTTTTCTTCAATTATGATGCAGAAGACTGTGCACATCTTTCATAACTGGGAGTCAGAAACTGTTGTGTTTGCTCTAATGTGGGATCACATGTTGTCTTAAATGGCAGTGTTTGCTGCCCACCTGCTATACTTTACTGAGAAGCAGGCATTTGAGGTAGAGGCCTCTGCCCAGATCTGCAGTCTGAGTTGGAACGCTGAGGCTCTCTGACCGAACACAGGTCTGGCTGCTACAAAAGCCAATACTGCAGAGGCAGGTGCTGATGTGAAGGAAAGTGGTGTATTTGCAGATGCCGGCCACCTGGGAGATGGGGGACTCACATCCCAAAGCCCATCTCCTGGGCAGATGGGGGACTCATGTCACAAAGCCCATCTCCACGTTTCAGTGGAGGCGGAAGTTATTATGAGGAGGCAGAGGGGAATAGAACACCAATCAAGGGAGGGAATTGCAAAGTTCTCTGTGTACGCAGACAAGCACGGTCCACTCCGAGAAGGCAAGTGGACAGTCCGGTGTGCGTCATCCTGGCTTAGTCATCCTGGCTCCGTGGTCGAAGGTCAGCAAATCTCCCGGAGCTGGAATGCCTGAAGGCTGGGGTCTGTATCTTCTGCAGTTAGTTTCTAGGATTCTTATACAAACCCGTCATTCTTCTACAAGCTCCATATTAGTCCGGGTCAGCACTCACAGAAACAATGGCAAAGGAATGCTGGGGTGGGTGACTATTTCCCACCTTTACAAGTTGCCACTGTTCCAAAGCCAGGCTAACCACAAAAACTGGTTTTCTTCTGAAGACTGGATGAAAGGGTGATTCAAGCCTGCCTAAGCTTGCTTTTACTTCCTTCAATTCAGCAAAGAAGCATAATACAGAGAGCACATTGGAATACCTGAAGCTCTCTTTTGTCCCATTGAAAGCTGTTCATATGTAGATGTTTGGTGCGTCAGCTAAGCACACAGAGTAAGCAACTAGCAAGTTCAGAGGACCTGAGATGGGCAGGTGCATAGACTTTCTTGTGAGTGGCTGGGGCCAGGCTCACACCATTCTTTAAAGACATTTCCCCTGTGTGCACCACACTTAGGAATTCTGTGCTGCTTCTTAATGCATCATCTTGCCTGCTCAGAGCTTCAGTGTGGCCACCCTGAACTTGGACTGCAGCGATGCTGACCAAATGTTTGTGAGTCCCCAGTCATTACCAATGTTGGTCAGCTACCTAGTATGAGCTGTTGGAAAAGATCGTTCCTGAATTTAAATGAGCAAATGCAATCCATGTTCTCACCCTTGGCCTGGATCATTTCCCCTTTGTCTCTTTGGGTGACTTTTTTTGGTGGGGATCCCAGTAAGAAATGCTGATTTTGAAGTGATCAGTAATTTTAAGCATAATAAAAGGGTAATAATTTCAAGCATAATGTATGCCTGAAATCACTCATCATAGTTTGATTATTGTAGACATTGAGAAGTCTGATTAGGGTAGGCCTTTTTGATCAGTTCAATTACTAAGTTATTGACAGGCAACCTAGATTGATAGGTTATTGATAGGCAATCCTAGAACTTCAAGATCAGATCTAAACATCTCTACCTGGTGTTTTATTTTACTTAGGTTGTTATATCTTTTGAGACAGCTATGGTTTTAATGATTATCTTGATATTTATGAAAATCAACATAACTTATGTATATCTGTTCAGGAATACATGGTTCATATATTCAAATGAAATCTACTTTCATTTTGACTCCCTCTAACCTGCCATTGGGGAAACATGGAGATTTAATAACTCAGTACGAGCAAATGACAATACATGAAAAACTTCCAGAATTCAAGTAGCCTATATTATTCTTCCATAATTCCCAAACTGCATAATATTTGATGAATACTGTATTCATTTAGATAGGTTTTAAACATACTTTTTTAGTATATTACCACCATCTGATCTGCTGATTTTTAATATGTAGAATATTCTTATAATTTCTTTTTCTTCAAGAAAAACGAGGGGGAAAAACCAAGGGTGTGTGTGTGTGACAGAGTCATCGACATGACTGATTTTGGTGTCTCTAAGTAATTAGTTAAGTTATGCCTGCTCTCTCATTAAAAGCACTATTACACAGGCTGATGCAAGAGATGACGGTGGTAAATGGGTTTTCAGGTCATTTCAGATAAAGTTAAATGTGGTTGTCATTTCAATTGATCATTCTGCATCTTTTCAGGACTGTCCATCCATCTCCTGGAACAGCCTGTTCAATAAGCTCTACAGGAAATAATTTGGGCAATTTTAAACAAAGTGTATCTTTAGATTAAATGGCTTTGGAGTGGTATTTATCTCCTGCCAAGATGGATAAGAATATGTTTCAAAGGGGGTTAATTTCCTGTTTTATAATTATTAGGTATCCTTGGGAAATAAGTATTTAAATAAATATCATACAAGTTCTTTGGATCTCAAGCAAGATGCAATTAATTCAAGTAACTTTGACCAATGAAACTCCAGTGTTTGTGGAACTCTACATTTCCATCTGCTGGATCCAATTATTCATTATTAACTGCAAATTTATAAAATCCTTGTATTAGTGACATTTTGAAGAATCACTTTGGAGCAGTGAGTGGGGGAAAGCTATTCATTGTAATAACAATTGACTTAAAAATACATACTGATGGACTTAAAGACTCATTTTTATTTGGGGGGACACTATTTAAGAGGTAAAACAAACAATTTCATGAAGAATGGTCATGTGTGTTCATTGAATCTCTAATATGATTCTTTTAAGGATATTTAGAGGAAAGCAATTTTTACAGAACGTATAGAGAAGAGTGGGCCAAGGGGAAGAGTGGATTTAGATGTTTAGGATAAAATAGAAGCACATTAAGTATATCTCCGTCCGGCTTGTGGACAAAGAAGAAAGATGATGATAATGGCACCGTGTAATAAGACCACAACAGGGGTCAAGAGGACGTGTTGAAGTCTAGCAGAGGGTATGTAACCCAGTCTAGTGAAAATGTTCAGTGTCGAGAGACTATAAGATGGAGCCGAATCTGATCAAGATCAGTAGGAATTAGTCATGCTGTTGTTCTCAGGCTCCCGAAAAAATGCTAAACCCATACTTCGTTTTTAAAAAAAGACCCCAAAACAGACTAGCCAGGAAGAAACGAACCCTCTCTGCCTGGGAGAGTGTATGAGATGCCTGCCACGTTACCACCGAAAAGGAAAGGCAAAATCTAGCTCATCCTTTGCTTCCACCTTCTTCAGCGAGGAGGAATGAGAGGCTGATAGAGTTTTGTTGTGAGTTTCAACAATGGCACAAGATGGAAATGACAGACTGAAATCAGCGAAGCAAGTTATAAGGGATGGCGTAGCCGCTCTGGAAGACTCTGGAACCTGGCCACATGGCCCAAGTCCTACAAGAAGCAGGAAATGTGTCATCCCTGAAAAAACGTGGAAGAAGAAGAGGCACAGGATATTGTATAGCACATCTGTTTTCTTTGATTGCCAGTGAGGTAAATAATTAGATTCTCAGAACTATACCTCGATAAGCGGAGGTTATTTTTAAAATACAGGGTGCAGCACAAAGAATGCCCCCTTTTTACTACAAAATCTTATTTTTAAAGGTTTTTATTTATTTATCTTTAGAGGGGAAGGGAAGGAGAGAGGGAGAGGAATATCAATGTATGGTTGCCTCTCATGTGTCCCCCACTGGGAACTGGCCCACAACCCAGTTGTGTGCCCTGACTGGGAATCAAACCTCGGTCCGTTGTATTACAAAATCTTTTATTGAAAAATCATAAGCATGGAATTCTGTAACATAACAACATCACACTCAAGCACACCCCATGACATTTTAGGTGAAATGTTCACATTAACACTATAAATTATGACACCCATATCATTACCCTACCAACCACACTCTAGCAGGTATTACCCTGCTGAACCGTATATTTCCTAAAATACCCTGTCCTTCCAAAGTCCTGTGTACCATCCAGATCCCCCTTCAAGGAAGAAGCCACTGTCCCAGCTGTCACCTCCTCAGGAATAGCCCCAGCTGCATGGGATCATGCTCCGCTGGGCACAGGTCACATCTGACGAGGGACGAGGCAGGGTACAAAGGCCCGTCCACTTCTGGCTGCCATAGGACAGCTCTGACCCCAAACATTGGGGTGCCTGGGGCTGGGGTCACAGGCCTGTGTCACAGCCAGCCCTCTCCCTCTGCCCAGCCCTGCCCTCTGCCCTGCCCACTCATGGGCGTCAACCCCAAAGGAAACTCCTGCATGCTACCTCTGTGTGCTAACTCCTGCCTCAGAGTCTGCTTCCCAAAGAACACACCCTGTGGGGCAGCATTCAAAGTATATACAGTGATGCCACTCAAAAGCTAAGAACTTCAGTGTAGGCATTTCTGTGGAAGCCCCCACACACTCATTCTCATCCCGCATCATTTCCACTCATCTCCAAGGTAATTGCTCTCTCGACTGGTTTGTACATTCACCTTCCACCTGTTTTCCTTCTCGGATTCCATGCACATCTTGGTGTTCGTAGACAGGATGTTTTCTTTTGTGTGTTGCCTGAAATGCATAGACATGGAATTAATCTGTTGTTAGTGTATTCTTCATTTTGTTTTTGGTGCCAAGGCATCCGAAATTTCAGGAGGTAAAAAGAGGAGCTCACAAGGAAGAAGAATGACATAACTAAAAAGTTAGGCATTATTGAGGAGGGACAGAGAGAGATACAACTTATTCTTGAGAAAGGCTCAGCATAAACCATTCCTGCTACCTAGCCTGCCCCGCTCTGCATTCTCTGCCTGGTGGAGATTTGGCCCAAATATCCCCTCTTTTTCCTGAACGAGTTTTCCTGATTCTCCTGGGTTGCTATCTTGTAGTTTACTTCCAAAGTACCTATTTTTTACTTGGATTCCCAAGCATCTATTTTACTAAATACTACAGCCAGATAATAAGCCTTGCTGAGGCAGAATTCTATAAAATTGACTTTCAGCATCTTGGACCCAAATACCATGTTTTGTTTGCAAGTTTACTTATTTGGGCTTATTTACAAATGACAAAATCCACAGAGTGATTGGGAATACAACGAGAGTTGCGTATGATTTCCCAAGGAATTAGATAAGTCTCGGTTCTATCGGAAGCATACTACAAATACAATACTGAGTCTATCCGATATGTTGTAACCCCCATTTTGTAGAGAATATGGTGAAGCTATTAATTGAGAGCGGTCTTGCTCTTCATTTTCCATTGATCTTTTTCTCTGGGGTCCACATAGTCCATAATGTGGAGGCCAATCCTGCCGCCGCCCGCGGCAGCAAGGGTGGTCGCAAGGTGAGGGGATGGACTTAACTTAATTAAAAGAATGGAGGGGTCCAAGTGCTCTTGCTGGCAAATGGCGACTTTATTCAAGGAACTGCTGGCTTATATGCAGAACTGCAGTGGCCTGAGAACAATGCTGTTTTACAAAAGTTTGTACATTCCCGAAGGCTATCAAGAGGGCAAGATGTTCTCATATCCTGAGAACATTAGCCCACAGATAACAGTGTCCTCATGACTATCACTTTCTTGGAACATGACGCATATGCCAAGACCTTGTTCTTTCCTTCAAGGCTGAGAAGGAGAAGGTCCGGAAGATGTCAAGATACCCGCCGGCTCCAGGGACCAGAAACCAAGTCCCGCCACCGTTTTCACAGTGGGGGCTCTGTCCTTGGTCCCCTGCGGCCTGGCGGGCTCCCACACAATCCCTTGAATCAGAGTTTCAGACAAGTCTTGTTTTCTGCTCTGAGACATTAGAATCCTCTTTCCCAGCCTGTGCGCATGGAGAATTGACTTGTAATTTCTGTAAGTGATGGTTGGCTGTTATCTATAATTGAGAAGTGCAGAGATTCTGTGGATAGCAAATGATCAGAAATTAAGGTCCCTGAATCATTCATTTATTGTGGGATGTGGGGACCCACTTTCCTAGTTGAATAAATGAAAGTCCAAACGAGCCTGTCAGTTGCCCAGATTTCTTCAGGATCAAAAATGGATTTGCTCGTTTGAATGAAAAAGACCTCAAAGTAGTAACGATGAAAGCTCTCATGGGTGTTTTGGTTTGGAAGAATATCATAAACCTTTCATGTAGCTCAGTGTAACATCCCTATATTAGCTTCACTGTGTACATGCACCGTTCCCTGGGCCACTGCTCTGCACTGTTTTAGCTAATTCTAC
This sequence comes from Sturnira hondurensis, assembly GCF_014824575.4. Lineage (NCBI taxonomy): Eukaryota > Metazoa > Chordata > Mammalia > Chiroptera > Phyllostomidae > Sturnira > Sturnira hondurensis. Next base: position 319,137 of record NW_028095095.1, read on the forward strand.
TTCGCAACGGGTAGGTATGACTATTCAGTTCCACCTGCCTGTATTTACACCTGGTACAGGGGTCATGGAGGCCTGTGCTGCATATGGCTCCTAAATCAATGCAAAATGAGGCCACATTTATGCACCATTTACGGTGAAATTTTATATATCCTGCATCCAAATAATTACACCTATTATGTTCCATGTTTTAAAGAAAAATCACATCTTTCCTGCTGCAGAAAATTGCTTTCTAAGTAGATAACTGATTTCTGAACCAAATATAATATGCAGGCTGAGGGCTGAAGCGACACACTTACTGTGCACTCAGTCACTGGGAGCTCGGAGCATTGCTGTTCTAATAGATTTTGTTTCAGATTATGTGTCCATTATTACTCCAAAAATTTAGTATAACCCAGTACTCACAAGTACGATAGTACGAATTAATGTAAACATGAAAAAGTTTATATTAACTTTATAAATGTTTATAAAACTTTTATAATGTTTTATAACTTTTATAATGTTTATAAAACATTAACTATTAAAAAGTAAAATAGTTATGTAACTATTGATGGGATATATATATGTATATCCTATATATATGTGTGTGTGTGAGTGTATGTATATGTATACACACACACACACACATATATATATATATACATGTGTCCAAACTTTATAATAATACAGATTAAATTCATATATTTTGTCTTTTGTCTTTCTTGGATTAACAGTTTTTTTTTCTAAAAAAGAGAAAAGGTATTATGTTGTGGTCACATAGTTGATTTTTAAAAAATATTTTATTTATCTATCTTTAGAGGGGAAGGGAAAGAGAGAGGGAGAGAAATATCAATGTATGATTGCCTCTCATGCATCCCCTGCTGGGAACTGGCCCGCAACCCAGGCATGTGCCCTGACTGGGAATCAAACCGGGATCCTTTGGTTCAGAGGCCCCCCGCTCAATCCACTGAGCCACAGCAGCCAGGGAAATATTTTAAAAAGTCAATCAGCCTAGCCAGGGGTCCGATTAATTTGAGTAGATCATACCTTGGCCACCAAATGCAGTTGTATGCCTACTTCTTGATCTCAGAACCCCATTTAATATTGTTATTCCTAACATGAGGCGTGTCCAGAAGGTATCCAGCCATGCAGCATGAGACATAGAGACATTTTTTTAAAAGATTTTATTTATTTATCTTTAGAGAGGAAAGCAAGGAGAGAAGGAGAGAAACATCAATGTATGGTTGCCTCTTGTGAGTCCCCTGCTGGGTACTGGCCCGCAACCCGGGCATGTGCCCTAACTGGGAATCAAACCGCGATCGTGTGGTTCGCAGGCCCGCGCTCAATCCACTGAGCTACACCAGCCAGGGAGACATTTATTAATGATGATACAAGATACAAGAAACATTGTACACAGGATAATGATGCCTCAGTCCTCTGCAAAGTAGGCATCTTGGGACCTCACACAGTTCTCTCAATCACCATCAGCAGCCCCATTGTATTTTCCTGAATCTCATCAATGGTCTGAAATCGCTTCCCTTTCCAAGGTGACTTTAGTTCCGGGAAAAGCCAGGAGTTTCAGGGCACTGAATCTGGGTTGTAGGAGGAGCTGAGTCCCCTGGGTGATTTGATGTTTTTCCGAAAAACTGTACAAGATGTGATGCATGAGCAGGTGCCTTATTGTGATGAAGCTGCCAGTCACCAGTTGCCCATAGCTGCGGCCTTCTGAATCATCGAAACTGTTTCTGTGGACGAATGTTCAGGCTAAAAGCAAGATTTGGTGGATATTCATTGCTGTACTCATTTAGCCACTCTGAATGCAACAGTCACACAGTACACACACTCAGTAGCATTTACTGCCCCCCACTGACTAGTACAGTGAAGTCATCATCGTTCACGCGTGCACATTCCACTCCACTTTCTTTGGCTACCAGCTTACATCAGTGTCATGCAAACCATTCTTGTTATATTAGCAGTGGCTGGCCTTTTTCCACACAGACCTCTTTGTATATCATCATTTTTGCACCCTTTTATTTTAAATGAGGAAAAAGGGCCTCTCATGGCATTAGCAGTGTGGCGATAGGGAAGCAAAGCCAATGTTATCTGTGTCATTGTTGCATGTTTTGAGCAGAGAGGGCAGAATTATATTCAAAGAAAGATAGATATACGTATTTTGCATGACTTTTCAACATTGGAGATGGAAAGGCATTTTGAGCAGAAATTCACTCAGGCTGTCTCCCGGAGTGGTAGTGGACATGAACAGACCTTGGGCTGGAAGCAACACGTGCCTGTGCCGCTGCCATCAACTCTCCTGCAAGTTCAAAGTCCAAGTTCAGAAATATACAGTAGATCCTATTACTCAAATCCCTAGGGGAAGATGCCATTGACTCCTGGATCAGCACCATGTCCTGGCGGCTCCTGATGGCATGTGTCCTTCCCCTCCAGTCTAATCCTGCTCCTTGCTCCCATGCTATTCTACAGGTGACCTGAATTCCCAGCAGTTTTGCAGAAGGACATGTCCTATTGTGACAGTGGATATATTATTTGCCTAGACTAGTCTTACCTGTCTCTGATCTTACTCTTTAGATTTCTGCTTAGGCATACATATGGGATTTGTTCCACTGGAATGTAACAAAGCACTCTTATAATTCAGTGAGGGGGAAGCTCACCACAGATGGATGCTATTCTAAGAAAAGTTGGCACGAAGAAGTAAGGAGTAGTTCATGATCTCGCATGAACAAAAGGGAAGTCTGCACACTGTAGGGAGAGATCACTCTGTCAAGGTCAAGTAGGAAAAGCCTTTGCTTCCTTCCAGTTAATTCCCAAGGTGCCTGTAGACAACTCTAGGAGTGGAAAGATGTCCATGGGGAATGTCTTATTAGGTGATTTCTAGAGAGAGTATATAAGAAGGTTAAAGGTCCTTGTGTTATCTTATTGCTCCGTGTGCTTTTTCTTCCCTTTTCCTTTGCTTCTTTCCATTGGGGTTTTCCCCTTTTATATAAAGACTTAAAGGTACACTTCCTCTCTTCTCTCTTTCCTAGTTCTTCACAAAATCAAATACTTAATTGGATGTTTTAGTTGAATTTATCTGTAAACAGTGTTTGACTGCCTGGGAGAAGGGATGAAATATTCTTGTAATCTTTTGTGGATACTGTGGTTTTCTTAAGGAAATTCTTCCCTTTAATTTTAAACTACTTTTTATTATGATTTCCCTGTATTTGGTTGGTGTTTCTACTGGCAACTGTAAATATTTAGTAGTTCTTCAGATACACTAAATCTTTATTTTTACTTTATTTTTTTACTTTTTATTTTTCATTATTCTGTTCCATTCAGTCACTCAAATGAGGTCCAGTGTCCTGCGTTTCACAGGTTTGTCTCACCATTGCTTTGTTCTTGCCGTAGTAACATCCTTGAAACTCATTGTTACATTATGGTTTCTTCTGTCTTATGGAGAAAATATTCCCTGATTGTGTCCATAGTGCAAATTCCAGCACTTAGTTTTAAGAGCCATCTGTCCAGCAGAATCTGACCTTGCTCCCTGGGTGCAGCGGGGCCTAGACTGTTTCAGGCTGGCAGGAGGGTTTGGCTCTGTCTGCTCGGTACAGAGGTCTGAGTTGGCATGGCTCCTTGATTTGGATGAAGATTGAAATGGAGTGTTCAAAGACATGTTTTTGCATTAACGTAGTTCAAGATATTTGGGGGCTTCTGCGTAGGGCTGGTTCTAGTTTCAAAGTGTGTTTGTCTCACTTTGTTTATTTTTCCCTTGAGATACTTGCTTTCGGAAGAGGGCACGACCCCATTTATGAAGCTGCTTTTCCAAATAAATGACTTGTGTGTGCATAAATATCTAGCTACATCTTGATTGTTTTCACCACCTACCTCTGTTCATGAATTGACATAGGAACGCTGTATTTTTCTCCCTGGTTGGGACCTTAGCATTTGAGGAAGGTGACATTCTCTGGTATCTTTCCTGTGTCATCAACATGCTTTGCTGGGGCTAAAAGACTCATCGATTTTATATAAACCGTAAATCACGAATCTATAGGAAACTTGTTTTTAACAGCCTTAGTTTCAGTAATGAAAAGCACACATCTTTTTAACACGAAGAGCATCTAAACTACTATTGTGTTCATTACATATTTTTATAAGAACACCGGTAGATTATTAATGCAGCAAAAGAGGAATAAAACCAGACCTGGGTGCACCTGCGAGGAGGAATGAAAGGTGTTTACATTTCTCTGCCATGGAAGTAGATTACTTAATCTTATGACGCTTCTTGTCTCTACTCATTGTAAACACAGAGCTGCCACAATGTGGGCTATAGAGCAAGTCACTTCCATTCCCCGGGGCTCAGTTTCCTAACCTGTAGAAATATGGAAATGAGAATATGTGAAAGCCTTTCTAACCCTAACATGCTGTGCTTCTGTCGTTGGCCTGCAACAGACACACCTACCTGTTTGAATGTATGCATATACACATCTGAGTCTATATGCGTGGTTTATTTTTCCGTACACTAAATGTGAAAAAAGCATGTGTTCGAAACATTGGCAACTTTTGCATAATCAGTTTCCGAGGTGTCGGGATCCTGCTGAATACACTTTCTGGCTGTTGTTCTTAGCTTGCTGGGTTCAGCTTCTATCGGCTCTCCTGGCCCCGAAGTGGAGAAGACTAGACGTCTTGGCAGAGAAGGGTATTTGCTTTTTATGGGGAGAAAGGGATGTAAATTGGTGAAACAGAGGAGAGAAAGCCGTCTGAACCCAGAGGAGGAAAGTTCAGCATTAAAATTTATTACAGCCACTTCTTGAGGAGAACAGGGGAGCGGTTTCAGTAGATGAAGGCTTTCTCATCGGGGACTAAGGAGAAATAAATTTAGACTGAAGAGCACATAAAAGACCAGCCTGTGTTCAATAGTTTGCAGGAGGCAGGCCCAGCCATTGGCTGGTTGGGGACAAGGTGACATAATAATTCAACTGAAGTTTGGGAAAGATTATCCCGGCAGTAAATGGTATGCAGTCTAAATTCGGCAGAATGAGATTGATAGACAGTATATCAATGGAAAGCTGTTGTAGTAATCCAAATAGAAAGTGACAAGAGCCTCCATCACAACGGTGACAAGAAAAATGGCGAGGAATGAATATAGCTGGGATGGACTGCAAATGAGTAATGGCCAGTATTTCATCATACTTTGACTCCCCCCAATATCCAGAAATATCATCTGTATTTGAGGCCAGGGAGTTTGAGCTGAAGGTGCGGACAGAATGACAGTACCCAGGAAGAGCGGAAGTCTCCGAGAAGATGAAGAATTGTGTGTTTCAAGCAAAGTTTGTGTTTTAAGGGTTAGGAAACTTACAGTATCCTAAAGGCTCTCTAAATTTGAGAGGTGGCCCAAGTGAGACATCAGATGAACAGATACTGCTTGGAGAGCCATCTTTATAAACGGAGTAGTTGAAACCAAAAAAAAAAAACCCTGTAAACCAGTACTCATCAAAAGGTAGTCTCCATTAGGGCTCCTATTCTTTAATATACAAACCCGAGCATTTGTACTGGTTTTAGATCAAGTAAAAATATCACTCATATCTTTATTTTTTCCTCCTTTGCTGTTAAGTGTTTTCTTCTCTAATGACAAGTGTGGATTTAGAACAGATTTGCAGTGTCTATTGCCAAGTAATCACAATATTCACTGAAGGCGTCTTGCAATATTTTATATTCATTTGCGCTTCCAAAATTTCAGAAAAAGAAAAATTATGTACTTGTTTGTTCAAGCTTAATACTTGTGAAAATACTGTACAATTTACAGCAACTATGGAAAATAAAAGTAGCCTAACTAACTCCGAGCATTTATTTTCTCAAAAAAAAAGAGAGAGATGTGATACTCCCCCCTTGATTCTCCCCCAGCCCCCTTTTTTGTGTGGTTGTAAGTGTTGTCATTACTTTGAATTTTAGGAGAGGATTTTTGCTCTGAATTACTATGAGATTATCATTGTAGTACAGGAATATTTACTAAGTATACATGAAAAATCTAGATAGATTTAAGATACTCTTTTGAAACAATTGGATTAAGAGGTAGGTTGAGTTGGTTCTCCCGAAGTATCAGTGACTAACCATGAAACATCTACTACTTTTGAGGCATTCAGCTATCTTACAATGTAGTTTAAAGAAGAAAAATGGGATGTATCCCTTGGAATGCAACCTGAGGTGGAATCTTGTCATTCAGTTGTGTGGGCGAGCGACTCAGAGCTGGGTCGGCACAGGATAGGCACACGGCAGGTGGATGAGCTGCAGGGCCTCTCGTCTGCTTGCAGTAGTTTTCCATCAGCCCTGAGAATGTGTAAGGATGAACACGCTCCTTGGCTGGTGTAGCTCAGGGGATTGAGTGCAGGCCTGTGAACCAAACGATCGCAGTTCCATTCCCAGTCAGGGCACATACCTGGGTTGCAGGCCAAGTCCCGTCAGGGGACACCTGAGAGGCAACCATACATTGATATTTCTGTCCCTCTCTCCTTTCCTTACCTTCTACAGATAAATAAATAAAATCTTTACAAAATTTAAAAAGGGAAAAAAAAGAAAACGAAATGCGGACACCATTTTAGAAAGCTCTCCTACTTTAAAATGTTTTTATTTTTAAAAAATTATATTTATTTATTTTTAGAGAGGGGAACGGAGGGAGAAAGAGAGGGAAAGAAACATCATTGTGTGGTTGCCTCTCACATAGCCCCCACTGGGGACCTGGCCTGCAACCCAGGCATGTGTCCTGACTGGGAATCGAACCAGCAACCCTTTGGTTTGCAGTCCATGCTCAGTCCACTGAGCTACACCAGCCAGGCTAAAATTGCTTTTAAAAATATAAGATTTGCTCTAGTATTGCTTTGCATGAACTCCTTATGTCCCCCAAATTTTGGAGTCATGAGTTTTCTATTTCCTGAAGAACATAAGGCGTTCGCTATGACCCTGGCAAAGGAAGGCATTTTCAATGAGTCAAAGCGAGCAGGTCTATTATAAATCAGTTAGCAACAGTTGAGGTTATTAGAAAATCTGGGTTTTAGCTGCAACTGAGGCATTAACTGGTTACACAAAACTGCAAAGTAGATGTATCAGAACCTCGGTTTGCAAGTAATTGTTATTTACATGCTTATTAAAGGAAAGCACGCATATATATGTATATAATGAGTACAAACACCTAACGTCATGAATATGTTACTAGGAGAAATCAATGTTATTATTTGTTCATTCTATATTTTTTAAGTTGGTGCTGAAATGTTAAGCATGCTCAATGATTTTGGAGGTCTCTGGAAGAAAGATTTACTATAAAAAGGGAAGCTGTGTTGTTACATGATTTTTTCACACGATACATGGAACTGTCCTGGATTCATCTTAATCATTTCTTATTTAACTGTTACCTAGTAATTATCCTTAAAGTTCCTGTACTGAATGACTTCAGTCATCATTCTTCTCCTTCAGCATACTCTCTCTCTCTCTCCCTCTCTCTCTCACACATGCACTATCTTCCAAATTGTATATTAAAATGTAATAGATTTGGACTCTGATTAATTTTTTAGAGACCCATGTGATTACACACAGATAGCGTAAATTTTTTATAGCGTGAAGTAAATTTTTTAGCGTTGATTTTTTTACCTTGTAAAATAGACTCGGGAATACCGAAATTAGATGGTCAGTGGCAGGATGAGACCAGACAAGGAGCACAGTGAGTGATGCAGGCCCATGACACAGTAGCTCCAGAGTGACTGGCATGTCTCCCAGTCCCCCACAAACACACCCCCCCCCCCACATACAAGACAAGCATTGAAAATAAACCCCCTGGGGAGAGTAAAGGGTAGGCACAGTTCACTTCTGCTCTTTGCAGCCCTACACAGAGAATTTGTTTGGGGGGGTGGTTACACAGGAAAACTCCACAGGCGAGAAACTAAGTTCAGGCGGTTTTATGGCAGAATGTGGAGATTTAGTCCACGTTTGAGGTTTACTTTCCTCACGTGCGTCTCATCAACTAATTCCCCTAAGAATCATTCAAGCTGGGAGGAGGGGAGAGGNTTCAGAAAAAGAAAAATTATGTACTTGTTTGTTCAAGCTTAATACTTGTGAAAATACTGTACAATTTACAGCAACTATGGAAAATAAAAGTAGCCTAACTAACTCCGAGCATTTATTTTCTCAAAAAAAAAGAGAGAGATGTGATACTCCCCCCTTGATTCTCCCCCAGCCCCCTTTTTTGTGTGGTTGTAAGTGTTGTCATTACTTTGAATTTTAGGAGAGGATTTTTGCTCTGAATTACTATGAGATTATCATTGTAGTACAGGAATATTTACTAAGTATACATGAAAAATCTAGATAGATTTAAGATACTCTTTTGAAACAATTGGATTAAGAGGTAGGTTGAGTTGGTTCTCCTGAAGTATCAGTGACTAACCATGAAACATCTACTACTTTCGAGGCATTCAGCTATCTTATAATGTAGTTTAAAGAAGAAAAATGGGATGTATCCCTTGGAATGCAACCTGAGGTGGAATCTTGTCATTCAGTTGTGTGGGCGAGCGACTCGGAGCTGGGTCGGCACAGGATAGGCACACGGCAGGTGGATGAGCTGCAGGGCCTCTCGTCTGCTTGCAGTAGTTTTCCATCAGCCCTGAGAACGTGTAAGGATGAACACGCTCCTTGGCTGGTGTAGCTCAGGGGATTGAGCGCAAGCCTGTAAACCAAAGGGTTGCTGATTCAATTCCCAGTTAGGGCACATGCCTGGGTTGTGGTGAAAGACAACCACACATCAATGTTTCTCTCCCTCTCTTTCTCCCTCCCTTCCGCTCTGTCTAAAAATAAATAAACAAAATCTTAGGGGGGGGGAACCAGTACTTTATTTGGCTTATTTAATATTCTGGCAGGGAGGAAGAATGCGTAGGAACTTTTACGCACCCAGAAAGTTTATTTCTGCGTAGCAAGCAATAGGATCTGCGAGAGGGGGGTGGGTACCTCCCTGACTCAGAACTCTGCCTGCCCACCTGCCCCCCGGGAAAATGACCCCAGCCCCTCACTTTCATTTTTGAATGGAGGCTGCAGAATGCACTCATTATTGCTCTGAGAATGGCACCTTCCCTTGGAAAGATGTCACGTAGCTATTACCGGGGCAACAGGCACCCTGCGAAGGCGAGGTGTCTCTTCCTTGTTCCGCTCAATAAACGTACCCTGCAATTCATCAGGAAAAAAGCTTTAGGACAGGCCGGATCTATTTGTGTTTTGACAATTCCTTCTGCTAAAGCTCCATTCAAGGATAAATAGTCATCCCACGAAAGTGTTTCATTTAGATGTATTTCATGTTAGCTCTTTCACCAAAAATTTAGAACACTTTTCCAAATGTAAAAGTGTTTTATTTAGACAATTATATTCACATGGGAAATAAAATTATTATGGCCGAGAGCGTAATGAGAAAAGTACCCTCCTTCCTCAGTGTTTCCTAGCATTTAAGCATGAAATCAACCATTAATTGATAAGCAATTAAGTTTATCAACTTTATAAATAACTTTACTAACTTCATAAGCAGAGAGTCAACAATTTACAAATGGAAAAAGAAAATTGTTTAAAATAAGCATTTTGAGACAAATGCATTTAAGTGGGTGGAAATAACACCCCCCCCCCAAAAAAAATTGTTAGAAAATAAAATTGTATCCACAAAAGTGCCATTCTCTGGGATTCATTCGGGTGACAAAAATCCACCTAGAGCAAACAATTTATACAATCAAATCCTACCATTGAATCTGTAATATAGAAAATAATTGACAAACTAGATAAATGCAGTATCGTTAGGAACTATTAAATGCAGAAGGGTCAATTTTTAAAATATAGAAATAGAAGAATAGAAGTAAGTTTGGCTAGTAAAAGAAAGCAGTAAGAATTTGTTAGCAACAGAGAAAATGATTTGACGGAAGGTAAGTGGCTCCACATTTTTATAAAGATGAACATGATTTTAATAGGTTGTGGTAACTTAAAAATCTATGTATATATACATATAACATATTTGTGTGTATATGTAAGTCTATATATATATAAATATAAACATATATCATTAATATACATACAGATATAATGTTTGATTTCTGACTCTGGGCTCTTAGAGAACTTCGTCTTCCAGGGTGACTTGTTTATGAGGACACTGTCCCCGTACACATATTCTGTGTCTTAGGTGACAGAATGCAAACTCCCCATGTCCATTAGAAAATCACAGTGGTTTCAGAGTTTTTTGTGATTGTGAAGCAATTTCTGAAAAATCGAGTCTACTAATAAAATAAACTTCTGAATTCTTGACCTTAGAGACCAGATCTGAGAAATCTGATGACCCTACCAATAGCTACCCAGAGTGACCTAAATGGGAACTGTCAGTCAGTAATAAACCCTCCCCATGAAAGGTTTGTGGACTTTTTCAAAGCACTGAAATACATCACTTTATATTCTGGCAATATAAATAGGTTTTCTCTATACTGATTTTGGGTATCTCCCCAAAACCCCGACTTTCCTCCTTCAGTGCTTGCCTACCTGTCCTATTTGAACATTTTCTTTTCCTTTTTATACATTTTGACATTTGGACAAATATTTTGGTCCAGAACATGTTTTTGAAGACAGTATTGCATAGTGGCTCTCAAATCAGACAATGTGGATTTGAATGCAGCATCGACCATTTGTGACCTTTGGCAAGTTAATCACTATCTATTATCTTCAATTTACTCAGTTGTAAAATGACGATAATAAACCATCTACTGCATAGTGGAGTTTTGTTTGAGAATTGAGTATGATTATACTGTCAAGCACTTAGCACAATTTTTAGGACATAGTAATTGCTCAATGAATGTATTTTTCCACCTCCTCCTCATCATCATGATTGTAATTACATGGTTGTTATTTTCCACCATTATTCAAGTTCTACTTGGAAATTTATGCAATGCAGAGAAATATTTACCATGAGTTTTACTGTTGCTTGGAGTAACCTATTTATGGAATAACTTATTCTTAGCTCTTTGTGCTAATACCATATTATAACTTCAGTCATCCTTGAATGGGAGTAGACTGTTAGGTACAGCCAAGATCCAATGGGCCACATCGTCAGCCAAAGTAAAAGTGATGAGGGGGTTAGGTGGCTTGTAGAGTAGGGCCAGTACCCTAATTTACTTGACCTTGACTTTGAAAGGGGAGGAGTAATTCAGCTAAGAATTTACTGTGAAGTATCGCAGATGGATAGTGCCCTCAGAAACCAGTCTGAAGCAAGTTCAAAAATTTATCTGGTGGAAGGCTCCTTCAATCTCAGCGTCAAATAATTCTTTGATACAAAGCTCCATTTATTATAACAATTAGTAATAGAAGTATAATAACCTAAAAAAAACATATGATAGCCCAAGAATAGATACAGGGGTATCAAACTCATTTTCACCGGGGGCCACATCAGCCTCGCAGTTGCCTTCAAAGGGCCAAAATAATTTTAGGACTGTATAAATATAACTACTCCTCAACTGTTGAGGAGTTGAAATTACACTCAGCCCTTGGAAGGCAACCGTGAGGCTGATGTGGCCCCTGGTGAAAATGAGTTTGGCACCCCTGAAAGTGTTAGCCAATGTAACAGTCCCAGGTTCCAGTCACAGCTTCTAGTAGGTGCTAATTAGAAATTGACAAGGTGATTCCAAGACCCATATGCAAGAGCGAAAGACTAAGAATGAGAAAAAAATACATACCAAAAAAAAAGGTAAAGGGAATAACTGGATTGTAAAGTGCTTGTAAAGAAAATGTGAACTTTGGATATGTGTATAAATTTTTATATATAATTTTCTTCTGTGTATACATGCATATATATATATATATACACTCACATTTTTGTTTATGTAACCAACAAATGTTTTTTTTTTAAAGAGCTTCTTTATTTTTTAAAGATTTTATTTATTTATCTTTAGAGGGGAAGGGAAGGAGAGAAGGAGAGAAATATCAATGTGTGGTTGCCTCTCATGAGTCCCCTGCTGGGAACTGGCCTGCAACCCAGGCATGTGCCCTGACGGGGAATCGAACCGCGATTGTGTGGTTCACAGGCCCGCGCTCAATCCACTGAGCTACACCAGCCAGGGCCCAACCAATGTTTTCTTAACATCACATATAGGAGATCTTCATTGAAGAAGTTCATAGGCTAGGCAATCATGTGCATCCATGGCTAGAAAATGATCATCTTTTAGTAGCAAATATTTTTAATAGAGTTAAAGATCTAACCTATGAAAATAGTTTTTATTGTTTCTAATTCAATACATTTCATTTGCCAGTTGATATTGAAACAGTAGGTGAGAGCCCCGAGTGGTGAATCGCGTTCCTACAAACGAACACGCACGTCACCGCACTATTTCACCCACGACTGAAGGCCAGAAACACGGTCAGAGGAAGGGCTGAGGGGCTCATTCCTAAGACGGGACTTATTTTTAAAGCCCATATGTTTTGTTCCCTGGCAATTTGGAACTTTTGAAAACTGTGATCCCAGCATGGACTTTCTTTTTTTACTTAGTTTATATAGCTCTTACCAAGATGGAGAATATTTTCACCATGTAAGTCTTTTTTTTTATAAACCAATTTCTGTCACCTGGGGGGACCCAAGTCTGCCTTGCGCCCATGGACTCTACCTCTAGCATGGAAGGCGGGGGACGGAGGTTCCTCTGTCCGAGCAGTGGCTTTGGTTGGCACACCTGTGGGCACACTGGTGGCCACAACCGGTGAGCACAACCTGGCACACTGACAGTTGGATGAAGTGCCGCCGGGATAACACAGAGGTGGAATCTCACTGAGAAAGAAAGTCTCAACCAGTCGGTCCCTTTGCCAGAGTTCATCCTGATGTCGTTCAGATATCCCTTTTCCCACAATATGGTTCAGTCTACTGAACCTTGCGGAATCAAAACTTTATTGTTTGTTAGAGAAGATTATACTGGAGAAGGCTGAATTTCCTCTGCAACCATAAGTGATAGCATTTCTCCAACACTGTAAAAAATATAGCCTTTGGGATCCACATCCTTGGTGTGTAAGGGTTTTGGGAACCAGGCTTGCTCGGGGACCAAACTTGTTTTGACTTTTAGAAGGTAGATGTTATGTTAACAGCCCAGGTACTCTTCTTCCTGACTCATGGAGAGAGATTCAGGGGAGTGCATGTCATCTTGACCCATTGGTAATGATTCTTCCATCTGCAAGGTAGAACCTTGTGTGTCTCCCAAGCCCCTCCGCCCCATCCCCCACCCCAAGGCATTCATTTATTGTGTTTAAGGTGCAGTTATTCATCATCCAGTCATTTCCAATGTTCCTTACTTTTGGTTCAAAAGCCATAAAGTAATTTAGAAACTGATCCTGCAGACAATGGCAAAATAAAAAAGATCTTATTAATAGCATTTAAATACTGTATGTGTATACACGCGTGAGAGAGAGAATGAGTTTCTGAGTTTTGTCCTGGTTTTGCCAGGACAAAATGACTACCCATTTTGCAAATGGTAGTCATTCTTTCATTGACTTTAGACTTTTCTGATCTTTTAAAGGCATAGCAAAATGGGAAAGTAACGCAATGTATAAAACAATTAATGGAGCAAGGAAACGATCTTCAACATGACCATCATGATGCAGCTCTATTCACTCCTTGCTCGCTGGAGATGCCGTGGCATGCAGCTGGCTGGAAGGGAGGATGCAGAATGCATCGCAACATTCACCCTGCACAGTGGGTCCTGTGGGTCCGGTATTCCATCCCACTGAATGTGCACAGGGCGTCTAAGAGATTTGGGTCATCATGCCAATTTAGAGATGAGGAAAGTAACGTTAGAGGTGTAGCCATCTTCTCACACTGTGCATTTATTAACAAGTGATGGAGTTGGGATGTTTATCTCGAGGGATCTGATTGTTAAATGTATCCTATTCCCTTTATATTTCCTGGCATGACAGAGTGTTTATTCTTTTGAGAGACAGCAATTCCCAGATAATTCTGGTAACTAGGTAATCCCATGAAACTTGTATTCCTTTTAAATAATCAATATGGAATATATACGTAGAAAACCAGACAGATTTGTGTGGGTTTTTTTTTTGTCAGTCAGTACAAGTTAAGAAAGAAAAAAAAGCCACAACACAGCAGCATTCAATATGATAAAAAACTGTTCCTATCTGTCTTGTACGAAGTTGGAGATATTCACAGCTACAAAGCGGTGACTGGACACCAGCCCCTTCTATCCCTTCCTGTGGGTCCCGCAGCCTGGAAAAAAGGAGCTGTGTTTTGGGGGGTGGGGTTGCCTTTGGCTACCATAGTGTTCACTTGGAGCTCCCCTAGGTGAGTCTGGGAGGGTCACCAGCAGGCCACTGGCTGGTCCCCGAGATCGTGGGTGCCATAGAAAATCAGAGCGCAGGTGGGATCCTTTTAGGGGGGAAGTTTGCAGTGGTGAGTGTGCCAAGACTTGGAACACATGTCATTGCCAGGACATTCTGGAGAGCTGGAGCCGTGGATCTCTCGGGAGAGCTGGAAGAGGTGCTTGGCGGATGGGACATTGCCTCGAGCCTCAGAGAATTGAAAGGCTCCAGTCTCATTTCTTCACATCTGTTCTCAGCTCCCTAAGAATCACTCTTCTCTGTTTCCCCTCACTGAGGTGCCAAGTGTTTCCTCTAATAAAACACTGCATCTTTACCAGCTTTTCAAGTCAGCCTCACACCGAACTTGAATTTAACACAATGTTATCGCAGATAAAAATGGAGAAGCGATCAGATGTCTCTATTATGCATGCATGGCCAAAATGATATTTTTCAACTTAGAATAATACTTTCTTTAGAGACTGAGATTTTCTGGGATCGACATCCTCTTTGATTAAATATCAAAACATGATCTCATTGAAATAAGTCATTGATTCCTCCCTTTCGTATTAGGAGGTAACAGAAGTGGGTTGTGATGAACTCAAGTATAGACTCTGAATTCTTTCCATGCCAAGCAGTGATCATCACTTAATTTTTTAAGAAATGTTATACTAATGATCAGTTTATTCTGATAGGCATTATCTGGATTTATTAATGAGTCCAGGATAGTTGATAGGGCAATTTAATAGATTCCTGAAGGTATATCATAAACAAAAATATTTTCTAAGAAGTGAAATCATTGCAAATGTGTCTTCTCGTCAACAAATTTCTATTTTTCAAGGGAAAAGTGCAGTGAACTCCTAAAGCAGGGATGCCTGTCTCTTAGGAGAGTGAGTTTACAACTTAACGCTAATATCTTTAATTTCTTTTTTTAAAGATTTTATTCGTTTCTTTTTAGAGGAGAAGGGAAGGAGAGAGGGAGAGAAATATCAATGTATGGTTGCCTCTCATGTGTCCCCTGCTGGGAACTGGCCTGCAACCCAGGCATGTGCCCTGACTGGGAATCGAACCGTGACCATGTGGTTCACAGGCCCGTGCTCAATCCACTGAGCTACACCAGCCAGGGCTAATTTCTTTAACAAATTGTTAGGATGAGTTACCCTGGAAAAGGACAAGTGAAGAGAGGAGGATTAACTTAGCGAGAATTTTTCCAGCAGCAAACTGAGACAAGAACATGAGCTGGTTGACATTGGGACTGTTCTAGAAAATTCAGAATATTTGTCACTCTACAATCTGGGCACCCTCTGGGGCCGGGGCCAGGCCTGGGCAATGAGCTGCAGTAGAGACAGGGGACTAAAGAGGGACCCAGCGAGGAGTATGAGTTTGATGGGCACTTGGTACTTGATAAAGGTGGACAGGCAGAAGTAAGGGACTATGTAAGAGGTCGAAGCCAACGGACTGAGCTCACAGTCTTTCCTAGAGCGAGCTCTGCTGTGAAAGGAAAATAGGTGGTGGGGGAGTGGGGAGGGGAAGGGGAAAGGTAGACATGAGATAGAGACCCAAACAAATCCAAAGAGAATTAAAGATCCGTAGAACCAAAAAGTGAATGTTCCAAGAGCTCCCAGCAAGTCTGAGATCAGAGTGAAAAGGCTAGTGTCTGAAAACCAATCATCCTCACGTCTCCAAATGTAACCCACCATCCGGATGGCCGCTTTTCTTTCAAATATCTTCGCTCTGAACATTTGGAACACACGCCAGTTGGTTCCCTTTAAATTGTCTCCCCACATCTAGTCACACTTGGAGTCGTCCTTTCCTTTGTCTAAAGTCTTTCTCACGTGCAGTTTCCTGTCCCGCCATCCCTGGCTGGAATTCACAGCAAAATATTCCCCTCCCTCTCTCTCTTCCACTTAAATGTGTGCATGTAGTACTGAAAACTTATAAAACAGTATCATTATATCAGATTTACTTAGATTGGGCACAGATCACCTTTATTGAAAAGAATACAGTTAGGTTAAATCAGGGCTGCTGGAGTATCTGAGAGGCTCAGTCACTTCAAACCCAATTGCTATCTTTGATCAAGACAGCGCTACCGAGAGAACGTTCCACACAATCCTCCTGCCTGCGTGCCCTTCAGTCCACCATGCCTACTGCGGTGTGATGAAAACTGCAAAAGTGTGGGCTTTCTTAGCATGCTTTAGGCACAGAAATCTTTTTTCCAGTGGCATCCTACCAGGGACATGGAAACCTCGGCAATGTCACTTTGAACAGCTGCGCATACACCGAAGAGGGGACAGAAGCCACACCAATAGGAAATTTTCTAACTCACCATCCATCTGGCAATTTGGGGGGGGGGCATGTCCCCAGATTGGCATTTTTAACTACAACTGCTCAACCAAGTTCATTCCTTGACTCAATTCTTAGCTCAGAACATGTTGGCATCTCACGAGTTGCTTCAGGATCTTTCTCTCCTGATGATATAAAAATGCTGTGTCAGAAAGAAGCAATCGGAGTAGAATAACACACACAAGACTTAAAAAAGGAAATAATTCCATTTTTAAGTTGTCTAATGAAAGCTAAGCTTTTTTCTTATTGCTATAACAGTTGTTATAATATTGCGTACAGTGGACATTAAACAGTGCAGGATAACAAAATTCTTTTACTTTATCCTTTGGATCGGAATGCTGTGTAACAGCTCACAGGTTTCAGTAATAATTTTTTTACTCGGCTCATATTCGTTGAACATCTCCTATACGCCAAGCCATGAGCTAAGCCCTAGGCAAAATCTACAGCCATGAGTACAATAAATATGGCTGTCCTCTTGAACCTTATGTTTTAAAGAGGGAAAGAGGTAATAAGGTAAATAAGAAAAGTACATTGTGTGACAGGCAGTGGTAAGTACTAAAGGGGAAAAAATATCCCGGAAAAGGGATATGAAGTGTTAGGTTAGGGTGTAGATGGAGTGGTCGGGGAAAATCTTACTGGAATGGTGGTCATTTCTGAATAAAGACCAACCCGTGTTCTTTGAATGAAGCAGGTATACAAAGAAAACAGGCATTTAAGGGCAGAATTCCATTTCACATTATATTTATGGAATGGACACTATAGTTGAGGTACCCTACTAGCCAATAGGAAAATACGGCGATGAAACCCTGCGCTTAATATCCGATGAATACTTTCAATGAAGAATTGGTCACTTTGGGTAAGCATGGATTGGTATCGTCAGCATTCTCTTTAAATTATTGAACCCATTCTGAGATTTTCACTGGATCTCTGAATCCACTTCAGAATAAGGGGTTTCAGTTAAGATTCTGCATCTGTCTCGGGGATATACTATCTGGTAGCGGTGAAGCAGGGAAATGTCTCTCATTATGCAGTCGCGGCTGATTCTACCTAAAATTTAAGTCAACTACGTGATTTTCCCAGTGGAAAAATATGGTATGTCTGTTTGTAGACATTTATATGCAAACACGGTTTTGATTTCTCTCACTCTTATTTAGAATTTTATTGTCTAGGGTGTGTACAAGATGGATAAAAGTGTATGGATTTCTGCAAAGCGAGAAAACCCCAGAAAAGAAAAATGATGAGGACTTCATATGAAAATAAATTCTTAACATATAACTAAAATGATTCCCTATACAAGAAGGCTCATGAGTGGCATTTCATTCACCAGAGTACTTGGGATATTGTCACAGAATGGAATTGCATGAGGGGTGTTTTTAACCCACACCTACAGGAGCTTTGGAGGGCTGGGTTCTGCTCATTTCTCTTACATAACAACATAATGATACTTGTGGGCCATGTATCTTTTTTTCTTCTTCTTTTTAAGGAAAAAAAATATCCCAAAGTAGGAAGAAATCAGAAAGTTAAGCTGCTTTTAAAAAAAAAACATATTTCATCTTCCCTCAAGGGGGCATTTTCAGCTCAGATTAACCTATTTTAAAATTCGTATCTGAGCCGCTGTGCTCCTGGCTTCACCCCTAAGGGATAAGTAATAGTAAAGAGTCCGAGGGTTGTGCATGAAAGGCTCATTCACCTCGATCATTTGAGGGGGCTGCAGAAGAGGGGGCCAGGCGCGGTGGGAACCTGCCTATCCCTCGGGTTTTGCTCCTACCTAGAACCTCAATGCTACCGAGTGACCCTTCTGTGGATTCAGAAACAGAGATGGAACTAATGATGTTTGTCTATGGGTTCAAAGGAAATAAAGACGGTATCAGCTATTGTAGAAGTCGTGCGGTCAGACTCAGCCTACTCCCTAACACAGCGTTTCTCACGATTTTCAGAGGAAGCGGCTGTCTCCTTTTATGACATGTGTGCTGGTGGGATATTCTATATATACGCATGCCCAGAAGGCTAGCCCCAGACTTCGAATCTGTAATCCAAAGGTATAAGGATGCAAAATTGGCAGTGACTATTAGACAGATGGGAAGATGGCGTATTGTCTTTTTTTTCCTTGACTCCCAGGTGGGTCTCCGAGGGGTGAAACTGCTGTGATTTTCTAAGACACCAGAGAGACATGGTGTCTTAGAGCAAGGGGATTGCAACGAGAGTGGCCAGGGTCCAAACCACCACAACAAGAAGTATCTCGCTAGATTTCCTTTCTATACAACACAGTGGCCCACTGTCAATTGGAAATGTTTGCTAAGACAAATACTGATAGAAAAGGCACAGAGGGAGGAGGTGGGGACAAGGGTTAAGAGAAAGAGATTGAGGGAGAAATGAAGAAGTAATCTTTATGATATCTATAATGTAAGAACAGAATTTCTTGACACACCAACTTTCCCGTGGCTAATGCTTTCTGTATCTTCCATATGAGTTGTTTGTAAGAATGTGTTTGGCAAACTATTTCCTTTAGGTTAGGCCGCATGAATTATTCTACCCTTATATATATTTTTTGAAGTTGGATGATGGTTCTTTGCTCTTTCCTTTGTTTATTCTGAGCACCAATTTGTAGATATCTTGACATCCCCCTTCTTTGGCAGGATTCTCTGCGAGCAGTTCTAGAATAGATAAACACCTGTGAGATTCAGGCCCTCGTCTCTCTGCCCAGCAGTGTGTGCGCTGCTTCTGTCTCAGTGAGTCTTCAGAGGGGAAGAATGCTACCCAAATGCTTGCTGGTGGGGGTGGTAAAGGCTCCCCGTCTGCCTCATCTTACAGAGGTTTGATTTGAAGTGGTTAGTCTGCTAATATTTACTAGGCCTTTGCAAATAAAACAAAACAAAGCAGTGGGCACACCATGCACTCTACAGGTCATGGATCCCAGAAATGTGCTCTTGAAACCTGTACGATCTTATTCACTGGCGTCGCCACAATAAATGTCGTTCAAAAAATAAACAAGAAATGAGATTTGTGATACGAGGGACTCATGAGCAATGAATGCACATGTTTTATTTTAATAACTCTAAAATCCAGGTGGATATATTCAGCTAGTAACTCTCGTAAATAAGAGAGTAAAAGAAAGCACAGATTTTTCTCACTTACTTTTGCTTGCCAAAAAGTAAGGAGCTCAATTTTGAGTATTACACATTTTATTTTAATTTATGTACTTTTGTTTGTACACATGTATCAAGTCAAAATTCATTTTAGCAACAGCAATAAAGCTATGTAGGTTTTGGTTAATGGTGTGAAATCTATTTCTGACAGATGGCCCAGTTTTACTCTTCTTGGCTAGTATCGTTTCAAAAATTCTAGAAAATGACATTTTCTGTAGAACAGAAGCTCCATGGTGATCAGTGTCTAAAATGAATACAATGTTTTGGAGGCATGTTTGGGTCCTGTTTTAAATCACTTTAATGAGTGTGAAAATAAAATTTGATAGGTTTTGAAAAGGGCTGGGTTTGTATTTCTGTCATTGGCATTTAGTCAGTGTTTTCTGGAATGATCTAGAAGGATAAAGTAAGATAATGAGGGAACAGAAACAACACATTGAGGTTTCTGGGCGAGATAAGGAAATGAGGAGCCTAGGTATACAAAATCTATACTGAGCAAGAGTTGTAACAGGCAGCTCCTCTTATCTGTCCATCTAGCAACCCAAGCTATCCATCATCTCTGAGTTAATTCTTGCTAAAAAAAAAAAAAAAAAACATTGATGAGGTTGTTATTAAGGAGAAGGAGAAAGAATATATGTAAATATGTAGCCTTTTGAAAAATCTGACCAATTTTATTCATAAAATTCGCCCTGTGGTTCAATATAAAATGGGAAGGCATTAAATTCAGTAATATTTGCCAAAATGCTCTGTTTGCAGTGAAATGCTCAAAGATACAAATAAGTTCAACAACAGCTATTTTTAAGAAGTAACAATAAAATCATCTTCCTGACAGCATAAAGAATGTCATCTTTCAAACGCTGTTACAAAATACTATGTTGAAAATAAAAATTTTCAATGAAATACAGTAGTTTAATACCCTGTCGAGAAAATAGAATGAAAATAACACATAGTCAGGAGAAGATAAAGTACTTTGTGATACATGTGTGACTGCTCCGTGTCCATTTATATTGTTGACCAGAAGGTATGTCCCTTAATCACGTGGGATTTCAAAGGGTTCGTGTGTGGTAGTGCACTGTAATACATTCATTTCACTGTATATTTAAGTGTATGCTCTTTACAAGATATAATTCTTTTAAGTAGATTTGCTGAATTGGCTATTTGGTCAAATTTTGACTTTTCCACACACAAAAAAAAGATGGGATGAACTGTTTTGTAAAGACAATTTAGGAAAATGTTTAAAATCTAGTGTACACTTCTGCGTGCATTGCTGAGCCTCATACAGCGCTCACCGCTAACGCTGAAAGAGATTAGTGTTTCCCAACTACCAGAGGATGAAAGCAATTTATCATCTATGCCAGCAGAAGCCACAGAGTTTTCTAAGTGATTAAATTGAAGAAGATGCTTTGGGCAACATAAATAGAGCATCTCTTGATAACATTATGAGTGAAGTTGTCAGATCTGAAGAGGCCTGTGGTGCAGCTGGGTCAGGTCAACTTCTCTGGGACCCCAGTGACAATGACATGTTCGTATGTTTGACTTGTCTCTGAATCCAAAGGAGGGAATGGTTTTCTTCTTGAAACCCCTTATTGTTGCCCCATTTCCATGTTGAATAAGTAAGGAGTACGTTGCATACCATGCATTTCTTTCTAAATGGGGTATGTTCTCACTGGCCGTAGATTAGAGACAATAAAAATTCATGAAGTGGAGGGAAGGGAAGGAGGTTAATGCAGGGGATAAGCCAAGGCCTGGCTTTGACTCTGATCCTTAGTTACCTTATGGCCTTAGGTGAATGTCTATAACCCTCTTGTTCTCACACTCTTCATCGCAAAATAATGAAGATGCACTGAACCAAATTGAAAAGACGATAACTCTTAACATTCCTCTTTGCTTCAATGAATACACTAACTATAAACATTTAATATTTCCAAGAGTGGAAATGGCAGACAGATAAGCATATATTAGGATATTCAAGAAAGAATGGTGGCCTTTCAAATGCTTTGTTATTTTAATTTGCATTCCAAGAATCCATACTGCGTGTGTGGAAGTGTAAGCAGGGGGTGAAGAAAACTAGGAAGAAGAGTAAAGTAGGTGAACGCACAAGAAATTAAGCCAGCCCTGGTGTAGCTACATAAATAGAGGCTGGTGTAGCTCAGCAGGTTGACCGTGGGCCTGGGAACCACACGATCACGGTTCGATTCCCAGTCAGGGCACATGCCTGGGTTGCAGGTCAGTTCCCAGCAGGGGACTCATGAGAGGCAACCATACATTGATGTTTCTCTCCCTCTCTCCTTCCCTTCCCCTCTAAAGATAAATAAATAAAATCTTAAAGAAATTAAGCGAGAGTGAATGATATAAATCAACTTTTATAAAGGTCAGTCTCAAAATATACCATGCCAGGATTTCAGAAGGTCAGAAAGAAGGCAGCAAAGATCTACATGATGAGAACAGGAGGGCGGGACTAGAAGGGCATGTCAACTGATGATCCCCCAGAGGCATGGGCTGTGAACGCCTGTCTTGTTTGCTGGCTCTAAACCTCAGCCCACCTGTGCCTTGATGGAGGATGGCAAGAGAGTGTATGGTGTGTTGAATAGGACCTTGCCTGCTCTGATACCACCAAGATTGTTTGTTGTCCATAGTAGGTGCAAAGGGGAAAAAAGCCTTCGTAGGTGATATTGAGTCTCCTAAGCCAAGTGGTCTTCCCCTGACAGCTGTCAGTTTCAGCAGTGATCGTATGACTACTTTCTTTTAAGCCCACAACGCGCACACACGTAGCCACACACGCCTGCACAGGCACACGGAAGGAGAGGAAAGTTAGGAAGCGTGAGAAGCCTTCCACTTACGTGGTCACATCTTGAGTCTTCACAGTTTGCTTTTCATGAGACAGTCGCCAATTAACCAAAGGATGGTAAAGATATGGAAACCAATCCTGCCTGATTGGGCTATTGAAAAAAAAAAAGACTCCATTTCTGTTTTGTGATGAGAAAGCCTTTCAGGGCAAACAAGTAAAATAAGACAAAAAATAAATGAATGAAAAGTTCGGTCAACCAGGGGAGGAAAGTGACACAGATTAATTCTGCAGAGCTAGAAATGCGTTGCAATGATGAGATCTCTGCAGGACTATTCTGTCCCCCAAGGATCTGACATGCTGAACAGAGCCTCTTGCTATCCTGATTTTCATTTACTTTGTCCCCACAGCCTTCTTTTTCCCACATAGAGATCAAAGACTCAGTCTCTCTCCAGAAGGCACCTCCCAGGTTCCCTTGTGAAATTCAGGGTGTTGAACATCTGTTAGAAGAGACTATCTGAGAACAACAGCCTAATGCACGTATTAGCCATTCAGCTATAACAAAAAATGGAAGTGGTATACTTTTTATTTTATCATACTCTATATAGTTGTATCCTCAAACCAATACATTAATATGGCCTTAGTACTTTAGCTATAATTAACTGAATGCCATTTGCTTTTGTGAGGGGTCATTCAGAAAGTGCTCATTCGAATTACAAGGAGGGTATTACCCTTCAGTGAATACCAACTATGTATCAGCTGCATCTCCTTCCTCCTTCGTGACAACCCTGTGATGCAGGTTTTATTTCATTCTCTTGACGATTGACTTGGAAGGGGAGGCTCAGGGTGATGTCCTAGTCTCAGACCCTTCTCAGGGGTGAGCAGCTTCTTAGCATCGCTGCTTCTGTAATCTGGTCTCAGAATTTCGTCTTTGTCTCTTCTGTTTCTAAATTGTTCTTTCAAGCCCTGTCTGTTGGTGAAGAGCAATACATATTTTAAAATCTTAATTTAAATAGATCCTTACTTCTTAATGATTTTTATTAGTTTTCTGATGAAAACCATGTTTATTCTTATCCATTGTGTGTGTGTGTGTGTGTGTGTGTGTGTGTGTGTATTTTATCAAGGGCTCAATGTAATGTTTTCTCTAATTTGAGTTGTACAGGTTTGCATATACTATTTATTAATAACTAAGGCCCTGGTATTCTTATTCCTTCCAGTAAACAACACATTCCTTTCTTGAAAAAAACCAACAATTTCAGCCATCTCCAGGCTTCACAGTACCTCATTCCACAGCAGTCCACCTAAACTTGCCATCCCACACTTCCTGACGCCATCCAAACCCTTACCTTCCCAATGTCCTTCTCTTCCCCAGAATGAAAAGAGTGTGTCCCATTCGTTAGATTCAGATTGAAAAATCCATGCATTGTCATTTCTCAAATCCCCCTTCCCGAATCACATTTCTTTTTTAAAATGCATTTAAATAAAAGAGATGGGTATTTATTGATTTCTCACTAAAGATACTGCACTGCAGTCGGGATGGAGAAACAGAAATAAAAGGAATTCACAAGTTAGTAAGAGGAGTAAAAGTAGAGAATCATAAAAAAATAGTACACATTCTATATGAGGATCTTAGTCAATATAAGCAGAAAATGTCTGGAGATCTTCTGGCTGGTATCTGGACTGTTTCTGAAAGACTGAAGACAGGGAAACGTCAAGGTGAGAAGAATAGTTGAGGAGGAAGTGCACTAAGAGTCTGGTTAGACCACACATGCAGTTCCCCCTACAGAATGGGGTTCCGGGACAGTGACGGAGAACTTGGGGGCCTTGCTGGCCTGCTCCCAATTGCTTCCTAAAGGATAATGTCAACATTTCCTTTGCAGGAAGCTGCTCCAGTTCACTTCATTGTTGTTCTGGACATTCCTCTCATTGAGCTGAAATAACCCATGATTATTTGAAAAGATGCTTTGAAACTGAGTTTGCTGAAACTTGTGAAAAATATATGCTGTAAGATAAACCAATCTCCTAAATCACTTCAAATCTTACAAGCTTCTTATCTGAAGTCAGGGACTTGAATGAAGTAGGACTCCAGAGGCTGAATTTTTCATTTCCAATTATATTTACTTCCAGTAATGAAATGAATCATTTTCAGGTTTTTTTCTCTTTCATCCATTTATATACACCATGAACAAAAAATAATAATAATAAAATAAAGATGTATAGGGAAAAATGCTGCCAAAAGTATTCTGTTAGTTCAGAGTTCATCGAGATAGGAGCCTTCTGAATCGTACCGCATGCTTTCTGGAGGGCGAAAACTGATTTTATGCCTGTGGATGGTTCATATATCAACTGAGTGAGGGAAAATAGCACAGAAGCACATTTCCAAAAGCATGGCTGCTGAGGAGCCTCAGAACATTCATTTTCTGTCATCGGCGGTAACGTGCTAATGTGGCCAAACGTGGTTACTGAAGTCCAGGACCTGGAAATATGACGTGACATCACATTGTTAAAAGGATATGCTCTTTCAAAAGGAATCTCATTCATCTCAAAGGGAGCCCCCTGTGCTAATCTCTCCATGCAAATCTCTGTTGTCTCTCCATGCAAATCTTTGTTGTCTGTGCCTTCATCATACTCTGTCTTAAATATAGATTATCTCTACTTTATTAATTTTTACTGATCCATTGACATAAATTATAATTTATCATTTCAGTGTACTATATAAAAACGATGTAATTATATGTACAATGTAATTATATATATGTGAAAATACTAATTAGAATTGATTTAACCTTGACTCTTGCTAAAATGATGTTTATTTAAGAGTGCTACAGATAATGAAACCATACTACATCTAAAGAAGTAATAGGCTTTTATTCTTTTTTTAAAAATATATTTTATTGATTATACCATTACAGTTGTTCTATTCCCCCCCTTCATTCCCCTCCACCCGCACACTCCCTCCCCCACCATTCCCCCCCCTTAGTTTATAATCACGTGTCTCAAGTTCTTTAGATTCTATATTTCCCCCACTATTCTCGCCCTCCCCCCTATTTATTTTCTACCTACCATCTATGCTATTTTCTGTGCCTTCTCCCCCCTTCTCCTCCTCCCACCCCCCTGTTGCTAACCCTCCATGTGTTCTTCATTTCTATGGTTCCACTCCTGATCTAGCTGTCCTCTTGGTTTGCTTTTGTTTTAGGTGTGGTTGTTAATAACTGTGAGTTTGCTGTCCTTTCACTGTTCATATTTTTCATCTTCTTTTTCTTAGATAAGTCCCTTTAGCATTTCATATAATAAGGGCTTGGTGATGATGAACTCCTTGAACTTGACCTTATCTGAGAAGCACTTTATCTGTCCTTCCATTCTAAATGAAAGCTTTGCTGGATAAAGCAATCTTGGCTGTAGGTCTTTGGATTTCATGACTTGGAATACTTCTTTCCAGCCCCTTCTTGCCTGTAAGGTCTCTTTTGAGAAATCCGCTGACAGTCTGATGGGTACTCCTTTGTAGGTGACTGTCCCCTTATCCCTTGCTGCTTCTAGGATTCTCTCCTTCATTTTAGTCTTGGCTAATGTAATTATGATGTGCCTTGGTGTGTTCCTTCTTGGGTCCAACTTCTTTGGGACTCTCTGAGCTTCCTGGATTTCCTGGAAGTCTATTTCCTTTGCCAGACTGGGGAAGTTCTCCTTTATTATTTGTTCAAATAAGTTTTCCACTCGTGGCTGTTTCTTTCCCCCTTCTGGTACCCCTATAATCCGGATGTTGGAACGTTTAAAGATGTCCTGGAGGTTCCTAAGCCTCTCCTCATTTTTTTGAATTCTCATTTCTTCATTCCTTTCTGGTTGGATGTTTCGTTCTTCCTTCTGGTCCATTCCATTGATTTGAGTCCCAGTTTCCTTTCCATCGCTATTGGTTTCCTGGACATCTCCCTTCATTTCAATTAGTTTAGCCTTCATATGTTCCTCTAATTTGTGACTATAATCAACCAGTTCTGTGAGCATCCTGATAAATAGTGTCTTGAATTGTGCTTCTGAGAGGCTGGCAATCTGTTGGTCGCTTAGAGTTATTGGCTCTGGGACTTTGAGTTCTTCTTGCTCCATCTTTTGGGCTGTCCGTGCCTGTTCCGTAGCAGGAACGGAGCCCTAAAGTGTTCACTAGAGCAGGGCAACTCAGTCGCTGGGTTGTGACGTTGTATGTGGGGGCGGGGTCAAAGAGGGACAATGGCTTCCCATCTGCCCCCTGCCGCCGCGGCCCCCACCAGTGCTGTAGCCACCACCATTACCAGGCCCACACGTTTCGTTCCACTGCACGCGAGTGTGCCACCGCCGTCAGCCCTCCACCACTGGGTTCGCCCCCTGGGGCCTGCGTGGTCCGTCTCACTGTGCTCGAATGTGCGACCGCGGTCAGTCTGCCCCGCACCCCGACTGGTTCCGGGCTGCCTGTGCGCCTAGGTCGGGGGATCTGTCCTGCCCGACCCTGCTCGCTGCTGGCTCCGCCTCTCTTACCGTCCTCGTTGAACGGTTCGTAGTTGTCGGACTTCCATATAATTCAGTTTTCTGGTCTTTGGGTGTGTCCTTGTTCTCCAAACCTTTGTTGTATTCAAACTTGGTTGTGGGAGAAGGCACAGTGTTTCCACCTATGCCTCCATCTTGGCGGAAGTCCTATTCTTATACTATCATTTTAAACAATAATGGACAAATTATCTTCAAATTAATCACATACAGTGTTCCTCCCAAATTCTTCTCTTGGTGGAGAAGCCGATTGCCAAGGGGAAGAAAGTCCAAGACTAGAAGTGAGTTTCTGATTGTCATTGTTATTTCATTGAAATCTTTATTGAGATATCATTCATAACTATAGATTCTCCATTGTAAGTTAAACAGTTCTAAGTATTTCAGTCTGTTTGCAGAGTTGTGCAACCATTCCCAGTATCTAGTTTTAGAACATTTTCATCATCGTCCTTGAACCCCATACCCATTAGCAATTCTTTCCCATTCTCGTCCCAGCCATTGTCACGATCTACTTCCTGTTCGTATGGTTGTGATTATTCTGAACGCTTTAGGTACATAGGACCATACAACATGTAGTCCTTTGCGACTGACTTCCTTTGTTTATCATTGGATTTCAAAGTTCATTAATGTTATAACATGTATCAGTGATCCATTCGTTTATATACTGTATCAGTATGTCACATTTTGTTTATCCATTCATCATTTGAAAGACAGTTGGGTAGTTTCTACTTTTTTACTATGATGAATAAGGATGCTATTAACCTCCATTACATACTTTTATATGCACATATCCCTTCAATGACCCAGAAGTGTTGGGTCCTGTGGTAACTCTGTTTAAAGTGTTTGGGAAGTGCCCAGCTATTATACATTCCCAATGTCAGTTTTCTATATCCTCTCAAATACTTTATATTATTCCTTTTTAAAAAAAATTATAGCTATCTTGGGGTCTGTAAAGTGGTGTTTCATCGTGGTTTTGATTTACATTTCCCTGGAGACTAGTGAAATTGAGCATCTCTTCATGCGTTTTATTTTTTCTGTGTCTATTTATATATCTTCTTTAGAGAAAGGTCTACTCAATTATTTGCCTACTTTTTTGTTGGGTTATTTATTATTCTATTATAGAGTTGTTAGATATATATATATATATTCTGGATACAAGTCCCTTTTATTACAGCATCACAGGCTCTCTGTAAATATTTCTTATAATAAAGGTCTGCTAGCAATGAATTCTCTCCATTATTTTTAAATTTTGTTTTGCTTGATATAAAATTTTTGGTCCTGCCCTGGCTGGGGTAGCTCAGTGGATTGAGCGCAGGCCTGTGAACCACATGATTGCGGTTCGATTCCCAGTCAGGGCACATGCCTGGGTTGCAGGCAAGTTCCCCGCAGGGGATGCATGAGAGACAACCATACATTGATGTTTCTCTCCTTCTCTCCTTCCCTTCCTCTCTAAAGATGAATAAATAAAATTTAAAAAAATTTGGTCCTATAATTACATTTGGTTCTAGTATTAGATTGATTATAAATAAGACCTTATATTTATTTAGAAACTAATGAAGCATGTTATTTATTTAAAAATTGGAATTTTTTACCCCCAAATTATCAAAATCACAAAATGTATGCATAATTACTCCCAAACAAGATTTTAGCCCAAACTACGGCTCACTACCCCTATTCGTTAAACCTCTTTGCAGATACTATTTTACAGAAATGCATTCAACAAGCAACTTTTGAATATCCTCCATGTGGCCATATATTCCTGGAATAGTCATTGTAAGATCTGCTATAACAATAACTGAATTGGTTTTAATAGCTCCTGTTTATCTTGTGGTGTTTATAGATGCTAAAAACGTGTTTCCTGTTAAGAGTTACCGCAAAACAATATATCCGGCAGCGTTTCAGTACTCATGAAGCCACGGTGTAGGTATGGCAGAGAGTAAAGCTGTCTATTCTATGGGTAACCAAATGAGAGACAGATGAAATCTTTGCAGCCTAGGGTATGATGTCAGATTCTATTTTGCTACACCAGGTGAAAATTTAACTTGATTAGTCTGGTCCTAGGGCCGCTCGCATTATCTCATTGTTGCGCATTACAGGAAGATAAGAGAGCACCATTTGTTTTCAAGCCCTTCCTCATTGCATTTCCAGAACTGAAATGACTGCAATTTAATACTCTGTGTTGTTCCTACGCAGCGCCTGTAGCTTTCAGGGACTCAGGGTCAATATCAGGTGGGTTTTGTCTCTCCCCACTCGCCACCCTGGGCGGCCCAACCAAAGTGAGCCCCGCCTCTGGCTACTGTGCCAGAAGGAAAGAAGGGATCCTCTGAATGGGAACTCTGGCTGTAGAGCATTTTAGGAACTTTTCTTCAAGTGAGTTGCTACTTGAACTAATTATTGATAATGCAGGAAGGGATTTGATCCTGATGATAGCTGGAATTATCTTCCGCTTGAGAGCTTTTCTAAAAGGTCAATATTAATTTTTAGAGAAATAAAGACGAGACAAAAAAGGCTAAAGGCAAAGACAGAAAATGCAGGCCATGCTAGGAGGGAAAAAAAAAGAATGTAAGGATTTTAAAAAATGTGTTATTTTACACTATCTTATAAAAATGGGTGTGTTTTCCTTCTAACTCCTAACATAGGACCTTTTTCCTACCACATTAAAAGTACCAGAAACTCAATACGTAAGTAACTTTTTGTTATTTTATTTATTTATTTATTTATTTATTTATTTATTTATTTTTAGAGGGGAAGGAGAGAGGGAGAGAAACATCAATGTATGGTTGTCTTTCGTGCGTCCCCTGCTGGGAGTTGGCCTGCAGGGAACTAGCCTACAACCCAGGCATGTGCCCCGACTGGGAATCCAACCGCGATCCTCTGGTTCGCAGGCCCGTGCTCAATCCTAAGTAACTTTTTAAAAGCATTTGGTTCGTTTATCCTATGCCATAGGTCATCTAGTGAAACTTGGGATGAGTATTGAAACATCAAACGGGATGAGGTGTGGACACCTGGGAGGATATATGAGGGGAAGGGGTCAGCAGGAGAAGGCACAGATGCTCAAGACATCTTGACTTTCCCCAGAGAGGGACTCTGTGTTTGTGACGGAGACCTTAAGAGCTACAAAGACATTCTTGACTCCTAGACAACAGGGGTTTTTCAGATATCTCATACTGGAAGACCTTGGGCCCAGTGGAAATGTATAGCTTCTATTTATTGCCAGAGCCAGGGGCCTGCTGGTCCTAGGGGAAGGGGATTGTGGCTGCAGTCCCTCCAGGGGCTGTGGTGTGGGGTGGGGCCGGCCCAGCTAGCCCATTGTCCAAGAACTTCCCCGCCCCCCCACCCAGTGAACTCCAGGATAGTGGGTGGTGACGAGGTGCTTGAAAAAGACCAGTAGATTTACCCATCTCCCCTTTTGGGCCCACATTCCCCTTCTTGCACCAATTTCCTTTGCTTTTCGGGCAGTATTTGTTACCCCCAAATAAAAATCAAACAGTAGTTAGCAAGATACACTTCTCTTCAAAATCCCACTTATAATACTAAAAACTACTGTATATACTATGTTATTTTTCCCCCCTCTATAGAGAGTGATCCAGTTTATGTAACATATTTTGTGTCACATGTGGAAGAGATGTGAGGAAGAGGGACCACGTGAAATTTGATAGTCAGCAGGGTCCTCTGAAGAAGATGTTTCAGCTGAAACTTAAATAAGAGTTAGCTAGGCCCTGATCTGGGAGAATGGTGATTTAGGAAGGTGATGAGCCCTCAGGAGGGAAGGTGGAAGTGAGCTGAGCGTCAGAGAGAAGTCTGCTGCGGCTCAGATGTGAGAAGGACCGGAAATGGCGTCAGACAGTAAGCATGGCACAGAGTTAGAATTAATTCTAATAGGAGTTGGAAGCCAGAGGAGATCTAAGCAGTGGGGTGATACAGTGTGATCTCTGCTTTTCAAGTTTACTTGGGCAGCTTTGTGGAGAAAAGACTAGTCGATGGATAAGAATGGAAACTGACAGAAAGCCCTTGAGGCTCCAAGCTAGTTCATCGAGAGCACAAAGCCACAGAGGAAGGTGGCAGCCGTGGAGATGGGGAGAACTGGCCGGATTTGGGCTGGTTTGGAGGACAGACAGAAGGATTTGGAAACTGTATAGCGGCATGTCATAGCCCATGAAATGGATATACCATAATTGATTTAAATGCTGCAAGGAAAAAATGTGCCTATTCCGAGATCTCCTATGAAGTTCTTAATCTCCGAATTGCCTTCTTTTACAGCATTTATACGTTCTGAGTATTCGTTAAAAAGGAATAGGGTAGAACCCTTACTGTACATAGGAATAACATTTTAGTCATGCTGACTTTTTCAACTTGTATACTATATAACAGTACAATTTTACATCTTAAAATAAGAGTGAATGTAATGTAAAAAGGGTATTCTATATATCCTTCAAATATATATTAACATTGCTATGGAATTTCCTGTTATAATTTTGTAGATTTTCATTTTTAGATTTGGATAGGGTGGGCTTGAAGAAATGGGGAGATTCCTGGAGGAATCAGTGACTATCTGATAATTAATCCACCCTTCGGCTTTAATTAAATCTTAAACTCGGGGGAGTGCAAATCACTTAAATAAACCAATAAAAAACTTTGGCTATGTGATTTAGAGCTCCAGTTAACATGAAAACTGATGCATCCAGTAAAATGTCTAAGGGCTGCTTATTTTAATACGTATTATTAGCTTTCATTATATTCATTTAAGTGATTTAAGTGTTCAGCTTCATCCTGAGTCACTCAGCAGGTGCTTACTATGGGGTGATGATTTCACTTTTGCATAAAACCATTTTTTTTGTAAGAGAGAGGAAAGTGTTAGAAAAAAATTATTTCTGTGCCTAAAAATTCAAACATTTTGGCCCTGAATGGGCCATCTTAGATGTACGGAATTGAATGGAATGAATAACAGCAGCATACTTGCAGGGTTTCATCAATCCTCACTCATTTCCTGGGTTACAGTACAACATAACATGTAGAACCCTTGTTCATGATATATTCATAATCTAGTTGGGGGTACCAAAGCACACAATGATTTTTTGTAACTTGGTGTAAGCTGTTTCTTTTCCTTTGATTGAATTTATTGGGGTGACGCTGGTTAACAAAAATGTGCTGTTTCTTTGGTGTGGAACACTGTTTCTACCTCTTGGCCACCCAATTGCAAATTATTTTTCAATTGATCAGTGCCTCATCTGTGGGCTGTTTCTCTCTCCATCAAATGAAATTGATCATAATCCTGTTTTTATACTTGGTTGGTTGCACAAGTCGCTGTCTCTATAAGACTCCAAAGTCCTTCAAGGGGACAACTGTGTCCCAGGTGCCCAGCATCATTTCTGAAACACAGTTGGGCATAATCGATATGGATTGTTGATCACTCACTAATGATAATGCAAGACACTTGAGATACATTCTTAATCTCTGGTGCTGACAAGAAGTGCTTTGGGACTCTGCAGTTCCAAAGAGGGAAGTGATCCCTAATCCTTGTAGAAGAGATACAGTCTTCTGGTCACATCTTTATCCATCTGAGGCTTTATTCGGCTCCATAGTACTTCAGTCTGGGGACAGCTGGCAGATGGGGAGAGAAGATGGACTGTGGAAGTCTTCCAGAGAGTTTCATCTCCACCGATCTACAGATCTACATTTCAAAGTACGAGTTTTAAAATAGGTCCAATATGTTTAGCGGCCTTCCTTGGGAATCGGAGAGTAAAACAGGGGAGCGTGCTTAACATGACAATATTCTGGACTGAGGTATTCCCCACATCCAGTCAACTCGTCACCGCGTGTCACGGAAGGAGGTGACAGAGTTCTCTCTGCTTTTTGAAAATCCATTTGAGTTCACTGTTGCAAATCTTTTGATGTTGACTTTAAGGAGGGAATTGAAATGAAGGAGAAATCTAGAAATATAGTAGAGACAAGGGACCCAAACCAAGCGAGCAGCAAATAAATACAGGGGGTGGGGGAAGAGATGATATTCACTGAAAAATTTCCCTGAGGATGCTTGAAACTTTGAAGCCAATCTTTGAATTCTGCAAATGGTATCAGTTCTTTGGTTTATGAATTCAGTACCCATGATACCCCATCAATTAAGTAACAACATAAAAAGATATATCTCCATTAATATTTTTGCTCCCTTTGCAGCTTCTCTGATGAATTCAAGAAATTTCATTGAGAAAGAAAAATTGTAAAATTTGAATCTACTAAAATGTATATAAAAGTCATACAGAATTAGTGAATACAGTATATTTAATACAGGCTTCTTTTTCTCAGCGGCTCTCAACCTATGAAGTGAATGTTCACCCCTCCAGCCAGGAATTGGCCATTGAGACACATGCAAGCGTTCACAGAATTTTCTTTTTCCAATTTCTACAATAGCTTAACATCTCATATGAGGCAGTGGGGTTGGGGGCGAGGAGACTTAAACTAACTTATTAAATAATGAAGTTGTCAATAATATTATCAGCTTAGGCAAAAAGTATTGATTTTCTTCTTTCCTCTACATATAACTTATTATTTGGCATCGTTATGTGTACAAACACATCTTAAGATAATACAAACCCAACTTTGGAAACCAAGACACACACCTCTGAAGATAAAAAGGGCATCTATCTCCATGGGGAAATACAGCATTAAGTAGGTAGTCAACAAACGTGGGCTGAATTAAATTCAGCGAACATAGCAGCCCCCTCTAACTGGCTGCTAAAGCTGATGGATGGTGGCGTTTTCTGCTGGTCTCAGCCTATGGAAAACCACCACTGTGGCTGGACTGCCCTTGTGGTTTTCATTGTGATTGCAGGATGCCTTTAGCAATAACTGTCAAGAAAACTGAACAAATAAAGGTTTATTACTTGTAGGACCTGGAAATTACACAGCGCACCTGAGGCTACACAGCGAAGTCACAGGTAGAGAGAGAGAAAGCCAGAGCAGGAGAGCACGGGCCTGGGGTTCTGCTTTTATCGGGGTCCAGGGTGGGTGTGTAAAGTTTGGCAGGCTCACTCTGTATTGGTCCATCTGAAACAAGGTGAATTGCAAGCGTGGGGAGAGAAAACAAATAGCCCGAATGGTAAGTTATCAAAAGCAACCAAAGTCTCTAAGGCCTGGGCTGTCTCTAGGCACGGGACTGGCAGGCTGGCGATGTGTTTATTCCGGGTAGCATCTCGGAAGTGGATGCTGGGCAATCGAAAGTTGAAGTCAGCCACTTGCGTTTCAAAAAGGAGAAAGTCCAACTGGCAAGGCTTACACTACATATAGAATCTGAGCAACGCAGCTGCACACAGTAAAAGTTACCCGAGAAACTCAGGAAGTCTTAATGAACGAGCAGGATTTCTTATAAAGCTAGATTCTCCGCTGATGTACAAAGACTAATTTATTTCTGTGCTACAGTTGTTCCTTCCTTGGCTCCCCTTATAGGATGTAGGAACTGGTCTTTTATTCCCAGAGTCAATTCTGGTACTTACAACTATGCTGGCTCCTCTCACAATTAAGGGGAGAGCTGCAGTGTGTTACAAAGTGAATAAATTTATAATCTAGCACTATTGCCTCTCAGCTCTTGGTAGAATTTGGAAAAGACTTCAGTAATATTTTTTGTTTTATTATATTTTGGATGTCTCCAAGAACAGATTGGGTTGCTCTATTTTCTTAAGACATTAGTTCCAAAAGCAGGCATTGCTGACCTCTATGGTTGGAGAATGCTAGACTGCCCTCCTAATATGGATCAGATTAGTAGATGGCCTCCATTTTGGTATTATAAAATAGTTATTATAACTGTATAATAGTGGGGAGGGTTGAGTCTCCCATTCATTGGAGCATTGAAATTATGATGAGTAAGAAAGGTTTTTTCCACAGTGACAAAATGTGTACCAGAAATTGTTTCGTGTATTACAAATGACACAATGCTTCACCTTCTTGGACGCAAAGCTTTTCTGTCTTGGTTGGGCAAAAATTAAAGTCTTGAAGTCCTCTTCTTCCTTTCTGCATTTTGTCATGAGCCAAATTCTGTCACTTCTATTGTTCTCTTCAAGCCACGTCTTATCTAGGGCCCCTTCTGGCCACACAGCCACCCACCTATTCATGAAATAGCCACTTGCGGGGGGCCTTCTTCCTGCTAAGCCCTGTGCCAGATACCAAGAGTACAACAGTTAGTAAAACTTAATCACTGGCACTAGGAGCCTTCAGATTTTCTCATTACCTCATGTCCAGACTATTCTAATACTTCTATTCTTTACTATTATTTTTAAACCACTTCCTTTTTTGTCTCTATTCAGTGTAATCAAATGATTCAACCTCTATAACAGAGCTGAAAAAACCCGCTGTGGCTCTTCGAAGCTTATGGAATAAATGTCCAGGTTTCTTTATGATACAGTTTTTAATTAATTTTCTAATGTTTTAACCCCCTGTGGCTCTCACCGAAACACCTGTGCCTACTCTTTGGTTTATTTCCATTTCCTGCATGCCCAACCTCCTTCCGTTGGCTCATTCTGCGCTCCAACTGGAGAACATCTGATTCCTCTCTTGGATGAAGGTGAGTCCACTTTCTGTACCTTCTTCTCCGAGACTACAGGGCTCTCTCTGCTACAGTGACCTCTCTCTCCTGAACATCCAGGGAGGCATCCCTCCTGACATTTACACCCACTTGAATGTCTGTCTTGCATTGTTAGCTGCCTGTATTCTTAAAAATGTGTATTTAAAGCAATGCTAGCTACTCTAGCAAACCCCTGTATTTCACTGGATTCACAATAATGATAAAGAGAAACGTTTTGATTACTTATAGATTAGTGCAAGAATATCTTTGCAGTTACTCCATTATAATTTTTCTCTGGCAAAGAATTTTGGTTTTAAGAACTACTCTACGTCACCTGATGGGCAGTCCTGAGATCGCAAGAATGCTTTGAACTTCTTGGAGAGTTCGCACCTTTGTTCTGTCTTCCTTGGGTCATGGAATCACTCCGCATGAACATCTCCTGGGACACACTGATTCCTGCTGGTTTCTCACTGACCTCTCTCTTGCCACTCTGGTTCTGAGCGACCTTGAGATGTGTCTCAATACATCTACCACCATATGCCACCATGTGCCACCTCTACCCCCCAATGAAGCCACAGGGCACAGTGCACTGTTATGGGAACTTCTGGGAGGCTGCTGGCCTTTCATGTCCCAGCCGGGACTTTGCCACAAATATGCTCTTTCCTTATATGTTCCCAACATTTATCTGGGGTTTTAACCACCTTCTAGAAAACTTGACTTTTGTGGTCTCTTGTCTCTCCTTGGTTTAGGAGAAAGTGAAGAGTTGGCATGAAAGATAAAATAACAACACACCTGGCTCTCACCCAATTATTATTTTTTGCCTGGTCTGTGATTGGTGACAGAGGTTGGCAAACTTTTTTTCTGTAAAGGACCCAATAGTAAAACATGTAGGCTTTTCAAGTGATAGAGCCTCATTCCCATCCGCTCAACGCGACCACTGTATCATGCAAGTTGCCATACACAACACGTAAGTGAATGTCATGGCCATGTTCCCATAGCACTTTATTGACAAAACACAGGGTGGCCTGGAATTGGGTCGACAGGATGTAGTTTGCTGACTTCTGGTTTACGGCATAAACTTCGATTTTGGCAAACAAGCAAATGAAAAATAGTCTTTCACTCTGCCAGAAATTTCCAAAATCACCTTTGAATGACTTTCCTTCTTCATTTAGCAGCTGAAACCTCTAAAAAAATGTTGGGAGAGGGAGGAAAGACACACAAGGGAATTATGTACCAATACAATCTAGGCATTATCGGGTAATTAAAAAAAATCCTGCTCACAGTGTGAGAAACTGGAATTACTATATTTCCACAGCCAACAGCCCGACTCTCAGGCATTCATGAAACATTAGTCACATTACAATGCAACAAATATCTAATCTCATTCCTATAACCACTCACCATCTCCCAAGTAAGGGAATTCAGATTTAGAAAGATAAAGTATACTTATTAAATATGAAGTACAAATCTAAGATTTGAATTTTGATCCTCTCCAAATCTTGAGCAGATTAGAAAAACATTAGATTACAATTTAATAAAACACATTTGAAGGCTTGAGTGATCTTGGCTGCGTCTTCGGTACCAAAGAACTCTGTAATAGGCAATTGTCAGTCATTGGAAAACATACAAAGGATGACTACGCTCACTGTTTTGGTAACAAATACTGAATCCAGGCAATTTCTACTGTCATTTTAACAGAGCTCATTGTAAAACAAAGCAACTATGCTCTTTTGTTTTTCCAATATTTTTCTAATGAATGTTAAGAGTTTGCCTCTCCTCATATTGCGAACTTGGACATTCTTCCTTACGAGCAAAGGGCCATCGAATGAGATGTTTGCAGTAGGTGAAATTGCTAAGTTTAGTGTTTCAATGTTTCTTTTCTTGAGCAAATGACATAAGATGATGTGTGAGCATAAAGATATTGAAGTGTTATCTGAGATTATGAAATTTTGCACAGAGATTATTGAAGCACTTGTTCATAAACTTCTCTCTCACACTAGAGACAAAACTATCAAATTTATTAAAATTTAGTTATTGCAAGTCAGGCTTGAGATTTCCAAAACCTATAATGTGTCAATGCTCTAAATTTCATTACCAAAGCAGGTGTCATTATTTAACATACACAACCAGTGTATATGGTAACTACATTATTCAACCTCAAGGGAAATAGCAGAAGCATCCATTGCAAACAAATCTTCGGTGTCTCAGATAATAACATTTTTTTGGAGCAGCCCAGTCTAAGGACAAAAACATTACAATCTTGAGGTCGAGGCAGTGAAGATTTTTGTGATACAATCAAATTTGAAACTCAGTTCCATAAAGCATTATTGATATTTATAGTATCAGGAAAAAAATAAGGGGGAAAAATTAGCCCACAATGTTAGAAACTGACTAAATTTACTGGGTTTTTTGGGGGGAGGGGGAATATTTATTTATTTATTTGTTTGTTTGTTTATTTAAAGATTTTATTTATTCATCTTTAGAGAGGAAGGGAAGGAGAGAAGGAGAGAAATATCAATGTATGGTTGATTCTCATGAGTCCCCTGCTGGGAACTGGCCTGCAACCCAGGCATGTACCCTGACTGGGAATCGAACCGTGATCAAGTGGTTCCCAGGCCCACACTCAATCCACTGAGCTACACCAGCCAGGGCTATTTATTTAGTTTTAGAGATAGGAGAAGAGAGAGAGAAAGAGAGTGGAAGAAACATTGATCAGTTGCCTCTCACTGGTACTCCAACCAGGAATTGAACCCACAACTCAGGCCTGACTGGGAATCAGACTGGTGACCTTTTGCTTTTTTGGATGATGCCCAACCAACTGAGCCACACCGGTGAGGGCACAATAATTTACTATTTTAAATATGATGGTTAACAAATAAATTTATATGGCTAAATATTTATATAGCATTAGTGAAATTTCAATTCAGGGCTTAATTTTTAATCACTTGTGCTATTAAAGTTGATAATCCTCTCATGCCCATCAGTAAATGAGTGGATCAAAAATCTATGATACATTTACATGATGGAATACTATACAGCAGAAAGAAAGGAGGAGCTCCTACCATTCATGATGACATGGGTGGAACTGGAGAGCATTATGCTGAGTGAAATAAGGCAGGCAGTGAAAGACAAATACCATATGGTCTCACCTATAAATGGAATCTAATCAACAAAACAAACAAGCAAACAAAATATAACCAGAGATGCTTAAATAAAGAACAAACTGACAGTAACCAGAGGGGAGGGGTGAGGGGGATAACAGGGGAAAGAAGGGGAAGGGTTGTTAAGGAACATGTATAAAGGACCCATGAATAAAGCCAAAGGTGGGTAGGATTGAGGATGGGAGGTGGGGGTTGGTGGGGCGGGAAGAGTGGTGGAGGGAAAAATGGAGACAGCTGCACTTGAACATTAATAAAAATAAATAATTTAAAAATACATACATGTATATATTTTTTTAATTTATTTTCCCCCTCTCACGTCTGGGAAGCATTTCATCTTAATGGTTAAATGTTTCAAATATATTTTTGCTAGGATAAGATGTAACTTCTTACAATATTTATTCTCTGGTTCTCATTATCCATTACTATATGAGAACATCTCTTTGTCACTGATAGCTTTTAAAGTGCTTTAATAACATGGATTGCTACCACCACCTCCCAGTCATTCCTTGTCCAACTTTCATTCCTTGTCCAACTTTCCAGCCCCTTTTAACCATTTTCTTACTATAAGGTTTACAATTCCTTTTTTGTCATTGTAAGTTTTGGACATACATCATTTTAAAAATCAAAGTCCT
Source organism: Sturnira hondurensis (assembly GCF_014824575.4). Lineage (NCBI taxonomy): Eukaryota > Metazoa > Chordata > Mammalia > Chiroptera > Phyllostomidae > Sturnira > Sturnira hondurensis. Next base: position 358,568 of record NW_028095095.1, read on the forward strand.
CCTTAAGTATAAAACCAAATAGAATGATACAAATAGAATATGAGGAAGGCAAAGTGCTACTGGTATGTCTTGGATCTAAATAGTAAATGCCTATTGATGAAGCCTCAGCTTATAAAAGCTGTAAGTATCAGCCTTGTCAAATTATTAGCTAAGATTTTTTCAACTTAATCCCCAAGACTATTTGTTTTTCATTTGAGGCCTTATCAAGCTCCAGTCTGCCAGATTCTATATTTGGGTAGTTAATTCTCTAGTCTAACTCTTCCTTCTTTCCTATTTAATTTTATTTTGCTTATTCAGCCTTTGCCTTTATTCAAGTTGTTGATTGTAAGCAGCGTTCTGTAACACATTCCCGGTTAGCCAAACTCCATGTGGACATCCAGCGTGAATCGGTATCTCGGGGAGCTCATACAAATGCCATTAAAACTCTGCTGAACTTTTTGCCATTTTGCTCACAATATTATGTGTCTGTCAGTTGCTTCATTGAAACATAGACGGACTTAGTCTATGGCCCACGGGAGGCCGATAAAGAGAATTCAGAGTACTTAAAAAGTGGCTATGAATCTGCAATGCCATCATTTCCCCTTATCTCTGGTAAAATACCTGCTATCTATCTCCCCTCACCTCTTATTAGAGAGTTTATAAATGGATGACAGGTATCTGGGATCATCTTGCCTCATTCATTGGAGTCTCAAGGTAGAAATCACAATGACCGTATTTCTTTCTTTCACAGATCCCTGCCCTAGCCGACAGGAGGTATTTGCATGGTAGCGAATCAGAGGGTCTTCATTACTCACTGCACTTTGCTGTCTTGTCCTAGACCTGGAAAAGATTTTGACTGATGCTAACAGAACACAGTGGTATCTGACCCTCTCTTTTTTCCCTGCCTAACAGCACTTAACGTCAAATGCTAACGATCTCACGCTGGTCTTTTTCTAGGCCCAGATTCTCTCCTACTCCAGTGCCTCCAAGTAGTGCAGAAGGCTCAGTGTGTCCCTGGGGACCTTGTATTATTATACCTTCTGTTATTTGAACTACAGGCCTCTTTTTGGATGTAAGAGGATGATACATTATAGGGTGTGAAACTTATATGGTCACGACCCCTTTGAGTCAGCTACAGAAATTAACGTGAAATAAAACTTCCTTAAAACAATATATTATCTTTTTTTTTCTACAAAAACGATTTCTGTTGAGGAGGCACGTTTCAAGGGCTCTCCTGGCTTCTGAGTAAGCGTGAGAAAGATTTCTCCATTTTCTGCCATTACAGACTATGGTATTGGATTCCAGACAGGTGATAGCTTGCCTTGCAGTCGGGAAAGGGAAAAGCAGGGCAAGTCAGCAACAACTGAAAATCTCTGCCGTCTTTGAAAGTAGAGAGTGTACAGGGCCAGCGGAGCCAGGTTATTGTTTGAGCTGAGAAAAAAAGAATAGGAAAGTTGGTTATGGGTAAGGAGATGATTACCATTTGATTGCTACTCAGTAAAATGGCACTGTTAAGGCCTAGCCTTGGCAAATCCTGTGCTACTAATGCACACACTTTCAAGCCCCTGGTTCTCCCCAGGTCTGAAAAATCTCTTTCCAAGGAAAGAGATGACGTTTTTTGTCCTTTTCTCTTTAAAAAACGTATTTAGTAACACTGCCACTTTAGAATTTCATATTGCAACGTTTGCATTTGAGAACGATGGGTGGTGAAGACAAGCGTCAAGCGTCGTAGCTGTTAAAACTCGGTTTCCAGGCTAAATGCACCGTGGCTTAGCATTAAGTTGCTTTTTGTTTGTGTGTGTGTTTTTAGAGGAAGTTTATTTGGAAGGTTACAGGGGTAGTATAGAAGTGAGCCAGCTGGGCTGCCTGGGCTCAGGACCCAAGGCAGAAGAGGGGCCTTTGGAGCTCAGGAGAGAGAAAGGGGAAGGTGATATGCCTGGGGAAAGTGGAGGGAGACAGGGAGGGCACAGGCGTGCTCCTGAGAGGAACAGCGCACCAGCATCTGGTACTTTTGAGTATCAAACAGAGAAAAAGAGATGTTCATTTAAGCTAAGCAAGGGTAATGAAATGATGGTAAAGAGGAGTAAAACTGACTCTTTGCTTTTTCTCTCTTTCTGGTTCTCTAGCTGTATTTATTTATTATCTATGGTGACAGGCATGATCTTAGTGCACCAAGGCAAATTGGTGCTTTGGTGCCATTTCTTTAGCCCACGGGTATTGCTTTGGAGTCTTCCAGAGGGGGCTGCGTCCGAGGCCTCTGTGAAATAGTTAGCCTGGTGAATGAATAATTGTTGTATGCCAGGCCCTTCACCGTTTTCTAGGACTGCCGAGGAAGGCCAGATAGACGGCGTCCTGTCTCTTATACACGAAACAGAAAATAAGCAAGAGAACCACGTGGATATGCGCCCTTGGTCTAGAATTCATCTGTATGCACATGGTACTTAGGAGCACCATTCATAGACCACAACAATGGGGTGAATTTGGAAATTGATGATTTCACATGAATTTTCTGATTGTTCCATTCTAGGATTGGATTATACTTACTTCAAAATGAATTTTGTCATGAGCGTTTATGCGTCAGAATCCCAGATAAGAAACAATGGTGTATAAATAGTATAACTTGTGTCATTTCCTTCTTTACATGGTGACACATAAGCATGAGGAGAAGGGGCTAATGTTGTCGATGGCATGTTTGAAGCACATAGGAAATGATCCTACCTGGGATTAAATTGCTGGAAACTGCACTATTGAAGTCTTAGTTTCATCAGAGTGAAATTGAATCACTTAAAGGTGACAGTGCCCGGGATAGATTTTCTTAACCGAAATCCTTATTAAGCCAAACTTAACTCTGTAGTCCGGGTTACAGCGTGTATTATTTTAATCTGCAGCCATAGCCAGTAGTGAAAGGTGAATGCATACCGAGGGGAAATTTGTCTTTTTACTCTCTTCTTTCTACTGATAGTCTTCCTGGAATCGAAGGAGAAACACTGGAAATGTAAACATTGTGGACTGTTAAATTTATGTCCAACATTATTGAAAATGTCCATTTCATGCGTTGCTGAAAGGAAAATGACGGTCTTAAAGAAAGCACAATTGTTCCTGCTGGGGCAATAATTTATTACAAAGCGCACAGTCCAGTGGATATGGCTACTTGCTGGAAAATAAGATGAGATTTTTGTTTCCCGATTCATCAGACTCACTCTTGCTCCAGAGTCCTGAAAATATAGCACAATCTCAGTAGCACCTCATGGTCCTCTCAGCTTACCTGTGCGAGTTCTCTCCCTCTCGGCCCCGTTTCACACTCATCCTGCTGCCAGGACAGAGAGGGGCCAGGGAGCTAACTTCTTGGCTTTATGGTGGGCAAGTTTGTATGCAATATCCATTTCTGTGTGTTTGTTTCCTAAGTCTTTGCTCCTCCCACTGGGCTACCCAAGGTACAAACAAAACAATTCTGTGCACTGTAAAGGTTGATGTAAGAAATGCCCACACCTGCAGAGAATTTTTAGAAGAGTTTATTTGAGCCAAAACTGATGACAGTTGCTGGGACACAAGATCTTACGTGCTCTGGAGAATGACAATTTTACTGTTTCTTTTAATGCATTTGAAATTCAAGATGAAACATATGGAGGATTACCGGAAGGTGGGGAAAAGCACAACAGGGATTGGATTACAGGACAGTTATGATTATGTGCTCTTTCCAGGGTGCTTATGCCTTCCAGGAATGTTGCAAAGGTGTACGAGCCTGGATGCACAAGAACAATGGAAAAGACTGGCTTACAAGCATTCACTAAGGAAGTTACAGGCCTGGGGCGTGACCACCCACCGTGCCCTGCCCAGTTAGAAATTTAGGATTTATCACAGTACCACTATGTTGTCCGCCCTCCCTTTCTTTTTTTTTTAAATAAAGATTTTATTTATTTATCTTTAGAGAGGAAGGGAAAGAGAGAAGGAGAGAAACATCAGTGTATGCTTGCCTCTCGTGAGTCCCCTGCTGGGAACTGGCCTGCAACCCAGGCATGTGCCCTGACTGGGAATCGAACTGGGATCATGTGGTTCCCAGGCCCTCGCTCAATCCACTGAGCTACATCAGCCAGGGCTGCCCTCTCTTTCTTAACCCCAAATTGTCAGCTGTTTTTCTTAACAAATAGTTATTACTTTCAGATAATGTACTAGATATTGCTGGCAATAGTATAAAGAACAACAAGATTAAAGAAGAGTTAGGAATAGGGTTTAATTAAAAAAGAGTGTATGCAAAATTCTTCTTATTAGGAAAGTCATGCCTCATATAAAATCATGCCTTATGAGTCATGACTCATAAGTCATCTATCACTTTAGATGATATATCATAAACTAATTTATGAGATGTTCATGATAATGAGTGTATAAATGCGTGATGTCTGCAAAGAACATTTGCACTTTTTTTGGAGGATGATCAAATGGCTGTCTTGCTGCATTTGAAGGACTTCCGGTCCTAAATCAAACTTACCAGAGGAAGGGGGTGGGGGGATAGTTGAGGGTATAAGGGGTCAGATATATGGTGACAGAAGAAGATTTGACTTTGGGTGGTGAACGCACCATGCGATATACAGATAACCTTATAGAATTGTGCATCTGAAACCTGTGTAATTTTATTAACCAGTGTCACCATGATAAATTTAATTAAAAAAAGGAGAAAGGAGACCATGTAGGGGATGGAAGCCTCCCGGGTATGCAGTGAAAAAAAGAGAATTCAAGCCTACGAGTAAAGGTAAACTTGATTTTTTTTTCCTGTGGATCCGACCTCATATTCTGGATAATTCTTTTGTGATATAGTTTAAGAAAGGAAAATGTGCAAACTGACGAAGACAGTGACAGAAACAACCCTGAGGGGTTTCTCTGAGGCTTTAGGAATACCTGTCCTGGAAGTGGGTTCGGCTGACACGGAAATCACAGTGATGCTCTGTGAATGCCTTTTACTTCTGACAGCGTCGGCATGTATCAGTTGTAACTGTACTGGGTACACAGCCAGCAATTTATCAGAGAGTGTGGTAGAGATGCGTTTGGCCCAAATAAAAGGATTTTTATATAGGAAAGTGAGGTTTATCTCAACTGTGCACTTAGTAACCAAAAGGAAATGAGAGTAACATATGTCTACTCATTTCTGGACCACAGAGGTAGTTGGCATGGGAAAACCAGCTTCATAGATAATGAAATCTATATGTAAACAACCTATAGTAATAATGAGCTTGCTGTCAGGCCTGCTTTTTAAAAAATATTTTATTTATTTATCTTTAGAGAGGAAGGGGAAGAGAGAAGGAGAGAAACATCAATGTATGGTTGCCTCTTGTGAGTCCCCTGCTGAGAACTGGCCTGCAACCAGGCATGTGCCCTGAATGGGAATCGAACTGCGATCGTGCGGTTTGCAGGCCCGTGCTCAATCCACTGAGCTACACCAGCCAGGGCAGGCCTGCTTTTAACATAAAAAAAATGTATATGTCACCAATAGAATTCTATTACATTCCATCCTACAAAGTCAACACCATCTCTCAGTCTATAATGCCCGTCATCTACTCAAGATTTAGGTCAAATCCAAACTGAGTGATTAGCTGTCTGGATAGTCTTAGGTGATCAGAATTTCACCTTTCTTCTGGAGCACTTAAGTAAAAAATAATAACACTTAACCCGATGATGAGGCATCAAGATTTTGGGAAATCATATATGTGAAGCTTCTTGTGTAAATTCTAAAATTTTCGGTAAGTGATAACTTCTCTCTCACACACGCATGTTTAGGCATGTTACTTCCATCTTTTCTGTTCACTCATTTTGTAAAAAAAAAATGCTCTTTTAATAAAAAGTGAAAATAGTATTATGGCCATTGCTCAAAAGTATTCCTGTCCATGGGGCCCTATTCTGGGAAACCTGACACCACATCCTTTAAAAGCACATTTTAAAAAATTCATCTCACATTATTGTGTTCCCTACTTTTCAGGTTATTCAGCAGGGGTGGACGGGGTGTTTGTTTATAGTGGAATTTCATTATAGCCATGAGAAAAGTATGCTAAAAATTAAGGTCCAAAGAAGCAACAAATGGAAGATACCTCTTTCATCGGGAACTTTAGTGAAATAGGTAACATACTGTCAGCAAATGCAATCATCCAATGATTGCCCTTGTTTTCCCCTTTTTCCTTCACCCTGTAATCGACAGATAAGGACAGATGGGTACCAGTCCTAATCCAAGATGGAGTTTTGCCACCTGATGAAAGATTTTGATTCTGAACCATGCTTGTCAAAGGACCAGGAATTGCAGTCTGAGTTACACAGTAGCGTTGGAATCTGTGCCTCTTTCTTCCCTGAAGTTGTTTACTAGGCAGAGGCAGTGATTGCCAGCAGCTTGTAGTCACGTGCTATAGAAACTAGGAATAGAAATTGGTTGTNTAAAAAAAAAAAAATGCTCTTTTAATAAAAAAGTGAAAATAGTATTATGGCCATTGCTCGAAAGTATTCCTGTCCATGGGGCCCTATTTTGGGAAACCTGACGCCAAATCCTTTAAAAGCACATTTTAAAAAATTCATCTCACATTATTGTGTTCCCTACTTCTCAGGTTATTCAGCAGGGGTGGACGGGGTGTTTGTTTATAGTGGAATTTCATTATAGCCATGAGAAAAGTATGCTAAAAATTAAGGTCCAAGGACGCAACAAATGGAAGATATCTCTTTCATCGGGAACTTTAGTGAAATAGTTAACATACTGTAAGCAAATGCAATCATCCAATGATTGCCCTTGTTTTCCCCTTTTTCCTTCACCCTATAATAGAGAGATAAGGACAGATAGGTACGAGTCCTCATCCAAGATGGAGTTTTGCCACCTGATGAAAGATTTTGATTCTGAACCATGCTTGTCAAAGGACCAGGAATTGCAGTCTGAGTTACACAGTAGCGTTGGAATCTGTGCCTCTTTCTTCCCTGAAGTTGTTTACTAGGCAGAGGCAGTGATTGCCAGCAGCTTGTAGTCACGTGCTATAGAAACTAGGAATAGAAATTGGTTGTGTAAGGTTTACCGTGGGTATTACCAGTAAGACTGTCCATTCCAACTCAAGACATCAGTTTGAGATTTAAATATTTTGGTCGAAAGGAAGAAGAGGGAGGGAGGGCCTTTGAACACACTCTGCTGTGCAGTTTCAACGGCCTTTGGAGGAGGGTTAAGCAGGAAAGGGAACGGAGAAGTGGGTGGTAAGATACGGGAGGGAAGAAAAAGACCACTCTGATCGGTACAGGAGTGCTCACTGCCAGCCGACCTTTCTCATCCTCTTCCTATCCCTGCATCATCTTTAAAGGGACTGCCTTATAGCTTCATAAAAGAAACACAAACTCATTTGCAAGGGAAAAAATACTGTACTTGGGTCAGTTTTCTGTCGCCATGTTATAGTGGAACCCAGACATCCATAGTCACATTGCAATGGGACAAGGATACAGGGAGGCGGGATTTATTTTAGGGGCTGTTATTGTAAAAAAAAAAAAACCTATCAGACATGAAAATAAACTTCTCCAATATACTAGTAATCAGGTGAAAGGAATCAGTCTCATTAATTTTATGAATTTATATATGTGTAACTACTTAAATAGTGTAACACCTGAATCAAATAAGTATACTTGAAATTCGTGACTAAAATAAGTCCAAAGATGAAATTTGCTGTTTCTCAACAGTGAATTTTAGATAAGTTGGAAGGGCATTAATATTTGGGGGAATGGGAAAATGAGAAATGGATCGTGCTTGGCCTGTCTTCTATAGCGATACAGTGGTTAATTTTAATAGAGCATTTTTGTTGGGTTCTCAAATGTCCATGAAAATATCTATATTCTCTCAGCTGTATGGATATGTTCTATTTAGATGGATAAAAGGTATTTAGAAGATAAACCCAACAGAATTTCTATCTACTATTACAATGTTAAATTTTTAAAAATATACTTTGAAAATAAGTGGACAAAAGTTATCTCTGAGAGAAAGCACAGCAAAACGTACTAAAACAACGTAATAGTGCACCTTGCTCTTAAAAATATAATTCTTCATCCATCCAACAAATTTATGTACTTGCTAATTTCTTGTCAAGGTTATAAACTTCAGCAATGAATAAAACTTAAAAAAAAAAAAATTCCTGCCCTGGCTGGTGTGGCTCAGTGGATTTAAGCACCAGCCTGTAAACCGAGGAGTCGCCGACTTGATTCCTGACCAGGGCGCATGCGTGGGTTACAGGCAGTTCTCCAGTGGGGGGCATGAGAGAGGCGACCACCCACTGATGCTTCTCTCCCTCTCTTTCTCCCTCCCTTCCCCTGGGTCTAAAATGATTAAGTAAAATTTAAAAAAAAAATCCCTACTAGCATGAAGCTTACTATTTAGTAGCATCAGATAATGTATAACTCAGTGAATATGTTTTATTTTGTTAGAAGGTGTGAGTGGTAAAGCTGCTGCCCAAGGAAGGGGAAGGGACACGTTGGTGGCAAGGGAGCATTGCCATTTTCAACTGGGTGGTTTGGGAAAATGTCCCTGAGTAGGTGATATTTAAGTAAAGGACACAGAGCATGAAGAGCTAAGCTTTATTGTCCCCTAGCAGAAAGAACAGGTCAGGCACAGGGACAAGTCAATGCCAATGCTGAGGCAGGCCCATGCTGGGTTTGAGATACCGCAGGGAGACCAGATGGCGAGGGTCGAGTGTGCATGGGAAGATTTGTAGGAGAAGATGCCAGCGAGGGCAGGCGGAGAGCAGGCATTGGGTGTGGTGGGGAGCTGTCACTGGGAGCCATTCTTTGAGTTTTGGATGCCCCCTCAGTGCCTCGGTGATCTGGGAAGCCATCAAAGGAAGGAAGGCACAGGAATGATGCAATCTGTTCTACATTTTATAAGGATTATTCTGACACCGTGTTGAAAGTAGATGGTGAATCAGATGATAAGGGAGGAGACATCCAGGCCCACTGCCAGGCTCTGATAGTATTCATGTGAGGCTCGGTGGCCTAGGCCTCCGTCCCGGCAGCGGAGGTGAGGAGGCGTGGTCTCGTGTTGGAAATGCATAGGCAGAAGAAATAACAGGAGTGTTCAGCGTCTTAGATAGGGGCTGCATTTGTCAACTCGAATTACGTTGCAGTCACAGATAGCCTCAAATCTCCCCGCCAAATTCAGCAGTTTACAACAGGAAGCATTGATTTCTTACTCAGGTCACATGCAGGCAGCTGTGGTTCTGCTCATTTGTGGGTCTGCCTGGCCATGCTTGACTCTTCCTTATGTTTTCCGTGAATTCCAGAATCCAGGCTGTGGGATCTTTGTCATCTTCTTTAAAGCAGCCATCTCTTCTTGCGAGTTTCTGGAGACAAGTTAGAAATCACATACGTCCACATTCCATTGCCCAAAGTGGCATTGCGAAGCCCATGGTCACTGGGATGGGGACATACATTCCAACTATTGGGAGGTTCTTCATATGTCTATTTGACAGACAAGGCAGCAAATAATTGGAAACTATAATATGATGACCACATCCCAAACTGAGAGAGAAATCAAAGCTTTGGTCTGAGCAAGTAGAGAAAAAGTTGCTGCCCTGGCTGGTGTAGCTCAGTGGGTTGAGCACGGCCTGTGAACCAAAGGGTTGCTGGTTCGATTCCCAGTTGGGGCACATACCTGGGTTGCAGGCTAGGTCCCCAGTAGGGGGCGCACAAGAGGCAATCACACATTGATGTTTCTCTCTCTCTTTCTCTCTCTCTCTCTCTTCCCCTCTCTCTAAAAATAAATAAATATTTTTATAAAAAGAAAAGAAAAAGGACTTGTTCACTGATATGGGAAAGACAATAGGTGAAATAAACTTAAAAACATACACAAAATGATAATAATATTTCATCCTGATGTGATATTTCAGTGATTTTAGGCATTATTTTAAAACTCTATTCTGAGATACAGAAAACATAAGTTATTCCAGATGTCTGTTCAATTTCAGAAATGCGACGAGATAATGCAGGTACCAGGTCATTATCATCAGAAGTGAAATAACTACACAGTTCAGAACAATTAACATGGGATCATGAACACATCTGTATTCATAAGTGTAGCCCATTTCATAATCACATCATTATTCACAGATCACTGGCTGCATTTAAGGAATGAGGATATTCAAGCTGTCTTGTGTTGAATGCTTAACATCTCTAAGAGGCAAAAATACTTCCCTCAACCACAGAAACAGAGAGCTCACATAAAATTTGCACAGAATAATTATTAACATAGGTATTTATCCCTGTGTAGGAGAGGTCTTTTGCACCCCTTGTGGAAGTGCTTTTTCATATCTGTGTATGTTTCCTGCACCCCCGAAGCAGGCTGGTGCATGCGTGGGTTTCTGAAGAGTGAGGGAGGGCTAATCAGCTTTGGTAGAGATCCACAAATTTTGCAAGCTTTTTAGCCACTCCATCAAGACTTGTAAAATATGTTGGAAACTACAGGACAAAAAAAACAATGCATCCAGGCAGAAAATTAAAAAGCAACCTGCCAGTTCAATAGAATTCAACTTTGCTAGGCTGTGAACGCCGGTACAATAGTTAAATATTCATTCAGAATTACCCAGAGACACAAAACTACAAGAGGAACATGAATATATATATATATATATATATATATAAAATCAGCTGTGGGAGAGCTGACATGGTAGGGAAAAATAGGGCTAAATTGGGCACCTTATAGAGTAGTGTTCTGTGTTGTTGTGTTTTGCTTGTAAACTGGATTTCTACCAGATACCCGAGAAACCTGCATGTAGATGGGACAGGAAAGGAAAGGTGCGGGGGTAGCTTCCCAATTGCTGCTGCTCCAAACAGGGAGCAAGTCTCGTTTGGGGTTTCTTATTAATAACTGAGAAGAGACAAGGTAGTTACCATCACAGTTTTGTGAGGAGAAAATATTAAGGATTTTGCGAAACTCCTTAAAGAAGGAAACTCTGTCACTGGTCATTTGTATTTATTTTTGTACTGTGAGGGAACTGATTTGGACATCTGTGACAAACAGTTCCAGTAGAGACTAGTATGCACAGCCTAATTTTTCATAAAAAAATAAGCATAAAAATTATGAAGGTATTTGTTCCATTTCACAGATAGCCAAAATAAGTCTGAGAATTCCGTGCATCTCTTTATTTTCCTGTTTTCATATTCAATTGCTACTTAAGATTCCTATTGACACCAGAATCATGCTATTTTGCTCGAGAATCACATAGTCCCCAAAGTCACCAGTTGTGTGACTCAAGAAACATTTGTTGGGTTGACTGTCAACTTCCGGCAAGAAAAACAGAAACAGTCAACAAGGCAAAGCTGAGTTCATTAGCAGTATTCTAGGGAAGAAGACAAGGCCTGCTCAGAGCAGAGCCCTGAAAGAGGGAGTCCAAGGGGGATGTTTATGGAGGGTTGTGAGGCAGGTCCGGGTGAGGAACAGTTGTTAGAACTGCTCAGTCTATGACCTGATAGGTCCCGGTGGCTGAGCACCGCTAAGCAAGAGTCTTAAAGCGGTTGGACCTGCCAGGTCTTAATCTTGTCAAGTCAGCCACTTAGCGGGGTGTATTCTGATTTTCAGGAGCAGGCAGTTTAATGGTTGTTAATTGCTCTATTTTTCAACTGGGGTCAGTACTCAGTTGAAAATGTACCTTGTTCTCTGAGGTTTTGAAAGAAAAACTCAGATATGTTGAACAAGATCTAGCTGCCCCAATCCCAGATGCCCAGATGAGTCAAGGTTCTCCGATCTCATTCTCTGCCAGATCTGGCATAAAAAAATGAGGGAACTCAACACTACGGAATTGCAGACTTCAAATGAATGAACCGTATCGCTCGTGAATTTTAATATATATCACCCTAAAATATAGCTTTACAAACAAAGGTAAAAGCAGTTTGGGAAAAAAAAGAGTAATGATAGAATGCCAAAATGGAATTGCATTATAAAGAACAGAAGGCGGATAACAGCGAGAAATATCACAATTAGGCTGCCCTCCAAAGGGGACCAAAGAAGGAAGCAATGCAGGACAGGAGGGACTTCCTGTTCTGCCTGTCTAGCCCTTAATACTATCCTTTTGTCTCTCTTTTGGTTCCTATGTGTCCCGTAGATTGGCACACCCATGTACTCCAAAGAAAGGAAGCAATCGTCTGCCCACCCTAGTTAGGAGCTGAACCCCTGGAATACCAAAAAGGAGAAACGCCTCAGACTCTATGACATGCAGCGCCACTGTCTCGGGGTTCAGACAGTGAGGCGACTAGGCGTAAGGGTCCTTGAATGCCCCTGTTTCTCCTATTTCTGAGAATCAGACCTCATGCTTAGTATTAGAAGAGCATTTACTGTATTTTTTGGAAATGTTTCCATTACAGAATGTGTTTTGTTATGAATATCCAACGGTTGAATAATTTGCCAGTTGTCTCCTTTGACCCAGGGAGAGATTCGACGTCAAGCTCCGCATCCCAAATGTGCCATCCCGTTGAAACCTTGTCTCTGCCATTTGGATTTCTGATGGCGATTTCTCGGAGTCTCGGAAAACTGTACAGCGTCATTATGCGAAGGTCACTCTACAATGAATCCTTTTAGGTACCCATTTTGCTGGCACACTGCCACAAGCAATTCATCACTTCTGTCTCAGCCTCCCCCTCTTCCTCTTCTTCCTCCTGTGTTTCAGAGCTGAGAAAGAAGGAGTACAAAATTGTTTCTGTCAGAAGAGAGAAACAAAAGATCCAGGAATTGCCCTGTCAAAGAGTTTTGGTGAGAGAAGTATTCTAAGATCACAGTGGCTCATGGAGGATTTCTAAAACAGTGTGTTTGTTAACCTCCCAAATGAATAAAAACACCTTATTCTACACTTGTATCCTCCTTCAGGTCTGAAAAGGGGCGATCTGTCAATGACTTTGGCTTTACTATTAAGATTATTTTATTTCCCCATCTTCAGTGAGGTATAATTGACAAGATTATATTTAAAGAGTGCAATGTGATGATTTTATGTTGGCATACATTATGAAAGGGAGCTTTTGGATGGGGAGATGCATCATATTTTGAAATCGTTATGTGCAACCTAAAACACCTCTGATCTGGTGGAAATGCAGGGTTTCCCCATCGGACTTTGCAGACAGTCCTTGCCACTTCATGCTGGCTCTGTGGGGACATCTCCCGCATCGAGGGCTTGCTCAGGCCCACTCTTTTCCTGTTTCTAGCTGGCATTCTCCTTCACCTCTGCATCTTTTGGGTACCCCAAAGTGAGGTTACTAAAGACAGCAGCAAACACAGAGTAAGGGACATTTGGAGAAGATGAATGTCTACAGGAGAGTGTCTACCGCCAGTGTAGTAGGAGTCATACAAGGTGGTATTTGCCTCCCTGTGACTGATGGGGCAAAGGGAACCTCATGCCCTAGAGACAACATGTAAATCTTCCAAGGAACCTTTTCACCAGAAAACCCCAGACTTTCCTCCCCTTTGGTGTGTGATCCCTGAATGATTTGCTACTAGGATATTCATGAATTGCCCCCATTGCAAATTTAATATTCACAGTAAGAAACACTAGCCATGACATGGATATAACAGAAAATTGCGGTCCTCTCAGGACAGAAATGATTATTTTAACCCAGCCATGAAAATAAACACTTTTTCAAGTTACTCAAGTCCTTAAAATGTAGGTGACATGGGGCTTATTGGGAAGTGGTAGCCATTCTAAAGAGGCTGGGCAGAGTCTGTCAGGGACATGCCACCCGTGTGACATCTCTGTGCCCGTGTTCTTGTGTCCAGGTCCTCTGGACATTCATTCTGATGGGGAGCTCTAGACAATGGTAGGGTTTTATTAGTTTAATGTGATGAAGGGAAAAATATCTGCTTGCTGCTAGACTGAGCGGGGTGCTGGGCGTTGAGTCAGAAGCCACGGTGAGCGAAGTACACTGCACTGTGGCTTGCAGAATGCCTCTAACCAACCCAAACACCATCACAGACAATTCCAGCACAAACTGCTTTGACAAGAGCACCTTGTTTGTTTGTTTGTTTGTTTGTTTTCAGGTAAGACCACACGAAGCTCAATCCAGCAGGAGCTCTCTGCTTAGACGTGTTTAGCAAGAGCTGTACCTACAAGTGTCCTCACATCTAGAAATGAGTATAGTTGTCTTCACCTACCCCTGCTGAGACCATCCTATCACTTGCAGTCACCCCGAAAATCTAGAAGCATTTTACTTTTTAGAGACACCCCATGGTTCTCCCAGCGTGCACTCTTCCTCACAAAGCAAGCTAACAGGCTGATCTTGGGTTATATGGTGTTGGTGACTGTCCTGGGGGAGTAGCCTTGGACAAGTAATATGGAAGGAGTGGAAAGGAGAGACTGATGCCCATGAGTAAAAAATCGTGTAAGATGTGATAGGTAAACTGTTGAATTAAAATGTGCCCGGGCTGGTGTGGCTCAGTGGTTTGAGTGCCGGCCTGTGAAACAAAGGGTCACCAGTTCAATTCCCAGTCAGGGCACATGCCTGGGTTGCAGGCCAGGACCCCAGTAGGGGGCACATGAGAGGCAACCACACATTGATCTTTCTCTCCCTCTCTTTCTCTCTCCCTTCCTGTCTCTCTAAAAATAAGTAAATAAAATATTTTAAAAATGTATGATTTGTTTCTAGGATTTTTTTTTAATATGTGAAGTACAGCACAGGCAATATAGTCAATAATATTGTGATCACTGTGTATAGTGCCAGGAAGTATGGAAGAAGGGCACTTTGTAAAGTATATGATTGTCTAATCACTATACTATACACCTGAAACTAATATAACACTGAAATTAAAAAAATGGGGTCACATAAATAAATTTAAATTTTATTTAAAAATTAAAAAAAATAAAAATAAGTGTGGATTAAGTCAAAATTTCTAGGACTTGGGCCTATGTAACAATATTATTTAGTCTCTGGTGGTGATTGTTATGCACAGCCAGACCTGAGAACCAGAGGCCTAAAAACATGAACATGTCCCCCCAAATATTTCTTTAATTGGTTTATAACTTACATATAGGAAAAAGGATAGATCCACAGTGAGGGTTCAGTTCGATGAAGCTTTGACATATGTAAAATTCAAGTGACTCCGCACAGTCCAGGTATGTCTCACACACCCGAGACTCATGCCATTTTCCCTCGTCATGTCCCTTCACATAGGCAAGCAGTGTTCTTTTCATCACCATTGATCAGTTTTCCCTGTTCTTCAGCATCACATAGATGAAATTACCCAGCGGAGAGACTGTTAACGATGACGGTTGTAGATCCGGAGACGCCCGCCGAGAACGGCAGAGCGTCAGCTTTGAAAAGCGTTTTCAGAGGTCGTTTCCTGGAATTCCTTCATTTTCCTCTTGAGACCAAAAGCTCTGTTAAGTGATCCAAGATTGTACAAGTACAGTCTTGTACAATCTTGGGTCTTGTAGTGACTTGCATAGTTACTATGCTTGTAGTTACTTGTAGTTACTTGCAATCTTGTAGTTACTTGCATAGTTGGGACCCAATTCATTAACTTCTAATTCCTTTTTGTTGACATTTCTTCTATCATTCATCAACATCTGAATAAATATTAACTAAAGTAGAAACTACAAAATATCTGTAAACCCAAATTGGTACTACCCTTACCTTGAGTCAAGACACTCTGAAACCTTTCTCCAAACAGAGTCTAAACCATTGAGAAATCTTACTGACTAAGCCCTTTGCCCTTAGGTCCTTCCTTCCTTCCTTCCTTCCTTCCTTCCTTCCGACAAACAATAAAACACCTCTTGGGAGCTCATAGTCTAATGAACTTCATTTTTTTTTCATTTTGCTACTAACTTTAACTTTATGAAATACAGATGTGATTACAAAGTCTTCATTGATTTTCAGTTGCCAGAGCTTACCAAATATGTGGCCTGCTGAATGAATCCTGTTCACGGGAGTGGCTTCTTCTCCCTCATGAAATTATGTTAAAAATATACTGAGCCATTAATATTTAAAACTAGTGCAATTACTTGTGATAATGGCATATTCTGGCTTTTGTTTTTTAAGCAGGAATGTCTGGTGATTCTGTGCTCCCCTACTATTGTGGCTACACTGATTTGGAACTGAGGAGTGACCATGTTGTCCAGCTCATTACAGCTCTCACCATGCCCTTATAGCATCCCCGACACTGTGACCACGTGCAGGCCCACTCCATTAACCTGGGTCACCTTCTGAGTCTCTTTAGGCATCTTACTTTTTGATCCTGGTCTTTTAAGACAAAGCCTACATTCTTAAGTCCAGACTTGGAGGCCTTTTACCTTTAAAAGCACCTTTTCCATGACATCTAACCAAGTTGTATTCAGCCAGAGGTAATTGTTCTCCTCTGAGTCACAGGACATGAATGATGACATGGTTTTAGTTGGAATTCTAAGGGTTTTGCTCATCTTCTCAGGTATTTTCCTGCCATAGAAATAATGACTGCTGATGTTTTTCCTTTGCTCCCTGGGAAGGTTTTTTTTCTCATCCCTATGATGAAAAATCTTGGTTCTCAGTTGATTAATGCTTTAAATGATGTGGGAATTTAGATTCTATATTAAAAGAACAAAGTAAAGATGAAAGAATACCTTGGAGAAGTCAACAGTAAGCATGTTGTGGGGCTGGCACCAGGTACTGAGTAGGCAATAGTAGAACTACAGTAAAAAATGGGCTTCCTTCCCTGGCTGGGGATATAGCTCAGTTGGTTAGAGCATCATCCTGATACACCAAGATTGCAGGTTCAATCCCTGGTCATGGCACATACAAGAACCAACCAATGAATGCATAAAATAAATGGAACAACAAATCGATGTCTCTCTCTTTCTCTCTCTCACTCTCTCTCCCTCTCCTCATTCCTATCTTTCTTTCTCCTCTTTCCTCTCACTCTCTCTCTCTCTCAAATTGATAAAATTTTAAAGAAAGGTGATTCTGGCCTAAGAATACTACACGCTAGTGTCAGAAACTGACAGGTCATGGATAGCACAGGGAAAATCACAGGGTTCAGAGGTAGTATAGGCACAGCATATCCCAGGTAGCCCACCATTAGGCCTTGAGGATGCTATTTTTAAGAGTCTGTATTGTAGACAATACAGAGGTATTGAAACCAAATGAAAAGGATTGATTTAAGGATCTGGGCAGAAGAAGACACATGGACGGAAAGACAAAGCACTGATTCAGGGTGTCCTGCGGGCAGTTTGTCATAGAATTTGGGAAGGAGGAGGCTCCATGTGGGAGGAAAACAGGCTGGGCAGGAGGAAGGGATCAGAATCATGAAGGCTTTTATTTTATTTAAGGTGATTTTGTTTCTGCTCTGAGGCAGTGGGAGTCATCAAAGTGCTTCTCGGGAGAAGTGCGGGAGAGAAGTATAGTATCAGGTCCCGTGTGCTGTTCTAAGTTCACCTCATATCAAACAAAAATGTGAACTGACTTATTCAGTTGTTTTTATGGTATTATTTGGTGGACAAAAGGAGCAAACTAAGATACAAAAAAAAAAAAAAAACAATGGAAGCAAGGGACCACAATATGGCCTGATCTGCATTCTCAGAGTTCAGGGAAAAAATGGACTTCGGTGCAGTTGTGGCATCCAGAGAAGGCTTTTGTGTAAGATTCGTGTGTGTGTGTGTGTGTGTGTGTGTGTATTTTCTTGTCCCTTTTCCAAGATGCCCACACCTGCTTCTTTTGTGGCATTAATGTGTGTGCTCACAGTGTTTGCGTGCATCTCGTACGGGGAGCATGGTCTTGAAAGAATCGTGAATTTCAAACCAGAATGAGGTGCGGAGGGGGTGGGAAACATTCTAAGTTGAAGACTGTGAGGTGGTGTGTATGTGTGTGTGTAGTCTAGAGGGGCTTCTGAAAGACACTGAGATACGCTGACAGTTATGAAAGGAGCTACTAATTTTGAGATTGACGTGGTAGCAAGATTCTGACTCTCTGTTTCCGAGCCTTAGGGTGGCTTGTTGAAAATAGTAAGTTTGGGTTATCTGCATGTGGTGTTCAAGTATTCTAGAATGCAGAGTAGTGTTAGCAAGATCTGTGGGGTGGATCACAAAATAAGCTACCAAGGAAAGAATTGAGAAAATCTCAAGGTGAACTAGACCGTGGAACTCGATGCGTTGCAAAGTCAAAATGCCTCCAGTATTAAAACCAGTTAGCACGGGCCCTGCTAACTGAACCACCTTCTCCGAAGGAGGAGGAAGGAAATCCATCAGATTTCCTTGTGATACAGCCGTCTCCCCCTTCTACTGCTTCTGAAGAAATTGCCACACACGGTCACTGCGTTAGTAATGGGCATCTCTGACGGTATATCTAAAGGAAGCAGGAAGGCAGGCAGGGTGACCCCTCCCTTGGGTCATAAGCAGTTAGTTTGGTCTGGACGCCTCCATCTAAGTCCACGCTTCTGGGTGCACAGTACTCCGAGATGTACTGGAACGTGCCTGGGTTCCAATGGCATACTTGTCTTACGTAAGAATCTGGTGTTCTTAAGATTATTGTCTTTGGCCCTGGCTGGTGTAGCTTAGTGGACTGAGCGGAGGCCTGCGAACCACACGATTGCGGTTCGATTCCCAGTCAGGGCACATGCCTGGGTTGCAGGACAGTTCCCAGCAAGGGATGCACGAGAGGCAATCATACATTGATATTTGTCTCCCTCTCTTCTTCCCTTCCCCTCTAAAGATAAATAAATAAAATCTTTTTAAAAAGATTATTTTCTTTGCTATTATTTTGAAAATTTTAAAGCCATAGCTTGAAAATGTAAATTTATATGCTCTCACAACTTTTCTTTAATTCTTACCACGTAATTCTTAATGTATGCATTTCAAGCCGTTTTAATGGGAATTATTGATACTATTTATTCTATGAAGAAGATATAGGCTTACGATAGTGTGAGTTACCAAATAAATAACATACACCAGATTCAGTTCTGTTACAAGATCGTTGCCCTGTAATATTTTACAGGTTTTAGTGTGTCAGTTACAGGCACACAACAGTTTTGATTTAAATGGAACAGAGCAAATGCATTTTACTTATTTCTATTGAATTAATACAAAGGAAACCTGTACCCAAAGAATACAATTAGGGATTTTTAAGTATTTGTGTCATAAAGGAAAATATACTGGTTTGGGATCCCAATGGAGTTGTTGAAAACCCAAGAAATTATCTGAAAAGGTGGTTAAAACAATCTTTTAGTGATTATTTTGATGAACAGTTTGGGCCACGCCACCTAACCCTTCATTGTGCTGATGAGACTGCAGAGCAAGCCTAGGTCTCTTTGAAGCCTGCTGGGCACGAGGGTGGGAACTGAAATTATTACCTGAGAACTATGTTGTCATAGCAGGGGGCTCTTGTTTTCTGTAAATTTCTGCTACTATGAATTTGAAGGACCTTCAGACAAATCTTACTAGCGTGACTTTATCCCATTAATCTAGGTGCACAGCACACTACTCTTTTCACAAGAAAGAGAGTGAAGGGTTGAAAGATGGCCAATGGGTAACAGGCATTTGCTGAAAACCCTTATCCCGAGAGGCGGAAGTCTGGCCGGGTATCACATTCCCGTATATCAACCTCTTGGGGCTCCGCACCGTTCTTAGCCAGGTATTCAAAGGTTCAAAGAGTTGGACCCATGTGAAATAAATTTGAAAAAGGGAGAGCCTGGAATGTAAACAGCCTTGGACAACACCAGTCATGCTGAGGTTTTTAAGCATAAAAATCTAAAAGGTTAAAATTAGATTGATGATATTTGGGGGAACAGGGCATGTAGGCAAAAAAAGTGAATTAGTTGGAAGCCAACTGAATTCTTGATGATCTGTCCCTTCTGAGTCTCGCCTCTCTACTCCACACTTGTGCAAACTGCGTGGCTGGTAGAAATGAGTCATTTTGCCAGGTGTCCAGGGGTCAGCAGCCTGAAACCTGTGAGTGAGGTGACCACGTCCTCCTGGTTTGCCTGGGACTCTCCTGGTCACTGAGCCCAGCTAACTCATCACCAGCATCAGGACCAGCAACTAGACAGTAACCTGTATTCATTTTATAAAACACCTAAGAGATTTTGGTAATACAGGTGCTTGGGAAACTCTAGGAAACATTACATAGAGTTCCCAGTTTTGAGACATTGCTGTCCAAGTAAGGTGGGTATGTGTACGTGTCCCCTTCCCTTTCCCAAGATGCCCACAGTTCTTTTGTAGAACTGCAGTTATTATGTCTATGATCGTGTGGTCAAAATGTTTGCGTGCATCATGGTCGGCTCTAATTATTAAGATATTTTTGAATACTAGACCAAGAATTTCTTTAAAACCCTCTCTCTCCCCCCTCCCCCACCCCTTTCTCTCTTCTCTCTCGTCTCTCTCTGTCTTCATGGATATAATGGGTACTCAGTAAATGAATCATTTGATGAGAAAAGATACTTAGGAACAATTTAGTCATTAAAGTATGTTTTGTAGACCATACAGGGAAACATTCAGAGAATGCTTCATGGAAGAAGAGGTCCCTGAAGAGGGTCTAGAATATAATAATTTTCAGTGAGGTAGAGAGAGAGAGAGAAGGAGGAAGGAGTTGTAAATGGGAGGAAAAGAATCCACATACCGCCCTGGCTGGTGTAGCTCAGTGGATCGAGTGCGGGCCTGCGAGCCAGATGATCGCGGTTCGATTCCCGGTCAGGGCACATGCCTGGGTTGCAGGCCAGTTCCCAGAGGGGGACACATGAGAGGCAACCATACATTGATATTTCTCTCCCTCTCTCCTTCCCTTCCCCTCTAAAGATAAATAAATAAAATCTTTAAAAAAAAAGAATCCACATAGTGAGTTGACAGGTGTGATTATAGGAAAATGTGTAAATGGTGCCAATGAAAGTTGATCACGTAAAGCATTTTAGACTCCTCACCAGGGAGTAACGGCATTAAAGTGGTGTTTAGTTAGGCATCTGATCATAGCAAATGCATGTGGAGCCAAGAGAATAAAGAAACCCTCAGTAGCTGTTTATGCCACCTGTCATGAATGTTCCATTCAGACTCAATTGATTTTGGTTTCAAAAGAGTAAGTGAAAGAGCCCCACGGTGTATCTCTTCTGTACACACATCTGTTACGTCTGTTCTGGGTATGGCTGATGCCAAGCACTGCATTTGGGCCTGGCCTGGTCCCTGAGTATGGTTCCGAGATGGGCAGCCTATGGCCCCTGACAAAGCTTTCTTTTCTCCTCCTCCTCCTCCTCCTTTTTCTCTGTCTCCTTCTTCTCCTCCTCCTCTCTTTCTCTCTCCATCTCCTGCTCCCATTTTTCTGAGCTTTTCAGAGAAAGAGACTGCATTGATCCTGTAGTTACATTATTAGCTAAATAGCTACAGTCATAGCTAATTCCATCATACAGGGCCATATGAGTGAAAAAACACAGTCCCCTTGGTTTTTAGTAGAGATTATGAAATAACCTACATATTTCACTGGAAACATAGACAACAAAGTGTAACTGATGGAAACTGGGGTCAAAACATGAAGTGTCCTTAGCCAACTATGGGCTTCAGACTGTCCTGAGGGTCAGGGGGGACCCGAGAAGTGTGCCTAGAAAAGTTGCAACTGTACTAATATGTTTATTATGCCCACATAGTATTGCATAAAGCGCTCCTGCTCTAGGTCAGAAGCAATAATATGCTGAAACTATCATAGTAAAGTGTTTTGCCCATATGCATCCGCCCCACCCTTCAATAGCTCCTTCCTCAGTTTTGCTAAATCACTTCATTCACTTCTAATGATTTCAGTTGTGCATATCAAAAATCTTGGTGTTATCCTTGACTCATCTCTCATTCTTTCTGCCTTAGACCCGATACCTTGACTCTACTTTAAAACTACATTCTGGGTTGATCGCTTCTGACCACCCCAACATTGAATTAATGGTATTGTTTTTTCCTCACCTGGCGTATTAGAATACCGTGTAATCGGGTCCCCGCTTTTGCTCCTGCCCACACTACGGCAGCCAGAAAGATCCTGCTCAAACTAAGTTGCATCGTGGCACTTTTCTCCTAACAGTTCTCCACTGGCGTTTTCTCTCATCCCAAGGAAAACTCGAAGCCTCTTACTGTATATGTACAGGGCCCTTCTTGGTCTGGGCCCCAGCGGATTTCCCTAACTTTATCTCTTACTTGCCTTCCCCTCCGGCCTCTGCTCCAACCACATGGCCCCCTTGCTGGTCCTTGACCTCTGTCCTTCTCCCGACAGGGTACTCGCCATCCCCTGTGCCTTTCCTTCCATAAACCTGAGAACCTTGCCAGGACCTGCATCCTTATGATCTACATGCATTTCCAGAAGCACCTGCTTTAATTAGATACAAGTAAAAGTTACATGATTTATTCACACGTACTAACATGTAGGCTGTGATTGTGTCATTTGGTTTACATAGATGTACAACATGCGTCTCACACACACACACACACGCAAAACAGCTAAATCATTGTCCTTGCCAGGCTTTTCATTGGGTGGTCACATACCTGTCTCCACTGTGCTTCCCTGGGCCCGGACTGATGAGAATGCCATTTGATTACTGCTGAATCTGAGCCAGAAAGCACCTGTGCGCCGCTGGTGTCGTGCTCCAACAATTTCAGCCTGCACGCCAGCGGCCCTGTGACTTCGACCTTCTGTCTTGGCATATAGCTTTGCCGATGCTTTTCCTTTGAAATAGTGCGATTTGAAGCCCCTAACAAGTACCCATCTTATGGCTTCTAATGATAGTCATTTGTCCTATGGGTGGGAATTATTTCTCACCCAAAGCCTCAGGGTATTGCTCTTGCTGACTTCAAAATACATTTTCTTAAAGGGGACGGGGCTCTAAAACAGATAAAACCCATACACATATGTTTATCAGAAATCATGCTCATTGTGCCATCCTTGGTATTAAGAAAACTAAGATGTATCTGGCTGGCGTAGCTCAGTGGATGGAGCGCGGGCCTGCGAACCAGACGATCGCGGTTCGATTCCCAGTCAGGGCACATGCCTGGGTTGCAGGCCGGTTCCTTGCAGGCTAACTACCAGCAGGGGACGCACAAAAGGCAACCATACATTGATGTTTCTCTCCCTCTCTCCTTCTCCTCTAAAGATAAATAAATAAATAAAATTAAAAAAAAAGAAAAGAAAACTAAGATGTATAGCAATACTTTTAAAAGTATATGTTACACCATTTGTATTTCTTTCCCAGGACAAGTTCCTCAAAGCCCCATTAAGCTTTTTTCCTGCTAGTCCCTTTCCTGTTGTTTTGTTTGTTTATTTTGTGTGCGGAGGTGAGGGCGGTGTGATTTTTGTAGATTGGTGGCTCTCTAGGGAGAGTTTGGCTCCGGCGTATTTCTGAGGAGCCGTGGAAATGGATGGAGGCCGGCCCTGCCACCGGCCCTTGCTGTGTTTCGCTCTAACCTAAACGAGGGGGCACCGGCCACAGACAGGTCGCCTGCATGGCACAGAGGCCCTGAGGCCCGTCACTGCAAGGGCCATCAAGACCTCTTGACAAAGCTGGAGTCAGTGAAAAAGAGGGAAACACGCCCAAGTGTTCACAAGTGGTATGCCACTCACTTTTTTTTTCATTGAACCTTGTCATTATCCTGTGATCTACGTAAGTATCACTTCCTCCTCTTTACAAATGAAGAAAACAGGACCTAAGAAAGGGTAATTTATATGCTCAAGAAGAGATAGAGTGAGGGCTTGAATCTCGATCCTTGTACTACGTGTGTTTTAGTCTTGACTCGGGGCTCAGTGCTCTCTGTCGTATGTCCTGGAGTGAAGGGTGGGGGAGAGCTCCATCCTCTCTCCTCCCTCAGCAGCCGCTGGGCAAGTCAGCCCAGCAGCTGAAGCCCCGTACGTAGTGTGACTTCTGCTAAATTTGCTCAATCTGCTCAATGCCAGATACACCTTCCTACCCCACCCCACCAAGCCCACCTTGAATAGAAACCTCGCCTTTGCTTTCTGTTTGCATTACCCATGCCCTGTATTGGGCTATACATAAAATCATTCCATCTATCTATCTATCTAAATTATTTTTTCAAGATAGCAAGTGTTTTTAGCCCTGGCTGGTGTAGCTCAGTGGATTGAGTGTGGGCCTGCGAACCACATGATTGCGGTTCGATTCCCAGTCAGGGCACATGCCTGGGTTGCAGGCCAGTTCCCAGCAGGGGACTCATGAGAGGCAACCATACATTGATATTTCTCTCCTTCTCTCCTTCCCTTCCTCTCTAAAGATAAATATATAAAATAAATAAAAACACTTTAAAAAAAGATAGCAAGTGTTTTTAAACACCTAGCTCACAAAAATGCAGCCAGGAGGAAAATCGTAATTTTTAGGAGAAGATATATTCATGAAAATCTAGGGAACAATACAACAGTATAAAATAGTATCCTATTTAATGTAACCATCTTCCACAGTGGGTGATGTGAGCAGGTGTGTGATAAGTGAGGGGTCATCTCTTATAGGTTTAAATGCACAAAATCTCTGGTGTCGGAAAGCTGGAGGCCACCTCTGAGCTCTGCAAAGTTAACACTGGGGGTATCTGAGTGACCAATCTAATGTCTGAGTCACGCAACCTACTTTTGCACAACCTACTTTTGGAGTACTAATACATTTATGGAGGTGTTGCCAAAGCTGAATGGTTAATGTATGTATAGCTGAAGCTTAGTGCCTAGTCTCCACTACGCACTCTAAGAGAAGCTCTTCTTCCCACACCTGTAACTCTTGTCATCTACATTAAATAGAGCAGCTGATGACTTCTTCAGATATCAGTGTTATGTCAGCAGCGGTGATGGATTCCAACCAACATTCTTTCAGTAAATGCACAATGAAAAAATAATTTTTCACCATTAAAATTTTTCTAATGTAAACTGCCAGTCTGGTTTTTTGCTCAAGCTGTACTAAAAACCTTATTTTAAAATGCCAGTGTAAGCTAAAAATATATCCCTCCACAGTATTCAGAGAAAGAGAGAGAAAACAACACAGCTCTGTGGACGGGACAGGGGGCTGGGTTCCAGTCGTATGTGCTCTCGATCTCCAGCTCCAACCTCACTAGCTTTGCAACTTTGGATAAATTGCTTCCTCTCACCTAGAGCTAACACACTTATTCATAACACAAGGAAAATTATAATTACTTCACAGATGATAGCAAGGGTGATAAAATAGTGCATGCATATTACACAGAACAGTGCCAGTATTATGATAGACGCTTAAGCAAAGTTAATTTCCCTTCTTCAATTCCTTTTACTTGATTTTACTTCTCCACACCTATTTTTCTGCACTTAACACCTCTAGGAGACAAAGGAGCGTGACAGAAATTCTAGGGCACCTACAAAGAGCCAATGAGAAAAATCCATATAGAGAAGAAAGGATTGCTAAAAACTCTAATGATGTCATTGCAACTGATACTTGACTGAAACACACATCACTCGTAAGAATGTCTGAGCGATTTGCTTAAGAAACAATGTGTATTTATGGGTGCAAGAAAGCAGCAGAGAGAAAAAGAGAGTTAGTGAAATTTGACTGTGGTGAGCTGGCACGATTTGTAAACCTCACTTTCCTTGGTGAAAATGATTAACTTCCCGAAAAGATCATCCTATGTGGGAGAGAAGGACAGGAACGTTGGATGAGGGGAGGGTCCTGCTCTACACTGCAGGGATCTGTTCAGACTAGTCCGGCCCATTAAACCAACAGGGAAAGTAACCCTTCTATAAATACTAAGATTTATAAATCTTTAATTTGTATAAATACTAAGATTCAGAACAGGCACATAGGCATCGCTGCACTGCTGGGATGAAACATTTCAAAGCAACAGACAATTTTGATTAATGTTGTTATACACAATGACGGTGATTTTCCAAGTGAGCTCCTTTGAATGATATCCATGTTTTCTGACTTTTCTCCCAGCAATGCCATTACAGCTATAAAATTGTAGGTCAAACTGACTCCTGGTAGTTGGGTTATGAAAGGAGAGTCTTTTGGGGTACTTTGATAAACACCGTGCGTGTATACCCCCCAAATATTGCCACTGTTTCCAAAGTGTTTATCTCCACATCCACTATGATCACTCTTTATAACATCACCCCCCTTTTTCTAAAAAGAGACGCTGAAATGAAACTGGTACCCTTGATGTGCTTCAGATTCCCCCCTATCTTTGGTGTTCTTATTTAACTTTAAATTATGTGATTGAAAAAAATAAATGTGTTTCCCAGTCAGTACAGAAAAAAAAATAACCCACCATGCATAAAATTTTCACTTAGACCAATGTGCCAATGTGGTACTTTTCGGTTAACAGGATTTAGGCACCATCTGCAGACACACCTCGCTTTGCTTGTCTGCCCTTTGCAGATACTGTGTTGTGTTTTTTGTTGTTTTTTTTTTTTTTTTTTTTTACAAATGAAAGGTTTGTGGTAACCATGTGTTCAGCATGTCTGTCAAGTGCCATTTTTCCAACAGCATTTGCTCACTTTGGGTGTTTTTGGTACAATTTGGTAATTCTCATAATATTTCAAACTTTTTCATTGTTATTTGTTATGGTGATATGTGATCAGTGATTTCTGATGTGACCGTCATAATTGTATAGGGGCACCATGAACGGCATCCATATAAGATGGTGAACTTAAATGATCAGTGTTCTGAGTGTGTTCCAACTCCCCCACCAGCCCCCCCCATCTGTCTCGGTTTCCTCAGGTGTCCCTGTTTCCTGAGACACAACAGTATGTAAATTACATCTGTTAATAACCCCACAATGGTTTCTACATGTTCAAGTGAAAGAAAGTTCTCACATGTGTCTCACTTTAAATCAAAAAAGCTAGGCGTGATTAAGCTTAGTGTGGGGGGCATGTTGAAAGATGAGAGAGACCAAAGGCTGGGTCTCTTGCACCAGTTAGCTGTGTTGGAAACACCAAGGAAAGTTCTGGAAGGGAATTAGAAGGTCTCCTCCACTGAACATTCAAATGATAAGAAAGCAAAAGAGCCTAATGGCTGATTTGGAGAAAGTTTTAGATAGAGGATCATACCAGCCATAACAACTCCTTAGGTCAACACCTAACCCAGCACAAGGCTCTGACTGTCTTAATTCTGTGACGTCTGAGAGAGGTGAGGGAGCTACAGAAGGAAAGTCTGAAGTTAGCTGTTGATTCATGCCGTTTAAGGAAAGGAGCCGTCTTCGTAACGTAAGAGTGAAAGGTGAAGCAGCCAGTGTTGATGTATATCTGCACCAAGTTACCCAGAGACCTACTGAAGGTAATTAATGAAGGTGGCTACGGCAAACCACAGATTTCAAATGTGGGCGAAGCAGCCTCGTCTTGGAAGAGGATGCTACTGGGACTTTCATAGATAGAGAGGCAAAGGCAATACCTGGCTTCGGGGTTTCAAAGGACAGGCTGGCTCTTTGGTTAGAAGCTAATGCAAACTCTTTTGAGTTGCAGCCGATGCTTGTTTACCGTCCCCCAAATCCTACCGCCCTTAAGAGTTATGCTAACTCGACTCCGCCTGCCTCTATAAATGGAACAGCAAAGCCAGGGTAACAGCACATCTGTCTGCAGGATGGTTTACTGAATATTTTAAGCCCAGCATTGAGACCTTCTGCTCATTGACAATGCACCTGGTCACCCAAGAGCTCTAATGGAGATGTACAGCGAAATTACTGTTGTTTTCATGTGTGCTAAAACAGTATCCATTCGACAGCCCATGGATCGAGGAGTGATTTTGACTCTTAAGTCTTATTACTTACAAAACACGTTTTTGTAAGACGATAGCCTCTATAGATAATGATTCCCCTGACGGCGGATCCAGGTGAAGTGACCAGAAGTTCTCCCTAAAAGAATTTATCATTCTAGATGCCATGGAAAACATTCATCATCCTTGGGAAGAGGTGAAAACGTCAACATCAAACGGAGTTTGGAGGAAGTTGATTCTAATCCTCATGGGTGATTTGAGGGCTTCAAGACTTCAGTGAAGAAAGTAACTGCGGATGTGGTGGAAATGGCAAAAGAACCAGAATTAGAGTAGAACGAAAGGAGCTGTACAGTTGTGAGTAGGCAAAACACAGTTAATCTTGTAAGTTATTATTTAATTACCATATGAGCTTCCATATGAACACCTGTAAACCTCCCCTTTGCCCCACTCTGAAGAATTGGAGCCTGAAGATGTGACTGAATTGCTGCGATCTCCTGGTAAAACTTGAACAGATGAGGAGTTGCTTCTTGTGGGTGAACAAAGGAAGTGGTCTCTTGAGATGGAATCTCCTTCCGGTGGAGATGCTGTGAAGACTGTTGAATCGTCAGACAAAAAAAAAACAAAAAAGATTTAGAAAATAACAGACAATTGATAAAGAAGTAGCAGGGTTTGAGAGGATTTCTTCTCATTTTGAAAGAGGTTCTTTGGGCAAAATGCTACGAAATAATATTGTATGTCATAGAGAAATTGTTCATGAAAGGAAATGGCAACCCATGGGGCAAACTTCACTGCTGTCTTGTTTTAAGAACTTGCGGCAGCCATCCCAGCCTTCAGCAACCATCACCCCGGTCAGTCCCCAGCCATTGATATCAAGGCAAGAACCTCCACCAGCTGAGAGGTTTCAATTCTTGAAGGCTCAGATGATGATCAGCATTTTGTAGCAGTAAAAGTCGTTTTTATTTTTTCTTTTATTTATTTGTGTAAAGATTTTTTTTAAATTAATTTTTAGAGAGATGGGAAAGGAGGGAGAAAGAGAGGAGGAGAAACCTTGATGTGTGAGAGATACATTGCCTCTCACATGTCCCCAAGCAAGGACCTGGCCTGCAGCCCAGGCTTGTGCCCTGACTGGGAATCAAACTGGTGACCCTTTGGTTCACAGGCCAGTGCTCAATCCACTGAGCCACACCGGCCAGAGCTAAAGTCTTTTATAATTAAGATATATACAGTATATTTGTTAGACATAATGCTATTGCAAACTTAAGATAAACATATAACTAGTATAAAAATAACTTCTATATGCACTCGAAAACCAAAAAAATTGTGTGACTTGCTTTGCTGTGATATGTTTTATTGCCATGGTCTGCAACTGAACCTGTAGCATCTCCAAGGTATTGCTATAGTTGGAATCAGCCGAAAGCATCTTTGGAAGTGGTTTCTCCTGGGACCTAGTGGAATTCATGGCCTGAGGCAGCGTGAAGAGTAGAGGTGAGCCCTGACTGGTGTAGCTCCGTGGATTGAGCGCAGGCCTGCGAACCACAAGATCATGGTTCGATTCCTAGTCAGGGCACATGCCTGGATTGCAAGCCAGTTCCTAGCAGGGGACTCACAAGAGGCAACCATGCATTGATCCTTCTCTTCTCTCCTTCCCTTCCATCTAAAGATAAATAAATAAAATCTTTAAAAAAAGAGTAGAGGTGATGATGCACACCAAGCATCTGAATATTGTGCATGCAAGGCCGGGGTGCCGTTATGGTATCTTAGCAAGCCCACGTGTCTTGCTTCACTAATGGAACTTTCGTCACTGGTGAAAAAATCATCGCTACTCTCTAGGATGAGAATGAAGAAGCTTTTGAGGGTTATTAGATGTCTGCATAGTTGAAGAACTATAATGACCACATCCAGAATGTGCGTTCCTGGGTTCTCACATGCCAGCCACCTCTGGGGTGTTTGCTGTGTTAGGGTTTTTCAGATGGTCCCTAACTGTCCTATGCAACTAACTAAAATGCATATTAAATGCCATTTTTAGGAATGTGAAAAACCAAGAAAATCCATCAAATTTGTTTATCTTCATTTTATAAGACATTCCAGTGCTTGCCGCAGAAGGCTTATAGTTGTAAAATTGTCTCTTGAATATCATAAGTTTTGATAATTAGTTCAGCCACATTTTTAACATATTTTAGCCTGTTGTTAACATCCCTGCATTTGTGTGTGTTTGTGATTGATAAAGATCGTTTCATTCAACTTTGGATAAATACATTTCCATAAATAAATAAATGAATGTGTTTGGCAAATGGTAAGCTGTCATCGAAATTACACTCCAAGAATGACACAACTCGGTTAAATAAATGTCATTTAAATGTCTTCCCTCCTCTCTGCATGGTCACACACATTGACACATCTGCACATTTGCTTATTTAAATCTCACGAATTACAAGTTTTGTCCTTTTTTCAGTATTTAAAATGAATAATATCTTCTGTTGATTAAAGTGCCTTCACTTGCTTGCAAAAATGTTCGCATTTTCTAATAAAACAGTAGCAAATGCTGCCATCATTTCCAACTGGGATTTGGTTATCGTAATCCCATTGCCAGTTAAATCTCTTTGCACGGTAATTAGATTGTTATCTGATTTCATCTTGCTTCCACTGAGTCAAGATATACACAGGTAGGAAATGCATTAAATAAGCCATCTCTCTTGATGGCTTTTTTCAATACCAGCCAGTCTGTGTAAAAACAAATGGAATTATGGAAATTACCCTCAATATTTGAGGGTTTTAAAGTCAGGCCATTTATTATACAACATATCCAGATAATGTTTTTGAAGTTCATTCTGAGATGCTATTGGACCACCATTCCTAGCTACCAACCTCAGCTCCTCACCAGGGGCCATCTCTAAATTACCTTCAGAATCCTGCCACGGTGGAGCAGGAGTAAGTGATGATTCCTTTGTGTCAGCTGACGAGGGGGGGGATGTGTCACTTGTCGCATTAAGAGAGCAATGACTGACATTTTTAAAGAGAAGTTCCTGACCTCCTCTTTGTCTCTTCCTAACAAAGAAAATGTCATCCACTCCCAGCACTGGACTCCCGAGGCACCCAGTACCTCTCCCTCCCGGCATTTCAGTGCATTCTGCTGTCATTGTTTGATTAAGTGCTGGTCTCCACCTCTCATGCCAACTCAAGGGACCTCGATTTGCTTCCTCACTCTTGTTATAATATGTCTGCATTATAATGTAGACATTGTAATACATCTGTCAGAATATAGAGGTTCTGTTCAGGAAAAAAAATTTGAGTGTCATCTTGCATAACGGTAGTTGATACACTAACAGTGAAAATTATTGTATGAATGTGAAAATTCCAGCAACTTATTTTTAAATGCAAGTTATTCCTCCAAAAAAAATTTTGAACCCTACTTTTAGCTCCTTAATTTGTTTATAAGTCACTGCTCTTGTTTCTGTTGATGAAACAGAGAATTGAAATAAGCAATGATGCTGTCTGGCTCTTATAAACACTTTCAAATCATAATTGATTATTTTTAGATCTCAGTGACTTTTACTTTTTGGGAAAATGATATTAATGAAATATATTTTACTTGTATTTTAAAGGTATTTTTCTATTTTTTGACAGGCTAAATATTTAACATAAAAATCATTTCTATTAATTTTTATTCTTAAACTAAAAATTAATAATTCTATTCATTGAAGATTGTTCTAAGTGATTAACAAGATTAGCCCTTTGACTTTCAGTTGTAAAGAAAATGTACATATTATGGGGATTTATAAAATGTGTATTTCATAAAGAAAACTAAATTTAAGTAGAATAAGTAACAGTGCGGGCGCTCTCCCACCTGGGAGCAGGCCTACACCTTTCTTCCCCGACAGGTTTGCATATTCTGAACTCCAAGGGTCCCCACAAGATCTGCAACCAGGAGAAGGATGGGCAGCGGCAGGTTGGCCTGCGCTGACCCCCTGCCCCTGCCTCCAACGTCCCTTTTCTCTGACTTCCCAGTGAGCTAACGCAGCCCCGCCTGCACTCATTTCTCTCCTATAACATTTCCAGAGAGCCAAAGCCACCCTGTCCTGGCTCTCTCATGTTGTTTCTTCTATCCTAAACCCTTCCTTGTTTCACTGTCCCCAGCTTTCATAAAGGCACTCTCAAAAATTTTTTCAAAATAAACATTGTGAAATGTTTAAAGACAAATATGTGGATGCTAAAATGTGCTGGCGATAGTCTGACTGATTAGAAATATTGATTGAATTTATTACATCAGGGCTTTGTTTCAACACTTTTAATTATTATTTTTATAGATTTTATTTATTTATTTTTAGAGAGAGGAGAAGAGAGGAAGAGAGGGAGAAACATCAATGTGTGGTTACCTTTCATGAGCTCCCTATTGGGGACCTGGCCTGCAACCCAGGCATGTGCCCTGACTGGGAATCAAACCGGCAACCCTTTGGTTTGCAGTCTGGTGCTCAATCCTCTGAGCCACAGAAGCCAGGGCTATTTAAATTATTTTTAATGCTACTGTGTATGTCCTGGAAACCTCAGTCAAATTTTATGGCTGTTATTGTTCACTCTTGTGATGAAGAAACTAAAAATACTATTGCTAACAGGTCATGTTTTACTAAATCTGTAGCTAAAGAGGAAATTTAAATTTCTAGGATTTCTATGGAATGAAAAAAAGAATGTCTTAATTCTAACAGTTTATTATATCTAAAATTCAATTTCAGGAGGCTGTAATCCAGTCCTGTTATGCTATTTTATTATTACTTTTAAATACTTTATAGATGCTTAAACAACATACCAGACACTCTATTAGGTTCTTTTTGTATAGAATCACACGTACTTTTCTCTTCTTGAGCAAGAATCTTCACATTACAGACAGAAACTAGAGCTTTAGAAACATTACCTTGTCCAAGGTCACATAGCTAGTGGCAGACACTGGGTTAAAAGTCCCCTTTGTTTGACTCTGTGACGAATATAGACACATTGATTGACTCAGTTCTCAGTTTTCAGGAACATCCTTTATAATAGAGACCCTCTGGTCCAGCCAGATTTATTCAACCTCATTCTTGCAGGCCATCATGTCTGGAAGTTCTCTTTTTTCTCTTTGCTTTACATCTTACCTATCTTTCAAGACCAAGTGCAAATCATGTGTTCAGAGATGCCTTCCCCACCGGTGCACTCAGAACCCTCACATCTCTTAACCTCGAGTTCATTTGAGAACTTAGAGACTCACCTGATGGTCTCATTAACACTGCATGTTGGTAGACCTGAGAGACACACACTATGTTGCCTCCTCTCTCAGTATCCTCAAGAGAGCATGTTTCAGACTTTGCTACCTAGCAATTTTCCAGTGTGTTTATTTACTGCCAGCTGCTGGCACCTGGATCATTCTGAGTAGTCTGGGCTTCCCGGGAGAGAGAGACTAACTAGCCAGTGCAACCAGAGAACTGTGAGGTTCGCAGACAGAGTTTAAGGAAACTTCTTGACCCCATGGTGCTTGCCAGCATCGTGGGAATGGGCGATGCAATGACTTAAGACAAGCTCCAAAGAATTAATTCTGAGAAAGTTTTATAGAGGCTGTGCTGCTTTGCCTCATCACAAAATCCTTCATTTTAGCTTTAAACGCGTATTTGCAATTTCCTCCCTAAGTTACAGGTGGGTTTTCAGGAAAGATGGTAACAGTGAGCCTATAAATGGAACGCTGGCCCCTCTAATTTACTCAGAGATGTTAGTCCTTGGAAATACTATTTGGTGATGCTGCCTGACAGTATCTTATACCAAAGGGATTGCTCAGATTCTCCTGTTTCCCCACTAATGTACAGCATTAAGAGAGAAGTCGCATGCCCTTACTCTTTAAATTCTATGCATCAACCAAGAGTCCATGTGTGCCATTGTCAAGTATCTTGCTAAGTACCAAGCTCGTATTAAATATCTAATCAACTAATCAGAGGAGAGGTTCCTACTAATAGTTTGAAATAGTTGGAAAAATACAGTCTCCCTGAAGGTAAACTCTTGAACACAAGGGTCAGCTACACAGTCCAAAGCAGACACTGGCGATGGAACTCGCCTTTTCTGCCTTAGAGAGAAGATGACCTTGCTTGTGAATAAGCATCAGGTCTGCTGTGGGTGAAGTCGTCTCTGCTCTTGCCTTGGCCTGGCATTGCCTTGGGCAAGGAGCTTACTTCCCAAAGCCTTGATTTCCTTAGCAGTATCTATATCCATTAAGGTTACTAGGAGAATTAAATTAGATCACTTGAGAAACTTAGTAAATAGTTATGCTTCAATTATTTTTAGAATAATGTACTTGATTTTGTTTGAGTGACCAATGTTTAGGCCTGTCAGAACATAGTGGGTAATAGGTTCTTGGTAGGTGCTCATGTAGCCCATTTTTGAATGGACCTCTTCTATTGGCTCTTTTTCTTTGGAGAAAACTCTGTTGGCCTTACCCATGTGTGGTGTGTAAGTTATTGTCTGTAAGCTATATTCTGATTTCAGGACTTGGAAGCCTGACCCCCCCTCCTGGCCATTGCTCCTATGATTTTCATGTTTTTGCATTAGAATGCATTTCAGTATTGAAAAGCTATAGTTAATGGTGTTCAGGCAAAAGCAGGTCCTCATGATTGTCTCTCACGTATTCTGTGTTCATTAAGGTAAGTGGTTGGGCTCAAAAGCTTCATATGCCTAAACACAAAGTGGGAAAAGAAAGAAAAAGAAAAGTCTAAATGTAATAAACAGCCAATCAGAGGCACACCAGGGAATCGGCAAGTCAATGAGGCCAAGGCTAAGATGCCCATCAGACGATGGCCGTGGTCGATTTTCAGGTCTAAATTCAGTCATGTCTGTTCCTGAATTATTTGATTGACCAAATCTAATAATATAGCACTTGTTCTCTACCTCTAATCGATATTATCGCTTAATTCCCTTGTTTCCCGTTCATAACGGGCACATTTCCTGTTATTTGGGCTTCCTCGATTCATCCCCACCTCCCCCCACCCCGCAGTAGCTCCAAAATGATGCTGTGCACCCCTCCTCTGCATTCTGGCCCCTTTCCTTTCGGCTTTACAACAGCCTTCTTCCATACCTTTAGCCCAGAACCTGTTTGGTATTTTTAAAAATTACACTGGGTTCCCTCCACAATGTAGAGAGAGAGCTTTTCATCTCGCAGCTATTATTTTACTGATGAGAAGACTGAGCTCCAAAGACGTGGGCATTAGACACTACCAACTGAATTTATAGGAAACAGATCATGTGTAGGGCACTTAGTAGTTTACAGAATTCATTTACCTATGTCGTTGGATTTTATCCTCCTGTGAATTCCATGAGGAAAGCACTCCGCGTTATCCATTATATTTACAGAAAGAACTGGGTATCTGCGAGTGAAGTCATTGCCCACGGTCACGTGACTTCAGATGCCTCACCCAGTGTTCCACCACAGTGTTTCGCTTCTGCCTTTTCCATCCACTTTGAGTCTCATCATTTTCTTTTTTTTTAATATTTTATTTATTTATCTTTTTAGAGGGGAAGGGGAGAGGAAAGAAACATCAATGTATGGTTGCTTTTCATGCATCCCCTGCAGGGAACTGGCCCCTGCCGGAAACTGGCCTGCAACCCCAGGCATGTGCCCTGACTGGGAATCGAACCGTGATCGTCTGGTTCGCAGGCCCGCACTCAATCCACTGAGCTACACCAGCCAGGGCCGAGTCTCATCATTTTCACTCAGTTCTAATTGTCTCCTTATTTTCACTTGATTCTAATTGCCCTTTGTCAGTGCCCGACTCAGGTATTTGTGGTGTGACACAGTCACCCCCGTGATTCCAGGCACAATTGGCACTTCCAAGGTTGCCACGTAGCTTGTACCAGGCAAATCTTTCACGAGAGCTTCTGTGGTTCTACTTATGCATTTGCTGAGCACGTGTTTTCAGTTGAAGCCTCTGGTACAATTTATAGAAATTCAATTTAAAAAGAAGAAAGAATTAGGAAGCTTCTGCAGGGATTCCATGTTGTTCATTCAGTGGTATATTTGTAGCCATTTTCTTCCGTGTTGATGTTAAATAACAGATTTCTTTTTCAGAAGAATAGTGTATGTCAGAGTTAATTAAATAGTACTACACTTTCCAGGATAATAAACATATGGGGGAGAAAAACCTACATTGTTGTGTTTTTTTTTCCTTCCATTTCTGAAGTGATTTGCTTTTGGCTTTCTTTCCTTTAAAACAAAAAAAAAGCAGTGTAAAGCTAGTGAATGGGACTGCTTAGCTGTGGCAAACCATGAGAAAGTTTTTGCTAACAACTTAGAAAAGATTTTTGCCCACTGCTATTTTTACCATTGCTAGAGGAAATCTGCCCACGAACTGTGTATTTGCCGTTGAAAATAAACTATGCGGGTCGTTACAGGCCTTCTCTCAGTGGCCCATGCCATGCTTAAAATAAGCGAGGACGTAAAGCTGCAAGCTTTAGGAAAAGGCAGATTCCGATGCCGGCTGCGCTTGCCAAGTAATCAAGGATTGTGGTATATTTATCCCATTCCCTCACCCCTCCCTGCTCATTAGGCCAGCCTCCCTCATCAACCCACTTGCTTTTCCCCCGGCAACCTTGCATATTAGGTTCTCAGGCGCATTCGCCGGCAAGTCACGCAGGGACTCGGCGGTGGCGGCAGCGCCTTCGCCGCCAAGCCATTGCAGGGTCCACCTGCATTAGGCCTGCCTATCCTAGGTCGGCTCTCGCAGACGGTGCGCATTAGCTTTCGGGCAAGGTGAGGTCGACCCCAACTTGGCGAGACCGCCTTTCCGCTACCAATTCTTTCATCTTTGTGAAGGTGGTGCCGCCTTTCTGATGAGATGAGCACACAGCAGGGAATTCCATCGCATTCGCAACTGGAGTTCTCCTCAGGGGAGATGACCTTTCGTATTTTTAATGACGATTTTATCTTTTGCTTTTCATGGGCAAGGGGTCAGGCAGTGTGTTGTGTTGTAGGAAAATCAAATGCATCTCCCAGTAATTATTTTTCTAAGACTCATTTCTTGAATTTATAGACTTTTCGTGGGAGGAATTCTATTTCCAACAATCCCATGGATAGAGGAGAGATTTACAAGTAACCTAATCTGATTATGATCTCCGCCCTGAATTTTTTTATTTGATTTTATGAAGCACTTCACGGTATGAGGATACTTTTGGAATTTTGTGTCTGAGTTAAAAGCTAAAAGAAAAATGCACCCCCTAACACACACATACACTTCTTTTTCTTTTTTTTTAAGGTGACTTTTTTCCTTCTACTTTTATAACAATTGGGTGGCAGCATGTAGTAAACTATATAAAAACGGCATGGACATTTTTCTTCTACCGGAAATGAGGGGATGTAGTTATGCCTTGCAGTCCTGAAATATAAGTTCTGAAATAGGACTGAAACCAGAAATGACCGTCTTCTTCCACATACTTCTGTAACACATGTTTTCAGGACAATACCAGGTACTAGAATAATAAGACTCTATGAGGGATTTCATAGGCCATCTGAACTATATTTTCTAGCCAATGGAGACATTAATTTTATGTCAGTCATACTATGTTCTCTTTAACAAAAGTTCTTTGGAAAAAAGCCATACAGTTATATATAGTCTTTTCCTTTTTAGTTAGTGTCTCAAAAACAAAAAGTTAATAAACTATAACAGTACTTTCAAATCAAATTTCTGAAACAAATAGACTTAGATCTAAACATCAACCAACTTATTTGAAAGTATATTGGGACAAAAATATATACTTTTAATTATTAGACCACAGGCTAAGAAGCGACTCCCTTCATTGCTTTCGGTAAAAAGAAATTTTAAAGTAGGATTATACTTTAGGTTGGTTTTATTTAATTGATTCTTGCAGTATATTACCCAATTATAGTTCCTTTCCTGATTAGCCTAATTCTTGCCAAGGATATATCAGGAAACCCACTAAGTTGCTACTTTCACTGTTTTAAATAGTTATATTAATGCTTCTTAGCGAACACTTAGCTTGATTAAGTTGGGCGTGCATTTTAATTTGGAACACTTTCATATATTGAAGTGTTTTTCAAATTTGATAATATAGAGAAGTAAAATTCACCCCAAATATTTGATTTCAAGAAGTAAGCACACCCTCATCTAGGTAGCACCCGGGATTGACCGTAGGCTGACACCTTGCAGGACAGAGCCGTCAGGCCACCAGTATCTTGACAGCAGAGGCTGTTGGGTAGATCCATGTAAACCATGCACATAGACCCAGATGGTTTCTTTTAACTTTGGGCTTTCAAAAGATTTCATAAAGACAATAAAAGGATTAATGAAAAGCTGAAACCTTACTGTAGAACTGCTGTGTAATCTACTATGAAAAGTTCCTTCTTACTATAGGTAGTGATAAAACCTTTGGTCCGAGTCGGATGAGGCAGTATCTCCCATTTGATCCTTATCTACTTCTTGTCATCCTTTATTTTTTGTTATTCCCCTAATTTCCTTCAGAGAAGTAGAGATTTTAAACCACCTTTTGATTAATGCAAATTAGCAGGCTCCTTATATTGGCACTCATACACTGATTGTATGGGATTCTCCATCTCGTTTCTTGTTCAACATTTAGATTTAAAATAAGAGTTGTCAAAAGAGACCTCACAGGCAAGAAGGGGCTGGAAAGAACTATCCCAAGTCGTGAAAGGCAAGGACCTACATCCAAGATTGCTCTATCCAGCACAGCTTTCATTAGAATGGAAGGGCAGATAAAGCACTTCTCAGATAAGGTCAAATTCAAGGAGTTCATCATCACCAAGTCCTTATTATATGAAATGTTAAAGGGACTTATCTAAGAAAAAGAAGATAAAAAATATGAACAGTGAAAGGACAGCAAACTCACAGTTATTAACAACCACACCTAAAACAAAAGCAAACTAAGAGGACAACTAGATCAGGAGCAGAACCATAGAAATGGAGATCCCATGGAGGGTTAGCAACAGGGGAGTGGGAGGAGGAGAAGGGGAAAGAAGGTACAGAGAATAAGTAGCATAGATCGTGGGGAGAAAATAGACAGGGGGAGGGCAAGAGTAGTGTGGGAAATGTAGAAACTAAAGAACTTGTGACACATGGACATGAACTAAAGGGAAGGAGTGTGGGGGGAGGGGTGTGCAGGGGGAGGGGAATGAAGAGGGAAATGGGATAACTGTAATAGCATAATCAAAATATGTTTAAAAATTTTAAAAAATAAATAGCCATAAAAATAAATAACAGTTGTGCATCACCTATGTTTCTATAGCTTTAACCATAGTTGTTCCTGGGCTTTCCTCTAAAACCTATCAGTTACAAGTTCCCTTTTTATTATGACACGTACCCGTGAAGGCTGCTTATGAGTTCCCGAGGCAAGATACTGTTGTCTCTGTACTGTTGCCTCAAGGGGGGGGGGCGGTTATTTCCCTCATTTTTAGTGGGAAGAGACCAACTTCTCACCAGCGAATGCCATGGAAAACTCTCTCCAAATATTATCCAGGAAAAAAGGCTAGCTTTTAGAGTCAGATAGACTTGCATTGGAACCCATAATTTACAAATTTACTAATTACCAATGCATAATTTATGTGCCTGGGTTTCATAATTTACTAACTCAAATTGAGAGACCCTGGTGGTAATATTTATGATATTAAATGACATAATTTATTGGAGTGCCCCTAACTCACATACATAAAAACTTGCCATCTCCTCTCTTCCATGTGGTTAATTCTGGCTTCAAACTGGCAGTCTTGTGTCCTAGCTTCCCTATGGAGAGTTTTCTGTTGATCTATTCCATGCCCACTCACATAGGGGGTTCACTGACACACATTATCTTGAGTGAAAAGAAAGAAAGGCCTCTTCCTGATTGGTATNGACATGAACTAAAGGGAAGGAGTGTGGGGGGAGGGGTGTGCAGGGGGAGGGGAATGAAGAGGGAAATGGGATAACTGTAATAGCATAATCAAAATATGTTTAAAAAATTAAAAAAATAAATAGCCATAAAAATAAATAACAGTCGTGCATCACCTATGTTTCTATAGCTTTAACCATAGTTGTTCCTGGGCTTTCCTCTAAAACCTATCAGTTACAAGTTCCCTTTTTATTATGACACGTACCCGTGAAGGCTGCTTATGAGTTCCCGAGGCAAGATACTGTTGTCTCTGTACTGTTGCCTCAAGGGGGGGGGGGCGGTTATTTCCCTCATTTTTAGTGGGAAGAGACCAACTTCTCACCAGTGTATGCCATGGAAAACTCTCTCCAAATATTATCCAGGAAAAAAGGCTAGCTTTTAGAGTCAGATAGACTTGCGTTGGAACCCATAATTTACAAATTTACTAATTACCAATGCATAATTTATGTGCCTGGGTTTCATAATTTACTAAATCAAATTGAGAGACCCTGGTGGTAATATTTATGATATTAAATGACATAATTTATTGGAGTGCCCCTAACTCACATACATAAAAACTTGCCATCTCCTCTCTTCCATGTGGTTAATTCTGGCTTTAGACTGGCAGTCTTGTGTCCTAGCTTTCCTATGGAGAGTTTTCTGTTGATCTATTCCATGCCCACTCACATAGGGGGTTCACTGACATACATTATCTTGAGTGAAAAGAAAGAAAGGCCTCTTCCTGATTGGTATCCTCCTGAAAATTTTAATGTTGATTGCCCAGTACCATAAATTAATTCTTCCTAAAACACTGATTATTAATTCGGCACACCCCTGGCATCTCCGTTCCACTTGAGAAGTACTTTTTATTTTCAGAAGAGTAGTGGCAACTGCCTTATTCAGGTGGCGTAGCCTGGGATCCATTGCGGACTTCCAGGCTCCCAGATGGGCACACACAAAAAACACATTTGTCGGCCTTTTTGAGTGAAATTACAGAAAACAAAAGCACACTGTCTGTTCAGGTAGGCAGGTGGCCAAATGAGTTTCCTGTAAGACAGTGTCACATGTCACCTTATCTGCACTGTTATACCTTAACTAGCTGACAAGACAGAGTCGGGATCTGTTAACGAGATGGCCTTACAAGTATATATTTGAATATTTTATGAAAAGTCACTGTAGCTTTCTATGGAACTGACAGTAATTAAATTCACGAGCTCCAAAGGCCCATTTCGGGGACTACGTGTAGACTTTTCCCTTCCAAAAACACTTTCAAGGTGTGCAAGTCACCTCAGTGACTTTTGCAAGGAAAACGATTATGCTTTTTTTGCTCCTTGCTGCAATTACCTAGTTCTCTGTGTGCGCATAAGTAAAACTCATTACTGCAGAGAACATTTCCATATGAATTTTCACTGAAGATGCCCAATACTGTGATCTGGAGGCACGGCACACCTCTCATTCTTGCTTCTCCTTGGCTTCCAAGGAATAATTGGCCAACAATCACTAGCTAATATAATACATAACACTGTAATAGAACAATACAGTGAGTAGGCATTTTTGAATAATGTTTCTGACTATGGGTCTCACTCTTCTCAACTTGGCAGGAAACATGGAGAGATAGTGCTTTATCTTGTATCAAACCATTGATACTTGTGTATATGTTTGTTGCATAAAAATGTTTTAAAATACAGAGTTCGTTTTTTGGTTCTGAGGAACAAAAGGATCGATGTTGGAACCTAGACTTTTTTTTGCAAGGCATCTGAAAATTCATGCAGGTGTATCTCTCAGTTAATGGATGAGGATGATTTCCATAATAAATGTGCACATTTAACATTTTCCTCTTGGGATTATACATTGTTTTTTAAATAAAGACATGCAACTTCCTGTTGCAGTCTTGGACATTCAAATTCACCTTAGCATAGTTTATAAAAGTCAAAAAAAGTGCAGACGACTGTGTAGCCTAGACTATTAAACATAGACTTTTCTGAACTTACATGAATGGCAAACCTACTTTTTGCTTTTTGCTTGTTTGCTCTGTTGTTGCTTTGGTAATCCCTAGTAACATCCAGAGGAAAGAGCTTTGGGAATCCCTGGTGGTGGAAATTCCAAAGAACTCAGGGGGAAGAGGAAGGTGAACACCTTCTTCAAAACTGGGGGAATTTTAGTTTAAGTTTTATAGGCAATATGCCGCCATTATGGTTGCCATGTCTATGATAAAATATGTTAGCCAAAACAATATGAGAAGTCACAAAAAGGTAATTAAAGAAGGGATGACATTCCTTTATGTGTTAAAGTCTCCAGAGTATATAATACATGCAGTTCCTATTTTAGAATTTTAGGTAAAAATAATTATATTCTATAGAAACATCGTTTTTATAGAAGGCCTAGGGATAAAGTGAAA
This sequence comes from Sturnira hondurensis, assembly GCF_014824575.4. Lineage (NCBI taxonomy): Eukaryota > Metazoa > Chordata > Mammalia > Chiroptera > Phyllostomidae > Sturnira > Sturnira hondurensis. The sequence continues at coordinate 400,441 of NW_028095095.1, forward strand.
ATTGCAACAAACAGGAAACTAAGTGTTCACAGAAGAAAAAGGGCTTATTTAATAAGTTGGTGATATGGATTCTTGATATTTATATAGACAAGTTGAGGAAACACTAGATGAATTAGTGAGAGATGGAAAATTATGCAAAAAGATTGATATCATAATACCACGTTGAAGGTCATTGTCAAGTGGCATTTGTCTTTTTGGGACTGTCTATAACTGCAATGGATATAGTACGTTAGAAAAAGCTATATGGATGGTACCTAATACTGTGACATTTCAAAATACTACATTCTGTCATATTTAAATGCACTGTCCTGCATTTGGTTGGACAGGACACCTACCTAAAGACTGTGGAATGACTCAGCAGGGACTCAGAATCCCCCCGTGACTCAGAATCCCCCCATGAAAGGGATTCTGTGATTTTTACTCCCCTGCCCTAGAGCGGAACAGTCTGAGGATTTTGTCTTCCTGAAGCTTCAATGTCAACTGCTTGGGTGTTAATCCAAGGTGCGACATGAGTTAGGCGCTCTTGGGCAGTTTTCCTAGTGCTTTTGAATTTATTATTTGTCATTATAGGGTTTTCTTTGTAAGGTTGCTAAGAGGATTAAATGAGATAAGTAGGTAAATTGCAGAGCGTAGTGTCGGGCGCACAGTAAATGTGGTATTATTTCAGTAAGCATGAGGTTCTATTATTTTGACTCCGTCGGTTGTATCTGGACACTTTAGTAAATGTGCGCGCCGCCAAAAGAGAAATATAGGCTAATGGGAATATGTAAAGAGGAGGGAAATGAGAATGCGATTCTGTCATTTGAGAGACGTTTGATAAGACTGAAGATTTTAAGACGGCAGAAGACTTACTTATCCTGGAACACTCGTAAAAGACATTTTAGATTCAGTCTATGGGATGGCAAAAACTATAACTAAGAGTAAATATTTAGGAAGGTAACTATTTTTCATCATCCATATAGTTTCAATCTCAGACATACAGGACCCTTTGGGGGTTTACCCCTGAGGAGGTTCAAACCCTGGGTGTGGAGGGCGTCATGATCTCTAACTTCATCGCATACCTGGGATGTCGTGTTCCCGGCCTGTAAAGAGGATTCCTAATACTTGGCTGCCCTTCCATTTCTCTTTTAAAATAAGTAAATAAACAAATAACCAGCACTACGTTTTCTTCACAAAATGTAATGGTTTATTTTGTTGGTTTTCTTCTTCTACTAGGGATTCTACACGACACATACCCATATGGTTCAGTGACTTAATTCTTACATTTTTGACATGAAACTTAATTATTTTAACAAGGTCAAGAATACAGTGTTCAGCCCTGGCTGGCGTAGCTCAGTGGATTGAGTGCGGGCCTGTGAACCAGATGATCGAGGTTCGATTCCCAGTCAGGGCACATGCCTGGGTTGCAGGCTGGTTCCTTGCAGGCTAGCTACCAACCAGCAGGGGATGCACAAAAGGCAACCATACATTGATATTTCTCTCCCTCTCTCCTTCCCCTCTAAAGATAAATAAATAAAATCTTTAAAAAAAAAAAAAAAAAGAATACAGTGTTCATTTCTGCTAACTGGTTCATAAAGACAACACATTTGCTTTTAAAATATCTGTGAAGCCGAGATCTAATTTGTCTTATTCTTTAATATAATTGTTCAAGTACAGTGGTCTGCATTGCCCCACCCCCACCTCCCACCCTCAATCCTCTCTCTCTTTGGCTTTGTCCATGGTGCTTTTTAAATCCTCACTTGGGCATTTTCTAACTGCTTTCAGAGAGGGAGGGAGGAGGGAGAGAGTCATCAATGCAAGGGAGAAACATGGACTGGTCACCTCCTGTGCACACCCCGACTGGGGATTGAACCCAGCGATGCGCCCTGATCAGGCATAGGACCTGCAACCCTTTGGTTGTGGGATGGTGTAGCTCCAACCAACTGAGCCACACCAGCCAGGGTCATTTCTCTTAGTTTTTCAAAGCAGTAGGAGCCGTAGATAATGACTGACCTGCTGGTTGACACAATTGGTGAACTTGTCCTCATTTCTAGGGGTTGTTACCTCTGGGTTAAGACCCTACTAGGAAGCAGCAGGGTGCACTGCAAATCTGCAAACCTTTTCCATTTTTTCCTTCAGGTTCCCTCTCATGCATTCCTGTGTCAAAGAATGATTGATTTTGGCAAAAGACCAATAGATTAGAATAAAAAGTTAGAACTCCGGTAGCCTCAGCCTAGGTCAAGACTGCTCACTTTCACTTTGGTGATATAGTTTAAACACTATACTTTAGAAGGAGAACTTTTTAAAGCCTATGGTTTTGAGTAAATTTTTATTTGTAATTATCAATAATTATTTGGGAGAGGATTTTAAAGAACTCAATGCTCATAACTGATCTAATAATTATGTTAGTATGTTTCAGTAAATATCATTTGAACTGATCCAGTAATTTAGTCAAGTTACCCAAAGGAGGGCAATATCGTGGTGATTTCTCTTTGAGGGAATTTCAATACTTGAGGAAAACGGCCCGAATGTCAACTTCGACACTGAAATATGTTATCAGCAGGAACAAAGTGTGAATGGAATGTAACAAAATTTTATCACCAGAGTCTCTAAGGCAATAAAAACTTTCTAAAGTTGGTAGAAAATACAAGACTTCAACTTTCTAGAAACCACATGGCTGTTCATTTTGGCAAACGGTTTAGGACCATTTTAAGCCACAAATAATGACTGAACAGCTTAAATCTTATCTGTAGAATGACTTACAAAAAAAGACCAAGAGAGGAAAGACCAAGGGGGCCAATATGAGAAAAAGGCAAAAACACACGTTCATTGAGATTCAAGGCTGTAGCCTGTTCTGTGTACAAATAAACAGGTCTGAACACCTGCTGATGGGCTGACATCTGGCTTGAAAGCAACAAACATCTGTTTGTAATTCGCAGTGGGAGACCATGACAGTGAAGAACTGGATACCACCACAGAATATACAGCTTTGTTAAGTTTCTGAAAGGGTTCAGAGGAGGGAGAATGTGTGGCTAACTGGGGACACGTGACTCCAGTATGATAAGCTGATGTGCTGGGTTTTCGTTCCAGGTTGTCATTAGGTTTCTACCTTGAACCGTTGTAAGAATGGACTTGAAATAGTGCAAAGCAGGTTGCGAAGGAAGCTCTACAGAAGAGGGAACATTTCCCCCACCAGCTTCTCTACCTTCTCGTTCTTAAAAGTGAAGTGGTTCTTGATAGTTGATGGGGACATCCTACAAGCTTATGTAACCTCCAGTGTGCTTGACCAGGCCAGTATGGGGACAATCAGGGGTGCGGGCAGCTGTCAGAGCTGTGTTTGCTGTGAGTCCCAAGGCTGATGAGACAGGTACATTGGGGTTTCCTGCCCTTTGTCTCTAAAAATCCTGGCCTTTCCATGATTTCTGATGGTGGTTGTGATTGGGATGTTTTAAGCAGTTAACTCATCATTTTAGTGCTTTTTTCTGTCACAGGTGCTGATGATTTTGCTCATATCCCCAAGGTCAGGAAGTTTCCAATTTTTTCCTACATTTCTGCTCAAGAGACAGATGAATACCCAGAGCCTTGCTCCTCATTTTTCCAAGGGTTTACATGCAGGGCTCCATGTTTTGTTCATCCCCAAATTCTGGACTTTTAGAGATGGCTTTTGCCCACATCTGTTTGAGCTGCTATATCAACAAACCAGATCCTGGGTGGTTTGTAAATGACAGAACTTTCTCTCTCACAGTCTGGAGGCTGGAAATCCAAGATCCGGTGACGTGCAGACTTCTGACTTTGTGCTGTGTCCCCACCTGGAAGGGGCTAGGGAGTGCTTGGGGTCTCTTTTAGGACCATAAATCCCATTCCTGAGGGCTCCAGCCTTGTGACCTAAGCACCTCCCAGAGGCCTCGCCTTTTAATACCCTCATATTGAGCAGTAAGGTTTCAACATAGGAATTTTTATGGGACACGCACATTCAGATACTAAGAACAACGAGGCTCTCCCATGATAATGGCTACGGTGTTAGACCAGTCCGACTGTGCAGGCTTCCATTTGGAATTGCCACAGCACGAACAATGTTGTCTAATACCTGGCCATTTCATCACTTGGCAGCATCTGTTTTTATAAATCTGAAGTCCTAAATGTAGCTTAGGTACCTGGATTAGATCAGCCTAAACAGTTTAACAAATCTCGTGTAATTTATTTCAATATTTAAAGTGAAGGGCGTAGCATGGACTCGGCCCTTTGTTTGGTAAAAAGATTAATGAACCAATAAAGGTAGAAACATGATTATTGTTTTCCTGGTGGGACAAAGATAGATACCTGTGACTTCTGTTTGGTTTTTACCTGTGTGCTGAGAGTTGATTTACAGCTTCTCTCTTGCAGGAAGATTTGCCTGAGCTTCTACAGCATACCCCTCAAGGCTGTGTGCTGAACATCACAAACCCAGTTTCTATTTCTTAAGACATTCAAAACTTAAAGCACTTCTACTATGATGTAGAATATAACGGTGGCAGTAATTTTGAATAATCTAACATTTATATCACAATACCAAAGTTGTCACCCCATTAGATTTCTAAAATTCCATTGCCTAATTAACTTCAAAATATACTTGCAGCCAGTCAGGAAACTTTAAACTTAAAAAAGAAGTAGTTGTTTTTTTCTAATTTGTGTAGCAGACAAAAGGAGCTGAGTGTGTAGGGATAAAATGATTGAATGAATGTTTGGGGGCTAAAAAGATTGATATTTTAAAGCAATGCCCCTTGCTCATTTAAAATGCACAATAAACATTTAAACACAATAATACTTAACTTCATTTTTAATTAAGTTCATTTTTTTGCTATGTTTGAAAAGTAGAGGATGAGATCAGTGAGTGTGTGTGTGTGTGTGTGTGTGTGTGTGTGCCAGGGCTGCGTGGGAGGGATGGAACCCGGAAACCCCAGGTCAGGGCTTAGGTACAACCTCTCCACTACGGAGTACACTTCTAATGTTTTATATTTGGTGATTATTTCAATCCTCTTACTTACTTGTGCCTGATTTCTTTCACAATGACTGCTTTTCATAGTTTTAAAATATCGCTGCTTCTAAGTTTTCATGTATTGGGGGGAAACAAAGTGAACCCAACAATGGGAATTTTAATCTGTTTAATCTTCAGCGAGATCATTTTGCCTAAACCTGGTATTACCTCTCCACTTCCCGCTTCTGAGAGTTAAGGAGTGACTCTGTATTGAATTGTGTTCAGATAAAATTTGAGGCATTCAATATTTAATTTTTCATTATACAATGGTATCAGTCACTTGGTTCCCACACTTGCACCTTGGACATGCGCCTGCTGTCCTCTGCTCAGAAAACCACGTCCCGAATAAGATACATGGGAACCTCATGTAGGATGTATTTTGCAGATGAGGCCCTCAGTGGTTTTAAGTAGCATCAGGCTGTTTTGGAAATGAGAAGGGATTCCATAAGACATACAGCGTTTAATGTACTTACATTTTGTTTCTACTACTACTTATTTATTAAATACATACTATCACTGGGCACTTTTATGTGCCCTCTTATGTAATTATTCCCTGAACACCATTTTATCTTCATTTATAAGTGAGAATATTTGAGCTGTAGAGCATCTCATGCATGTGCAACCTCACCCAACCCTTACATGGTAAGCACCAGGACATAAACTCCGAAGCTCAGACTGTGTGGCAATGGAGCATGTGTATAGCTATGTCTTTCTTCCTTGCTATAGACACCTATTAAATAGTAAACAAGAATGAAGTCAAATCTCTTCAAGTCCTGATCCTTCAACTCCTCTTTCAATTTTTTCTATTTCTAAGAGTGTGCTTAGGAAGTGTGCTTAGTGTGATAGGATCACTCCATGCGGGAAAGCCCTTCAGGTCATCTTCAATGATCACAGATGGTTGTACCCTTGAGATTTGGGTCCCCCAAATCACGGCTAAATGGTTTCACTTTGAGTTTAGTTACTGATTTATGAAAATACTCGAGCTGGTAAAAACCACTGACTATGACAGTATGAAATCACTTTCTTGAGATGAGTTCATTACATGTTTGATCCAACTGAGAAATTTCAGGTCTTGAGATATTTCACTCGGGGAAGTAGTCAGGACCTAGTTTTCTCTCGGAGAGTGGTTTATGGTATGGCTTCTAAACAAGGGCTGTTTGTATGGGGTCTCAGGTAGCTATTCCTCAAAACCTTATTCACTGCTAAGCTCTGTTAAGGAAAGACATAAATAAGGCAACTGCCCATAGAAATGCTTTTTCCTTTTTAATAAGTTTATTGGGGTAACACTGGTTAATACAAGTATATAGGTTTCAGGTGCATGATCCCATAACACATCATCTGTACCCTAAATTGTGTGTTCGCCACCCCAAGTCAAGTCTCCTTTCAGCCCCATTTATCCTCCCATACCATCTTCCCCCTCTCTCCAACCCCCCATAGAAATCTGAGAGATGGATTGTATCAATAATAATAGAAAGCTACACAACTTCCCTTGATTAGTGAGAATGTCATTAGATGAGCCACCACAGACCTGTCTGTGTGCCAGCCCGTTGAGAAGTTAACATTATGTAAATAGTGTTTGCAACCTCCAGGAAGGTTCCCAAATTCAACAGACTCTTAACCTCTCCTTAAGCTTTCCAGTCCGTCCAAGGGGGCTCTCTCTGCCGGTGACTGCCCAGGGAGACTTGCTGATTGAAGAAACATAGGCAGTTCAACACCAGTCATTTCACAGACTTGGTGTCAGGAAGAAACTAGGAATTACTGTCCAAGCCAGGGCCTTAATTACACCCCCCTCACCTGAATCTCAGAGGTGACCAAAAATATGAATGGCATTGTATGGAAAATACAATGTGATTTCTGGTATGACATTATTATATGATACAGAATAATTCATTGGCCTGGAAATAATAGCTTGGCCTCAAGGTTCTCAGTCTCTGAAATAGTGCCGAGGATCGGCTGAACCTTTCTCTGGTCCTGTTTTCCAACACTTACTTTATGCTTGTCGCTTTTGACTTGTATTTATTTCTTGTAATTGAAGTTAACATCCCACATTATTTTGTATTAGTTTCAGGTGTACAGCATAGCGGTTAGACAACCATGTCCTTTACAAAGTGTTCCCCCCGATGTTTCCAGTACCCAGCTGGCGCTGTACATGGTTACTGCGATATTATTGACTGTATTCCCTGCGCCGTGCTTTACATCCCTGTGACTGTTCTGTATGTACCTGCCAATGTGTATGTCTCAATCCCTTCACCTTCTTCTCCTGGTCCCCCAGGTCCCCTCTCCTCTGGAATCCATCAGTCTATCCTCTACGTCGATGAGTCTCTTTCTGTTTTGTTTGTTCATGTATATGGTTCTTTGTATTCCACATAGAAATGAAAGCATATGGTATTTGTCTTTCTCTGACTGACGTATTTCCCTTAGCGTGATGACCTCTACGTCCATTCATTCCATCCGTGCTATTGCAAATGGTAAGATTTCTTTTTTTTTCCTCCTGTGGCAGAGTAATGTTCCGTTGTAAATATTATGTACCATGGCTTTTTTATTTCTTCCCCTATTTCTGCACACATGGGTTGCTGCCATGTCTTGGCTATAGTACCTAATGCCGCCTTAGCTGTTTAGAATCCTGTGGTCTTAGATCCAACAAGGAAACATGTTCAAATTGACCCCAAATCACTTCCCCCCCTCACCTAATCACTTACATTTCCTATACTTAAGGCATATATTTTTCAACACGACTTTTTAAAATATTAAATACTAATGCTTAAATGCTAAATACTAATTTTAGCTCTTCTGATGTACCGATTTCTAGGGATAGAAAGTTTTATTGAAGTGGGAATTTTCAGGAGTAAGTTATTTGTGACATCAGATCTCATACATGACTTAGAAAATCAGAATTGTGTCATTTTTGTGTTGAAAGCTACCCGGTAATTTCAGGTGACTTTGATTTTTTTTAAAATTGAACTTCGTATCTCAAAATAGATTTTAAAGTTTGAAGGGCTGTAGGTGGTGAGTTTATCTGTCTGTCATCCTTATTACCTCAATTAATTGCTACATAGTGAAAATGAAAGTATTTAATACAATCGCAGAGTCCTCAAAAACAACTCTGAGAGAATGGGTTCTTAACATAAAAAGTGAAGAGAAAGCCCTGGCTGGTGTAGCTCAGCAGATTGAGTGCGCGCCTGCGAACCAGAGGGTCACGGTTTGATTCCCCGTCAGGGCACATGCCTGGGTTGCAGGCCAGTTCCCAGCAGTGGACTCACGAGAGGCAACCATACATTGATATTTCTCCCCCTCTCTCCTTCCCTTCCCCTCTAAAGATAAATGAATAAAATCTTTTTAAAAAAGTGAAGAGAAAAACTGATGGCTTGAGAGGGTTAGTAAATACCTCAGCAAGATCTCAAAATAAGGAGTGCAAACCGGAGTTTTTCTGAGAGTAAAGCCCAAAGTGTTTATGGCTCACTGGTCTCCTTTGCTTGGCCAGTCTTTCTGTCAGCTCTGTCTCAATGTATGTTGTTTGGCTTATTAAATACCAATAATGAAGCTATCCCTAAAAGGCTGGTCTACTGTGAACCTATTTAGGAAGGGTTATAATTACTGAGGAATTATGTGATGTGATAAGATAATTAAAGTATAATCTCAATGAGGGCTAGAAATGTTGTGTTGTAATCATAGCTTTACCGCCATGACCCACATTCTTGCCTGAATAATAGCAGGATATCAGTAATAAATGTTCAACAATTGAATGTTCCTATACACTTGACCAAAGGACACGCCCACCACACACACACACACACACACACACACACAAAACTAGGCTAAAATTACCCAAGAAATAAAAAGCCCGTGGATAAAATTGGAAAATTAATTCAGCTGATGGAACTGTCATATGCGGCTTGGTTCCGAACGATATGATTAAGTCATGACCAAGGCAAAACTTCCAGGCCATCAGCAACTTTCAATCCTTCCAAGGAAAGAATGTGTGACCGGTGTACTTTCTACGTGTAATCGATGCCACAGTACGTACAGATCGAAGAAGTGGTGGAAATCTAGCCTCATTTTCAGAATAGTAAGTTATCCCTGAATTAGAAAGCCTCCGTTACTAAGTGGCTTTCCAGAAGAAGCTAACTTTTTTCCAGGATGTTATATGCAAGAAATAAAAGCAACTTCTTTTTTGCCTTTCTCCATTAGATTTTTGGCAAGGTCAGAATCGGCATCGCCTAAGATGGTCTCTTATTGAGAAAATGTGTCATGGTTCAATGTTGTTAAAAAATAAAAGAAGACAATGACAAATTCTAATAGTGATAGCTGAGCTTTTTTCAAGATTATATAAATCTGATTTAGAGTTGGGATTTTATGAAAACAGTACTTTAACTGGTGATAGAATATTGAAAATGGCCTATGTTGAGAAGAAACAGAGGAAATTTAGGTCACACAAAATCGAGTGCATTAATCTCAAAGTTTTTTAAAAATAGTTATTAAGGGTTAGGGTTCAGTATAATGTATTATAGTCAACAAGAAAATGATGGCTACTTTTAGTAAAGGAAATGGTGTATTTAAATTTTCTGCTTTCATTTTATTTTATGTGAGACATTTTTTTCAAATTGATATGGGACTATTTATGTTTTGAAATGATTTTATTCTTATTTTCTTACTGTGGAACACAAAACAGAAGAAATAAGGTACAGAGAAAAAAGGCTTTCAAATAGACTGACTGCCAAAGAATAGGAGCATTGTTAAGGCTGTTGTCTTTTCCTCCTGCTTTCTTCCCTTTTCCGCAAAGTGTTGGGGAGAGTAGATAGTAGAGGAATTCTCGGTCTAGAAATGGTCACATGCATAATTACCTATAATGCAAGGACGACCTGAGCAACAGTGAAGAAGTTTGGCTCAAAGGTAGGGGTGTCAAACCCATTTTCACCGGGGGGCCCCATCAGCCTCGCGTAATTTTAGGACTGTGTAAATGTAACTACTCCTCAACTAGGGGCAAGGAGCATGGTGCTGTCGATTAGAAACAAAGTGGCCGGCTGGATAAAACAAGGTGGAAGACTAGATTCGGCCCAAGGGCCTTATGTTTGACACCTGTGTTCTAAGAGCAGTTAGGATTTCTATAACCTGTCAACAAGTTTTCTCTAAGGCCGTCACAGGAAATCTAATCCTGGCGCCTTCAAGGGAAGATTTCACCAGAGCAAAATCAATGAGAACTTGCCAAAGGTTTCAAGATTGTATTTTGCCACTATATTTTTTTTTTGTCTTTTGGTCGCCATATAAATACACATAAGTTTCTCTCCGTTCCTGCAACTGGGTTACACAGAAACACCTGGGTGGGTTTTCTCTAGAGGGTACTTTGGGATGACTCTGATTTAGAGTAGAGGTTATGTCATCATTTAAATTGACTGTCGGCAGGCTTGGAAGATGCCCCAAAGATACAGGTTATCATCCTGGAGAACGCAGTAACTGCTGATCATAAGAGACGTGCCATAGATCTTAAGATGCCACAGGGAGAGAAAATAAACAGTGATTTATAACATGCGCCTCTATTTGAAAGTCACAGGGCAGACACTTGGAATTGCGGGTGCTGATTTGTGGTCAGAGTGTTTCTCACGTGGGCTACTGTGGAAAGCCTTACTCAGAGCAAATAACAGCACAAATAACAGCACAGAGGCGATAATAGAACATTGGCTAAGAATTGTCCGTGCAGTCCAGAGGGCCAGCTTGCTCTGAACGCATCTCTTTTCTCACCCATTTACCAAATATAACATAATTGGGTCCAAGGACAATGGAGCGTGATCTTTTACTATATCTAAAAAAGGGGAAAAATTGATTTTCTTGCTTTTTAAAAAATTATCAGTAACTCTCTAGTATCTATACAGAATATCATTAATAGATAATTAGGTAACACTGTTATTTGGGTTATTTATTTAAATGACCCCTCTTTGGGGGCATTTATTTAAATTAAATTTATTGTTGGGATATTGGTTAATGAAATTATATAGGCTCTGAGCATACAAATTCTGTGATATGGTGTCTGTACATTGCGCCGTGTGCCCACTGCCCAAAGTCAAATCTTCTATCACCAGACCTCGCTTTGGTTGAATGTCTTGGAGATACTTAGCTTGCAGTGTGTTTGTTGCTGAAACGTGAGGTCCACGTGGGGGCTATCAGAGTCGTCAGTAGGAAGGTGGCCACGGAAGCTGCAGAGTAGACAGAAGCTCTGCTCAGGTGGAACATGCCAAATGATCATTAAAGGCAATTCGGGACATCCCGTGGAGGAACAGGGCCCTGCAAACAGCGACATGAGAAAGCCGGTCGGGAGATGCGGCAGCCAGGAGGAGCGCTGGGAATCGGGGTTCCAGGGAGCACCTGTCACAGGAGACATGGACATCAGGTAGGGAAGACAGAGGGAGCGGTTGGAATGATCAATAAAAGCACCGCCCGGTCAGGAAAGCAGTTTCTCACGCCCAGTGAGGGCCCACTGTGAGGTAGGTGGGGCTGAGTGAGGGAGGTGGAGGGTGAGAATCGGAAGCTCGAAAGAAGGCAAGGAAAGGACACAGGTTACTTGTAACCAGAAAGGAGGTGGAACTATTTTTAAAGACTAATGAGAGGAGCCCGTAGAACAAGAGAATGTCTATGAAATAGCAGGAAAAAAAATGTATGTTCTCAATCAGTTCTTATAAAACATTGACAAGATCTGGTTCTTCAGAATAATGCAATTTTACATAAATTTTACATAAGCACTATTTTGAATGACTTCAATCCTTGTGCTTTACTCATACATATTTGTTTTCTTGTTATAAATGATGTAATTCTTTGAATTATATTTAAAATAATACCCGAAACATATCATGAGCTCTACTTGTATACAATGTGTAAGGTCTTCCTGGTACAAGAGATTTTATGGTAATGATTTGGAACTGAGGTCATTTTATTGTGAATGTATTCATGTGTCACTTGTTTTCTGAGCGAGCGTGAATGTAGGTCATGTATATTTATGGTGTCTGGTGTGGATTTTAAATACATATTTACCGAGCAAATTTAACTTGGGCCCTAGCTGCTCAAGTTTTCCTATCTATTTTTTTAAGCTATGACATTTAAAAATTATCAATAATCCACAAAAGTGCTGATAAAAGAAATAATATGTTAGTCCGTCCTTAATTTTCTAAGTGAAGTAGCTTAACTCACAGGCTTTGGCATGAAGCACAAACAAACACACTTGTTTAGAATGAACTGTGTTAACTCTGTGTTGACTCTGGTGCTTCCCTTCCCTGTAAAATGTGGATAACCAATCCCATGGAATTGTAATAAAACATGAAGTAAGGCAATGGTTAGTCAAGGGGCTGCCCCATGGCAAAAACAGCAAAGATGTGTCTTCAGGTGTAAGACATAGAACCCTAATGACGTCCAGCTTGAGCAGTTAGGGGCTATCCAGGGTTTGGCCGAAGTAACACCTGATTGAGTGTGGTTGGTACGGTAAGGATGTGGGGGCAATAATTTACAGTTTTAATTTGTACAGTTCACCTAAAATGGCATACGGTGTGCTTGAGTGTGATATTGTTAGGTTACAGCATTCCATGCTTATGATTTTGTAGTAAAATATTTTGTGATAAAAGGCAGCGTTATTTGTGCAGGACCTTGTATTTGCTCACACAGTTGGCAGGAGGAGCTGGGGACTCCAGCTTCCTTTCCCAGAGTGTGGCATCCTTCCTGTGACGGCATCACCTGTAGGTGCCTCCTTCCTCGTGGTTAGTCCAGAAACTGAGCCTTCCTTCCTCCCCGCTCTGTGTCATTCGGAGGAAGAGTCATCAGAAACCGTGTGTTGTACTAAGGTTCTTTTTTCTTAAGCTACCCCAACCCCCACACCGGATTGAGGCCACACACCCATTTCTTCAGCAATCCCACTGGCTAGGGAAGGCCTTGGTCTAGCATTGGCTAATGTTCCTAAACCAGCTATGGCAGAGTTTACGGAATTGTCCTCTGTGCAGTCAGGGTCACCTTTTGGAGCTGCTGGTTAGGTCAGTGTCCTTTGAATCATTGTATGGAAAGGGTCCTGAAAAAAAAAATTAGAGTTCGGTTTGGAAAGGACAGTAGGGTGCTGATTAGGCATCTAATGATAGCTACAATGCACCTCATCCTGGGTCTCTGTCCTTTCCCACTGAAGAGTGAAGACAAAGGGTGGGGCCCATCTGAGCTGATGTCTGTCCTGGTCTTGGATCAGAAATCTCAGTGGCCTCCAGATCCCTGGCCCACTCCCTGTGTGAGTATCTGTGCCCTGCCTTTATTACCTGTTCTGGCACTTGAATATTCAACGAGGTAGTGGAATGAAATGAGTTTTGCGCAAATGCTTTAAAACGTAGGAACTTAAAGAAGGTGATCATCCACAAAGGAAAATGGATGTCATAGGTGTGTCTGCGTTACATGATCCTCCTGCAGATGCCAAGTTATTTTAGGTCATCGCAGTTGACAATGAGACGTCGAATGAAGGAGTGATCGAGGACAAGCTAGAGATCAAGTGTCCCCACGAAGTCACACACCCACCCAGTAATCTAACATGTCGAGTACAAAGAGAAAAGAATGTCACCTCACCCGAGGTGCTGTGGTTTGGTGACGGCAGGCCAGGTGTGGTCTGAAGGTGACAGGGTCTGAGAGACATGCTTCCATTGCTATTGTCATTCAGCGCCTCAGCGTCGAGGGAGGGTCTGGTGATCCGAACTGTCCCCTCACCATCAAATGCTTCTGGTCCTGTCCCTTTATATTTCACACTTCCGCTTTACTCACCCCCCAAATCAGAACTCTTCATTCTGTGCGAGAACTATTTTCAATACTTTAAGCAAAGCGATGCCCGGATTTTAAAGCCGTGATAAACTAGTCTTCCTGCTCAGACTCTAGGAATGAGAATAAATCATCTGCCCCCAAGGAGCTGAGAGCCTGGTAGAAAATACTCATTATCCAATGATTATTTGCCATATAACCTGATAGGTGGCATTTTTAAAAAAGGTATGCACAGGTAGGTAAACATGGGTGTGAAGGAAGAACTGGCTTGGCACTGATTGTTGTGTTGTTTCTCCCTGTGCACTTTCTTGGATAGCATCGACCTGGTGGAAGGGAAAGGCAAACTGGAAGAAACACTTCATTTTTACCTTGTGACTTTAAAGTGTAAAGCTTTAAAATGAAGACTAATGAATGAGTTTGCAAACAAAACCTAATATACTGTGGTGCCAGTATATTTAATAGGAAATATTTTTGAAGGATTGTGGCATTCTTATTGTTGCTCTAAAAAATTCTATCATGTGTCAAAATAGAATTCCACTCGTAGCAAATGTGACCCTGACAATTATTTTTCTAAAGAGATTGTGCATTTGCTGGCAAAATAATACATGCCCATTCACAGTCAGGTTAGATAAGATCTGGCTGGGTGAGACGCAGATTAATTAGCTCATCGGATTGTCGAAGGAAGTATCTTTTTATATGTGAACTGCCATCAACTTCTGAATCACTCATCAGAGTTCCTTGAGGGTTTCTGGGTTTCTCTCCACTTTCCTTTGCTATAAATGTATGCTTTCTACATTATCTAATTTCCTTTTCACTGCTTACATAGCATTTTATGCAGTGTTTTTACAGCCTCCCACAAAATACCTTTATTAACACCTAATGTAATCCTGCCGGTTCAGTGAAGGGCTGAGGCACGGGAACCCCCTGAGAATATCATCTGTATGACCTCCAGAGGCTGAGCGTGTTTGACCACAAGCTGTGTGTGATTCTCCACACCTGTGTGACCCCACGTCCTCACCAGTCAGGTGTGGATCCGGCTAACTGCCCTACTCACATTAAGTATTGTGGTTTAAAAGTATGCATTTGAATGTAAAAACCACTATAGGTGTGTATGTGGATAATTTTCTCTCTGTAGAATCATGAACAATTATATGTATGTGTATATATACATACATATAAATCTCCTAATTATGTATCATATACCATGCATGTGTGTATATCACACACATACACATATATATATATAGGTATAAATATTAATGGTTTACAAAACAATTGCTTTATATTAATCCTGATCTCATTTCAAGTTGTTGCATAGAACACTCTAGGAAGCCGGATGTACTATGCACATGCTCCTACTTCCAAAAATTTGCAATAGGTAGGGATTTTGGTGTATGTATAATTTATTATACAGTTCAATTAAGGCTGGGCTCACAAAGTCCTGATTTTTCAGGAAATTTTAAAGCTACATGGAATGGCCACATAGATCTCAAACTTATGAATTAAGAGTAGGTAACTACAAGAATGCTGTACTCGTTCCACAGTTTATAAATTTGGAAATTTTCTTTAATTCCACTACTTGGTTCTTGGAATACTGAGAACTAAATTGTCATGAGTAGAAATAGAAAACCATTTTAAAGGTATTTTTGTGCCACTCCAAGATCTATTCATTAAAGAACATTTTTAGCACAAAGAAAATTTGATGTGTGTGTGTGCACATAACACATGTATATGTTTATGTACTTTGACCCAAAAGTCATTTGAGTTTTTTAGTACAAATTGATATGAAATGATGTTTTAGTTGTCTTAATTAAGAATTTCTAATGATCTATAACATTGACTTCTTCATAGTTCAGTGATGAAATACTGTGTCATAATTCTTAGAGGTTCCTGTATTAGTCATGGATTGCTAGAGAAAAACAGTCAATAGGAGAGAGAAAGAGAGATTATGAGGTTTGGTTGGCTCACTGATTTGGGAGGCTGAGAAGTCCTACAATCTGTCACCTGCAGCCTGGTGGCCTAGGAACACCAGTGGTGTCATTTCAGTCTAAGCCCAAAGATCTGAGAACCAGTGAGCCAATGTGTGAGGCCCCATCTGAGCCCGAAGGCCAGGGAGCCAGGGGTGCCGGTGTCTGAGGGTGGGAAAAGAAGGATGTCCTGGCTCATCCTGCAGCACCTTCTCCTTCCTCTGCATTTTTATTCTGTTCAGGAATCGGATGATGCCAGTTCCACACTGGAGATGGGGGTCTTCTTTACTCAATTCAAATGCTACTCTCTTCCAGAAACAGTCCCGAAGACCTACGTACAAATAATGTTTACCAGCATTCTAGACCACTTTTAGCCCAGTCAAGGTGGCCCATAAAATAAGGGTCACCTAATTCAATATTTCCTACTTCCTTATATCTCTGGTAGATTGCCACAGAACCTTTCCTTGAATGCTTCTTGTCTACTTTAGTGCACATGCGCACAAGCACCCTGAGGCCATTGCTAGAACGCTGTTGGGATGTTTTATAAAATGTTATTTTCCTAGCCGCATGAGCATTGTTGTTTTAAGCATGTGATTCAAAGTGGAATGGAGATACGCTTACCATACACAACACTTATATTAATTGGGGCAATGCCAGTTGCTGTAAAAAAAACTCAAGTCCCAAAATATATACTGGAACCATATAACAGAAGTTTATTTCTCCCCCAAATACAGTGTGAATGTATGCTCATGGCTCATGGAAGGCATTTCTCTCTGTCCCACTGGGAGCCAAAGTTCTCTCTTATTCCCTTGCCCCCAGATGGAAAATAAGGAAAAGGAAGAGTGGAACATTGAACGGCACACGAGAAAAGGTTTTCAAGAGCTTGTTCTGGAAGGAACACAGGCCACATTCAGTCCAATTCGCTTGGCCAGAAGGCATGGTCATGTTCGACCACAAATGAGACTGAGGAATGTATTCTAGCTGCGTGCCGGGAGGAAGGGAGATCAGAGCTAGTATGACGTGACATTCGCCCAGCTCTCTGGATTCATTCAACGACATGTCTTCTTCTAGCCCTTTGTACCAGCCATCTTGACCTTTTCCTCCCCCCTCCCCCCCGTTTCCAAAAAGCACTACGGAGTCCTGACACTTCTATTTTTAGTTTGAACTTCATTCACATGTTAGTTTTTCAGGGCTGCCTGCTATTCACTCTTATGGTGCCTCATATGACTATTTGTAACACACACTTTATAGCACTTATAATATTATTTGACAAATGTTTATCTCCCTAATTCGATTGTAAGCCCCGCCCCCCTCCCCCCAATGGCAATGACCGTGGCTGTCTGCCCTGCTTTACACCACAGAGCCTATCAAGGAGCCTGGAGCGTCTGCGTAAGTAATGGATACAACAAAACACTGCCCCCTACCTCTCAGTGGTGGTACTAGGAAGCCTTGGCCACAGGAGCAAAACTGTAGGTTCCTCAAAGCCATGCATAGCTTAAAGTATATGATTGAAGATAATTGCGAGAACGACCAAGCATATTTGACTAGAAAATAGATGCGATTGTAGCACTCTCATTGAAAAATCGACAACCCCCCCTCTGATCCGGCTGCTCTATGTGAGTGTCTGGGCATAGGATCCAGAGCAGTGACCATGGTTCTCCCATCTTGATCGTGTAGGAGAGACACTGGTTCTGACTTTCTTCAGCATCTCTGACTGCATTGTCATGGTCTCTTTCCGCGGCTCCTCCTTTGCAGTCCAACATTGGAACCTTAGTATTCTCCGAGGGACACGTGCCCTTGTTTTCTTAGGGTTCAGCCAGCTCTTGGTGGATGATGTCAGCGTGACCTGTCATCCATATGTAACATGTAATTCAAGCCCTGTCTCTTCTTGTGAGTCCTGACTCTTCTCGCTCTCTGCTGATCTTGATTCAGAGGCGTTCCACATCCACCGGAGGCTTCATCTGCCCTCTCATTAAATTCCGGAAACTCTGCTCCCTTTCCTTGTCCTTCTCTTCTGCTAGTGTCTGCATTAACTCGTGGTATCACTGCTGACAGTTGTCAAAGCGGAAGAAAAATCATTTTCCATCTCCCCTAACACATTGGCTGTGACCAAGAGAAGAAAGAGTCTCGACTTCTGAGCTCAGGATGCCTGGTCCAGCCCATTGTGCCAACTCAGACCCAGCTGTCCTGAAGTTTGGGTGGGAAAAGAGAGGCGGTGCCAATGTTGTTCTGCAGGATAGAAAAATCACCATGGCCGGGAAGCCTCTTAGGTTCCCACCGAGCAAGTTTGTTCTGGGCTGGGGATCCTGGTGGTAGCCGGCATGAGAAGAATGACTAGGGAAAGAGTATCCATGAGAGAATAGTCACTAGAAGACAAAATCAAAAACCAAGAGGCTCATGGAGAATGTGGTCAGGGCTGGGTGGATGAGGCCCCTAGGTGTTTGGTCGGTGCTTGTGCTCCTGCCTTTGGACCAGGTGGTTCCAGTGGTGCCCGAGCCCACAGAGAAGCTGCCGTGTTTGCCGTGTGTGAGCCCAGGTCTCGGCACCATACGTATGAGGTATGCGTGGCCCTGATCCCTGAGAATGCAGCCAATCCAGAGATGACTCTGAGTGCATGAAAAAAATCTCCAGATTCTCACTTCCTGGTGCAGAAAGGTTTTTGGGAGAACCAATGCGAGAATTCAGCATCAGATAGGAAAGGTTAAAGATCACCCACTGGGTTTGAGTGTGTGGGAAGGCAGCAGGGTGACATTCAGGACAAGGCTGCCCTTACCAAACTGGTCCAGGACCACTGCCTAATGCAGGTCCAACCCCCCTTGCATCTTTCCACCTCACCTGCAGGGGCATGCTTGCCTTGCTCATTAGCATGTGCACAGGGGCACAGGCATCTTGACCTCTGACTGGGGGAGCCCTCAGAGTTGTCCTCACCGCAGAGCTTGTGTCTCATTGTCCATTCATGCGATCCCATAGTTACCTGAGTAATAAGTGCGGATGCTTGCCTCAGGGGGATTTCGATCATTCTTCTAGTACTTTAAAATAGCAGAGACTTTAAGAATAATGCTGATGAACTCAGTATCATATAGTAGATGTCTCAGTAACATTGATCCAGAATCAATTAACATTGCAATGACGGTCTGGAGTCAGCCCTCCATAGGGCCAGCCCACTTGGGATCAGACTGCAGCTGGGAAGTCTGGTAAAGTGTTGAAAAACCCTTCACGTTCCGGGGCTTGCTCTGAGGAATGCTGAAGGCCTCAGGGTGGGGGGATGCACTAAGAAGAAAAGTGTTTAAATGTAAAGCTTGTGTTTGAGAGGAGAAAGCTGGGCTCAGTTCTTTTGAGTGAGAATTCTATTGTCGTGCTATGAAAACNGACCAGGTGGTTCCAGTGGTGCCCGAGCCCACAGAGAAGCTGCCGTGTTTGCCGTGTGTGAGCCCAGGTCTCGGCACCATACGTATGAGGTATGCGTGGCCCTGATCCCTGAGAATGCAGCCAATCCAGAGATGACTCTGAGTGCATGAAAAAAATCTCCAGATTCTCACTTCCTGGTGCAGAAAGGTTTTTGGGAGAACCAATGCGAGAATTCAGCATCAGATAGGAAAGGTTAAAGATCACCCACTGGGTTTGAGTGTGTGGGAAGGCAGCAGGGTGACATTCAGGACAAGGCTGCCCTTACCAAACTGGTCCAGGACCACTGCCTAATGCAGGTCCAACCCCCCTTGCATCTTTCCACCTCACCTGCAGGGGCATGCTTGCCTTGCTCATTAGCATGTGCACAGGGGCACAGGCATCTTGACCTCTGACTGGGGGAGCCCTCAGAGTTGTCCTCACCGCAGAGCTTGCGTCTCATTGCCCATTCATGCGATCCCATAGTTACCTGAGTAATAAGTGCGGATGCTTGCCTCAGGGGGGATTTCGATCATTCTTCTAGTACTTTAAAATAGCAGAGACTTTAAGAATAATGCTGATGAACTCAGTATCATATAGTAGATGTCTCAGTAACATTGATCCAGAATCAATTAACATTGCAATGACGGTCTGGAGTCAGCCCTCCATAGGGCCAGCCCACTTGTGATCAGACTGCAGCTGGGAAGTCTGGTAAAGTGTTGAAAAACCCTTCACGTTCCGGGGCTCGCTCTGAGGAATGCTGAAGGCCTCAGGGTCGGGGGATGCACTAAGAAGAAAAGTGTTTAAATGTAAACCTTGTGTTTGAGAGGAGAAAGCTGGGCTCAGTTCTTTGAGTGAGAATTCTATTGTCGTGCTATGAAAACAGTGATACTCAACACCTTTCAGGATCTGCTTCAGTCTGCTGATAGGGCCCGCCCCATCGCCACCCTTCCCCCACCTCAGCCCCCAGCCCCTGACTCCAGTTCGAGACCCCTGTCTGACATGTGGTGGATGTTCAGTAAACATTTTAGATTCAACAAAAAACCCCCACTACCAACCAGTTCCTTATATTCCCTCATCTGTGCATCCCTGCTCGTGCCGCTTCTCATTCATAATGCCTTTTCTTTCTTTGTTCTCCTTTTAAAATTATGTTCAATAGCTTGTTGGAATAAATCTATTGAGTGTCACTTTCCATAGGAAGCCGTCCCAGACTTTTCCAGTCCAGCCTGGGCCATTAATCATTCTGTCTTCTGGGCCTTCATAGAAGTATCTGTAATGTGCGCCTCTACTAGTCTGTTATAGAATTATTTTCTGACTAGTGTTTTACTCCCTCACACACACTATTAGTATTGGCATATCTACATTGACTCTCGGCAACTTAAAACTCACCGAAACTTTAGAAGCTATTTTGTAACAATTGAGAGGAAATGTGACTTCCTCATCGTGTTAACTGTTGAGAAAACTTGATGCTCACCTTCCCGTAGCCATTGGTGGTTCATAGATGCTTGAACATAACTTAGATAACTAATCCTCTGTAATGGGTGTCCCCACGTAAAGTCTACTCATTTTAATGAAGAGAGGCTATGGCGTGAAGAGGCAGTATACCATATACAAATATTCACCAGTATATCATTGCCTGGTGAATGGTATAAATTTAACAAGTGAATATTAAATGGTTAAATGGTCAATATTTAACAAGTGGCTCCTCCTTTCAAATTTAAAAGCCCCAATTGGGAGTGTTTGCTGATTTCTGTGGCGTTAAGTACGCCCACTGTGACAGATTTCTAATGATCAATATGACATCCCTGACACAAGTTGAGGTGTGCAGTGACAAATTGTCATATGGTATCGCCACCGTCCAGATACAATAGATGTAAATAACTCCAAGGACACAGTAATAGTAAAATGTAGCTTTTAATGATGGGTATGTTTAACAACCGGCTTACAAATTTCTGAAAATGTAGCTTTTAGCCTTGAGAGCTGAAGTGAGTTGTCTCCAGGACATCAGTAGAATGGATCAAAGCCTTTTCAAATTTATATATTCACCCTCAAAAGTGCAACAAGAATATTGACTTACCAATAAAATTATAAAATTAATTGATTATACATCAATGTTATCAAGAAACATACTGTATGATATTTGATTTCATTGGTATTATTCCTGAAAATCTTGAGACAGTGATCTAAATATATTAATAATCTACTTACCAAGTTGTATGAATGTCCAGAGAAGGCACATCTGGAAAATATATATAATACTGTTAGTACAGGGCAATATGGTGATCAAAAATGGTGTTATTCTTTAAGAGAAATATTAAAGTTTTGAGAAGATTTGGATACATTGATTCTCATGCTCCCAGTGTCCACTCATTCACAGACTAAGATGACGGTACCTCGTACAGTTATGGATCTTACGCAAGTACCCACAGCCTTTGGCCATAGCACCTGTGCAAATAGGTAGACATGTACTCACCCAGCTACAAAGTGGTCTATATTGAGAATACCTGCTAGGAATTCCCTAAACTGGCACCTGTGCTCATATCATCAAAGGTACCCGAAATAGTACTTTCCTGAGACTTCTTATGTGTACTTATTGTTCCCATAGTGTCACTTGAGAGTTGAGTCATTTCTGAATTTCATATGCAATGTGTCAGTTCGTTTGTGGACATAGCTCTGGCTATGATCGGGCCCCATGGCTGTTCTTGGAGTATAGTTGATCTTAGCTCTTCTGTTGGGTATTGATTTATACTCATGTTTTTTCATCTGTTCAGGTATAAGCGGTGCTTGCTGAGGCCTTTATGTAAAGCAGATTTGCTGTTACTGATACATTCTCTAAAAACTATTTCACTTAAAACCTATATAATTTTATTAACCAGTGTCACCACCATAAATTTGATTTAAATTTTTTTAAAAAATTTAAGTACAATGCTATCTCTTACCATAACCCACTGCTGGTCAATTTCCTACAGTTGAAACGTTCACTATGGTTTTCTTTTCAAGGCATTCTTTTTTTTAAAGATTTTATTTAGTTATCTTTAGAGAGGAAGGGGAGAAGGAGAGAAATATCAATGTATGGTTGCCTCTCGTGGGTCCCCTGCTGGGAACTGGCCTGCAACCCAGGCATGTGCCCTGACTGGGAATCGAACCGCAATCCTGTGGTTCACAGGCCCACACTCAATCCACTGAGCTACACCAGCCAGGGCTCTCAAGGCATTCTTTATTACCCACAAATTCCCATTTTTCAAACTGGTTACTGAGAAAATAAATGAAGTACTGTCTTAATTTAGATTTCCTTAAAAAATAAAAAAAAAATATTCACATTGTAGCACTTAACGTTATCATTGGATTATCTAAAATTTATAGAAGTTGTGGAAAAATCCAATTGTAGGCCAATGTCTTCCACTCCTTAAGGTTGTGCACCAGCATGACATACTCCAGAACAGTCCATGCGATAACACTAATATGAATTCTCCTGTGCATCTCCATCGAGAGTGCAGGTTACTGTAAGTGGAATGCAACGCTATTATGTAGAATGCTGGTTCAATCCGCAGGGCGTATTCAGCGGACAGATGATGAGAGGAAACCAGCTGCTTTGTGACAAGCTGAAGTGGGGTGAAATGCGACAAGGACACCAAAGCACGATGCCTGGCGGTACAACAGATTGTGTAATAATGAGAGGAAGGAGCAACAGGAAGGATGGCAAAGAATCAGCCATCAGAAGCATCATGATTTAAAAAGATACATAGGCTCGGAGATGATGAGCCTTAAGCTATAAACACAGTCACTTGATATAAACACAGCTACACGAATAACCCACGAAGAGCGTTTTCAATTTTTGGCTGTATGCAATCCCCCAAAACACCATAAAAGAGAGGAAAAAAGAAGAAGAAATCACTGAAAATTCTAATGTGAGCCAAGCTGGTCTTATTCACCACTATAACATAATGGTTTAGAACCCGGGTCTGGGAACAGGCAGCATGGGTTTGAACATGAACGCTATCCTTTACCTACTGCCGTGGATGAAGGGCAAGTAAGTTAACCTCTTTATGTCTCTTTCCTCATTGGTGGAGAAAACTTTCGTATGTGCGTTTTGATCACAAACCTGAAAAGACGGAGATAGTACATATAGATTAGAGATTTGGGGTGGTGGTATAGGAGTTTGTCCAGAAATAGAAAATAGTAGCTGGTTAAGAAATATATACAAGTAAACAGAATGATCCCTGTTTAAGTAGAATGTGTAGTATGCACTATGTTTTGAGAGAAAGAGTTTCTCCGCCAAAAAATCAAGCCAAAAATGTGCATGTCTTTGTTCTGAAAGGTCACTATAGGACTCCTCACATTTGATTTTAAAAGTTGATCCCCAAGCTGAATAATACAAGAGCCACCTGGAGATCTTGCAATTGTAACTGCAAGGCAGTGGTTCTCGCAGCGCCCTCTCTGGACCAGAGCCTGCACATCAATGGGAGCGTGAGAGCAGGGTAAGAAGGCGGCTCCCACCCCCGACCCGGCCAATCAGACGTTCTGAGGGTGGCGCCTGGCGATCTGTGATTGAACTCTTAGGTGCGCTGAAGGGAGACAACCATTGGTCTATACCAATTAAACTGTGATCCGCAGGCAATCCTATACAGTGCCAAACTTGGGAAACATTGAGAATTACTGAGAATTACATCATCTTCGGATGGCACCGCTTAAATTAACAAACGTGGAAATATGTGCATTTTGTATCCATTCACACATTTA
The DNA here is from genome assembly GCF_014824575.4 of Sturnira hondurensis. NCBI lineage: Eukaryota > Metazoa > Chordata > Mammalia > Chiroptera > Phyllostomidae > Sturnira > Sturnira hondurensis. The sequence continues at coordinate 424,288 of NW_028095095.1, forward strand.
TATGGGTTTCTTTTCAGAACAATTGTCTCCCAGCAGAAGCAGGGCCCAGGGGAACAGGTGATGTCCATGGCATAGGGGAGATCGGAAACCCTGGGCTTGTGGGCAGCTGCCCTGTGGATTATTATTGAAGACTTGATATGCCAGGAATCAGAGAAAGTCTGAGAGGCATGGAGAACTTGTATGAATGGTTAAATATGAACACGGCTTTGTCTTGTGTGTGCCTGTGTGCAAGTTAGGAGTGAGACGAGGTAATGCTAAAAGTGTAGCAAGAATCAAACGACTATTACATTAAAAAAGACTATAACATACTCTCTAGGTAGATATTATGAACTTCAGAGTAAAGGGCAAATGATCCCATTAAATCCAGCATTAGTGAAAGTAGTTCATTCGGTTGTACCATCCTGTTATCTCTGTATGCATCAATATTTTAAAGCCCATTTTTGAGACATGATTGCATTTTCCTCTTAATTACTACGTTCTTTAAAAAATGATCTTCATTTATATTTGTACCAATCTAGACCCTTAAAAAAACCACTGTTTTCAACATATAGTAGGGTGGCGGAACATACTAAGTCAAGGAGTTCTTCTAGGTTTAGAAATGGTAATAGTCATCTGTGAGCCCATTAGCACTTGAACCAATTTTTGAATTAGAATATGTCCTGAAACCATGCTATCCCCAGAGTCATTATGTTCTTGCCTTGAGCTGTGGGGATCCCAATGCTGTTTACACATTAAGTTAGTCAGTCTCTTATGGGTTTAAGGAGAAAGCATATTAATGAAAATGAGAAATTCCCAACCTCTGGGATTTGAATCGGGAATTGAAAACAAGCTAAGAGAGCATTAAACATGGAAGCAGAATTGCCAATAAAACTTTTAAGGATTTTAAGGAGCATTAACACTGTACTGTGAATCTATAAGTAAAGCTGTTTATGTATTTTGCTTTGAAAGTTAATAAACCACTGAAGTCCTAGTTGGGAAAATATTCTATTGTCTGTAGAAATACTGTAAAGGAAAAAAAAAATATTTCTTAAAATTAGCTGCCCCTTTAGAAGTGAAAGTAATTGAGACCTATTATTAGAAATGTCTGAGGGGGAAAAAGCAGGTTAATGGTACCAAAGTGGGACTCCTATTGTGCAACAATTTTAAGATCTTTTTAAGAAGAACTTACACATGTTTAAGGTAAACTCTTTGAAGTGATAGCAAAATTTTCTATTTTGTATTCTGCATCTCCCTTCAATGAGAACTGTCGTTAAAACTGTGCAAGGAAATCATTTCGTCTTTTAGTACAGGCGCCGCAAGCTTTACCCAAACATGCTGCTTTTCATATGTATGGTGCCTTCAGTGTCCCTCAATGCCCACAAAGACTGCCCTTGCCTGGCACCTCGGGGCACACACACACTGTCCTCAGGACACATGCAAAGTCTGCGTTCAAAAATCACCTTTCAGCCCTTTCCACGCAAAGGTTTGTTCCGCCTTCCCTGTTTCTGGCTTCTATGTGCATGACATTAAATTATTCTTATTCACAGTTGAGAAAAGGGGGCAAGTAGGTATTTAACACTTTCTTGGGAAAAAAAAATAAGAGGTTTTAACTTTTGTGTCAGAAGACAGCCCCAAGCTTTATTCTGAGCTCAACAGAGGAGCAAACACAATTGTCAGAATTGGACCACCTCCTTAATGAATGAGTTATCTGGATGGGTCTCCTGAGTACCCGTCCCCAGTAGAGTACTTTCTAGGGGCCCCATTTTGAAAGAGCTTGTTTTCAGCCTGTTTCAAGCTGTTACTCTATCTCTCTAATATTCATTTGATCTTTACCTTTTTAATTTATTGATTATTCTGTTACAGTGGTCCCAATCTTCTCTCTTTGCTCCCCTCCACTTAGCACCCCCACTCTCTCAGGCAATCCCCACACCACTGTTCATGGCCATGGGTCATGCATATAGATTCTTTGGCTAGTCCATTTCTTATACTACAGTTGACATCCCCATGGCTATTCTCTGACTTCCTATTTGTACTTCTTAATCCCCTCACCTCTTCACCCATTCCCCGACACCCTCTCCCTCCCATCTGGCATCCATCAAAATGCTTTCCCTGTCCATGATTCTGCCTCTATTCTTTTTGTTTGCTTAGTTTGTTATTTTTTTTAGATTCAATTGTTGATAGATATATATTTATTGCCATTTTATTGTTCATAGTTTTGATCTTCTTTTTCTTAAATAAGTCCCTTTAACATTTTATACAATAATGGTTTGATAATGATGAACTCCTTTAGTTTTCTGTTGTCTGGGAAACTCTTTATCTGCCCCTTGATTCTAAATGATAGCTTTGCTGAGTAGCGCAATCTTGGCTGTAGGTCCCTGATTTTCATGACTTTGAATATTTCTTGCTAATGCCTTCTAGCCTGAAAAGTTTCTTGTGAGGAATCAGCTGACAGTCTTATGGGAATCCCGCTGTAGGACACTAACTGCTTTTCTATTGCTGCTTTTAAGATGCTCTCTTTTGTGTAACCTTTGACATTTTAATTATGAAGTGTCTTAGAGTGGGCATCTTTGCATCCATCTTGTTTCAACTCTGTGCTTTCTGGCTCTGCATGTCTATTCCCTTCACTGAATTAGGGACTTTTTTTTTTCATTATTTTTTCAAGTAGATTTCCAGTTTTTTGCTTTTCCTCTTCTCCTTCTGGCTCTCCTATGATGTGAGTGTTGAAATGTTTAAAGTTGTCCTGGAGGCTCCTTGGTTTTTGGAATTTTTTTTCTTATTGTCATTCTGGTTGTTGTTTTCTTTTTGTATTTTTTTCTTCTATTCCAAATCACTGATCTGACTCTTGGCTTCATCTACTCTACTATTGTTTCCCTATAAATTGTTCTTTATTTCAATTACTGTATCCTTTGTTTCTGAATGGGTCTTTTTTATGTTCCTAAGGTCCTCACTTAGTTCCTTGAGCATCCTTTTTTTTTAAAGATTTTATTTATTTCTTTATCTTTAGAGGGGAAGGAGAGGGAGAGAAACATCAATGTATGGTTGCCTTTCGTGCGTCCCCTGCTGAGAGTTGGCCACCAGGGAACTGGCCTGCAACCCAGGCATGTGCCCTGACTGAGAATTGAACCGCGATCCTCTGGTTCACAGGCCCATGCTCAATCCACTGAGCTACACCAGCCAGGGCGAGCATCCTTATAAATAGTGTTTTGAACTCTGCATCTGATAGGTTGCTTATTTCCATTTTGTTCAGATCTTTTTCTGGAGTTTTGATATTTTCTTTCATTTGGGCCATGTTTCTTTGTCTCCTCATTTTGGCAGCCTCCCTGAGTTTGTTTCTGTGTATTAGGTAGAGCCCCTATGACTCCCTGACTTAGTAGCATGGCTTAATGTAGTGTCTTGTAGGGTCCATGGCACAGCCTCTCCTGGGTAGCACCCAAACTGGATACTTCCGGTGTACCCTTTGCGTGGGCTGCGTACACTCTTCTCTTGTAATTGAGCCTTGGTTGCTGTTGGCAGGTCAGTGGGAGAGATTTATCCAGGCCAGTCAGCTGCAAGTTCTGGTTGTAACCACTGACCACCAGCCTCTGTCCTCCATGGAGAATCAGCTGTGCAGGGGCAGGTTGGTAGTACTCTGGCATGACCTGTAGCTGTCCACTGTGTGGGCAGGCTCTGGGATTTCCCCAGTGGTGTAGGCCAACATCAGCATCCACTTGTTTTCTGCCTAGTGCCACCCTGCGTGAACTCTAAAGCAATCTGAGAAGGCTGCTACTGGTGCTGGGCTTGGAGTTTCCCAGGCAAAGCCAAGCTGTGAATCTAGGCTGCCTGCTGCTAGTGCTGGGCCTGGGTATGGGGGCTTGGGGCTCACTGGGGCTGGCTCTTGCTTGTTTGATAGGATTTAGGAACCTGAGAAGCGTAAGCCCAAACCAGCCATTCATACAGAAAAGTCATGATTAACAGTTTGTTTGGACACATTAGTTGGGTGGGACAGAGCCTCAGGGGATCTCCAGGGTGGGGCATACAGTATTAGCCAGGTTGGTGGAGTCTCATATATGGCACCTATGTGCCAACTCTGTGGTTCTGTGGGGGGAGGGCTCATAAAAGAGATGATGGCATTGGCCTGCCTTTCTGGTAGAAAGCTTTCCCCCAGCTCTTGCCTCCATACGAGACACTTTAGTTCCTCCCTGTATTCCACTGATGCTTCTCAAGCTGCTACGTTTGTGCTGGAGCTCAGAGGGGGTGAGTCTGAGTAAGTCCATGTGTGGCTTCTTTGAAAGGAACTCCTCGGGACTCCAGAAATGTCTTCTACTGACCCAGTTCCTGCTTGGTTTTGCAGCTACAAGTTATGGGGACTTATCTTCCTGGCACTTGAACCCAGGGATGGGGGTCTGGTATGGGGCTGGGATTCCTTGCTCCCAAAATATCCCTCCCAAATTTTTATCTACCATGTATGGATGTGGGACCCATTCCCTGTCTCTGTCCCACCTACCAGTCTGGATGGATGCGATTTCTTTAATTCTGTAGTTGTCAGGCTTCCATTCAACTCAATTTCTGATGGTTCTGAGTGATGGCTGTTCTATATTTTTGTAATTTTGCTGTGGTCATGTGAGGATGAGAGCCATGTTTACCTATGCCGCCATCTTGAGCAGAAGCTAATAGATCTTTAAATTGACAATAAAGAGTAGGACTCATAGCATTGGAAAGATTGACTTAGGCACTTTCAAAAAAGAGAACCTTGATCTTTTTTCCTAGTTCCTAGTAGATAGGAACATTATTTAATAAAAGTAGTTATTACTATTAAATCGTGATTTATATTCTTAACGTTATAAAATGATATATTCTCTTCAAATGCTATTCTCTTCTCTCTTGGTGCACATAATATTAACAACAAAATTAATTTTCATGTCAGAAAAACAATAAGAAATTCAAAGGAAGGGGCTATTTCAGATATAGTCTTCCTTTATATAAATAACATTTTAAGAAACCTGAAAACAAATGTTCAACATGTCTTTTTTTTATTTTAAAAAAGTATTTTAAAAAAAGAGATACTACCAATAGTTTCAGCATAAAAGAAAAAAAGAAGGAGCATTCCCAGAAAACATGGACAGAGTTTATGGAGGATTTCATTCTTTTTGTGAGTCCTTATTTATATTTTTAAGGCTGTGAGCAAGACTCAGATTGCAAGAGAGAGTTGATAAGAAGTTTTAAAAATATTTTAAGATATATTTTTATATTGTAAGAAGCATAACTGTCAACCTTTTTTCCAGACTGATTGATATAGGAACTGCTGATATCACTCATTTTAATAATCACATGTCATTCTCATCCCCTATAACTCCTAGCCATGGACACATACAGAGAAAAATATTATACTTAAGTACTTATCATTATTTTAGCACTTTCTTATCTTAATGACAAATTTATTATTATATAAAACTCATAGATCTTTTTTATGTCCCTTCTCAGTTTATTTCCAAAAATGCTAAATGACATTTTTCAATATTGCTTAACATTAGATAAAATTAGCACTAATATCTGGATACCAATTTTCCTCCACTTATCTACATGGGCATCTGTCTTTTTTTTTTAATTTGCTGCAGAATTTTTTTTCCTGCACTGAAACTAGTAGTTATTCATGCATCTTTGTTATCTTTTGTTTTGCCTTTTCACTCACTACCCAGGAAACTCAGAATGATGACAATTTGTCAAGAGACTTGTAGGCAGGCTAATTGGCTTCCATGCATTTTTTTTTCTCCAACAGCTCTCTACGAAGTGTCAGACCACTGTGGAATATGTTGCATCCACCAGGCATTTAAGTCCTCACTTTCCCAGTGAGACTCATTTGTCTGTGGTTTCTTCAGTCATCACNCTGCACTGAAACTAGTAGTTATTCATGCATCTTTGTTATCTTTTGTTTTGCCTTTTCACTCACTACCCAGGAAACTCAGAATGATGACAATTTGTCAAGAGACTTGTAGGCAGGCTAATTGGCTTCCATGCATTTTTTTTTTCTCCAACAGCTCTCTACGAAGTGTCAGACCACTGTGGAATATGTTGCATCCACCAGGCATTAAAGTCCTCACTTTCCCAGTGAGACTCATTTGTCTGTGGTTTCTTCAGTCATCACTGGACGATTTTCACAAGCAAGCACCACCGCAGTGGCCACATTCCAACAGAATGACTCTTATTTTGGGTTGCCCTTTCGTAATTTCCTTCTTCAATTATTTTAAAACTTGAAGGAAGTTTCCATCCCATCTCCATGATAGATTCCTACCTAATATGTTCACTTGGCTTACACTGTAATTTTGGCAACAATAAAATCCACCACTCCAATAGAAATATAATGCAAGCCATGCATGTGAGTGTCAATTTCCTAGTAGGAGTATTTAAAAATGATTTCAAAAGGATGAAATGAGTTTTAGGAATACATCTTGCTGAATCTAGTATATCCAAAATATTGTCATTTGAATGTATAATGAATACAAAAATTATTTGTGGGATATTTGACTTTTTCAAACTAATTCTTCCAACTTCAGGGTACGTTTTACACTTGAAACCTGACTCAGTTTGAATGAGCTCCATTTCAAGTGCTTGATAGTAACAGTGGCTTGTGCCTCCTCTATCAGCCTGTGTAGGATTAATTCCAGAACAGAAAACATAAATTCAGTGATCTGTAGGACTGTTTTCAGTTTAAGTCTTACATTTTTCTATTGAATTGGTTTTAGATCTCTAAATTGTGTGCTCCAGGAAACAAGTGGAAAGTGGATATCTCCCTAAAATCATTGGCAGTAAAGAAAGAAGTAATTCATATTTTATTTGTCGTCAGTTGTCTGCTTTTGGAAGTGTCCCCAAAGTAGATCCTTTGTCCTGTTATCTTCAAGGAATGCCACTTATATCTCAGTTGCTCATCTCCCTTTGATATACTTCAATATGTTTGCAAGTTTTATTAGGATATCCTATTAATTCCATTTCATTCTAAAGCAATATATTCATATAATTTTATTGTAGTTAACCTTCTGTTTCCTTCTAATTACTTAGCTTCTCTTCAAAATATATTCAAATGCCATGATGTAAAAAGGTATTGAATGAATTGATCAATAACCGATTAAGTTATGGACTATCGCTCACAGAGAGTCTTTATTTATGTAAGCTGTGTTTAGGTCCTTCCTAATCAAAGAAGTTAAGGGAATGCTTATAAATGTTAGCAAACGATACTGTAAGTTTATAGACAAAGTTATTGGGAAATTTAGTGAAAAAATTTCCGCCTGGTGGGAAGCTTAAATGGTACCAGCAAAGCCAGAGACATCAAGAAAAGAAAAAAAAAATACAGGGACCAGGACTGGCTACCCAGGTGTGGAGAGGTGCTAATGGGGATTTACCCTGTCATATTATAACCATCTGGCTGATTGAAAAACCTGCAGGGAAAATGTTAAGGTCGACTTGTTGAATGTTGAGCTTGCAGTCTGCTTCTCTGCATGTCTATAAAAACAGACAGTGCCGTCGCTCTGGTTTGCAATACTGTACTGTCCTGCTGGAGAAGATAGCTAGTTCCATCCTCACCGCCTACAACAGTTCGAAGTTATAAAATACACACCCTTGGGTGACCTAGGAAAATGGACGTTCAGCAGGCTCGCAATACAGAACACAGTGAAAGGTGGCCATTATGAAACCAATAAAAGGAAAACAAAACTGAATGCTTTCTTTTTAATTTTCTATCCACCACTCTGTACATCCCACTAAGCTAGCTGCCTTTATTCCTATTTCAGAGATTAGAACAATATATGTAATAAGAGAACACAACACTAGACCTTTTTGATGAGGAAAGTTAGAGGGAAATGCTGCCATTTTCATTTCATATGTTGTGAAACCCTAATCTGGGCGATTTGGAAGCCGTGTGGGAGAGCTGATGCTGTAACCGACAAGCACTGAACATCTAGTGAGTAACAACACTGTGTTTCTGCCTTCCTTACTTGGTCTGTTAGTGCTAGCAAACAGAGGGTGCTGTTAAAATCTCCTAGAAGGTGAAGACACAGGGACTGAAAAGAAATGAAGTCAGCCCTGGCTGGTGTGGCTCCGTGGATTGAGCATCGGCCTGAAAACCAAAGGGTCACTGGTTCGATTCCCAGTCAGAGCACATGCCTGGGTTATGGGCCAAGTCCCTGGGGCAGCGGCGGGTGGGGGGGGGGGATGGAGTTGGGGGGGCAGTGTGCAGTGCATGAGAGGCAACCACACATTGCTCTTCCTCTCCCTCTCTTCCTTCCTTCCCCTTTGTCTACAAATAAATAAATAGAACCTTAAAAAAAGAAATGAAATCAATTGCATAGGATTCCTCCATCATTAACTGAAGTTCAACTGAAAAACTAGATCCTTGAGCACCTCGCTTCCAGGTCATAATACCAGTAGAAATACCCTTTCTGAATTTGACCAGTTATCCCCAGAAAGAGGCCTGGGGCCCTCTGGACCTTCATTTGGATCCCTACCTTCCCCAGAGCACGTACACATTCCAACCAGCTGGTGCGCGAACCGGGGCATGGTGTGGGAACAGGGGATGAGGGGAGACAGCAGGGGGTATCCCCAGTGAAACAGTAAGTACAGAAACAAGATATTAAAACCTACTTTGTTAAACTGGCATAACAACATTCCGAGAAAATTTGCCATAGGTGCTTTGGGGGTTTCATCCCTATCTCCTCAACACCCACCATTCCTGACATTGCAACTGGGACTCTCTGGAGGCTTTTCTGGACACGGGGTCTGTCTGTCTCGGCCAAGGGCAAGCAGAAGGGCTGGGAGCCGGGCTCAGCCGCGTGCAGCCCGGTCACTGACTGGCAGCACTGGTGGGTAAGTATCCTGGCTCCTTTAGCTGCTTCGTTGGGATAACACAGAGGCACTGCCTACAGACTTGTCATGGGGCTGGGGTTCCAGAACCCTTCAGGTGCCGCAGCAGCGTCCTGCTCGGGGATGGGCTTTGCTGACTTCCTTCCTCTCTCCTGTGCCTCATTCCCCTCCTTCTACTGATACTACCTGGGACCACTTCTGCCACCCTGTGATTGAACGATTGAGGCATTTCTGTGTATTGGTCCAAATGGAAGAATTTAGACAAGTGACGTTTGCTGTACAGATGGTGCTTATTATAATCAACGCAAGATAGACATTTTAACCAAAACCATGTACGACAGTAAAGCTCCCTGTTCACAACTTAACCCCTGCGTTGCTGAAACTGTTTAGATGATATGGTATTTCTCCCAGACATGTGACTTGAATGTGAATTATATTACTCTATAGTCCTTACCAGTTCTACGAATCTATACAACAAAAAAGAAACAGTAAACTGATTGAAGGAAGATATTTATTAGCTGTCAGCTAATCTGTTTACTGCTTTGTAATATGATTTAACCACAAAACACCTCATTTCTCAGGGAATCTAGCCCTTCCTAATACACTTGCACCAGATACCAACAGTCCCCATCCAGTTTTCAAAGCAGACCCATTCAAACGTCAACTCAAGAGACATTGGCAGTGCACTTGCTGTGTGTCGGGGGCTGTTCAGCCCCATCGGGGAGTCAGGGTCTAGACAATGACCACATTCAATGAAACATGCAGTGACAAGGTATATTTGTGGAGGTGGAATAAAACCTCAAGTTGTATAATGGGCTCAGTTATTGTGAATCCTTTCTAGTTGACCCCCGATATAATAGCTGGTATAATAGAAAAAGTGCTGATTCTAAGAAAGCTGTTTTTAGTCCCGCATGTAACGGGCTATGTAACCTTGGAAAGTCATTTCACCTTGGACAGTCATTTAACCCGTAGGGACAGACGGTTCTCTGTTTATAAACTGAGGAGTGTGAACAATAGCTCTGAATTCTATGACCTGGGACCCACGAATAGACTTCAATAGACCCAAAGGGGGCTGTTATTCAAAACATTTCAAAAGTGGTTGAATTATAGTACCTCGAAGCTGTTACTTTTGTCTGAGGCTCTTTGCTTCATAATTCTATGACTCATTACCTCTGTAGTGATTTTGAATAGCTGTTTTCATGAAACAGACTCGTCCCTTAAATCAAAATCAAACTTACACATGAACTTGAAATCACGGTTTATCTACCCATGAAGTTTTTCACGTATAAAGGGAGGTTTTATTAGGCTTTTTGACAAATAAAAATTGATCCATGGTCAACTATTAGAACAAACTAAAACTATGATGTAGAGTTGGGCAAAAATACAACATAATTGTGGCATTTAAATAACTCTAGTAGTAGTCACTCACCCTGGCTGGTGTAGCTCCGTGGATTGAGCACAGGCCTATGAACCAAAGCATTGCTGATTTGATTCCCAGTCAGGGCACATGCCTGGGTTGCAGGCCAGTTCCCAGCAGCGGACTCATGAGAGGCAACCATACATCGATACTTCTCTCCTTCTCTCCTTCCCTTCCCCTCTACAGATAAATAAATAAAATGTTAAAAAAAAACTGTCAACATGTAAAGAAAGCAGTATGAAAGTTACCAAAACAGAGCTGATGTTGATATTAAGCAGTCAGAAATAGTGTGTGATATTTAAATTATCTTTGTCTAATGTCTTAGTATTTGCAACACTATTGGTTAAATAAAAGGTATGCCAAACTCGAAAGATGGATTGAACCCAAACTTGGGTATTGTATGAGGAAAAAGACTCTGTTTCTTATCACAATACATTTTATGCCACATTTAAACAACTAGTGGAAAACTTATTTTACTAAACAGGGAGTTAAGAGATAAAGTTATCATTTTCATTGATGTTAACGCCCTGTATAAACTCACCCAGACCCTGTAACTTCATTGACCTTCATTATCCACCTAGAGGAGATCTAGTCAGTAACTAACGCTACATAAGTCTATCATTTTATAATCCATATGTCCATACTGCTAGTTTTTCTGGAAACAGTGAAATAAGAATAGCATATAACGGAGTTGGTAGGGATCTGTGTGACCACAACACAACTCTATCGTTCCTGCGTCTGAAGTAGCGTGTCAATGACACCTGCCACACCATGCCAAGGTCTACAGCCTCGCGGTGTCTGTGGCTGACAGTGCTCCATGGGCGTTGGTCCAAAAAGTCAGGCTCCTGCCAGAGATGTGGAATGATGCATTGCTACCCACTAAGGTGCTCCTGCGCCTGTTCCCTGTAAATGCTACCGATAACCGTGAAATCACAGGGCATGTCTTTAGTACTGCTCTTCTTCTGAGAAACAGAGACCGAAGGGGGTTCATCAGCATTACCCAGGGGACTAAGAAAGGAGAATTCGGCCAGGACCCGTATCTCCATTCATAACGTGCTGAGACTGGGCGATGTTTGTAAATCTTCTCCGCTAATTCTGAAAGCCTTTTATAAGTCCTTAAAGTTGAGCCCCATGTATTTCATGGGTGTTAGGTCACATTTAGCTTTAAATACTCTGGAAATATCATACTTTTCCTTAAAGAAGACTGTTGTGAAGCTCAGATGACGTTAGAAATGAGAGAGCATTTTGAAAAAAAAGAAGTACAGGGCTATGCATTCTTACAAAGGTTGTTGCTGTGCATACTCACCTCTCTCTCTCCAGATTCTTCCTGCTCTTTATAACTTAAATTATGCCTGTGATTCAATTCAATAATTTCATTTTTTGTAAAGCAAGTAATTTTAAATATCAACTGGTAAGAAGGGAGGAACAACAGTGATTTTTTTAAATAAGAGCTGAGATGTATTGATTATTTCCTGGGTGTCAGATATACCATTACATGTTTTATTGGAATATATTTTTAAAATTTATTTTTCAGTTAAGGTTGGCATTCAGTATTATATTAGTTTCATGTGTACAGCATAGTGATTAAATATTTATATACCTTACAGTGATCATCCCTGCAAGTCTACCACCCATCTGACACGATATATAAATATGACAATGTTGCTGCTTATATTGCCCATGCTATTCTTTACACCCCCATGACTATTTTTATAACTGCCGATTTGTACTTCTTTAACCCCTTCACTTTTCTCAACCCCCCTCCCCACCAACTCCTCTCCCATCTGGCAAACATCACTGTGTTCACTGTATCTATGGGTTTGTTTCTACTGTGTTCAGTTAGTGTTTGAGGTTCCACATAGAAGTGGAATCACATGGTGTGTGTCTTTCCATAACATGCCATTTAGCATAATACCCTCTGTGTCCATCCTGGTTGTTGCAAATGGCAAGATTTCGTTCTTTTTATGGCTGAGTAATACTTCATTGTGCACATGCACAGCCTGTCCTTTATCCATTTGTCCATCAGTGGACACTTGGGCTGCTTCCATACCTTGGCTACTGGAAGTAATGCTGCAGTGGACATAGGGGTGCGTATATCTTTCTGAATTAGCATTTCGGATTTTTTTCAGATGAATACCCAGAAGTGGAATTGCTGGGTCATGTGGTTCTATTTTCACTTTTTTGAGGAATCTCTGTGCTCTTTTCCATAGGGGCTGCCCCAGTCTGCCTTCCCACCAACTGTGCACTAGGGTTCGCTTTCCTCCACGTCCTGGCCAACACTTCTTGTTTGTTGATTTATGGATGGTAGCCGTTCTGACAGGTGTGAGGTGATATCTCATGGTGGTTTTAATTAGTGGGAAATTTCTGGAACTGTAAAATATAGAATATTTTATCTCCGTTAACTACATCATCTCTTTTCAGTTTTGCAGCTTTCCTCATTCAGCCACATTGAATTTGAACAAGCATCCATCATATTAACTCGTTTTTCAATTACAGGTGACAGGCACTATTATTAGTTTTAGGAGTACAGCGCAGTAATTAGACACTTAAACAGATATCACCCCGATAAGTCCATCATATTAATCTTGACTTTGACTCAATTTCCATACATGGCCAATGCCAAGCTTGAGTGAAATTGAAGAAGGCACAGGGACAAAGATCTTGGCCTCTCCTCCGCCATATTGTTATATGCCGATATAAGGTTTTGTAGCATCTTCCTTAAAGAAACTTTTTAATTTTAGAATAGATTCAGATTTGCAGCACGGTTGAGAAGCTAGTAAAGAGTTCCCATTTCCCACATAACCCATGGAAAGTTTCCTCTATTATTAACACCCTACCTTAGTGTGAATAGTTATCACAATTAATGAAGCAATATTCGTACACCATCATTGCCGCTAATCTTTATTCAAATTTCCTTAGGTTTCACCTAATTCATTGTCTGTCCCAAGACCCCACCCAGTTCATGTCACCTTAGGTCTACTCATGGCTGCTTCAGAGTTCTTTGGATGGTGGCACCCCCTTAGACTTAGCTCCTTCTGCTGACCGTAACAGTTTTAAGGAGTCCTGGTCAGGTGCTTTGTAGAGTGCCCGGAAATTGGGGTGATCTGATGTTTTTCACATGTTGAAAGTGGCCAGGGTGGGTGTGGGGGTGGAAAAACACACACATGCTCAACATATTATGTCTAGGGTGCATGCACACTGTCAGTGTAAGTTCACGCTGGTGGTGCTAATCCTAGTGACCTAGCTGAGGCAGAGTGTGTTCGAGTTTTGCTCTGGTGAGCAGACACTTTGCACGCTATACTTTTTGGGAGGAAGTTACTATATGCAGCCACATCTAAGGAGTGGGGCATTGTGTCCTATCATTTTGAAGGAAGAGTACTGACAAATTATTTGGAATTATTCTGCATAGGAGATTTGTCTATTCTCCCCATTTATGTAATTAGTCTTTTATATTCATATGGACACAGCAATGTTGATTTTATGCTTTGGGTTATAATTGAATACCGCTGTATTGCTCAGATTGTCCCAGCTTTGGACACCGGGAGCACTTTCAGGTGTCCTGTGCCCTTTGGACACACGCTTATCACTGCAGAGTGTTTTAAAGCACTTCCTTATTTCCGGTATTAAAAGATGCTCAGACTTTGTCTTGGGTATCTGCCACCTCCATTTTAGAATCAGCCATATCTCTAAGGGATGCTGCTTTCTCTTGTTGAAGAATGGTGCTGGAAATTGAGATTTGGGCACTAGGTGTGCCGATTGGTGATGAAGTGTCATTGCTTCTAGACCACAGGTGGCAAACACAAGGATCAAGGGCCCAATCCAGCCTTTCACCTGGTTTCTCCCTGGTGGCCATGCCGAGCTCTCTCTTAACCATTTAGGAGTAGTTACATTTATTCAGTCCTAAAATTACATTTGGCCCTTTGAAGGCAACCGCAGAGCTGATATGGCCCCCAATGAGAATGAGTTTGACACCCCTGTGACTTTCTGAGTGAGAGAATTATATGTGTGTATACTAACCCATATTTATGCCTATCTATAACTATGCCTATCAATACTTAGATATCTATCTATATTTATCCATCATTATTCATATTAAGCCACCTATGGGTTCATACTAATGTCTGCATCTATAATCCATTACCATACCCATCATTCATCCAATCATTCTAGACTCCTCTCTTGGTTATCGGTATCGTCCCACCCCAACAGTGAGAAAGCTCCATCTGCTTAATTAATTATTCATTTCTACTCTACGTGCACAGTAGTTTCAGAATTGTTAACTCATATGTACATGGGAATAACTTTATCTGCTACAGTATACAGTTTCATGTGCGGCTGCTTTTCACTTCAGTTTTATGGACTCCACTTCATCACCTCAGTTAACATCTTTGCCCCTATTCTCATATCGGTGAGGTTGTTTCGTGCATTTTCATGAGTTAAATTAGCTTGTCACCTTCTGTATTCTATCTTTTAATCCCCTGACATGCTAAATAATTTTTAATTTGCACGGAATAAGGTTCACTCATTCTTTTGTAAAGTTATGTGGGGTTTGACAAATGTATAGTGTCATATATTCACCGTTGTGGTTTCATACAGAATAGTTTCACTGCCCTGAAAAAGTTTCCTGTGCTTTGCCTGTTTTACCCTTTGTCCCAAATCCTTGTCGACCGCTGACCTATTTATTCTCTCTGTAGTTTTGTCTTTCCCAGGATCTCCTAGAAATGGAAGCAAAACTTATAGTGCCTTTTGACTGGCTTCTTTCACTTAGCAATATGCACTTACGATGTTTTTGTGTAGCTCATTAAGCTTATTCTTTTTTAATCTGTTGCTCAGTTTTGTCAAAGTTGTTTATCCATTCACCTGCAAAAGGACATCTTGGTTGCTTTCAGCTTTTGCCGATTATGAATAAAGCTGATGGGACTGGGTGTGCATGTGTGTGCATGAGTGTATGTGTGTGTACTTACATCTTCAGTGCACTTAGGTAAATAACCTAGGGATGGAATTTCTGACTGGGTTGTGAGGCAAGATTGTGTTAATAGGTGCATAGTGACATCTCATAGCTGTTTTAATGTGCATTAATTTAATAAAAGTGAGACACATTTTTCCATATGTCCTTAATTGGCACCTGCATATCTTATTTGATAAAGGGGTCTTTTCAGATATTTTGTCCATTTATTAATTGGGTTGCTTGTTTTCTGTTACTAAGTTTTAAGTATTTGTTGATCTTTGATCTTGGCTATAGATACTTTACATGTCTCGCAAATACTTTGCCCCAGTCTGTTCTTTGTCTTTTCTCTTAACAGTTTCTTGTGAAAAGGACAATTTTAAAATGTTAGTAAAGTCTAATATTGTTTCATGGACCATGCTTTTGGTGTTGTATGTAAAAACTCATCTCCAGATCCAAGGACAGAGACTTAATCTTATTATTTCTTTTACATGGCTTACATATTTTCATTTAACATTTAGGCCCATGGTCTCTTTCAAGTTAATTTTCCTGTAAGATGGACGGTCTGTGTGTGTGTGTGTTGATTTTTTTATTTGTCATCTGAACATGCAGCACCATTTTTTCTCCTAACAAAGGTGAATGAGTATCCTTTCCCCATTGAATTGCTTTCGTTAAAGATCAACTGATAGGATCCATGTGGCTTTATTCCTGGACTTCATGTTGTGTTCCATTGATCTGTGCCTCCGTGGGTTTGCCAATCTTGACAGTACTCCGCAGTCTTGATTTCTATAGCTTTACCCTGTTTCAAAACCTAGTAGCGTGCCCTCCAGCTTTATTCCTTTCTTCAGTATTCTGTTGGCTGTTCTAAGTCTTTTTCCTTTTCATATAAATTTTAGAAATGGTTTGTCCATGCCTACAAGAGTTCGCCGTGGAACGTCCAGGGCAATGTGGGAAGAGTCGCCATTTAACAGTATTGAGTCTTCCAACCTGCAAGTGTGGAACACATCTCCAGCCACGTCTTGTTTTTAATCCTGTGAAATCGCAAAGGTTTCTATGCCACCATTTAACAACACATATATATGCCCCATTAAATATATCTTATACTGATGTAATTCCAGGAGAGGCATAAATAAACCTTGTCTGCCTGAAACAAATAGCAAAGATGAAGATGAAATGGATATGCAAAAATCTGAGTCATGCTAATAGGTTTCCAAATATATTCATATGAGAGCATTATCAAAACATGTTTTGATTTATATTAATTATGAGTCTGCTTTGAATATTGCAGACACTATGGAATTTGAAATTCATTACTCAGAAGATTACCACATATGGGAAAAGAAGAAGAAAGTCTCGGGTTCATGCTTTAATTAGATGGTGGAGGAGACTAGATACAGTGCTCTTTCTGGGGAAAAATGTCATTATATTAGGAAGAAGCTGAAACAGTTTCTTTGGGGAAAGAGAGAACATGAGATTTCAGAAAAGAATGCTTTGGAAAGAAGTAAGTAAAAATTTCAAGTTATGGGGCCAGGAACAAATAACCTAGAAAAACCTCCTCCTCCACCTAAAAATGGAAACTTAAAAAACAATGCTCAAGATATCATTGAATGTTTTCAACATAAATCATGGGCTTATTCATCAAAACCCAATATTTGTTTTTAACTTAATAACCTANGCTCTTTCTGGGGAAAAATGTCATTATATTAGGAAGAAGCTGAAACAGTTTCTTTGGGGAAAGAGAGAACATGAGATTTCAGAAAAGAATGCTTTGGAAAGAAGTAAGTAAAAATTTCAAGTTATGGGGCCAGGAACAAATAACCTAGAAAAACCTCCTCCTCCACCTAAAAATGGAAACTTAAAAAACAATGCCCAAGATATCATTGAATGTTTTAAACATAAATCATGGGCTTATTCATCAAAACCCAATATTTGTTTTTAACTTAATAACCTATTATTGGTTGGAAAGTTGGCAAATTCTGTTGTTTAAACAAGTTTCATTTAGCAAGTTAAGGACTATTTTCTTTCAAATAGAAGAAGGCATTTAAAAAAATTCCAAAATGCAATGAAAAGGCAAGCGTGGCAAAGACATGTGAGGGAGTAAATATTTTGAACAATTATTTGGTTGTTAACATGCCAACAAAAGGTTGGTTTTGAAAATACCTTTTTTTTTCAATTTCCAGAAAATCTGGTTTTGATGATTCCTGTAGGTAACTCAGTCACGAGGTGCCAACTGCCTGTAATGAATTTGCCTACGGAGGAGAGATTGATTTTTAGTGTGCCCACAAAAGTGGGGGTGCTAGTGCAATTTGAAGCTGAAAAGGGACCCTGTCTTATTAGCTACCAGGCCACACTCACAATATATATCTCATGAGCTGCATATTCAATGATGAGAGGCTATTTATGTTCCATACACTAGATAGAAAAAAGATGGATTATTTCTCACTCCTTCTGGAAGGTGTGTATCTACATTGTGTGTCTGTTCAAATTCCAATTCCAGGGCTTCAGATTTGTGCTGCTCTATCTCATTGAAGTGGCAGGATATGCATAGACACAAAACACAAAGCACAGAACGAATTAACTGCCGTATCTATAAGCAGTAGGTATCAGACATTCAAAACACTACCAATAATGCATTTTTCCTTTTCTAAACATTCCCAGTTATATATTAAAGCAAAATGACATTGCATGCTGTTTCTAATCAGATGTTTTTGTTGCAAGACCCCCACCATCATAACCTATCAAACAAAAAATATAAAAAGCAAATGTGTTGACTTAAATGACTAACTTTGCGTTACTCTCTGTAAGAAAGCAGTGTGTATAATCTGAATCCTCTGTAGTGTAGCTAGTGTGTGATTATGTCTGTGTGTGTGTGTATACACACACATATATATATAAATAAACTAATGTGGATGATGAAATCTCAGTGTAGTCAATGTTCATTTATATTCCCTATCAGTATTCTTAAAATGCTGATGGGAATCTAAAAGAGTGTGGAATACATTGAGATTTCATGATCAATATTAATTTTGTATTATTCTTATGTTTTTCCCAAAATGCAATTATTATGATGACATTCATGGAAAACATGAAAGATTGCACTGGAAGTAACCATACTAATCATAAAACTCTTGAATTCACACATCACAACCCCTTGAGGCTCATTTTTGGAGGTCACTACAAAGTCATCTTCTCTGAGACTTGAAATAATGAATTCTGGCAAAATTATAATCCACAACTGCCTTTATGGATCTTTATCCAGACTAGTAAAACAATAGCCAAAGACACATTTCTAAATGACATGGCGGTCATTTTTTTTTCTTTACAAAGCCTAAAAAGATTAAGCTCTTTTATTTGCTTTTAGTAACACGCTTTTTAAAAATTATATTCTGTACACATTTATTGGACATCTACACTACATGAGAAACTTGCTAGGGACTTGGAATATAAAAACCAAAAGTTTTTCCACCGAGGACCATGTAGACTAAAGAAGGAAAACAAATAGCAATTATATTAAAGTGCGGTGGGTGTTCTTCTGTCTGGAAACTACATTATGACATGGAGTGGGAGGAAGGACCGCCTGTTTCCAGGGGCAGAGTGTTTCCTGCTGTTTCTTCCTAGTGATGCTATTAGGGAATTACATGTGGGAAGGGAGGTAGTTTGGATAAAAGGAACAATACCACCATGTGAACCAGGGTCAGAGACTCCAGCACAAGCAAAAGACCTGGGAACCCGTTTTCAACAATGAAGTTCAAGTAAATGCATCCAAAGAGTTTGAAAAGGGTGCTTGGATCCTCTTTGTATAGAAGTGTATGTATTATGTATTATGAATATAGCATATGTATATACTATGTATATACTATGTTATAGTATATGTATATACTATGTATATAGTATATGTATGTACTGTGTATATAGTATATGTATATGCTATGTATATACTGTGTATATAGTATATGTATGTACTATGTATAGAGTATATAACACATAGGTTATTGAGAATGCTATATGTTTTATGTATTATAAAGGTAGATGATGTTCATTTGTTTACTGGCTGAATTTAATCCAAATAATCTCACCTGTGGTTTTGAAGAAAAAAAAGATTTTACCATCTATATGCAGGAATACACAATAGGATAAAAGGGCAAGAGGGGGAACTTTCCTACTCAATATTGAAGCATTAAAACTCAGTATGAAAGAACCCTGGCTGCTGTGGCTCAGTGGGTTGAGTGCAGGCCTGCAAACCAGAGGGTCACCAGTTCGATTCCCAATCACGGCACATGCCTGGGTTGTAGGCCAGGTCCCCAGTAGGGGGTGTGTGAGAGGCAACCACACACTGATGTTTCTCTGCCTCCCTTCCCTCTCTTTAAGAATAAATAAATAAAATCTTTAAAAAAAAACAGTACTGAAGAAAATATCAAGGAATGACACAAAAATAGAAATGTAATTCTGTGGAAAAATAGCACTCTATGAATGAAACCAAATTGTATATTTTAGCATATAGTTAAAATAGACATCCAAACCTGACAAACATAATTATTTACTCAACCATCAATGAACAGCTGGTTAGTATTGGGCAGTAGGGACTGTTTATCTTATTTATAGCTTATACAGACATAAACTCATTATGGAGTAAAGATTAGATCAAAGAGATATAAAAATAAACATGCACGAAAACAAATTGAAATAGTTTTTTTTTTCTTGGATAATACCATCATTGAAATAAAAATTATGATACTGACATAGCAATTTTCTTACATATATGTGTTTCAGGTGCTGTGGTGCACTCTCTGCGTGTCTCATTTAAACAGTCCCCAGATGTGCTCGTTATAACTGCACAGGGGAGACCTGAGGTCACTCAGCTGACCCCAATCTTGCAGGTCCTCACTGAGCCCACAAGTCCAGGCTTGTTTCCATTTGTGTCCTCAATGGACTGCTTGATATTTTTATGTACTCTCCCTAAAAATACATATCACTTTATGGTAACTAAACAGTCGATCAAACAAGAGCCGATTGATGATTCTGAAGAAAGCAATTTTGTACCACACTACAAAAAAATAAAAAACTTCATGACCAGGACTAAAAGAATGAGTAAAAGGCCCTGAAAACCAAACTTTAGAGACATATTGATTATCATTACCTTTTTGTATCATTTCCCTCTAAAAAACTTGAAATAAAGCTGATGCGACTAATATTGGGGATAAAATTTGAATTTAAGCCTGAGAACCCAAGAGTGATATATAATCACTTTTATAGTGTGCATTTTGCGATCTGTTATTTTAGAGAATCATTAATGTCTCAGATCACGATTTGACCTGCAGTTATATTTTTCTCACTCACCTCAGTTCTTAGATCTAAAGAAATCTAGAATGTATATGCATTTTAAATTTTAGAAGACTCTTTTCAGCCCTCCAGCAATGCCAAAAAGGGCTACATGAACTAGTGCCCCTGTCTAGGATATTTTTTTTCTGCAACTCAGTTGATTTTCGGTGTCATTTTAATTCTTCAGTTCTGCTTGGTTTGGGAAAGCAGCAAATTAATCGTATTTTAACTTATGTGCATACGTGAGTGAATGAGGGGTTACCTGTGTGTGTGTGTGTGTGTGTAAATGACGATACAAAAACACTGCATCGTTTTTCCGGAGATTTCATAGCGCTATGTAGAAACACGACAGCACCCTCTCTGGTGCGTGTGAGAAGTCTTTTTCCACTTCACTTAAGTAAGAAGCGATTCTTTAGATGGAAACGGCCTTCAGAGCATTCCCATCATCCCAGCTTGCGGACAATATTGGTCCCGTAAGGAAAGATAAGTTGCATGTAGATTGAAAACACATTAGAGAACTCAAGAGCCAGCCCCCCGGATGGTCCCTTCCAAACCTTTGAGCACACTGGAGGGGATAAAAACTTTGCTGTCAAATTTGTAGGTTAATATTTAGAGACTTTACTTGAAGCAAGTCCAGGAGCCTAGAGAGACCTAGTCATCAGAGCTGCAAAGCAAAAACAGTCGCCCCACACAGACCAAATTAGCGTGATCAGAACCAGGGCACTAACCCGCACTTCCAGAATGGCCTTTGGCCACGCTGCTATCCTTCGTGAATGAACATTGAGACTTGTAACAACCTGCTTTGCTCTGCACAACTCCTTGCAAAGAAAGAAGTATGGGCAAAGAGTGTGGCCTCAAACTGATCTTAATATAAAAACTGTTGAGATAGACAGCACAGCAAATATCCAATGCATAGTTTCAAGTTATTTATTTGAAAATTAGCAAGAAATTCTGGACAGAAATGAAAAAAATGAGATCTTAACTGTAATGTTGAATAATATTTATAATCCAAAGTCTTTTCAAAAAGTGTTTTTTATTTCTCTGGAATTTGTAAGACTGTCAGGAAATGTTGGTCTATATTTAGATAGGCCGTCTCAGTGATTTTCAAATGGTGTGCTGCAAGAATTTTTATGACATGCACTACCTAACTATGTAGTCAGGGCCACCGACCTCTTTTCCCTGAGATTGTCAAATAAAAACTGACCACAGCTGACACAACAGTAGCTGTCTGGTATGAATGAATCAAAATCATACCTATCTCTCTTGTCAGAATGGCAAAAAGTAGAATACATTTTTCAGTTAAGTCACAGAATTTCGGTAATTCATTTATGTGTGCCATGAATGCAAAAGGTTGAAAATCACGGCGCTATATTATTTTTAAGTGTAGAAATTAAAGAATATGAAATTACAAACAGTTATGCAGTCCTGAAGAATATACAATTCTAATCTGTGATGCATTAGAATTCAACAAGACTCTTGACGTATAGTCAAAGGCTTATTAGTTACATGAATTAGCAACTTGGGTGAACTGATTTGTAAATGACATGGTCATGTAAGTGACTATATAACAAGAAAGTGCTGTTGGCAAAAGAAATAAACTAATATTGGAAGAAGTAAGGGAATTGACAGAATGAAAGCTCTCTCCCAGTCAGCATCATGGAAAAAAAAAGTACCTATTCTGAAACAGGAAAAAAGGAAATTATTTTGTCTTTCTTTGTCTGCTTTTCAATAAACTGTCTCTGGTTTTACAACATGAACACTTTTTCCAGTGAGGGACATCCAATTGCATCAATATTTATGTATGTGCATCCTGGTTGGTTACATTTTTAACACTAGATACATCTCTACACTCCAGGTCTACCAAATACTCCCACAGCTCTAACCAAAATGAGAAGTTTTGAGGGCTGACACCTTCCTAGGGTGTGGTGTCCAACCCGTGGCCCTCTGGGCTGCATGTGGCCCAGGACGGCCATGAATGCACCCCAACACAAAATTGTAAACTTACTTAAAACCTTTTTGTTTTGCTCATCATTTTTTGTTAATGATTGTGTATTTAATATGTGGCCCAAGACAACTCTTCTTCTTCCAGTGTGGCCCAGAGACGCCAAAAGGTTGGACATCCTGCAACCATTGTGTACTTGATGTTACGAGGGTGAAAATTAACAAGGTTAATGCATTTCTGTTTGCTAAAAAATTCTGCATCTGAGAAGAAGTCGCGTTTT
Organism: Sturnira hondurensis; assembly: GCF_014824575.4. NCBI lineage: Eukaryota > Metazoa > Chordata > Mammalia > Chiroptera > Phyllostomidae > Sturnira > Sturnira hondurensis. The sequence continues at coordinate 446,999 of NW_028095095.1, forward strand.
TCGACTGCATCTCCGCCAAATCATAAATTAACCTACAGTAAATGACATTACGGGGCTAGCTTTGTTCTGTAAATGGGTAGGCCACCATATGGCATTGATGTTAGTGTGAAGTTAATCACAAGCCCCATGATAGGCTGCCATATAATTCCATGATAAATGGCATATACAAATTGCGTATTACCTGCCCAGCATGCATATTTGGTTAGCAGTAACCTATAGGGGAAAAATGAAGAGAAAATTCAGATTGCGAAATAGATACAAGGATGCTGTGTTAGGAAGTCGTATATAATCCATAGGGAGTCAGTAGGTGTAATTGTTGAGTCCCTTCAAAAGAAATGACAGTCTTTTCTCCCTTGGCCTCCTGGCAAGGTGGCTACAATGTCATTGGCCAAGTGTTGAGGGGGCCCCATGAGCCAGTTCTGGGGTGCTCTTAGCTCCCCTGGAAAGAGGGTAGGATGCCTCTCTTCAAGACACTCACTCTAGGTATTTATCCCGCTTAACCATGTTCTTTTTCCTTTCCTTCTCCCTAAATTAAGCACAAAGGCCATCAATGAAATCAACCGCTCACTACAAAGTCATGAATGTACAATGTTCCTGTAACCAAAAGAGTCGACGGTCCAGATTGTTTTGTTCTGAAACCATTTGGAAAATTAGATCAAGAGCATCCTGTTCTTAATCCCAACTGGGGAGAATTAGAATAAGTAATACAGAAGTAGCATATTGATGGGAAAGAATATTAGAGAATTAACAGAAACTGATCTCATGCATTTTTTTTTAATAGAGGAAATATTTTCTGATTTTTTTCCCTGCTGTTCCGAGTGCAGGCGTCACATAATTTATATGCAATTCAGACCCCAATGGAGAGGGTTTTCATATCGATTGCTTTCATTCCAATGGGGCTCTACAAACAAATAAAGAAATTAGCTGATGTTACTCCCGATCAGACGATCTTTCACTGGAGATCTGACATTTAATCTGATTATTCATGAATATTTTAATAAGAGATTTATCACATGCCTGAATATTAAATGCAACCAATCATGTAGTGTTGATAACAAGCTTCCATTTCTAATTTGTGAGAAAAGAAGCAGCAAATAAAATGAGTTTAATAGTCAGGTTTTGCTTATTTTTTTATTTTTTTGTTAAACAGGGCACATAACTGCAGCACACAAGCGGGATTTCGTGTGGCCGCAACTCACTGATAGCAATCAGATTTTTCCTCCCTCAGTCCAATTAAATCAATGGTATTTCAATTTAACAGGAATGAGACATATTAATGATTCATAGAGGATTAGTTGTTCATTTCTAATATGCAAGCTACTCCAAATTGATCAATGGTTTTGGGATTACCAAAGCTTATTTGTAAATCTACTGCTTGGAACTTCAGTGAGTCACACATTTTTCGTAAGACATGATTTAACAGAGCGTGATCTTAGATCAGGTTCTAGAAGCTGACTCAAACTCACTTAATTTGGGCTCGCAGAAAAAAAATTCATCCAGGGATGAGCTCAGGGCCTCGAGCATAGCTGGCGTTCAATAAAAATTAGTCAAGTGAAAGAAGGAAGAAATGAAGAAGACCGGAATGTGTTATACAATCAGACTATTAAAATCTCACCATGCTTTAAACTATGCTTCTATATGAAAACTTAATTCAGGTTTTAACACTAGTTCTAACAAACAAAACAGCACCTTTTCAAGTCCTCTGCTTGTGGGTCCCAGAATGGGGACACTTTGTCTCACACAACTGGCCAGCTGCCCAGTGTCCTATGGAAGTTAGGGATAAAGATAACCCCTGTGTGTCAGGGGGGCCACAAAGGCTGTTGAGCTCCTTAGGTGAGATGACACCTTGTAGAGAAAGGACAGAAGGTCACATTGGAAGCAGCTTGGGACACTAAGCCTTAAGACCGCCTTGAAAATGTAAAGCAGAGAAGATTGTGGCATGTATCAGAATCCTTCCTACAGTGACTGCTGGATGGATTAAAAGGGATCCTTGGTTGAGGCTCCCCTAGGGGAGAAGGTGAGATCCCCTCTCCACTGTGGTCCCAGTAGTGTGTGTGAGCTCCAGGAATTGCTGGTTACTTGTGTGTGTGTCTTTGGCTCTGTGGGTCACGCAAGAAGCAAGGCGGGCATCTTCCAGATCAACCAGGTGCTAGGCTTCTCCTCTAAGCAATGTTGAGTAACTATTTAGAGGATCCATTTGAGGGGGTACCCACTTATTCTGCCATGAGAATGCACATCCTTCTCCAACCCTGGGCCTGGAAGGAAGGCCAGGAGAAGGAGTTGCTCTCCCAGGACCAGACTTAGGCATATGTGGAGCAGACTTAGGCATTGCTTGCTCACACTTAGGAACCTGCCTTGGAATGTCTGGGCAGTATTTTATAATACCGTTTCCTTCAAACACCTTGAAAAATAGGCAAGTGCATTTTTCTTGCTGTTAAAATGTTGGTTCTGTGGCAAAGCTACAGATAGAAAACAGATCAGTGGGTTTTGGATCCTGGAGGTGGCGAGGGAGAGGTTGACTATGGAGATGCTTAGAGAGATTTGGAAGGGGTTGGGGACTCTTCTTCATCTTGAATGCGCTGGCGATTACCCAACTTGAGCATTTGGCAAAACTCATAGAGCTGTATACCAGAGAAGGTGAACTTAATGGTATGTAAATTCTACTTTAAAAATGAATTTTAGAAAACATTCCGTGCTATGGTTTTAAAGATTCAGATGTGTAAATACATAATTCAAGGGTGTTACTGAAAACGAGCGTGGATTTCTTCTCATTTAAAATATTGCTGCCACGGGCTTGGATTTTCAATACCTTTTCCAGTCCTTGCCTCGTATGATTGATTCTATGTTCAAATAACTAAATAAATCTGAAATTGCTTGCTACCTTTGGAGTAGCAATGGTCATTGTCCCACAGTCTGTGTTCAGATCGTAATTGTTACTCTCTCCATAATTGTCTAGTAGGCAGCTAAGGTCAGCCACTGAAAAGTGTTTTTCATGTCCCTTCAGCTTCACTGATTACCGTATTTTTCAGACTATAAGAGGCACCTAGGTTTTAGAGGAGGAAAATAGGGGGAAAAAACTTTTGAAGCAAAGAATGTATTAAGATATTTGATAACATAAATAACATAATATTGCACCAATGTCAATGTGAGCAGAACTCAACAGCAGCATTCACAGCCGTTATTCTCCCAAACTTGGGGTGGGGCAGTGCATCTTATAGTCCAATAAATGCAGTATCTGCAGAGCTCTGGTTTCCAGGTCGGATTGCCTCAGTGCCCACAGCGAACTCCAGTTCGCCAAACCAGACTCCTTTCAAAAGCTCTGATACGGAGCTTCTGAGCTGGCATTTCGCTTGTTTGTATGGAAAATGTTAGGACTCTCTTTGCCAAGTCTCAGCCATGGTTTCCAAATCCTCTTATAACCTCGCCTCTGGACTGTAGCCCAGACTGAAAGCTGAAATTGACCTTACACTTATGGCCAGAGGTGTGCATAGAGACCAATGCACTCTCGTAAATGTTATCAGATGCACATATAAGTTGCACATCTCTCAACTGTCAAATATGATACAGCATTCACAATCTGGGCAGTAATGGCAGCAACATTTAATTGAATATAAACCTAAGGAAAAATTGTGGTTTCTTCCTGAAAACCATGTATTGAAATGTTGCCAAGTGGATCATTTTAAATGAACAAATGGCCACTTGGTAAACTCTAGCAGTATCGTGAGTCCTGTGGCCAGAAGAGTCCCTGGTGCATTGATCAGGAGGCCTTGTCAGTAGCGAAATTGCAGAAATAGAAAAACGCACTTTTTATTTCACATCGTTCAGTGCACACACAGTACACAGGAAAGCTGCTGAAAAGTCTCCTATGAAACAAAGGGGGAGTTTGTGGTTTGTTCCGTACACAGGAATTGATAAGATGTTTCTCAACATATTCTTTGTAGCCATGATTTGTACCACATTACGTTGCCTGCTTTGCTTTAGATTTTTCTTGTGTTCCTAGCTGTTTTTTTTTTTTCTTTGCATCTTAATTGGAAGTCTGAGGCCCCCACCTAATAGCCAAGGGCTTCAGTACACGGTGCCAGGATCGTCCCAGCTGTAGACCCAGGATATTTACTGCTCTTGCTCAGTATTGTTTGAATTATGTGATCCCTGCTAGATATGCCCTTTGATTTCATCCTTCTAATCTCTATTTGCTCAAGGCATGGGCTGTTTCTGGAGTTGATCAGGCACTGGTGTGTAAAGTTCATGTGCCTTCCACCCATGCTGAGAAAGAAATGCTTCCCACGTCCCACGTATGTGCGGTCCATACTGGTTTACAAAGGCGGTTGAATTGGAAATCGTAAAACGCTAAGATATCTGAAAATATTTATACGTCAGTTTAACGATTTAAGTGAGTACTAGCCATGTTTATTCTGTTTTTACTGTTTAAAAGAACAAAAACCAATGTTAATATTTCAGTTATTTGAGTTGTAGAAATTAGCACTTTTCATTTCTTCTGTTTTTAAAGATTGTATTTCTTTATTTTTAAGGAAGGGAAAGGAGAGAGAGAGAAACATCAATGTGTGGTTGCCTCTTGCATGCCCCCTACTGGGGACCTGGCCCACAACCCAGGCACGTGCCCTGACTGGGAATCGAACTGACAACCATTTGGCCCTCAGGCTGGTGCTCAATCCACTGAGCCACACCAGCCAGAGCAGAATTAGCATTTTTCTACAGAAGCATCTATATCTATCTATAGTCCATAATTATTGTTCTAACCCATCTAATTACAGAGGGAAACTATAATGACTTTATATTTAGTCATATGCACAGCTGTTGTTGTCACTTTGCTGTGTGACAGGTGGTAGGACAGGCCAGATCCATGCTAGTGATAAATTGAACCTGTTTGTTGCTTGCATTGAACATCTTTACAGTCCTGTCTATGAGCTTGTAGCAAGGTTGAAAGAAACTGACTGAATAAAGGGGAATGGATAACTACTCCCAAGTGACATCATACCCAAAAGATGACCTGGTAATGACTTTAATTATTAAGCGTTACAAGAAATTGCAATCTCCCTGCCGTGTTAAGTTCCTTGAGGAACTCATTTCTCTGCTGAGTCATCTTCTGTTGTCTGTGCTTTTGCAGAGTTGACTCATTTGTGCAACTTATTTCTCTCCCAGCCTGGGAGTTTCTTTGCTCTTCCCTTAATTTGTCCCAAACTTCAAATGATTATTTCCTCTCTTACATGAAGCTTTCTCTCAGTTTTTGTCTCAAACTTGCAGATACAAACCCATCTAGGAGCTTGGTAGAATTAATTCACCATCACTTACTCTTCCTAGCTAATTCTAGAAATAGGGATCTAAGCATGGTTTTCTGTCTTAAAGAAACTACAGAAAAGTCCTGTTCTCATCTCCATTACCTAAAAAGGATGAAACACATTACTAGGAAAAGCAGAACTTGCCATCAGTCTCCACAAGGGAGAAAAACTAGGTAAATGGCCAACATTCAACAAGGACTCACTGTGTGCCCCACCCCTGCGCCTTCTGACAGCTTTGCATGAACACCATCGCATCCCATGCAATCTCCACCCGAATCATCCAGATTAGATTCTGGTACTATCCCTGTTTCATGGGGAAAGGATACTGAACTGTAGGAGGTAGAATAAAATGGCCTTGGGAATAAACTGCCTTCTCCTTACCCCTCGCTGTCTCTCACCATGAGCCCCTTGCTAGGACTGGGTCAATGTCATCACCTCCACGTTGCCTTTCTGAGCTCACCTTCCCCAGTCCCTCCTCAGGGGAGGAGCAGGGCTGACCTGAGTAATCAGCGGTCGTGAGCGTGGTGCTCAGTGACTGCAGAACACTTCCTGTGGGCCAGGCCTGGCGGCTGATATCCACCAGGCGTCATCTCAGGAAATGCTCAGAGCATACCCAATACGGTTGTTAGCCAGATTTTAGTAGAAGGGGACGCCGAAGCTTAAACAGGTTTGGTCCCTGCTCATCTCTACACCATCGCTAGGACGTGACAGTCAGGAGAGGAAGGAGAGGATTTGGACGGCAGGGATTGTTCTAGCCACACTTTGAGATGGCTGGCACCACCTTAGTCTTAGTAACTTAGGGGACTTCGCTGTTTAGAATGTGCTTTTTGTACCGTGAGCCCAGACTATAAGAAAGTCTCCCCGGGGTCCCTCAGGGGACATGGTGGGGTGCCGTCCTGTGCTTCCTACCTCCCTGTTCTGATTCCGGAGGCTGTGGCTCATGGAAACATGCAGAAAACAAAGAAACGGTAAACACCTCTGATTGTTTCATGGAATTTCTTAGCAAAACCTCTTTATTTCAAAAGCATAAACCGCTTGTCATGTGGATGGTTTTGTTTCGTCATTTCCTTCTTTGGAATATTGCTATCTGGCATTTACAAGGAAACCGTATCAAACACCGGTGTGAACCCCCCCCAAAAGGCATCCTTCTTGTCTGATGTTCTGAACTGTCAGAAAATCATTGAGCGACAGAGCATCTTCGGAGCCTCATTATACTTTTCCCTGTGGTTGGATACTTTGCAAGATGTACATCAATTGTCTAAAGATCGCCTGAGGGCCAGAAGGTCATCTTTGGTGAATTAGTCTGACCCCTTATTAAAGATGTGCCGATTCTCCCCTTATTTTTATTCTTTGCCATGCATAGAGTACACGCTCTAAGTGGAGTGGCCTCGTGTGCATGAGGGGAAAAACTTAGCAAATCAGTCTAATGAGGACCACACTGTTGATTCAAGGACTTCTAGTTGATTGAAAGGGTTTTGCCTTCCTGGTTTTCTGCCCAGAGTGTCCCGAGCACCCACTAGGATCGCTTCCTGTCGGGGCACCAGTCCCCTGCTGTCATGCTGACCTGCTCTTCCTTGGTAGGTTTTCTCTTCTTTAGTATAAGGCATCCTACCTGGGAGAACTTGCAACTCCGGTGTTGGAAGGATAAAGTGATGTTGGATTTCTGCGAAGGAGAATAATTGGTAGGCTCAGAGAAAGAAAAAGGGAAATAAATTAATCACTGTTAGAGGTAATGTGGAGAGAATAATAAGCGAGCATATGGTAGGCAACATGTGGTGAAGGGCCTTTCTGGTAATGCTTGTGTGACAGGGAAAACGCCAAACACCCGTCCAAGTCAAACCCTAACTGGGGATAATGGGAAGCGAGCCGTCCCATTGTCTGGCCTTTGAGAGGAGAGAAAACAGGGCTGCCTCAGAACAGGATCGAATGTCTGGGTAGTTGAGCAATAATGAGCAATGCAAAAAAAAAGGTATTTTATTTTCATTGTTGTGCAAGTCACGTTCTATGAGGAGTAGGAAGACTCTGGTTTAGCTTTGGCTTCTTCTCCTCTTGGGTTTCCTGGCTTCTCCTTCATTCTCGGCTTCTGCCGTTGTGTTTCTCGGTCTCAGGCCCCGGCTCTTTTGGATCTTTAGTTCCCGGTGCTGTGGGTAATGACAGGCAGGTGTTAGTGTGACAGTGGCCCATGGCTTATCACACTCTAATTGTGTTCTCTTTGATCTCTGATCAAGTATTTGTGCAGGTGTTCGGGAGGAGACAGCAAAAAAAAAAATGTTTTTCTAATGGATTTGGCATGGCAAAAAAGAAATACCATTTCACAAAGACACTGCAGATTCAGAACAGGAAAAAGATAGACGCCTAACAAATACAAAATAATGTTGCATGTGAACTGTGATTGAAAGAAAATCGAAAGTATATATACACACCTAACAGAGAGAGAGCATACTAAAATCTAGGGGAGGGGGGGTGTTTTGTTTTTATTATTTGTCCCCCTGGCACAGCAGCTTGGAAGACAAAATTACTTTTAAATATCTGTGAGGGATTTTAATTTTTGAAAGTCACCTCCAGTTTGGAAATGAAAACATTCAAGAAAAGAGATCAGGGAACAAAGTAGGAATGCTGGTGGATGTGAAATATGGATAATTGAGAGCTTTTAGTTTGGTGCAACTATACACTCTTGTTTTTTCAAGGAAAAAGGGAAAGCAAATCCTGACTTACTTCAGAAGTATAAGTAAAACATTCAATTTGTAAAGTAGGCAAGCGCTTTTGAAAACAGCACTTAACACACTCATTGATTGTGTGGTAGAAGCTCTGAAGAGCAGGGACACTGTCTGTCTGGCTCTATCTCCATATTTACCTTGGTGCACATTTGAATGAATGAATGAATGAACGAACGAACGAACGAACGAACGAATGAACATGTGTATCCCAGGGAAAAATCAAGGATGTCACGGCAATTCACCACTAGTGAATGATGGCTATCACATAGGATCATTGGGGCAGTGAGGTGGGGACACCTAAAGTCAGAGAAGCAGTGGGCAGCACATATGCCCTGGACTCTCAATGCCAGGCTGAGAGGGTCTGCAGACCCCATGGGCAAAGTTCCAGTGGAGAAGGGTCTCCACTCCCTTGATGTTCTACATATCTACATGGAACAGGAGCAGGGGACATGAACCAGTGAAAACAAAGGAAGCCCCTTAATGAGGTAGTTGGGGGGCTCTGATGGAGATGAGGGTGGGGAACACGGAGACTGAATGACCTCTGTGGGTATGCGTGTGTGTGTGTGTGTTGAACTGCTTGATTGATATATACTTGCTTACTTAACTGTGCAATGGACTCATTGAAAGTATCCAGTTCAGTGGCCATCAGGATATTTAGAGTGTGCGTCTTTGACTGTCAGACCTGTGGAGTCTGACACTAATTACATCCTGCATCTCCCCTCTGTGGGTGTACGAATGTGTGTATGTGTGCCCACCTGTGTGCCCACTCCTGTGTGTGCATGGTGGGAGGAGGGACAGCGAGCCACCGGGACATCCAGATTCGTTTCTCTTCAACACTGTTGGTAATACCCTGATAAAACTGGTGAATTTTTCCTGAGAGCTCTCTGAACTATATTTTATCTGAGATATTGCCTGAAATCTCATAATCTATGGGGAAAAGCCATATATCACCATTTCAGGTGACAAAGGAATTGCAATATTATGACTATCAGTGAAAAGTTTGCCAACATTAAACTCACTTTAATGATGTACAGTCATTTGTTCACAACTTACACATGCTTTTCTGAGGTTAGCTAAGCTCCGGCCATTTTTAAATATTCTATTTGTAGATTTATAATTTTTAAAAAATTTATTTTTAGACAGAGGGGAAGGAAAAGAGAAAGAGAGGGAGAGAAACATCAGTGTGTGGTTTCCTCTCCCACGCCCCCTACTGGACACCTGGCCCACAACCCAAGTTGGTGCCCTGACTGGAAATCGAACCAGCAACCCTTTGGTTCACAGGCCAGGACTCAGTCCATTGAGCCACACCAGCCAAGGCTATTTATTTATTTTTAGAGAGGGGAAGGGAAAAAGAAAGAGAAGGAGAAAAACATAAATGTGTGGTTGCCTCTTCTGTACCCCTTGCTGGGGACCTGGCCTGCAACCCAAGCATGTACCCGAGACTGGGAATTGAACCAGCGATCCCTTGGCTCTCAGGCCACAGTTCAATCCTGAGAGTCACACCAGCAGGGTGTGGCCATTCTTTTAACACTATTTAACATTCTGGCAAAATGTGGCTTAGAGAAATTTTTATTTAAAAAAGTAACATAAAGTAGTTTACTGACATATTCCTGAAGGAAGTACAAACATTTTCATTGTCTGTTTTTGTGTTTCTATACCATAGAATTATGCAATGTGTGTGTGTATGGTTACATGCTTTTCTGTATATGTTTATATTGGCACAAGCAATTCAATTATCTATAATATTCTTCAGAGTTCAGATTAATAATACATGTAGACTACTAGTATATTTAGTAATCTACTAATGTATACTTTACTGTAATATATTTTATTGCATGTAGTATCTATCAAATATATAATGTGTTTATGTATAGTTAATATACAAAATATATATTCATATATTTATATGTGACTTACATAAAGTATATATCAAATATATTAACCACATATAAATATATAATGTATTTTATACGTTATTTATAAACTATATAATAGTAATATAGATCTAAATAGTGATATAATATATAACTTATATGCACACAATTATAACTGAGGACACATGCATTCCTAAATATTTTTTCTGAGAGTTGTCCCACTTGTGGACCATGTTTTTGAACTTTCTGGTGTGAATAACACTGTGGTTTCCCTTGACAGCCATTTCTTTTGTGCATGTTGGGTAGACTGCTGCGTGACCAGTGTCATTTATCATGGCGGGGTCATGACTCACCGATCCCACAGAGACACACCTCCTGCCCTGACAGTGGCCAGATGGCGGAGCTGAGCTTCACCGCCCTGCAGCCCTGAACCAGCCAGAAGGGGTCAGGGTCGGGGTCTCCTGGTGGCACAGTGCCAGTAACTGGGAAGGAATCAGAATGAAACCGTCAGAACCAAAGCCCGCTCGCCACAGGACAAATCCGAAAGCAAGTCCTGGAGTGGCCTGGGAAGAAAGGACGTGCAATTAGTCTTGAGCCAAAGAGACTCAGAGTCAGGTGCCATTTCAGCGGCCACAGGAGCACAGAGCACTTTTGTCTTGTCCTAGCGGAGGCCTCTGAGCAGGGCAGAGTCTGCGGTGTCCATGACGGGAGAGTTACAGGAGGCAGGTGAACCCTGCAGCTGCCCTCTGTACAGGTGCGGACGAATGGGGACGTCCTGCTCTGTCTCTGCCCCAACCCCCGCCTCCCTCCGATGTCACCCTACCCCATGCAGGACCTTGTCTGGACGTTAGGCTTGGTTCCTACCCTCACCTCACTCCTCTGCAGAGATGCCAGAAAACATAAGCATGGTGAATGGCCTTTTTTAAAAATTAGATTTGTGGAGGTGACATTGGTTAATAAGATCACACAGGTTTCAAGTGTCCATTTCTGTGACACACATCTGTAGATTGCATCGTGTGCCCACCTCCCAAGGTCACCTTGCTGAACTTCTGTTTAAGAAAAAAGGGGAAAAAATTTTACCTTGGTCCTCTGTGTGTACTGAAAGAAAAAAAAATACAAATGTCTTTGTAAGATTCTCTCTTCTGAGGGATTTGCTTAAAAGTGATAATTAAAAACATAATACACAATATTGAGACGTTTTTGTTTCCTGTTTCTTTATTGTTACTATGCTATTAAACAGCAGTAAGACATAAGTTGCTTAACCTTGGACAAAGAGAGACAAAAAGATGTGGAATTTCACCCTGTGCCTGATGCACGGGAAAGAGAAAGTGGTGGAACCGAGCAAATGTTGGGAGAAGGACCCCCTCAAGGTGAAAAGACAGAGCCGATCTGGGAAGCTACTTTGCAGAAAAAGCCCAGGGTTCGAGCTCCAGGCTGCCCTTCTTGGTCCAAACAGCAGAAGTTATCCCTTTCTCCTGGAAACATTCATCTTTTCACCTATTCTTTGTGCTACCGTTGTTGGGAAGGTTTTACTCCACTAACCTATATATTCATCCCAAGAGGCATTCCCATGTACAGAAAAAAACGTTTTATATTCATGAGACACTAAATACGGAATAGTTCATGAGCATTTAGGTGGGGCTGTGCCCTCATTGTTTCTCCACTGACAAGCTCAGCTCCACACTCAACACCCTGCAGGGCTGTCTCTGCCAGAACCTGGGTCCTGGGCACAGACCCTTCCACACGGCACAGGGAACAAACTCTGACATCACACAGGGTAGTACGTTCTTGATATCACAGGTGGGGTGAATCTTCCTCAAAAATACTTTTCTATTTCTCCACTTCAGGGGTATTATGCAGACTAGTTAGCAACCCGAATGCAACGTTTATTATTTTTGAAAGATAGATTTTGAGTTCTAAATGAGTTATTTTCAAGTTATCTGTTAGAATAAACTTGGTGTCTTTCTGTGTCTCAAGAATGTAGGGGGTTGAAAAGGTAGGAGATTCTTTCTCATGAGAAAGACCTGAATTCATTTTAAATGTTTAAGTTGATGGCTCTTCTCTGTGTAGCTATAATCATGAAGTAAAGAACACATAGTAGGGGAACATTTAAAATTAGGAAATTCTTTCTCTAGAAAGAAAAAAAAAGAGACAGATTTTTAATCCATGAGTGAAACTTTTATTATGCAATGCTCTTAAAAATGTTTTTAAAGGGAACTAAATTTTTCTAAAATAAACTAATTTCATAATGATTTTTGAGGAAACTCCGTTGGATCCAGATGTTCACACATTCCCCAGGGGTGCCAAAGTCATTGTCACCGGGGGCCACATCAGCCTCGAGGTTGCCTTCAAAGGGCTGAATGTAATGTTAAGACTGTGTAAACGTAACCACTCCTTAACTAGGGGCAAGAAGCTCAGCGTTGCTGCCGGGTAGAAACAAGGTGCTGGGTCAGATAAAACAAGGTGGAGGGCCAGGTTCAGCCCGTGGGCCTTGTGTTGGCCACCTGTTGTCTAGAAGGAATGCTTAGATATTTTAGAAGAGAAAGTAGCTTTAAAGTACTTTTCCACAATGTGTGATGCATGTTTATAATCTACAGAGTGGAAAACAGAATCATATTTTGGATCTTTAAGACCTGACTTAGCAAAAAGCTAATTTGCTTGGAGGCCCTTTGATGCATTTAATTCAATGTATTGGAAGTAAATTAATGGAAAATGATAAAATAATTATTAAAATGGAAATGAAAGAAAGGGAATGAATTAGATCAACAGTGGGGGGAAGTGGCTGATTAACATACTTCACGGAATAATTCCCAATTTAATCACATTAAATCTCTAATTGTTACCACACAGATGAAATGGAAAGATAGCTTTGCTTTTTGTGACACAGAGAGAGAATAAAAAGGATGGGGGAAAAGAAAGCCAGAATGTCAGTAGGAGAACTCCAAGAGTAAATTGATCGTGGAAATCCAAATGGGCTTCTTAAGGAGACATTGCCTCTTGGCAATCCCAAATGAAAAGTTGTTAAATGAATGTCGCATGGCTTTGGAAAACTAATTGTAGTTTTTGAGGCATCCATATTCAAGTCAATAAATACATATTGAATGAATGCTATTTTCAAGACGTGAAGCTGCTCATCTGTCTTCCAGCTGATTAGGTTTTGCTGATACCTAGAGCAATGGAGAAGCCAAGTTCTATCGATCAATGGCAGTCCCCATTAAAATGGTAATGAACAATCCGAGCAGTATATACCTTGATCTATTTTCTTATGCTGAGAGTGATGAATGTGTAAAGTCGTACAATTTACAATCATCTGACTACTTACGTGTATTCCGCCAGCAGGATTAATTTCATATCACTACCTATTGCCATGGTTCCAAACTTTCGTGAAATCAATACACAGGTTTTTCATTGTTGTTTTAAAAAATTTTTATTAAAAAAATGCTATTCCACAATTAACCTGATGGATATGGGGGTTATTCCACAATTAACCTGAAGGATATGGGGGTTGTACAATTTTTATAGACTCATTTAAAACTTTTTCAAAAGGATTTTTCTCAATGGGAAAAGAGTCCTTTGTTTAATTCTGCCCATTTCACTCCATCTTTAGTGATGTCAGTTTAGTCTAAATTTCTGTCATCTTTCTTCTGGGCTATACAGGAGTCTTCTAGCAGGCTTTTCCTTACCCAGTTTCTTGTCATCTTCTTCCTTATTCCCCAAACCATGTTCTGGGAGATCTTGAAAAGAAATATACAAAAGGAATCATTTCACACTGAACAACATATTAGAAAGTGTACAGGGTAAGGCATACATTTGAAAATGTGAAACAGCATACTGGTAATAAATGTAAATGCATAATCATAGCTTTTGGCAGTATGGCTTATTGGTTACCCTGAAGACTCCTTACATTAAAAAGCAATCAGAAAAAGAAAGAGAGAGAAATAGAAAGAGGGAAAGAGAAAGAAAAGAGCCCTCGCTGAATGGCTCAGCTGGTCAAAGGATTGTCCCATGCACCAAAAATTTGCAGGTTGGATCCCCAGTCAGGTCATGTACAGGAGGCAGCCAGTTAGTGTTTCTCTCTCGTCTTTTCTTTTTCTCTAAAAATCAATCAACATACCCTTGGGTGAACATTTTAAAAAAAAAGAAATCAGATCCTCTATAAACTGGATTATCATATCCTTTTTAGGTAGTGCATTTTGGGGGTCACAGAACTTTAGAAAAACTCACGTGTTCTCACCTCATTTCCCAAAATTCATGGCACACAGTGGCAGTAACTTAAAGAGGGGTGTTTTCTGAAGGACAGGGAGAGTGAAATTCAGGAGAAAATGGGGCTTTTGGGAAACTGACCTAGGATTGCTGGTCTTGTGATTCACCCACTGTGGGCTCCCTCCTTTCCCAGCTGTTATTTGTCACGTGGGCAGAGCACCAGGCTGCTGAGAGGACCAATTAATGTGTGAACTGTGCTGAGATCTTTGAAGATTCTTGACGCGTATTAATGTTAACTGAGCTTTCAAGACATTTGACTTCACCGAGAAGTTTTATTGTCATGACCTCTTTAAAAATCTCGTTACTTCTGGAGATGCATTAGCAGTTTGGGGAATTGCTAATGACAGACTTATTTTTAAGGGAAGATAAGTAGAAGGATATTAGAGACTTCTCTCATATGAAGTCAAAACATTTACGTTAACTCTGAACTTCAAAAAGAAGGAGTAGAAATGAGTGTTTGAACACAGGGATCTTTTCAGACTAACTACATCGTCAATGAGTCAAAGCGTGGGAAGTGATCAAACTGTCTTACTTTAGTCTATTTCTATGGGACATTGCAGTTTGGCAGAGAAAGGGAAAAAGAAAACAATGGTATGTAAGCAGCTATGAGGACTTACCCGTGATAGCAGTGGATGGCCTGCCTGTACTTTCTTGCTACCATCAGGGGAATGAGACTTCTTTCTGGAAGCAATATAGGAGAAAATGCCTTTCCCCTTCAGGTAACTGCTTTCAGATAAGTAGAAGGTTGAGATGGGAAGGCTTGCTCATGTTCTGTTCTTTCCCACTGAATAGTCTGTTTCTACTTTGGGTCCATATAAAACTTTTCCTAACTTCTCCTCCTTGGGAAAGCTATCCTTCTCAGTCACCAGTTTCCATCTCCAAATTAGCTAGCGATTCCACAGAGGGGTCTTCTCAGAGCTTAGTTTGTATGTTTACTCCTTTTTTTCCTTCCTTTTTAAAATTGTTGTTCAGGTACAGTTGTCTCCATTTTCTTCCCACTGTTCCCCCTTGGCTTTGTCCCTGTGTCCTTTATACATGTTTGTTGATGACCCTGCCCCATCCCCCCCCCCCCGTTATCCCTTCCCCCACCCCCTTTGGTTACTGTCAGTTCTTTATTTCCATGTCTCTGGTTATATATTGTTTGCTTGTTTGTTTTGTTGATTATGTTCTACTTATAGGTAAGATCATATGGTATTTGTCTTTCACTACCTGGCTTATTTCACTTAGCAGAATGCTCTCCAGGTCCATCCACACTGTCACAAAGGGTAGGAGCTCCTTTTTTTCTTTCTGCTGTGTAGTATTCCATTGTGTAAATGTGCTGCAAGTTTTTGATTCATTCCTTTACTGATGGGCACTTAGGTTGCTTCCAGTACTTGGATATTGTAAATGGTGCTGTTATGAACATTGGGGTGCATAGGTTCTTTTGGATTGGTGTTTCAGGATTCTTAGGGTATGATCCCACTAGTGGAATTGCCAGGTGAAAAGGCAACTCGGTTTTTAGTTTTTTGAGGAAACTCCATACTGTTTTCCACAGTGGCTGCATCAGTCTGCATTCCCACCAACAGTGCACTAGGGTTCCCTTTTCTCCACATCCTCACCAACACTTGTTTGTTGATTTGTTTATGATGGCCACTCTGACTAGTGTAAAAGGATATCTCATTGTGGTTTTAATTTGCATCTCTCTGATAGCTAATGATGCTGAACAGCTTTTCATGTGTCTATGGGCCCTCTGTATGTCCTCCCTGGGGAAGTATCCATTCAAGTCATTTGCCCATTTTTTAAATTGGGTTGCTTGTCTTCCTGGAGTGGAGTCGTGTGAGTTCTTTATATATTTTGGAGATCCAATCCTTGTCCAAGGTGTCATTTGCAATTATATTTTTCCACACAGTTGGTTCGCTTTTCATTTTGCTGACGTTTTCTTTAGTCGTGCAGACCCTTTTTATTATGATGAAGTCCCATTTGTTTATTTATTCTTTCCTTTATGTTGCTTGCCTTTACTCTTAATCCTGATAGTTTAACCTCTTCCCATTGTCAGTGTATGTGTCAGATGTTCTGTTAGGCACCTAAAAATGTAATAGTGAGCAAGACACACGTGGTCACTGTCTTCATAGAGCATCTCACACAGGATTTTGTGTAAATATTAAATATACAGCCTGCGCCTTACGCTTTCATAGAAATGGAGCATTTGCATTGACACGTGTGAATGTATGTCAACTGCTAATTCACTAACTCCCAAAGTGTCTTTTGGAAAAAGAATATGGTGTTTTAGAATTAGACCAGGTTCGCCAATAGTGGAATGCCAACGCAGTGGTCAGTGGCTGGGGAAGAGGGGGGGTGTGTTGTAATTCAAACAGTTTAGAAGGGTTTCCTTGTAGTCACTTGGGACAATTACCTTAGGGGGTTTGGGAAATTATCTTGAATGTTTAATTATAGAGAGAAATGAGTTGGCATTTTTGAACACTTAGTCTTTTGCACATGTGTGTGGCTGGAAGGCAGCCTGTCATTAAAAGAGAGAGAGACATAGAAGCGAATTGAGAGCCAAATGAAGATCCAAAGTAAGGGATCTACTCCGGTCACTTAACTGGTTAGTGGAAGAAATAGAAATTGAAGCTCTTCCCACTTTATCTAGCATTGTCCCCATTACTACCCTCTCACGGACTTGTTTCCATCGACCTCCTGGTACGAAAGAAGACTCTCAGAACAGCTTCTTGTATCTTTTAAAAAGGCAAATACCTTCACAGGTTCCACAGGAACCAGCCTGTGCTCACAAAGCTGGGGACCTGGGGAAACTTATTCTCACCTATTTGGCCTTTGCTGTCCCCTGCTCCTGCACGAGGCCAGAGAACTAGTAGCAATAATGGAAGCGATGTCCCCGACCATAAGCGTTTGGTCATTCACAGCGTGAGATGTCTTGTCAGCACCGGGGATAAAATAAGGGTGTAAAGATTTACTGTCAGGGAGCTGGCCGGGTCCCAGCAGGATGGCACCTCGGAGCAGATAGATGGCCTGGCGTGCTTAGGTCGCCTGTATTTACACTGATGAATGTGTGAGGTTTCCCTGGTCGGCATCATTATATGGGGCGTGTGTTTTTTGTGGCACAGGGAGCTCCTGCTCGGCTGTGTCTTGCTCTTTCCTTTGAGAGACAAGTCGCCTCATTCCTTGACTTCCCAGAAAGGAATGACAGGACTCCTGTGAAAGCAATTTGCAGCTAGATAAAATGACTTATAAATATGATGGATTCGTGACATATTATTTGTAGTAGAATATAGAATTAATCAAAAACAACTATTTGGAGCTGCATAATTTGTTGGTGAAGCATTGACTGAATTTAATTGCATATATTGATTTGGTTACACAATTAAATATTTATGCTGCAGCGTTTTAATTTACCATTTTCTGGAATGAAGTGATTGTGGTATGGCATTTTAAAAATAATGTCTGTGGCTTATAGTAGAAGTGGTTTCTTTGAGGTTCTCGTATTTATCCAACAGTTTGGTACAACAAACCATTTGTCTCAAGTTCTAAAGGAAGTTTTAGACTTTTGTTATGAAATCATACAGTTACCAGGAATTTGGGTGAAAATCCTTATATTTTATGAGCATTTTAATTGGAAAATTATGTATCTCTTGTAAAAATAAAATGCCCTTTTGTACAGTGCACAGATTTATCAAAATCTATATTATTGTACCTGTCAACATAAAACGTTATTAACTTGTATGTTACATGCTTATAAGTTTATGTTACTGGCATTTACCAAGCATAGTTAAGTTTTAGTCCACATGATGTGGACTAAACACATAATATGAATGCAATTTTTTATTTTTTATTTTTTTAAAGATTTTGTTTATTAATCTTTAGAGGGGAAGGGAAGGAAAGAGAGAGAGAAATATCAATGTATGGTTGCCTCTCGTGTGTCCCCTGCTGGGAAACAGCTTGCAACCCAGGCATGTGCCCTGACTGGGAATCGAACTGCAATCATGTGGTTCGCAAGCCCTCTCTCAATCCACTGAGCTACACCAGCCAGGGCTAAATGCAATTTTTTAAAATGCAAATTTAAAAACCTTTTTTTATTTCAATATCACTGTCATTGACTACGTTCATGCTGTTTTTCTTTTTCTACGGCTACATTGTTCCAAAAGTCATCCTTATTGATGACCTTGTTCCATTCCAGGGCAGGTTTCACTTTTGGAAGCAGAGAAATGCAAGTTAAAATCAAAGCTTGTATATGTAGTAGAAAAAAAAAGTTGACCATTCTGGATGTTACTTATTTAAAAATACGTCAAAAACAGCCCCAGCTGGTGTGGCTCAGTGATTTGAGCACTGGCCTGCAAACCACAGGGTCACCTGTTCAATTCCCAGTCACGGCACATGCCTGGGTTGTGGGGCAGGTGCCCAGGGAGGGGGTGCATGAGACAACCACACATCGATGTTTCTCTCCCTGTCTTCCTCCTTCCCTTCCCCTCTGTCTAGAAACACAATAAAATAGTTTAAAAAATAAAAAATTCCATCAAAAATAGAGAATGACACTAACGTGATACAACAGGTGTTTCGGACAAGCGTAGCCACTGGGAAGTGCATCAGTAGCTGAGTTTGTGTTTTATCTATTAAACCCCTTTAAAGATACTTATGAAAACCGTTTCTCGTGGAATTATGGCCAGTTATGATAGACCTTCATAAAACCCGCGTTGCATGATTTCCCCCTGATTAAGTGGAATAAAATTTAATGTGGGCATGTTTTAATTGTACACATTCCTTTTCTGGTAGCTCTCTAGAAATGGGGGAAAATATGGCATGGGTTTTGTTTGGGTGGTTTCTAGTGAAGCTTAGCAAGGCCGTGCTCTGTACTGTCTATTATCAGCTATAATTTCTCAAAAACAGATGGCAAACCGGCAGTGTTAGAAAATTTGTCATTTACTGTCCTGCGCTAACGACAAACCCCTGAGTAACACTGCAGCCCCTTTCAACATCAAAACAACTTTCAGTTATTCTGGCTGGTTCTGCATGTTCCACCATTTACGGTCTTTTGGCTGAGGAGCCAAGTTCATCTATTATCGCTGTTTTCTTTCCGTCAGCTGAGATCACTGCACGCGTACTGGTTTTGCATGCCAACAGGTTTTACCTGGTGGAGGGGCTGAGCAAATCTGCCCTCCATCTTCATTAGGATTCATTTTCTCTTTCAAATGCTCAGCCATGAAAATTAGAAAAGACACACACACAAAAGAAAGAAAATTAAAACTGCTCAGGGTTGGAAACTGTCACAGACCCATGTGAAACTCAGAAGCAAAGCTGAAGCAAGTTCCTTTCACATTGTACTGAATGGAGCATCCGGGAAAAATTGCATCCTCCCCAGGGTGGATGACCAACCAGTGGGGCTTTGCAGCCTGCAAGGGTGGGCCACTAAGCAGCTGTTGCTAGGGAAGTTGGGCAGATTTTTGCCAAGACCTGATGCATCAGACCTCTTCTGCAAATTGGTGATTAAAATATATGAACTTTGGCAGAATATGCTTGGACTATTTTCTCTTCTGACTTCAAAAAATAGATGACAAACACTTTAACCAATGAATATTTACTGCTAGACTGATTGCCTAAGAGACTGAATCATTGGCTGGTGCCCTTCTGATAATCAGGAAAGAAAATAGATGTATTGTTTTATTATATCCATCTCCTATTCAAATGCCTCAGTGTTTTCCCATGGACTGAAGATGAAACATTTTTTGGCCCTTGAAGCCCTGATTTAATTTTGCCTCTATTTCCAAATCTTATTACAATGTTGGCTAAAAAAGTATCACTTAGCTTGAGATTGGAGTCCTCTCCAGGACATGCAAAGGGCCTCATTGCCCATGTGTGCAACTATGTGTTACAGGCATGTATACTCACTCAACCTCCACACCCCCCACACTAGTGTCCTGTTCATCCTAGCACTGAACTTGACTTCTGACACAAAATGTTCTTCAACTATTCCACTTACAAGTGGTGTGCTTCTCCCCTGAGCTTCTCTCCTCTTTTTAATTCGTTCAGCATTTTATCCTATGCAAATGCATGGTATCACTTTATGTATTTTAAAGACTGTCTTGCCCTTATCTTTAAGGTATGCATTATACATTTAACTTATCGTGAGAGCCAGTCACTAGATTTTCAACAAAAACTTCATGTAAAGAAGAGCTGTAGATTTCTTTTTTCACCTTCCAGTATCTGACATGGGATGTTATAATAGTTATTTCATAAACATTTTTCTGATTTGCTCCGGTATTTCTCCAAATACTTTCCCTTTGTTCCTCTATTTTTGGATATGATTTATGGTATATTTCTATTCTCTCTCTCTCTCCCCTGTCCCTCCATGCCTCTCCCGCCCTTTTCCTTCCCCTTGTGTGGGTACCAAATTCTGTCTCTCTTAGATGGTGACCTTTTAACTTTGGATGCAAGCCTGGTCCTCTTGAGTTCCTAGTTATTTGCAATAACTGTTTGCTCTTCTGGGTTTTCATTTTGTTCCTCAGCCCTGGTTTGCTAACTTCTAGTCTGATGTACGATACTGTGCAAATGCAGTATTTTTGTCTGGGCTTGTTGAGATATTGTATAAGTTTAAGGTATACAATGTAGTGATTTTATATATATTATATTGAAAACAGTGATTACCATGATAAGGTTAGTTATCACATCTGTTGCTTCACATAGTTAGAATTTTCTTGTGATGAGAACTTTTAAAACCTACTCTTTTAGCAACTTTCAAATACACAATGCAGTGTTGTCAACCACAGTTCCGCACTGTGCATCACATTCCCAGAACTCTTTGTCTTATAACTGGAAGTTTCTACCTTCCTACCACCTATACCCATCCCTCCACCCCTCACCCTCTGCTCCTCCAACCACCGACTGGTTCTCACTTCCTAGTTTGCTTGTTTTACATTCCACATAGAAGGCAATGGTTTTATGGGTATGACACCCAAAGCACAAGCAACAAAAGCAAAAATAAACAAGACCAAAGAAACTTCTGCACAGGAAAAGGAACCATTAATGGAAGGAAAGGGCAGCCTACAGAACAGGAGACAATATCTTGCAGCACGTATCTGATAAGGGGCCAACATCCAAAATACGTAAGGACCTCATACCACTCAATACTGAAAAACCAAATAATTCAATTTAAAAATGAGCATAGGACCTGAATAGACATTTTTCCAAAGAAGACCTTCAAATGTCCAGTGACCACTTGGCAAGGGGCTCCCATCTCTAGTCATCGGAATGCAAACTGAAACGGCAGGGTGGCATTTTGTTGCCAGGATACACCTTCTGCCTACACTCCCACAAGCCACACATTCATCCAATGAGCAGGTTTCGTTGTTAAGAAGAGTCCCTTTTTTAAAGTAATGATTCGTCAAAAAAATCTTTTGCAATGCAAAATACCTAGGGATTTCAAATTTATTAATCAGCCACAAAAGCAAAAGAGGTAATGTGGTCACTCTAACTTTTTTTTTTTTGGTCTTTTTGGCAAACTTAATTTATTATTTGGGATATCAGCAGTGCCCAAACCCTAAAAAGAAATTTTAGCCTATGAAATGTAATTGAAAGTATGTATACATATGAAAACAGTACATTAAATATAATGTTTAAAGTCAACTTTGAATTTCAGAGCTCTTGACTTTTGAGAAATTAGGAACATCCCTCTGTGGGAGTGGTAATGAGGCGGAGAGCAATGAAGAGACCTCTAATTCTGAGTCCTTACTGGAAACCAGTGTCGCTGGTAAGGAGATTGTCCTATTCAACGTGCTATCGGTATTTTGAATGCCAGCACAGAAGGGCAGCTTATAAATTTTACAAATGGGAAGGATAAAAGAATGAAAAACAGACATTATCTTGAGTGTTTCGTATTCCAAGCTGATTTATGGTGTTGTTCTTTGAGCGGAATTTTAATAATGGCTTTTGCATGTTATGTGATTTCTACAAAAAAGCAAGTCCAGTCAAAGGTTGCATTGATGGGTGGAGAGTGTTCAGATAATGATAGAAATATTGGTTCTTTTCATTCTGAAGCATTTTATTATTAGACTAGAGCTGGAGTGGTGTGTTTATTTCTACCTGTAACATTTTAAGAACCAGTGAACTGGGAGAGAATAACAGGAGGAGGGGATGAGAAAGATGAGGTATTTAGAAATGATGCTTTATGACGAACAAAGATAAGTTGGTTGTGTGTAGTCTGAAGGACAGGACTCTGAGAGGACACGTAATTGCAAATGATAAAAAATTTTCAACCTAACGTTTATGAGGCAAATGCTAGGTGTGAGCCTCATGACTGGCCTAGTGGTGAGGGGAGGTGTGAAAGCAGAAAACTGTACCAGAGAGTAGAATGTACCAGGTGTTATCATAGCTCATAATCAGTAGAGAGTCATGAAAATAGATGCCGGCTGCATCCCAGAAGGAAAGGGATGTGATATATGTGAAGCCCAAATGCCTTCTCTCTTCTCTGGCTCTCAACCTAACTTCTGAACCTGAACAAATCCAGCTCAAAAGGAAGTGTTGAAAATGGTAGTTTTCCAATTCACTGTGATCCAGGACAAGCCAAGAGCATAGGGGAGAGTATGGAAAGCGTAGGTAGGTATGGGGGTGGTTACCAGCTGGCACAGAGAAGGTTAAAAGTTGCTATGGAAACGGAGGCCCAGGCAGGATAAGAGACAGACCACCATGAAATGGTCATAGAAGGCTCCGTAGCCACTCATAGTTGAAGGCTGCCTTGGGAAAGCCAGAGGGGAGATGTCCTAGGTTTCCCCAGAGATCAATAAGAGATACAGTTATTCAGAGATGAAGTTGAGCTATTTATGAAAGATAACTTCACAACTGGCATTCACGGCAGAATGGTCTGCTCTGTCCTTGTATGAGATGTCCAAGCACACATTTTATGCAGATTTTTTCATGGATGCTGTAAAAAGGTTTCCTATAGTGGGGATCCAATCAAATTGGATGACCTCTACCTTCAATTTTATGATTTTAGGGCTTCTGAACCACTCCGCATAAAACAACAAAAGGAAAGAGTAGATGAAGTTCATGTACAACACGTGAATCGGGACAAACAAAAGGAATTCAGTGTTTTCCACGTGTTTCACTAACCTGGGGGGGACATGAGCACACAAAGAGGAAACAAATATGAAGTCTTTCTTATCGGCCCTTTTCGAGATCCTGAACTTTTAAAATAAATAGCCATCAATGCTCCAGATAATCAGCCCTTGGGGTTGTCTGTAAGCCTTGGCTGGGAGAAAGTGCCTCTTTTCACGCAGATGTTAGCACGGGGCTGAAGGGTAGCAGCCAGCCAACCGGCCTCAAATGTCAGGGCCTTCAGCGGCGCCCAGGTGAGAGTGGGCTCTCTCGTGTGTAAATTCCACTTGCTGGCAGGGCCACAGTTCCACTGTCACGGACTAAAAAGCCTCCTCTTTCACCTGGACCCATCGTGAGTGGTACAAGGTGGCGAAGAAGGACACCCTTCCTTGATACGCCAGGGAAAGTGATTCACAAAGTAACAGGCACATCCGAAAAAGGGAGGAGGACGGTATCACTTCATTTATTATGTGAATAAGAAAAGTGCACGAATGAAGAATGCCCTCTGTGCCTTGATTGGATGGTGACTAAGTAACAAGCAGCTGGAATGGAGCTCATCCCTGGTACAACCTCTTATGAAGCATCCCAGCCTCGTGGTAGGATTGAGTAGAGTCAATGATGAGAAGCCAAGATCACCCCGTGGAGCGCCCTGGGAGCGCACTGGAATAGCAGAGCAAGGGGAGCCCAGAGTTCCCGTCTTCACTACGCTGGCCTTTCGCTGTATGAACTGAAGTATTTTATATGATGTGTCTATTTCAAAGGATTGTTATAAGATTAAAAGTGGCAACGTATATAAAACTATCTCAGTATGTGGTATCTGTTGTTATTCTTCGGTTAGAGACCTTCAACATTTCTTTGTGTTAAACTAATTCCAGGTTTCCCTGTAACTGGAACTCTCTAATCCTCATCATGGCTTAGGAGCTACCCATTGTAAAGGAGTTTTATCTTCCACAGACAGACTTTTAAATATTTGAAAATAGGAATTGTACCTTGGCTCATTATTTCTTTTATGGGCTAAAGGTCCTCGTTTCCTCACTTTTTCTCACATTGTATGGCTCCTGGCCACCTCATGATCCCGTAAGGAGGACCATTCTGAATGTGAAGTGAGGCTGGGGGTGGGAGGGGTGGTGACCGAGAGGGTGAAACACAGAATTAATAAGCATGGGAAATGGAGGGTGGAAAGTACTGGAACAGATCCAGCTCTGATTTCTGGACTGGCAGACTCAGCACCTCTGCTCTGCTTCCTGACGGCCAGAGGCTCTGAGGCTGGCATCGGTCCAGAGGTACTGAGCTGTGCACCACCCTGCTCACTGCCGCTCACCTGAGTCTTCTCCCAGGGGGACTAAGGGCCACCTGTGTGGTGGCTGATGGGTTTCCAGAAACTCTCTCCTCTGATTTTGCCTGAAAATCGCACACTTAACGCTTTACTGTTTGATCTGAAGTGCCCTAGGCAACCCGGGGTTAAGCCATAGTTCAGCTAATTTAATCAGAACATATAATATGTAAGCCAGGCTCCTTAAATCATGCTTTAATGCATTAAAGTTCATCCTGTGCAGATACACAGTTCCGTGACTTTTGGCAAAGATCGAGAATCATGTAGCCAGTGCCAAAATCAGATTTAGGCACCAGTTCTCCAAAAGAGTTCCCTCGTGTTACTTTGTGATCAATACCCCCCTCAGCCCCCCACCGCTGAGAACACACATTGATTTTTTTCCTGTCTATAGTTTTTGCCCTTTTGTGGGATGTCATGTAAATGTCGTCGTACAGTTTGTAACCATTTGCTTTTTGCTCATCTCACTTTGCATAATGCTCTTGAGAGTCCTAGTTGTATAGTATGTGTAAGTAGTTTGCTCCTTTTAATTGCACCAGAATTTCTTTACCCAACTACTCAGTGATAGATTTTGGAGTTTTTCCTTGGTTTTGCAGATTTTGGATAAAGCCGCTGTAAACTTCCATGTTCAGGGTGTTGTGGGCACATGTGTGTTCATTTCTCTTGGGTGGAAACCTAAGGTGGTAGAGTTAAGCTCATTCTTTTTGTGTGTCTAACTTTATAAGAGGCTGCCAAGCTCTGCTTATGCCATTTCCACCAAAAATATTTGAGAGTTTTGGTTGCTTTGCATCCTCATTGGCATTTGTATCATCTATATAGAGAAGATGGGGGAAGATGGGTTTATAGCCATGAGTATGCAGACATCGAGTTTATTCCTGTATTGTTATTTGTTCATTATTGTATTGTTTTCTACACAAACAACTGTAAACCTACTTTGGCCTCACCCTGCATATGTATACATTTATTTTCATTGGTTTCTCATTGTGGTTTTAACTTGCCATCTCATGTTGAAGGATGTTAACAGATTTTTTTTCACATGCTTATTTGCCATCTTTCTGTCTTCTTGGCAAAGTGTCTGCTCCAGTCTTATGTCCTTTTCAATTTGGCTGTTTGTGTCTTACTGAGTTGTGGAAGGTGATGTTTATATATTGGGTACCAGTCCTTGATCGTTATATGTGTGGGCTTGTTTTTACTTTCTCTTTTATTTTTATTTTTTTTCAATGACAGTTTCCATTCCAGATTATTCTGCATCAGTTTCAGGTGTGCAGCATGGCAGTTAGACAATCATAGGCTTTGCAGATGTTTCCTCTTCCGTCCACCAGGCCCCATCCATCGTTACTTCACTGCATATACATGTTTTGCAAATGCTTTTCTCCAGTCTGCGTTTTTCAATCTCTTTGCATTTTCTTTTAAAGATCATTGGTTTCCCTTTTTATTTATCAGTTTTAATGGTTTATGCTTATTTTGTCCTCCGTAAGAGAACTTTGCGTAGACCTATGTCACGAAGGTTCCCTCCTCTGTTTTCTGGGAAATAGTTCTGTATTTGACACTTGGGTCTATGACAGACTTTAAGTTGCTGAAAGTCTTTATTTTTATTTTTTATTTTGCCTATGGATATCTAAGTGTTATAGAACACTTTGTTGAAAATGTTATCTTTTCACTTTTGATTGGCCTTGCTGCTTTTGTGGACAATGAATTGACCAAATATTTGTAAGTCTGTATCCAGACTCTCTGCTAGCTCACTGATGTGTATTTATACACTTTTACCAAAACCACAGTGTCTTGCTTAGATTTATATGAAGTCTAGAAGGAGTATAACTCCTTCTTCTTTGTCTCTCCTTCCCAATGTCCTTTTGTCTATTCTCTGTCCTTTGCTTTTCTATATGAAGTGTAGAATGTTTGCAACATTCTATCCAAAACTATGCCTGAATCATTTTTGAGATTGCTTGGATCTATAGTTCAGTTTAGAGAAGAATTTACATTCTCAATTTAATTTCTATTTGTTCATTTAGTATAGAGAAATATAGTGATTTTTTCAATCTTGCATCCTATGACCCTGCTAAACTTACTCGTTGTGGTACCTTTTGTGAAACTTGTTGGGGATTGTCCACTTCGATCATCATGTCTACTGCAAATAAACACAGTTGTATGCTTCTTCCTTTCCAACTGGTACTCATTCATTCATTCCTGTTTCGCTTGCTTATTTTTTATTTGCACTGATGAAAACCATAAATCACAGTGATGAGGGGAACCTCCTGCCTTCTTCCCCATCTTAGAAAAAAAGCATTCGGTCTTTGTCTCTAAAGTACAATGTTAGTTGTAGGTTTTCATAAGGACAGTTTACCAGTTTGAGGAATTTCCTGTCTGTTACTAGTTTGTCCGGAGTTTCTGCATTATGGTTAATGTTGAACTCTACCAAATCATTTCCTACATGTACTTATGTGACCATAGAGTTCTTTTTTTTAGTTTGTCAATACACTGAGCCGCACTGATAGATTTTCTTAATGTGAAATCAACTCTATATTCCTGGAATATAGCCCAGTTGGTATAATATACATTTTTTATACATAACTTGTTAATTTGTGTAAGAATTTTGTGCCATATTCATGAAGTATATTGGTCTGTAGTTTTCTTTTATATTATTTCTTAACCAGTTTTGCCATATGGTAATATTGGTCCCATAAAATAAGTCAGAAAGGTTTTCTTTCTTCTCTATATTTAAAAAGATTTGTATAGGAGTAGTGTTCTTTCTTCAGTGTTTAGAAGAAATTGCCAGTGAAGCCATTTGGGCCTAAAATTTACTTTTTAAAAGTGATTTGCAACTGTGAATTTAGTTTCTTTACTAATGTCAGACTAATCAGGCTATCCATTTCTTCTTGCATTAATGTTAATATTTTATGTCTTTGCATCTGTGTTCAACTCTAGTTGTTGAATTTATCACATCAGTTTGTTAATATGTTCACTAACCTTTTTTGGTAACTGGCTCTCCATCTTCCTCTCTCCTACACATTTGTCTAGTTAGAGTGTTTACCATTAAAATGGATAATTATGAAGAACCAGCTTCTAGCTTCACTTCCACAGTTTTTAAATCTGTTTTAAATTTTATTGATCTCTAATTATAATTCCTCTGTGACTATCTCTCTGGCCCATGGTTTAATTCCACTTTTGGCAGCTTCATAAATTCTCAACTCTTTTGGATATTTTTAGATATAATTTTGTTATTAACTTCTGGTTTAATTTTTTATTGTTGGAGAATTTACATTGCACAATTTTAAATATTTTAAATGTGTTAAAATATGTTTTGTGGCACAGACTATACTGTATCTTCGTGAACACTCCATGCGTACTTGAATGTGTATTTTTGGTGGTTGGGTATATTGTATATGTCAAATAAACTGACAGGATGCTACTTTCATATGAATATGTTTTGGAAGATAAGGAAAAGAGAAGCAGTGTAAGAGTGAAGAGGCCTGTAGTTTAAAAAAAAGTGTTGGGGAGCAATATGAAAACCTTTGTTCTTTATCTGCCCGTCCATTCTAAAAGATACCTTTGCTGGGCTGAGCAATCTTGGCTGTAGGTCCCTGCTTTTCGTGACTTTGAATGTTTCTTGCCAACCCCTTCTAGCCTGCAAAGTTTCTTTTGAGAAATCGGCTGACAGTCTTGTGGGAATGCCCCAGTATCTTCCCAGACCAAAAAAAAAAAAAAATTAAGGAGTTCATCATCAACAAATCATTACTATATGAAATGTTAAAGGGACTTATTTAAGAAAAAGAAGAACATCAAAACTATGGATAATAAAATGGCAATAAACACATATATATCAATAACTGAATCTGAAAAACAAACTTAAGTAAACAAGAAGAACAGAGTCAGAATCATGGGTATGGAAAGCATTTTGATGGTTGCCACATGGGAGGGGAGTTTGGGGTGAATGGATGAAGGGGTGAGGGGATTAAAAAGTATGAATAGGCAGTTACAGAATAGCCATGGGGTGTGAAGTGCAGTATAGGAAGTGGAGTCACCAAAGAGCTTATACGCATGACCATGGACATGAAGAAGAGTGGGGGGATTGCCTGAAGGAGTGGTGGGTGCTGGGTGGAGAGGGGCAAAGGGGGAAACATTGGGACCACTATAACAGCACAATCAGTAAAACATTTTCACGCCGCCGATGGTGGCTTTGTTCTCAAAGTCTTGGAAGTGAGTGGTTGAGGCCAAGCAGGAGCAGGTGGAAGAAAACACAGTGCACGTGTATCTTCCATAGCGCACATTCTCCACTGGGATGTTCTGACCATTTTCATCTAGCAGTTATGCTGTCGTTGTTCAGACACAGACATAAAAAAGGAACCTATTAAATTTTATACTCACTCAGTCTTCATTCCCATTTACTGTAAATTACAGAGTAAATACAGCTCCTGGGAGAAGAAATCTGAGAGGTGTATTTATTCCCATGAATTCAGTTGTGATATTAACCATGTATAACACATCATATGCCAAAATTAATCTGCATTTACTTAGGATCTTATTTGTGCGTTTCAGAGCATATTAATATCTACTGTGGCAAATGTGTTTTAAAATATGCCTGATTTTTGGTGATTTTGGATTTTGATCAACCTGTGGATGCCCAAATCATCCTAGAGCAGCACTAGGGAAAGGTGTGAAGGTCAAGGTTTCTTCCCCCACCTTCGAAATGCATACTTGGAAGACTTTAAGAAAATCGATGTCCTGTATTAAAAATCATTCTGGCCTTTTCCCTGAAACTCTAATACCAGGATTACACCCTTTTTTTCTAAGCCACTTTGCAGTTCTGTTCAAACATAACTACTTTCTCATTTCTTTTTCTTAGCACTCAGGGTCAGAAAAAAAATGAACATGTTTTAGTAGGTTTGTTTTTCAAACCTTCC
This sequence comes from Sturnira hondurensis, assembly GCF_014824575.4. Taxonomy (NCBI): domain Eukaryota; kingdom Metazoa; phylum Chordata; class Mammalia; order Chiroptera; family Phyllostomidae; genus Sturnira; species Sturnira hondurensis. The sequence goes on from NW_028095095.1 coordinate 476,459, forward strand.
GGAGAGCAATCAAATTGTGTAATCCGTAAAAGAGCATATTTATGTTTCGTTCAAAGACAGTTCAGTCTGCAACGGGCCCTTTAAAGGAACAGATACAAAGGGACTTTTTTACGCCTTTTTGGTTCTCTAGTGGAAGCATTTGTTCAATGCAGTTTTGTGCTTTAGGAAAAAAAAAGTGTTATGTCATACTTTGGGAAGAACCAGTTGCTACTGGATCAAGCAAAGGCCTTCTGAGGAACTAGAAGCCCCAGGTGTTCTGTTTTTCTGTAGGCAGCAGGAGCTAAGGATATCTTACATGCCACCAAGCCGAATGGTCTTCTAGTCTTCAGTTAGAGACCTCTTGGAAAACCATGATTATTGAATTTCAGTGGCAGAACTACTAGCTTGCAGAAGAAACGGATCGCTCTACTTCGATGGTCCTGTCCCTAACTCTAACACAGACCAGGGCACATAACACAGACCAGCCTTTGTCACAGACAGGGTTTCTACGGCCTAGAGAAACACAGCCAGAGATACTCCTGGAGTTGAAACCCAAAGGACAAGACAAAACTCACACTTCTGGGTGTCTGATTCTGGCAATGGGAATGTTAAAAGTGTGCTGCCCTACTTACATAGGCTTCTGGACACATTGTGATTAAGGAAGATACCTTCACCACTTTCTTTCCTAGTAAAATAGGTAAAACCTGCTCACCGAGCCTGGGGTGTGAATGCAAGCACCTCATTTAAATTTTATCCGTGTAATGGCCTGCTCTCTCATGCGGCTTATCCTATTAACAGGAAATTTCAGATGTCCGTCTTGATCACGTCACCTCAATATATGCAAGGACCCTGGTACTGGCACAGCCCGAGCCAGAAGCGGGGTGTCCATCACAGACACCCCAGCTTCCTCCTTGTACCAGCATCCCCTAAGGGTTTGCCCTGCCCACTCTGAGGGACCATGGCTTGAATGCAGCCTCACTCACAGCCTGCAGTTTTAGGAATTCTCCACCCTGCTCTCCACCTGTGGCAACTCTTAGCACTCAGCTCTCCCAACTCACAAACATGGTCAATTTTCCTGGCACCGGCCTGCTCCTTGACTGCTTGGCCAGAACAAGTTAACTGAGCGATACAAAGCTCCCAACCCTCCCCTACACATAGTCAGTCATGTTTGGCATTAACTAGCTTGTTGTTGTTTTGTTTTGTTTCTCTGAAACCTTCATAATCCAAAGGAGCTGATTATTGTCCCTTTTTCTTAGACTAAGGGGCTATTTGTCTGCCCTTCTAATGGAGGCCACTGTTAATGAGATTGGGATTTTTCAGGACCCCTCAAGTGATGTCAAGGGGCCTACACCCAGATTAGTGAAGGGATGAAAAGAAGAGGGTTCCTTTTAGTGTCTGTCTTTGCTAGGACTCTCTTCCCCTAAACAGAGACTGCCCGCCTTCCCCACCTCTCCTCCTCCCCCTCCTCCTTCTTCTCCTTCCCCACCCTCTCCAGCGCTCGCTCTCTCTCTCTCTCTCTCTCTCACACACACACACACACACACACACACTCAGGAGGCAACTCTGGAAAAACCAAACCACAACTGTCTTCTCTACTAAAGCCTGGGTAAAATCTTAACTTTACTTGGTGCACAAATTAGTTAGGAAGAGCATGATTCCTAAGCTCCAATTTTCCCATCTGTAAGGCGAGAGTCTGGTAATTCAGAACTCGTATGTTTGTGAGGAAATAACTCACAAATAGCTTTTAAAAGAGTACTCAAACCTGAGTGGAAATAAATATAGCCATAATTTAGCCCTATTTCTCATCCTTCCTCTATTCTATTTGAAATGATGCTACCTTGTACAGATTCAGGTACTCGTTTCCACGCGAAGCTTTCCCCAGGTGGGTTCCCAGTGTGGTGTGCCCTCCCCAGGGACTCCGTCTGCTTTCTGCTCAGACCGACCCTTCTACAGTCTCTGGTCCTGCAGACCTCTTAGTTGAAACGACCTTCCTTGCTCTCTTTTTTCTTTTATTTTTTCATAGATATCAAATATTAGACTTGTATTCATTCCAGGAGGTATATGGGTTGTTGTCGATTCTGTGGAATATTCTACCTAGACAGTCAGGTCACCTGTGCACAAGAACAGAGCTCTGAGAACGGAGCTACGAGGTCATCCAAGGCTCAGGCCTGGATGCCACTGGGAATCACAGCTGCCATCTCTTGGCCCAAGGACCACTGCAGACAGATGGTGGGGGGAGGGGAGGAGGACGCTTCTGCTTTGATGGGAAGGAAGGCAGTCACGTTGCAGCAGGCCCTGGTTCCACCTCTCTGTGAACTTGCACCTTTTGTAAGGCAGCCCTGGCTGGTGTAGCTCAGTGGATTGAGCACAGGCCTGAGAATCAAAGGGTCACCAGGTTGACTCCTAGTCAGACCACATGCCTAGGTTGCAGGCTGGGTGCCCAGTAGGGGGTGCATGAGAGGCAACTACACATTGATGTTTCTCTTCTCTTTCTCCCTTCTCCTCTCTCTAAAAATAAATAAAATATTTTTAAAAAACTTTGGTAAAGCAATTGGCTTCAATGGCATTGCTTGTCTTATTATTACACCCAAATATCTTACAAATCCCATAGAATAAAAGTCACAGTTTGAGTGCTTCTGAAGTAGGTAGAATGTGCCACAATATTGGAAGCTTTCAGAAAATGAAATTGCCCCTGGCCAGGTAGATATCTGTTGGTTAAAATGTCCTAATATGCCAAGGTTGCAGGTTCAATCCTTGGTCAGGGCACATACAAGAATCAACCAATGAGCACATAACTAAGTGGAACAATGAGTGAATGTTTCTTTCACTTCCTTACCTAAAGAAAATAAATAACTAACTTTTTAAAAAATAAAATAAAAATGAGCCCTGGCTGGTGTAGCTCAGTGGATTGAGCACGGGCCTGTGAACCACATGATCGCAGTTCGATTCCCAGTCAGGGCACATGCCTGGGTTGCAGGCCAGTTCCCAGCAGGGGATGCATGAGAAGCAACCATACATTGATATTTCTCTCCTTCTCTTCTCCTCTAAAGATAAATAAATAAAATAAAATAAATTATAAAAACTAAAATAAAAATGAGATCACTAAACAGTCACCTATGGATAATGCATATTTGAACATGAACAATTGCAACTTCACATTCATGCTAGAATCCTTTATTTTTGTATCATCTTGTTCCTCTACTGAGAAGACCAATGCTTTTTACTGAGCTTTTATTTTATTTTATAATCTGAATGTATTAAAACAATAAATGTAATCTTTCACTTACAACTGTCATTATGGTTTTGCTGACTGTTGCTCAGCCTTTTTTTCCTTTATCAAAATTTTTCCTGGTTGATTTACTTCTTAATTTTTTCCCATTAAATGATAGAAATTTTAGGAGAGTCTTTTTCTCCTTACATTAGTTCAGAATCATAGATTCAACCATAATCGCTTTGATATTCAAATGACCCTCATTGGTTTAGATATTTCATAACTTTCACTTCAAAAGCCTTTATTCCCTCTTATGGAGTATTTCTGGTTTGTTTTATTTCTAGTAATTTGTAAGCCATCCATTCTGTTTTTAAAATCACTTATCTGCACATTTTTCTCAATTACAATACTCATTTTGGTTTTAAACAAAGTTCAATCATAATGTAGCACACATAATGGTTAGCTTAAATTTTATAATAGAAATATTTACATTCCTTATATATATATATCTCATTCGTGTTATACCAGGAATGAGATAGAAACTTACTGTTTATTAAATAAAGTATATGTCTCAATATAAAAAGCTGTGTAGTATTGTATTTATTGTGCACCGAAACCATATCAGACCATCTAAAAGATACAAAAAGTGTGCGATATCACCTCAGCTCAACATCTATCCTTCAAGTCAAAGTTCCCTACCACACACAGGCTACATGACAATGAACTAAACTCCAGGCTTTGTATGAATTTTACCACTTTTTCCCATTAATGTCTCTTTCTGGTCCAGGATCCAATCCAGGGTACCACCTCCGTCGTATTGGTGAAATTTGATCAATGCCTCCTTTCTGGCTTTTAATCCAGCTTTGTCAGTCTTCCTGCCCCTTTCGATGATTGACAGGTTGATTGACACAGACAGCTCTGGTGGAGTTAGGTCCTGTTACTGGACTCTGTCTCACATGGTAACTCCCTTCCCCAGATCCTGTAGGGGAGAGGATGTCCTACTCACCCCACTTTACTTTTTTAAATTTTTTTGATTATAGTCAACAACAATATTACATTCGTTTCAGATATACACTAGAGTGATTAGACGTTTATGTGGCTTACGAAGTGACTAACGTGGTAATTCTGGTACCCACCTGATAACCGTATGTAGTTATTACAGTGGTCCCTATGCTTCTCACCCCACTTCAGAAACACATTTCAGGATGTTCCCGGGGTCGCTCTGCCTCCAGGAAAGAGATCTAGAAAATACAGGTTTTGCCTTCCTGAAATTTAAACAAAACCAGAGAGCTAAGCGATATACCAAGGAGGATATTAAAGAAGATTGTGAGACAGTGTAACACAGGATGTGTTTATGGGGTAGGGACTATAATAGCAAAAATAGTAATTAAGGGAGGGCTTTTCAGAGAAGATGGCATGAAAAACCTTGAACTAGGCTTTGAGGAAAATGTTGGAGAGACATTTTTGGAGAAGTAGAGAAAATTGTTTTAACACAATGAGTTATGGCACGGGCTAGAAATAAATTCGAAGTCAACCGAAGGTTGATAAAGAGATGCTGAACTTACTAGAACAGAAATTCCATTTGGGAGATCAGGGGACAGAGATGGATTGCACGGAGGAGGAAGTCAGATCAAGCAAATGATCTGGCTTGGACCGGAGCTATCTTGGAGGGCTTTCTAAGTCATTAGTCATCAGCCCTGATTTTGAGCATGCCATTTCACCACTGAAATTTTCATGGTCTTTTTCAAAAAAAAAAAATGAGCACAACAAACATCTCTATTTCATGTGTTTTTAATGAACCATAAATGGAAACACCAAAAACAAATGAATAGCAATCATAATAAATATTCATTGTTCAGCAGTCCTTAGCTATTCTTATGATAAAGGAGGGGATGGCCTAAAATTCTGGATTCAAGAGTCTCGGTTTTATCTTCTAAGCCCTTTAAAATTCTGTTTTTCCGTGATGGTAATGTGAAGAGAATTATGTATAAATCATAGCAGCCTGGCAGGAACGTGCAAGAACGTGTGAAGTTTCTCATCGTGAGGATGAGATGAGCAAGAAGGCCATGTCAGAAAACTGCGCCAGGATTCTGGAAATGGAGAGGGAGGGTGGAATTATTAGAGGCAAATCCAAAGAAGAATCAGCAGAATTGAGACACAGGAGGTCATTTCGGAAGAAAGATGATATGAAATGGTTGACAACCCAGTGGGAATGGCCACTCAACACTGGAAGAGTGAGACATCCAGTTGAAAGCAACGTATGAGGAATAAACTGTTTCCTTTACTCAGTTAGTAGCAAAAACTAGCAATACAGAACAATTCATTAAAACTGCACATTTACACACAGCTGGAAAGCAAAGCCCTCCCATTGATGAGGCAAAAAGTCAGTCTTCACAAAGAAAGACAAGGTACGTTAACTGGTATATCAGGGAAGAATACTCAGAAGAGCATTTCAAGGAAGTTTTAACTGCCGAGGGTAATGGAGCAGCTGATAAACTCAGTTCGAAGACCACTGGACTTAGTGATGAATTTTGCTAACTATTAAGTGGAGATGCTCTTTGTCGAGATAGAAGCAAAATGAAGCAGCTGAAAGGGATGATCTTTTCAGAAATGCAGTCACACTAGTGGGTCGTCTTATAGCTCCCCCTACACATTCATGCAACACACACACACCCCCTTTATTTCTTTTATATTATACACACAGGCAACTCTTTACTCTTAGCCTCTTACTTTATTTTTTATATTTGCATGAAGCAAGCATTTATGATAATCAAGGGTGCTCTGTAAATTTAAAAGCTGATCACTGTTGTTATCTTTTTACTGGAGTCATGCATCCCTGACAGTTTTTTAATAGCGAGGATGGAGCAGGATTGTATCATGTTTAAATGTTTTGCAAAAACCACGTGTTTGAGGGATAGGAGAAGCCATGTGCTGGAATCCACAGAAGCCAGACAGTAGGTAACAGCTAAGAAATATTGGCAGTACCATCGCTAGTGGTAACTACTCAGATATCTAGGGGAATAAATCAGACTTTCTCACACCACAATCTAGTTTGAAATTACACTAAGTCAGCCATGCTACATTCACTCTGCAAAAGTCCATACTTAATCCATTTTATCTTAGCCTATTTGTGTCATAGAGAGACTGGCCTGGACCATTTTTTTTCTGCCAATTATTTGTCATCTCTGGTAAAATTGCGTTATTACAGCCACACACTAGTTTTGATTTAGGGAAAAAACATCTCAGGCAACAACAACTATGCTGTTGACAGATGTCACTTTCATGCCCAGTGGGAAGGAGCCCTGATTTCTGCACGGACCAATACTGCCAAAGCAAGTCCAGACCAAATTTCTCAGCCACTGTGTTCTGGGTGCACTCTTGACACATCCCTACTGCCCTGTTTGTGTGCAGCTTCTTTTGTGGGTATTTTCAGTTTCTCTCAGGCAGCAGCCACTGATGGTAAATGTTTAATAAACTGTGTGCTGAAAGAAAGGAAGGAAAGGAAGGAAAGGAGGGAGGGAGGGAGGGAAGAAAGAAAAAGAAAATAGTAATCATCAACTACCATGACTAATATCGAAAGGGACATTTCTGAAATCTCTGTAAATTCAACCCTGGCTCGTGTGGCTCAGTGGATTGAGTCCTGGCCTGTGAACCAAAGTGTTGCCAGTTTGATTCCCAGTCAGGGCACATGCCTGGGTTTCGGGCCAGCTCCCCAGTAGGGGGAGTGGGAGAGGCAACCACACACTGATGTTTCTCTCCTTCTCTTTCTCCCTCTCTCTAAAAATGAATAAGTGAAATCTTATAAAATAACATAAAATCTCTATAAATTCAGGTTTCGGCAATTTTTGCAGAAGGCAGGAGGATGTTTTTCCTTCTACCTTAGGTTTTCTGCTGGGTCCCTTTAACAAGAGACAGGTTAACAGGAGAAAAGCATACAGATTTATATAATACAAGTTTTACAAGGCACAGGGTCCTTCACGAAGACATGAAGATGTGAAGAAGCAGGTACACCTGAGGACATCAGTTACTGAGACTTACTTAGTTACTCAGTAACTCAGAGTTACTTCTCCTGAGTAACTTTCTTAAGCCATGTTTGACCAAAGGTAGAAAGTTCTGGAAAATTATGATAGGACCCAGGGTCTGAGCTACGTGGGGTAACTGGGGGGCACTTGGCAAGGCCTGTTTGTTCAGATTCCTCAGGGCATCCCTTTGTCTTCAGAGAACGGGTTGCTCCTCTCCTCTGGGCGTGGGGAAGACATCTCTCCCCTGAGGGCCTCATGCCCTGCCTCAGGGCCAGGTCCGAAAGTCCTTCCCACACCTGCCCCTTCTCAGGCTCCTCCAGAAATGAAATATGCCCAGGGGCCATGAATTAATGAACTTTGGGGTACTGTTCCCTGAGCTCTGTCACTTTGAAGACCTCAGAACTGCTTCAAGGAATTTATCCAAACTAACACATATATTGCAACAGTGGCAAAGACCTACATATTGAGCAACTAAGCATCAGACATTTAATAAACAGTATGTTATTTACTCTTAGCAAAGTTTTGGGGGAGATACAATTTTTCTAGATTTACAAATAAGAAGACAGAGTCTGTGATGAGGAGGTGGGGCTTAAGAAGCTGTTTAAGATCCCAAACTAGCAGCTAGTCAAGCCGGTATTGATCACCATTCTGATTAAATGTGTGGAGGCCCCCTTCTCTCCCCTCCCTCCCCTCTTCTTCTCTCCCCTCCTGATGTCATCTGCTTTTCTCTTGTTTTCTGTGCCTGTTTAATAAGACTTTTTTTTTTTTGACATTTGATGATTTGACTACTTAGCTCCTTCCAAAACCATCAGAAGATTCCCTTGTCCTATCCCCCAGAGCACAGGGGCATCGAGGTCCATCAGTGTTGTCTCCTCGTTGCATGTTCTAGAGTTTTCCATCCCAGTTTCCTCACCAATCCCACAGCCAGCAAGGCTGTGAGTCCCGAAGGCCAAACACGACATCCTCTTCACCCAAACGTTTCTAGACTCTAGACCTGTGCATAGCCCTGAGGAGTCATGCAGTAACAGTTTGAAGAAAACAAGGAAATTGAGGGATCAATGAAGTAATTAATATTTTTGGCTTTGGGAAGATTGGTTATTTATACCCCATGTTCACTTTTTCCCCATTTTTCTTTCTTTCTTTTCTTCCTACTGGCAACACATCATCTATGGCCACACCACCCTGAACGCCTCCGATCTCGTCTGATCTCGGAAGCTAAGCAGGGTCGGGCCTGGTTAGTACTTGGATGGGAGACCTACTGGCATCATACCTTCCCTGTGGTCAGAGAGCACGCTCTTTGGTCACTTGAAACAGATACAAATAGTACTATTTTAATAAGTGTTCACATGTTGGAAACTCACCAGGCTAACGAAGCAGTGGTTAAACAGAGCCAGGGCTCAGGCGTTGGCTATGCCGGCTGACTTGCTACATTGCCTTGGATTTTATAGCTTAGTAAGTGTCAGTGTTTTTCATCTGGAATGATGAGGAAGGCTTTTTGATGTTTTATTTACTTAGCCATTCTAAGTGCCTAGAAGGAAATAGATACCTCAGTGCTTAGGATTGAAGAATGTATCATCTAGTATCTGGTTTTTTGGTTGCCGTGGGTTTAAACATGATAAATGTGAAGTGTTTCAAGACTACCAGCAAAGTAAGAGTTCAATAAACATTAGCCATTATTGCCACTCTTCACACAAACACTTCCATTAGCTACAATTTATGACACCATTGGCTTTCTCAAAAGTTCTTATGTAAATGTCTGTCTCGGTGCCATTCATTGTTAAGAATTTATGGTGGAAACAAGTTGCTGTCCCCACTAACATATATGTTTCCTTTAATACGTCCTTGGGCATTGCATAATCATTCTCTTCTGTATTTCTCTTGGAAACCAGGGAGCTCAAAATGAAAATGTAATGTTTGTGCTACTTCAGACGTGCAATGTTGGAAACATTCTCTGCCCCTGTGGAGTATTTTTGAAGATCTAAATTTGTTCCTGAGGTTCTATATTCTATAAAACTTTCTATACTATTATGTGTCCTGAATATTGTCTGATATTGTTCTATAATATTTTTAGGAAACGTATTATTTTAAAAATTGTTTTAATCTTTTTTAAATTAATTTATTTATTTATCTTTAGAGGGGAAGGAGAGAGGGAGAAAGACATTAATGTATGGTTGCCTTTCGTGCATCCCCTGCTGGGAGTTGGCCTGCAGGGAACTGGCCTGCAACCCAGGCATGTGCCCTGACTGGGAATCGAACCGAGATCCTCTGGTTTGCAGGCCTGTGCTCAATCCACTGAGCTACGCCAGCCAGGGCTTGTTTTAATCTTTATTATACTTTTACATTATCATTTACTCCCCTTATACCACCCCTCCCCACAACAATCCTCACACTGTTAAAAATATTAAATGTATACCATAAAGCAGTTTGTGCATAACCGCATCATGATTTACAAGTAATTTAATCATTTAAATGTGATTATCAAATAATTTTCATGGGCAAATACAATGGAAAATATAATAAATTAGTTCTGGAATTGTTATTATTGAAAAATTAGGCATAAAGATGCTTAAAGTATCATTTTATAAACATGTAAATGGCATGTTTACCTTTTTCTATTTCTTGACTTTAGAGAAAATGGAAAGGGGAGAGAGACAGAGAGAGGGAAACATCGATTTGTTGTTCCACTTTTTGATGCATTCATTGGTTGGTTCTTAACACGTGCCCTGCCAGGGCGTTGAACCCACAGTCTTGGCATATAGGGATGACGCTTTAACCGATGGAGCCCCCTGGCTAGGGGGCACATTCGTTATCTTAATTGTGATGTTTATGATTTTCAGGTGTAGTATTTGAAGGCAAAACCAAGGGTCTTCAAATACAAAAACAAGAAGGCAAAACAATCACCTCTATTTTTAATGTAACTGAGAAAAAGCTCAATTTACACTGTTGGAAAATTGCATGTATAGTTCAGTAAGAAATAATGCCCTAATACCCAATAGGATACATTAGGTTCAATTGGGATAATTTATGTTACAAAGTTACAGATTAAGGCCTAGGCTCTTTTTGAGTGGAGTAAGTTCTCAATGTTGTCAATAGCTTCGGTGACTTTAAGCCGAACGAGGGAGAATAAAACCAATTTTATCACAGGCTAATTGATGCCTAAGCTCCTAAGAGATGTCATCCCTGTTACAACTAAACAATATTGAACAAAATAATGTTATTCAAGTGCCTGTTATATATGTATTTCCAAAGAAAGCAATCTTTGGATAAAAGATTTATTCAGATGTCTAATTACCGTATTTTGCTGTGAATAATGTGTTCCCGTGTATCCTGCTGACCAACATTTTGGGCCCAAACTTTCAAAAGAGAAATCTTCCCTTTTAATTTTTAATTCAGATATTTGTTTATTTATGCTTAGAAACAAAACTGAGTATTATGTTCCAGGGTATTATTTTGCATGGGATATCGATATTGCTTCCTAGAGTTAACTTTTAATGCATAATCATAAATAAAAGAATAAAAAACATTTACATAGATGTGGAATAGTACTACCCATGGATGATAATGCGCACCCTCTTTTTCCCTCAAAAATTTGACCAAAAATGTGTACATTATACTTGGCAAAATGTGGCAATTCCATTCATGTTTTGATGCCTTTGGTATCTTCAGTATTCTTTGACCTCTACCTCAGGTTCTTTTGTGTAATTGCTACTGGCTTTCTCTTTTTATTACTGGCTTATGTACCATATCTTAAAATTATAACACCCTATTTTAAACCGATAACAGCTTAACTTCAGTAGAATTCTTAAATTTTACAATATTTTCAATATATTTTCAATATATCCTGTTGTCTTCCTCCCTGAAACATGTCTCTTGCACAATCCTCGCGTAATATTATCTCTTTTCTCTAGCCATTTTTAAAATTCTTTCCTTGCATTTGACTTTCAACAATTTGGTTTTAAGGTGTCTCAGTGTAGCCCTATTTGGAGTCAACCAATTTGGAGACTTTGGGGTCTCATGGGGCCTTTTTCTCTCCCTAGGTTTGGAAAGTTTTTAGCCATTATTGTTTTAAACAGATGTTCTGTCCCTTTCTCTTTTTCTTCCCCTTATAGAATTTCCTAATGCACTTATTGTTTCTTTTCATTGTGACCCACAGGTCTTGTAGGTATTCTGTACTCCTTTTTATTCTTTTCCCTTTTGCTGCTCTGACTGGGTGATTTCTAATGTTCTGTCATCCAGATCGCTGATTCTGTCTTTGGCATAGTCAAGTCTGATTCTGAAACTCTCTAGTGAATTCTAATACTTAATTATTGTATTTTTCAACTGTACCATATGTTTTTGTTTTGTGATGGTTTCTTTGGTTTTGTCGATCATCTTATTTTCATTCATGCATTGTTTTTATAATTTTTTTTTGGTTGGCTGTATGTCCTTATAGTTCCTTACACACTGTGTAAGAGGGTTATTCTGAACTCTTTATCTGTTAGTCCTTAGCTCTTCATTTCTGTAAGGTCAGTTATTAGAGCTTCATTGGTTTCCTCTGGGGGGTGTCATATTTGCCTGTTGGGGGTTTCTTTGCATGTGTGTGAGTGTGTACTTATGTGTTATCCCTAATTTCTTATGTTGATATCTACACATTTGAGTAATTAGGTTTCTCTTCTAGACCTTATAGGTTTGCTCTGGTCAAGGCAGTTCTTCACCAGTCAGTTCAGTTTGAATTTAGGGGTATGTCTGCTGGTAATGACCTTAGGCAGCTGGGACCTGATATTACAGCCTAATTTTGGGTGAGGCACCAAGGTTCAAGCTCCGAGGTCAGGCCACTGATGGAGAACGTTCAATGTGATTGCGGGCTTGGTTCTCTGCACCGGTGAGCCAGTACAATGGACTCCAGGTTGTCTGGATTTCCTGGACAGGCATACCGAAGAGTCAGGGCTGGCTATTGCATTCCGTAGCAGAAGGGGGTAACATCAGCTTCCCTATAGGATGGGGCCCTGTAGCACTCATGCTTGGGACCCAAATCAGGCAGGAGTATGCACTGGTCAGGGGAGGCTGCCAGTTTTGCCCCACTGGCAGGGAAAGCCACTGGCTGTCCTCTCTGTTCAGATGCCGCTGCAAGCACTGTGGGCTCTGCATCTTCCCTTGTGCTCTGGTTAGTTCCTGGGATGGGCAGGCTGGAGACTACATCCAGTAATTACAAATTTGTCTCCCCGCCCACCTGCAACAGCAGAAGCAGCTGTAAAGCCGGGACACCCCTGCTTTTGCGTTGCAAACACTTGGCTCTGCCTGTGCCTCTCTCAGCCAAGGTGCTGGGCAGTGGAACTTTCTAGATGTTCTCGCCAGCCTTCTGGTCAGTGGGGCTGAGAGCCACAGTGGGTGAGATTATGTGTCAGTCTCTCCCCTGGGCAGGAGTGGGGGGTGGAGCTATACCAGGCCACTCTCAATTTCCCAGACAGGCTCTCTGGTTGAGAGGGGCTGGGAGCTACCTGCAGCCTTTGCTCTGAATGGCTCCCCCTGCTGATCTGGGGAAGCCTCCACACTCCGCACTGGCTCTGCTCTGGGTCTAAGCATCCCTGCCTGTATCTCAGCTGAAGTATTCTGACCCACACAGCTTCCAGATGTTCCTGCCAGCACCTCTGGTCAGGTGCACCTGGGAGACTCTCTCTGCGGTGGGTGAGGCTGTGAATCAGCTCCTTTGTGGCCACAAGGGCAAAAATAACTTGCTTGGGAACTCAGGCAGGCAGATGTGCAGCCTGCTGAGTTCCCTGGTCAGTGTGGAACCACAGCAGACCTAGCTCTGCAGGTTTGCCAAGTCTCTGGCCAGGACTTCTGCACAGGCACCAAAGTTCCAAACTGGGTCAGCCAAGGCCCACATGGCAAGCCCCTCCCTGCTCCATGCAGGGTCAGAGTCCAGGAGTTGAGCTCTATATATTCCCCTGCAGTCCTTGGTGACAAGATCAGTGTAGGGATTCCCACCGAGCTACTCAGGATGCTGTGGGGCGGGGCTGGTTACCCTTCCAGGGTCCTCTTTCTCATTGGAGGAACTGGAGGGTCCAGGAAACCTCTCCTCAAGGTGCTGTGCTGGCCTGGGGGAGGGGTGGTGTGTGGTCAGTGCACAGCCTCTCACCCTCCTCGAGCCTGTCTTGGGCGCCGCTGTGCAAGGGGAACTTCGGTCTCAGCCCCGTGCTCTAGGATTCTCTCAGTGGCGTCTTGTTCTCCTGTAGTTGTTGTTAGCTGTTGTTCTTGTAAAGTCAGAAACAACTCATGTTGCTACCTGGGGATACTACTCTCTCAATTTCTTCCAAACATTATAAAAATTAGCACACTCCATTTTTGTTCTTTCTTTTCGCTATGGACAATTAATTTGAAAGGCTTGAAAATAGATTAAATATTGAAAATTAAACGGACAGGTAAAATATGTGAAATAATTTTAATTGGTAGCCTCATGCCCAGAGTAACGAATTTGTCTTCAGATTGAGAAAGTTTGTGATGTTTTTCCAACACTCATAAAAGCTACCAATTTAGGTACTTTGATTATATGTCAGCTTTCAAAATGGTCTTTCCTTCACTTACTTTAAGGCCTGCCTTCCTTCCTTCCTTCCTTCCTTCCTTCCTTCCTTCCCTCCCTCCCTCCCTCCCTCCCTCCCTCCTTCCTTCCTTCCTTCCTTTCTTTCCTCCATCATTCTCCCCTTTGTATTTTTCTTTCTTGGTCAGTTGCTCTTCCTCTTCTATCCTGTTTTAACTGTTCCCAAATAAAGCATTAACATTGATTCATGTACGTTGCTGGAGTTTTCTAGTTTAAACCTTTAGACTTATTTATACTCCAAACATTCACCTGCCCCTACCCCCAAGGCTAAATCTTGTGTTGTTCCACACTTCCATTTTCTACACTCCAAAATATTAAAAACTAGTTGCTGTAGCCATAGTTCCTGTTATATACAGGTAAATCATGGGACGCTATGCCCTAGGGCCTATGTTTTATGTGTGATTTTGCAGAATAGGTGGACTAACGAAATAGGAATGGGTACAAGCTGTTTCTTTTTCATTCTCCTTACAGTTCCTCCTGCAGATGCTGAAAACAGCTCTTTAAGCACCAACACTTTTTTTTAACCCACTGGCAGATTGTGGGCCTAAAAACCCCCTCTGTTCCCCAGAAATGTGAGGGCCTCTGTATATGTTAGTTCCATTTATTTTATTTTCTTATTATAGCATCATTTTCAAAGTATATTAATTTTCAATGAAAAAAATCATTTTCTACTGGTCTTTTGCAAAGTTATTAACTAAATTTCTCTCTCCTGTGTGTGTGTGTGTATGTCCACATTGGGTTTCAGTACTTTCAATCAGCTAGGCAGGATGACCTATTTATATATTTCTGTAAAATTATCGATATTTCCTTCACCTGCGGAACATGTGAATCGGGCACGTTAGGTTGCTGGTTGATCAATATTGATTGAAAAATGTCGTGAAATTTGCCACAAGTGGGAGGCAATTCATGCTCCTTGCTTTAATTTTGGACTGATTATTGGCTCCCACCCCCAAATGCATACTCAGAAGAAAGACTTAGGTTATATGTACATTGATTAGTACTCTAAGGAAATGGTAGGATCCATTATTTCAGTGGGTTTGGATTAAATTGTAAGACGCTACACATTTAATGGGTACCCCACGTTTTTTATTTCTACCTTTTTTATTGTTGTTCAAGTATAGCTGTCTCCATTTTTCCCACCATCCCCCTCACCCCAACCATCCCCACTCGATCCTACCACACTTTGGTTCTGTCCGTGTGTTCTTTATACCTGTTCCTGAAAACCCTCCCCCCTTCCCCCCCATTTATGCCCTGCCCTCTCCCCTCTGGTTATGGTCAGTTTGTTCTTAATTTCAATGTTTCTACTTAAACTTTGCTTGCCTGTTTGTCTTGTGGATTAGGTTCCACTTATAGGTGAGATCATATGGGCTTTGTCTTTCACTGCCTGGCTTATTTCACTGAGCACACTGTTCTGCAGATCCAAATATTATGTAAACACAAATATTACCTGTATGTATAAAACAATCACATTTCTATCAAATTTCATGAGTTTCTTTATGACATATATCATATATCTAGAGTTTACCAGAATTTTGATGTTTTTTATCTAAAATTGGTTTACATATAATGATTGCTTATGGGAAACTAGTGAATTTTGGAGTACTGTTACTTGATATTGGTCCTCAGATATAAAGTAATATTAGTTTAAGACCAAATAAAGTTTTTCTATATATACAAAGACTGTTTTCACTTTGCATAAAGAACTTTTGTATAAACAATTTGAACTACTGCTGAGATTTCTTTGAAGCCCAAGGAAAAAGTTCATTAATTTGTCAAGGTTACTGGTTCTAGAATTGATATGTAAAATAACACTCATGAGATTGTGTTAAATTAAATATCCAAGTATATTCATTTTAAATAAAACTACAAAATCTTTCAGTGCCTGTTGAGGCAGAAAGTTACATATCTAGGTGGCACCTCCCAATTTTCACATTTGCTTTTCCTTCCCCACATACAGTATTTAGTACTTAAACAATTTACAAGTCCAGTTTCACTACATTTTACGATTTTATTCTTGAGGTATCTCCTTGCTTGTTTTGGAAACATACATCTCGTTGGAATAACAGTCCATGTTAAAATTTTTTTAAAGATTTTAGAGAGGGGAAGGGAGGGAGAAAGAGAGAGGTACATCAGTGTGTGCTTGTCTCTCACACGCCTCCTACCGGAAACCTGGCCCACAACCCAGGCATGTGCCCCCAACTGGGAATTGAACCTGAGACCCTTTGGTTTGTAGACCAGTGCTCAATTCACTGAGCCACACCAGCCGGGGTAATTTTAAAATTCCTATTGGGGTGTTCCACCTGGAGTTTCTGCCCTAGATGACACTTTGTAACCATAGGTCGACTGTTAGATTTGAATGTGTTAAGTTTTCTTTCTCAGCCTTTCTCTGTGTGACAGCTGTATGTCTTCCCTGGTTAGCATTCTAATCACCTGGTCCATTCCTCACTGTCCTGCTCTCTCCCAAGAGCTTCCTTTGGGCTCACAGCCTAGCTGGACGTATGTTAGTCACTGATGACATCTGAGCCCTTTGTCTCTCTGTGGGAGGACCTGGCACAGGGCCACATGTAGTGAGCGTTGATGTGTGTATATTGAGTTACAGCTCACAAAGTGATTTCATATCTGTCATTCCTCTGGCCCTCACATCAGAGCTTAGGTTGGCAGGAAAATCGCTGTTATCCTGCTTCATATATGAAAATACGGAGGCTTTAAAAGTAGCAATGCCTTGCTGACCATTCCAGAGACATATACTAAAGTGCTGTATCTAGAAACTTGGGCTCTCGGTGTCCCCTCCCCTCCCCTCAATAATGGCCGGTTTTCTACTTGATCGTCTATGTCTGGATACTGCTCACTGTAGCTCAGAATACTGACTATTTTCCTAGCCTGTACATTCGGGTAAAACCACCCAAATCTCTCTGGGGTTGAATACACAGAAATGCATGTATCAGCTATGTAAGCATATATGATGTCTTTGATGTTAGAAATCACAGGACGATATACTGTCTGGGGAACAGGATGATAGAATGATGCCTTATGAAGTGAGAAAGTATATCATTGATCTTATAAGTTGTCTGTATCATATCTTTAATTAGAGTTTTGACCTAGTTTCTTCACTGTTGGAGAATCATATATATATAGAGAGAGAGAGGCAAGAACACACTCTCCTACAGAAGATTCTCTCCATAGAGTGATAAACCAAGGATAAGAACGTGATGACTTTCAGCCAACAAAGGATATATCTCAGACTGATCTTTGAACACTGCTCAGGAGATAAGAGTCTGGGGACTATTTAGTGGGAGGATCATGTAAGCAGGTTTTATCAGCATCTTCCTACACAGGTGACAATCAAACCATGATTGCTGGGCTGAATGCTACTCCATGGATTTAATACCCAATACACTTGTTCTAGTTACTTGGAGTGAGTTGTGTTTCTTATGGGGTTGCAAGCATAACATGGTGAGAAAAATAGCAGGTTACATAAGCCAGAGTTGACAGACATTCTTTTTTATTTTTTTTAAGCAATACAAATCACAGAGAAATACTGAGCTACAGGTCTAACTCTTAACACTCTTGTGTAAATGGGCTGTAAAAGTTAGAGCTAAACATACCCAGAAGAACAGGGGGAGGGTGGGTCAACAGAAGTTGGGGGGCAGAGATTTTTGCATTGCCCAGCAGACACACAACGTGCATCTATAGTCAATAGATTAAAGTGGGGAAAAAACGAACCAACAGTTGAAGACCCACCTCAGTGCCACACGTGCTCCACACACTAGACTGTTTAATCCTGATGAGTATCTACAGGTCCACATTATTATCCCAATTACTATGAAAACATTCTATCTTGGTGAGATTATGTAATTTGCTAAAAATGGCAAAGCTACTATGCTATTCCCCAAACAATAACCTCTCGCTATTATATCTCTGTGTGTACATCACATTTGGTGTGCATGGTATTTGTTGAAATACCATAATAAGTGTATTTCTTCTCTTAATCTAAGATATTTGGGGAATGCCTGTTCCTTAAAATGCTCAGACAATCAGATAATTTTAGAATTCCTTCATTGATTATCTCACTTATGGTATTTGCATTGATCACCATTATGCTTATGCTGAATTGAGGCTCTTGGAAGCCCCAGAAACTGGTGAAGCTCAAACTGAAGTTTTACAACACGTGCATTAGAAACTCAGTGGTGTGTCTTAGTGGACATGACATTAATTACTTTAAAAATCCTTTGAATTAATTGGGACAGGCTATAAAACCAAATGCATATACACATAGTTAACTCTGCATTTACTGAATTCAGAGCTTTTGTGTGACTGGTAAGAGAGTGAGGGGCCACCTATCCTATCTGAGGAGTTTGCTCACAGATTTTAAAAACAGCCTGAGGGCAATGGGTGAAGCGATTCATCTACCGACAAGACAGGAGAGCGTACCCTGTGTGGCATATAACAAGAGTTATGTCAGACGCATGCTCCTAAGACACACAGTTTACAAATGATGTGTGTGTGCCTGGGGCATGCATCCCACAGAACCACCAGGTACTAGTGACTCCTCCCTGGCTCTCAGCTCTGGCAGTCTATGCTCAGGGCAGCGACCCTCTTCCTTGGACCCGAGGAAGGTCTCCACGTTGCTCCTTCCATCCTCAAGTTCAAAACGCTCTCTCCTTTGGAGAGCCTGCCTCTTCCCTCCTGCTGCCCTCTTTGCCCGGCAGGTTGGTAGTGTACTGCATGGCAAAGCAGCCCCCCTGGCCCGTGTTTCTGAGCTGGTCCAACATCTGTAGCAGAGATGCTCCCATTGGACCTGTATCTCCGTGCTCCTTTTCCCCAGAGATGGCGATGCCGGATATCATGCGGTACCCCAAAACCTAAGACTGATTTATAGACCTGTGGAAAACACCCCCCCCCCCCGCTACGGAGAAGTCTGAGGGCAAAGGGCAACCTTAAATAACTGTTATTATTATTGAGCAAAATGAGAGCAAAAAAGCACTTACAAAAATGGGATTTCAATAAACGATGGCATAACTGTGTTTACCTAAAATGGCTATGCAGTGAACAGTTTTTAAAAGTGGGCTTAATGTAAAAGGAAAATGCAGGTCAAAACCAAAATCAATGACCACCGCAGCTAGGTATCTTGAAATTGAAAAAATTATTTGGCTGTGTTAAATTGCTGCAGCTGCGTGTGCTACTCAATAACACGGCAGATGTGGCCCGTGAGAGTGCGCTTGTTGCACACACATAAAGCAGAAGAGGACGCATTTTTATGTTTGTGCAATGGAAAGCCCAATGTGATGGAATGGGCTGTCCCCCCATACCGCTTCCATCGGGGGATACAGCAGAGAATTGTTGGCTTGTGATCTGGTACAAATCCTTGAACCTCTTTGATGTTTGCCAATCACACAACTTCATTACACAAGAAGAGAGATGCAGGGCCTCCCAGGGCTATTTTCATGGCATCAGGGAAACCAGCTCCAGGAGGCAACGCTCCCAGGATGCTCCAGTGAATGTCGCCCAATAGCATTGCTTAGCATGTCTCACCACCATAGGCAGTGGGTTTATCTGTTGCTCTTCTGGTTGTTTTGGGTCAGCGCAAATTAGGTAATATATGCTGAAGCACTTTGCAACTTTTAAAATGTGACATAAATGTGAACGACAACGTTAATAAGATAATCATCCCCCCAGGCAACACCAAATAATAGATAATACAGGGCACTTGACTCCTTATACAAATAAAACAAAAGTAGAGGTACTGTTATTCTCAACCTTCTAAAGCTGAAGAAACTAAGGTGTGGGGAGTCACACAGCTCAACAGCAGAGGAGTCTCAAACCCAAACAAGTTCCCTTGTCCAGGTGGCTCAGTCGGCTGGACCATTGTCCCATGCACCATGGAATTGCATGTTTAATCCCCTGTTGGGGAACATACCACAGGAGGTGGAGAGCCGGCCAATGGATGTTTCTCTTTCATAGCAAGGCTTCTCGCCCCTCTTCTCTCTCTCTCTCTCTCTCCCTTTCCCTAAAATATATATATTTTTAAAAGCCAAACAAGAATGACAACATTCTTAACCACTAAGTGATCCCTAACATATAGCATATCTATGTGGAATCATAGCATGGCATTTAGTCACTTTATTGCTCATAAAACAACCAAGGATGGGAACAACCTGGGTCATGCCTACACGGTGTCGATTTTAGGATTGCCAGGATACTTGAGCCGCATCTCAGATTACTGACCAGCACACAGCATCGCATGGACCTCTGTGAACATAGTGCATTGTTAGAGCTTTGGTTGACCTTCGGGGCCAGCTGGTACAGACTGGGCGACGTGGGGTGGAAGGGCATGGACCCTGGAACATACGGCCTTCCTCGGTATGACCTGCGTTAATACCTTGAGGAAGTCATTCCTCCCTGATTTATCTCTGGATTTTGACTGTCATGAAAGAGCAATGTTTTGCACACAATAGGCACCGGATAAAGATCATCTGAATGAGCAAAGTCTGTGTGGTAATCATGTAAAAGGAGCAATTATTCTGTCATCAAGTAAAAGAGACTATTGAAGAAAGACTTTTGGGTGGGTATTAGAAAACATGTTTTTGACATCTAAGAGATGTGTATATTCATTTTCCTTACTGGTCTAGTTCCTGTTAAATTTAGAAATAGTTAGCAGTCCAGGGAGAAGAGTTGTTTGTAATTGAGGTGCATGAAAATGAAACTTAAAGGAGAAAACATTCCGTCTCAATCTCCCAAATCATGTGCTCAACGGTAGCAATCAGCACTAGAAAAAGCATTTGGTTTTGTTTTTTCACTTTAACGAATATGTGGCATTCAAGAATGCCCGATATAATACTGACCTTTGGATTGTAATCAACAAAAAATTCAAAACCACTTTTGAAGTCACAAATACAGTGGCAGCGTTGTTGAGGAAATCATCTTTCCATCAATACTTAAAATTAAAATTCCCCTGCATTCCCTTCTCACGTTGCCAACAAATCTTTACTAAGCACAGAATATGGGTTCAGCCCTGAGGGGAAATAGGGACAAGCAGTTTGCTCTGGTAGAGCCGACCCCCTACCGGGGAGCTGGATCTTCTGTGAGCCTGAAGGCCCCTGTAATCTGCAAGTCCAAGTGCTTGAGTTACGTCATTGTCACGATTCCTCTGTAAACGTATCCTCCACATCCAGATGCATTGTGATGTTCCTTATCCTCGGCCTCCAAAGAGTCCCCACGAACAATAAATATGGATACCTAGCTAAAGATTTAGTTCCTATGGAAATTTTATTATTTTATACTCATTTCCTTCTCCGTAATGTTAGATCACCGTAGTATTAATGTGCAAGAAGCAGTTTTTATACACGTGAACAGCGCTGATCACCTTCACGCAAGATGCAAACTAACCACATGGGACAGACTGACAGAGCAGTAAGAGGGAAGGAAGGAGGTGGGAACTGATCGGAAGGAGGTGGGAACTGATCGAAAGAAGGTGAAGGGATTAGTCAAAGCACGTGCAGGAAGGACCCGGGGACGTGGACAACGGGGTGGGAGCTGACCATGGAAGTGGGGCGCGGGTTGGGCAGAGGCGGGGCAAAGGGGGAAAACTGGGACAACTGTAACAGCACGAACAATAGAACATTATTTTCAAAAACGAACCACAAATTTCAGAAACACTTTCCATGATCTCCAGTTGACCTGGCAGCTTCTTTCTCTTCATACGGCCAGACCGCCTGCTTTTCCATTTGCAGACTTAGTAGAAAAAGACATTAAAAAGATCTTAAGTTTTAAGAAATTCTCATGCCCCCTTATTCTGTATGACTTTCTCTAACAGTACTGCTTAGATGGTGTATCACCACAAAACACGGGCTTCTCAAATTGGCACTTAAAAGGAATAGGCGATAAAAAGAAATACGATTGGACTCCTGTTATCCTCTAGAACGTTTCAGATGAAACACAAGGCTTCTAGACACCACCTGAGGGTACAGTCATGCCTCCTCCAGCAAGGCGCGGGTGGAGCCATGTATATCGTGGGGTTGTGACGCGGGGCCAAGGTCCTCGCTGTGATGTGGTCCTGACGCTGCACTGCGGAAAAGGAGTGCTGTGCAGGTCTTGTTCATTCAACCAAGTGTTCGGTCAACAGTGCACTCTGGTTTATTTATAAGTCTCACTAGCCTCCTTGCTCTGAGGGAGATCTATCAGTTACCTGAAAGATCAGTATCATGATGTCGTTTAATCATAGTTTTAGTACTTCATTGAGAAAGTTCTCATTTCTCTGCAATGGAATGTTTCTGAAACTCAGTGTTTTCGGTGTCTTAGCTCTCCAAACCTACATAATCTATTAAAAACTGGCCTTAAGATCGAGGAGTATCGATTGGTATTGAGAAGCCAGGAGTCCGTGGTTCAAGTGCCTGGGATGGAATCTTAGCTCAGACACGTTTTAAATATGTGACCCCAAGCAAGATGGTAATTTCTCTGTGCTTCGGTTTCCTGTATGCAAAACAAAAAAATAATACCAACCTCATGGGGCTGTTGTGAGGCTTAAATGAGGCAACACATGAATATTGACAAAGTAAGCTCATGGCAAATGTTGGATATGACTGTTGTCTGTGTCCTCTTAGTTGTCAGCCTGCCTTGCCACATGTCATCATGGCAATGAGTGAAACAACTGAATTCAAAAGTGGTTTTGCTGGTACTCATATAACATGATAAAATGCGTGAATTTGGACTACATGGATATATATGTGTGGTGTTTCTAGGCTTTCTGTTTTTGCATAGACAACCATGGAGTGTTTTTTAGAATCAAGGTGCCAGGCGATCGCTGTCTCTGGTATTTAATAATGAATGAAAATGGAAATTGACATAAACAATGTGAGGAATATGTTTTGTAAATAAGACCTGATGCTGAAAGGAGGGGTAAAGAGAGAGACATGGATGGAAATAAGCAAAAAGGTCCCTTGCTTTTGCAAAGTGGAGCTGCACATGGGGTTAGTCAAATCCATTTAGTTGCGCTGCAGCCCAGCACCAGTCCTTTCCATAGAAAGAGCAATGGGTGTGAGGACAACCAAGGTCAAAAACAATAAAAAAGAAAGAAAGAACCATGTGTGTGTGGTCAAGTTTTTTTTTTTGTTTTTTTTTTTTTTTTTTTTTACACTATGCTTGCCTAAACACACTTTCCCCGGGATAATGAATTGAGAGTTATGTTTTGTGGTAGAGAGGTCATAATGCACAGTTGTATTTTCTGTGTCTGAAAATGGCCAATGATGAAGAGTTCACCAGCCAGACACAGTGGGCTCCCACAGCTATTACTGACCCTAAGCGAAGACAGAATCCGTAGTGTTAAACAGGCTTATTCAGCACAAGCTCTGCGGTGAAGCAATTCATTTACCAGGAAGACACTAATTTAAAATACTGCTCCCATCGTTGTTCATTTCTTGCTCTTTCCTTTAGTGATATTCGCCAGAGTGAAGAAGTGATATAACACTAGCTATAAGGATTGTTTTTCTAAAAGTTCTACTCTGAAATATATAATAATTATTGTGTCAACCCCATTGGAAGATAGTGCCATGAGATGACATATGAATGAAGAGACTACTAATGATTATTCTAATTATCCTAGGAAGAAAATCAAAACTCTTCATCAGTCAACTACCACTATTATTAGCTGATTAGAGCTTAAGTGTATGAAACTGGTAGGCAAATTATCATTTGCAAAACTAAGCATTAAAAGTTTCTACACGTATATTTTGTACCTGATGCTTCAAAAAATAATATCAATGTTGCCATTTTCAAAACACGTTTTAAAAAATTTTTACTTAAAAGTCCTGATATAATCAAAATTAAAGAGGCACCATTTTGTGTTGGAAATACACTGTAATAAAAAGTTAACTCTACTTTTACGCTTGGTTCTTGATGGCCAGTGACCTTGAGCAAATCATTCTATTTTGTAGATACTTCGTTCCCTCATCTATGAGGGGTTGTCCAAATGCCAGCCCTGCCTCCTGAAGGCCTAATGAGATATGTGAGTTATAAATCAGTCAGATGTCATAAAATTCTTGATGCATTTATGATCACATTTGTGCTGCATTCTAAGTATGTGTGTATGTCTCACTAGGTGACCATGAGATAATCAAGGGTAGAAGCCCAGTGCAAATTAAAAAGAAAAAAAGGCAACTTAGGAGGGAGAGATTTTCTTTTGAGAAAAAAAAAGGAATTTTTTTTCAGGGGTGTTTGTTCCTTGAGATCTAACCAGCAGGCCATCAACATTCCTGAGAATCTTTCATGTATCTGTCATTCTCCTTTTATTACCAGATCTGAACAGTTTATTTTTAAGTCTAAATTGTCCTTTATATTGACTGCCATGCATGTCTGATGAAATGTAACAAATTGAACAGTAACGCCATTATTAAAACTGATAAAAAGCTGCAGTTGCAAGGTACACTGAAGAATGTATTTTTTTTTCCAAGGAATCAAAAGCATGTCACGTTTTGAATTATTTTCTGGAGTCTATTACATGGATGTGCTACATTCTCTTAGGCTGAAACACTGTGTATCTGTCTTTTTCATTTGGAAAGGAGAGTGAGCAGGATATCTAAATAAGGTGTTACTAAAGTATCAAGTTTTCACATATGACAGGATTCCGATAGGAAGAACTGTGTTTCGATCAAAATTTGATTCACTAATATAAACATTGTTTTAATTTCTTAATCTCGAGGGAGATACTTTTGCAAATAAGTTCACAGGAGACCTAACTCAATTTGGAGAGGATTCCATTTCATATAATTACAGGAAGTCTTCTCTTGACAGAATTCCTATCTGAAAGAATTTCATGGACCATGCTCTATCTATCTATCTATCTATCTATTTATTTAGATTTTATTTATCTTTAGAGGGGCAGGGAAGGAGAGAGGGAGAGAAATATCAATGTATGGTTGCCTTTCATGAGTCCCCTGCTGGGAACTGGCCTGCAACCCAAGCATGTGCCCTGTCTGGGAATTGAACCACGATCCTTTGGTTCGCAGGCCCATGCTCAATCCACTGAGCTACACCAGCCAGAGCCACTCTCTATTTGAATAATACCAGCCTCCCAACAATTGGGCGCACGTTTCAGTCCGTGGCATTTGAACTGTAAGTGCACAAAGTACCATCATTGCTGCCAGCTCTACAGTCCCCAGAGCAGTCAGTGTGTGAGGAACAGACAGATGCTCATCAGGATCAGTAACCAATCACATTACTTCTCTGAAAGTCAGGCTGTGATTGGTCACTGAGCATCCATTGTACAGTTCACACCAGGACCTGCTCTGCTCTGGCCCTTTGGAGTTCTGAGAATGCTCGGTGGCCAAAACCAGTGTGTTGGCAGCATTTATAAGTCTTTTCCACATGTGGTTGTTAAATAAAAATCTCAGTTCTGATATAGTTGTCCAACATAGTTACTCAGTAACTGTTTTCTCCTTTTCAAAATGGAGTTCATAATGTTTTCACTGCAATTTCAAAACCTATTAATAAATAGTCAAATAATAATGAAATGAATCATGCTAGATTATGGGAGTCATAATTACCAGGGACTGGTAAGTCACATAAACATTTATTCACAAAATATTTATTCACATAAATATTTTGCACCAGTGAAAACTTTCCAGGCTCTTTAATGTCCTCATTTACAAGTTTATTTTTTTAACATTTTTAAAAAATTGATTTGTTCAAGTACAGTTTTCTGTCTTTTACTCCCATCCCAGCCCACCTGCCCCGAGTGCTCCCCACCTCCCTCCCATTTCCACCCTCCTTAGTTTTTGTCCATGTGTCCTTTACACTAGTTCCTGTAAATCATTTCCCTCTGAAATTCCTTCCCCTCTCCCCTTTGGTCACTGTCAGCCTGTTCTCTATTTCAGTGTCTTTGGTTATATTTTGCTTGCTTGGTTTTTTTGTTGTTTAGGTTCCTGTTAAAGATCATATGGTATTTGTCTTTTACTGTCTGGCTTATTTCACTCAGCATAATGCTTTCCATTTCCATCTATGCTCTTGCAAAGGGTAGGAGCTCCTTCTTTCTTTTTGACTTGAACAGACATTTCTCTAAGGAGGACATACAGAAGATCCAGAGACACATGAAAAGATGCTCAATATCACTAGCTATCAGAGAGATGCAAATTAAAACCACAGTGAGATACCACTTTACACCTGTCAGAAAGGCCATCATAAAGCAACAAACAACAAGTGTTGGAGAGGATGTGGGGAAAAGGGAACCCTAGGTCATTGTTGGTGGGACTGCAGACTGGTACAACCACTATGGAAAACAGTGTGGAATTTTCTATGAAAAACAGTATGGAAACTAAAAATGAATCTGCCTTTTGACCCAGCAATTCCAATGCTAGGAGTATATCCTAAGAACCCTGAAACACAAGTTTCTTTTTTAAAGATTTTATTTACTTTTTTTTTTAGAGAGAAGGGGAGGAAGAGAGAAAGAAAGGTAGAGAAACATCAATGTATGGTTGCCTTTCACACACTCCCAACTGGAGACCAGGCCCGCAACCCAGGCATGTGCCCTGACTGGCAATAGAACTGGTGACCCTTTGGTTTGCAGGCCTGCACTCAATCCACTGAGCTACACCAGCCAGGGCTGCAAGTTTCTTGATGCTTATTAAAACCAGAATTTCCACTTACTCAGGGGAAGGTGACTGTACAATTTGGCAAAAAATGTGTAATTGTAACTGACAGTGTTATGGAAATGAGCTAATGTTTTCCTATGCTCCAATGTATAATTATCAAGAAAAGGAAAATACATCACAACAGATGATTTTTTTAAAAAGGCCTTTTTATTCTTCTAACTTGTGAGACAGTTTATTTTGGGTGTAAAGGAGAAAATGAAATTTAGTTTTTGAAGCAACCAGTTCATACCATTAGTCCTCCTTCTAAAAGTGTGTAAAATAATTGTTTTAAGAGTCTTAAAAACCACTAATTGGAAAAGTTCCCAAATGAATGACTACTCTCAAATTCCCCATCCTCTGCTTATGGTATAATTTTGGAAAATTATACATAATGCATTTGTTTCTTCCTTTAATATGTTTGGAAACCTTACTCCAAATTAATACCTACATGTTATGTGATGCATATTCATATGTATACATACAGCTTCTTAATCACATGCAAATAAATAACTACCTCAGCAAAGTAAATTTATCAACATTCTTAAGATTTCCATTGGAGGATCAGCTTCTTTAAGAAAATACTGAGACATAATGACACATATGAAAGTAGTGATTTGGGTTTGTGTCTTTTCTCTGAGCAATTTGTACACTGAGAAAACAATGTAGTTTTCTTTTCAGCCAAAAGGTAGGAGAAGATGCTTCGTATGTTCCTGATATTTCATTCCTGATGCTAGAGTCAGTTCAGTAAGTTCTACCCATGGTATCTACTGCCCCCCATCCCCCCTCAATTGTTCTCATCCTGAATCTGCGTACCATGCAATGGTCAGGTTGGCATGAAGGGAAGAGGTTAATGTGTAACATTTGACAGTATTCAGAGATGTGATGGGCACATTTGATTTCAGTGACTACTTTGAACAACAGAATGATCTTTGAACAGTAATGACTTGGGTTGGACTCAAATCAGTGACCTAGAAGTTTAAAGTCCCAAAGACTGTTCCTAATCTACTGAGACATCTGAGGATTCACAGGGACACTTCTAGAATCACTGACTTCAAAATGCCTAACACTAGTCGAAGATGACAGTGTAACCAGGAAACGAGGACTGTGTTTCTTGGGTTCCTGGAGATAATGGGCACACTTGTGGTTTTCGTCTCTCGTTACTGTCATGTCAGCAGGCTTATCTAGTCTTCCACACTCCTTGGTGTCTTGTAGAAATGCTTTTCTGTCCCAGTTTATGCTTTTATAAGATAAACATTTACATAGCGGCCTGTCACAGTTTCAAGCATTTAAAATGCATTTAGAAAATGCAGCTTCATGTTGTATTTGAATTGACATTTTTCCTACAGAGAAGAGCCTTCAAAATGTATGCCAGTAAAGGCCAGCATCTTAAAAGCTGGCCTCCTTTCATGCAAACTGAAAGTTGGCCTTTTTGAACGTTGCTTATGTCTCTAGTCAGTGCTCGTAAACTGTACATGCTTTGCCCCAGAGCCGCAATGGGGCATGCGATTTGCAAACAGAGGAAACGTTTAATTGCATGTACAGTTTTAACCTATGGTCAAGAAGGAGCATAGGAAGCAGGAAAATTACATTTTGACTGTGGCTAAGAAAAACTAAGATATGTCTGAAAGAGTTTAGACTCTTGAGGAACAGACCTAAGTTGAGAAATATCTTAGTTTTCTGACTTTAGACATGTCACCTTTTCATTCTAAAGACCAGTTTCCTAATCAGCAAGGTGACGGTTATGTGGTTTCATTGCACAGTCGCAGTGGAGGGCTGACACAGAAGCTCATAACCATCTAACGTGGTCGTGTGGTAGCTACTAAGGAAGTGAGGGCTGTTAGGACTTGGGAGTGTGAGTCTCATGAATCTTGATGCTTGTCCTACCACAAAACTGACCCAAATCAAATTCTTTTTTCATCCTGCAGTGAAACAGTCACCATGGTGTCAAACTGCCATTACACACAGCATCCACCCTGACCAGGGTGGCTCAGTAGGTTGGGCGTTATCCCACAAAGTGAAGGTCACCCATTCAATTCCGGGTCAGGGCACATGCCTGAGCTGTGGGTTCAGTCTCCTGGGCTTTGTACAGGCACCTACAAGAGGCAACCGCTTCTCTCTCTCCATTTCTCCCCCCTTTCCTGCTCTCTAAAAATAAATAAATCTTTAAACACACACACACACAAGCCCACACCATCTATTATGCTCATCTGTATTCATTATACCATGCCTTAATATATGGTCAAAGAACTGTGGACTTGTAACCAGGAAAGTGAGTTTTTGTTCTGCTCATATTGTTGACTTACATGATCTTGAAAAACTCTTTTACATCTCTGGAACTCAGACTTTATAAAATATTGATAATACCTACTTCATGAGATCATCAGGAGACCTACAGAACATAAAAGAAACATTGTACTTAACATATTAGGCACCGATGTTTAATTCATGTTAATAAATTGAATCTGAATGTAATAGATGTATTTAGAAATTTATCCTTGGAATTGAATATGTTTCTCTTTACAATTTGATGTGTTTTCTTACACCCATGCTTTGAGTTAGCTGTGTCTTTTGGGCATTGTTGCAAAAAAAAAAAAAAGTCTTATCCATCATCAAATAATGATGGATAAGATGAAATCCTGAGCAAAGAAGTGTATTTTTAAGTTGAAAAGGGGGTTATTATTAAATTAAAGAATATCAGAATGAATAATCATGAGACATGGACTTTGACTATTTGCAGCCTAGATTTATGAAGCAGCAAACAATAGTTTGCTGGTTGAGGGAAAAGTCAGACATTTAGAAAAATAATTAGAAAATAAGGTAAGCAATGATGTAAAGGATGCTCAGGGCCCCCAGAGAGCTGGCGGGGAGAGTCGCTGTTTATAAGGAAGAGGGAAAGGGTGTGTTCTGGGAAAGTACTCGGGATAATGCATCAACAATACCACTTTGTAAAAAATGTTAAGTCTCTGTCTAGATTTATTTAGATTTTTCTTTGTTTGTATTGGCTCTCCACTTGCTTCAGCACCTTTTGTTGAAGGGACTGTCCTTTTTCCACCTGCTTGCCTCTGCATCTTTATCAAAGAACAGTTGCCTCTATGAGGTGTTAGGCTATTTCCGGGCTCTCTCTCCTGTTCTGTTGATCTGTTTGTCTATTTTTCAACACCACCGCACTCTTTTGGTCTCTATAGCTTTGTAGGAGGTCTTTCCCTGAGTGCTATAGGTCCTCTGGCTTTGTCCTTTAGCCTTCTATTGGCCATTCCTGGACTTTGGCCTTTCCATATGTACTACAGAGTTACTGCAGTAATGACTTCCAAGTTCTTTGCATGCCTGGTGGAACTAACATCCTTTTTAAAAACACAAAATGTAAATTGGCAACAACCAGGTAACCCTTCACTTATCTGAAAGTCTGGCTTTCTGGAAACTCAATGCTCCCTAAAGACTTGCTACCCATATGTTTACAAAAATTACCTCTGACAATGAAGAAGTGGCCTCTAGTGGAAGATCTACTGGACAGGGTAGGCGCAGCAAGGTTGGAAGAATAAGAGAGCAAAGGAAATAGTTGCATCTTCCTATCCTTTTGTTGCTGTAGAAAAGAAGGAACTATTAAATATTCTTCTGTTTATTTCAAATTTTCCTTAGTGAGCTCTGCATGCAAATAGGGCCCCATAAATACATGCTAACAAATCCACGCTGCTTTCCAGGGGGTGTTCCCTCAGGGTGAAACTAAGATACAGCCCATCATCCCCTGCAAGCCAACTTGTAATAAGGCCCCCCACATCTTCTAAATTTGAAATCACGCATCAATCCTGGTGGCCTTGTGAAAGAAATGGGAGGGCAGGGCAAAAACCAGTGAGCACAGGACACTATTGAGATCCTACTTAATAGGATCACCTATTAAGTGATATGGTTCACCTGACTAATAGGGAGTGAAGGCCATGGGGGAAATGGTGGATCAAACCAGGACACTTGGTTTTCTAAGTGACTTTTTTTTTCATGATTCTGATCCTTAGAGAAAACCATAAATAACACCCAAGATTGGCCCTAGCTGGTGTAGCTCAGTGGATTGAGCACGGGCCTGCGAATCAAAGGATTGCGGTTCGATTCCCAGTCAGGGCACATGCCTGGGTTGCAGGCTAGTTCCCATAAGGGGACAATGAGAGGCATCTGTACATTAATATTTCTCTCCTTCCCTTCCCCTCTGAAGATAAATAAATAAAATCTTTAAAAAATAAGTAAAAATACTCAAGGTTTATCTGATAGCAGTAAAGTTTTTGTTTTTGTTTTTTATTTGTTTGTTTTTCAGCTAGGCAGTTGTATAGGGATACCTTTCAACTTTTGTGTTTCAGTAAAGCTCTACCACTATTAAAATATTTTTTTCCATTTGCAGCAAAGCCACTGACGCTAGTCTTCCAGATGCTTCTTACCCCTCAGGAAGAAGCTCTGTCTGGGGGTCTCTTTAGGGCTCCTGTCCTTTCTGAACTGATGGCAAATCCTTGCAGATGCAGAGTTTCACCAGGACCCTACCCTCGGGCGCATCCTGAGCCAGGGCCCTGCTCTAGCTACTTGCGATATGTCGTTCTTGACATTATGCAGGAAGCTGATGATGATATTTGGGTGTGATCCTAAGGAAACTTCTCTGTCTTTCAAAATTAGTTTACTGACTAAACCTAATTTTTAATTATCTTAGTGATTTACAGATAGGTGTTTTTAAGCGTTTAATATTTTAGAGGGGAAACAAAGAATTTGAATTCTGTAGTAACTTAGGTATAGGTTATACCATTAGATGTGATTTTTAAGTATGGCGTATATGTAGAATTGTTTCAGAAGTGGAGTTGATAGCATGATATATAGGCTGGTATTATAATTGTCAATATATCACATTTTACTTTTTATTTTTTATTTATTTTTATTTAATTCTTGTTCAAGTACAGTTTTCTGTCTTGTGTTGTACTCACATTTTAATATGTAGGAATTTGTAGGTTTTGAAGTAAATCATCCCTAAAGTGCTTTTTCCATGAAGTTTAGTGACCACGAACGAGACAGTCTTTTCTACCCAATCAACCTGCAATGCACTGAACTTGAACTTGAGTAGACAAAATACTTATGATCCACCTGGATCATAATAGATGATTAAAAGTAGCATTTGTATTGAATTTCTTGTCAAAATAAAAGGCACTTATAAGAAGAGGAAGCCTGGGGGATGAGCTTCACTGGAGAGAGAAATAACCATTTTGAGGAAGATTTGCGTTTTATTATATATTTCATTTTAAAGATGTGGCGATGTTGTACTTCCTGTGAAAGCGTGTAAAAGCAATTTTTTTCTTCTTCATTGTGAAAAAAACAACCAAAATTCTCAATGCTCTTGAATAATTTCTCTTGAAGGTGAGCTTTCAGAAGCCATCCAAGCCAGTATGCATTTAATCCTAGGTCATTGTATGTTACCACTAAAGCACCACATAAAAATGGATCAGCATAAAGCAGGAAAAATCAATTACTCTGGTTCTATTAAAATGGCAGAGAATTAAAAAAAATGTTTAGAAAGAGTTCTATTAGAAAGATTTTTACATACTCAAACCCAGAACTTTCCAATAGAATATTCAGTGATAATGGAAATGTTTTTGATCTGTATTGTCCAAAACATATACCACTGTATTGAATCCTAGAAATATAACTAGTGTGACTGACAACTTGGTTTTTGAATTTATATAATTTTTATGCATCTTAGATTTTGGTTAAAATGGTCATATGTACCCAAGGTACTTCGTTGGACAGTATAGACATACATTTTTAGTCTTCAGTGACCTGAAAACCTATTTACCCAGCGTCTCCCATTTCTGAATGACTATTAATAGTGACAGAGTCACTTCATTTGTTTTGTTTTTCCTTTTTACAAAAAATTCATTTTGTGTGGCTCCCGTTTTAATAGTTAGATGTTTGTTTTTCACAACCTTTAAAATGCTCAGCATCGTCTATAAACAATACTGAAAACAACAGAGCGAAGAGCAATTTGTTGCCATCCCATCACCCTGCGCATTGCACAGCACTGCTCACGTGCCCCAGGAAAGCCTTGGTGTTGGTCTTCCGTGCAGACTGAGAGTTTTTGTTTTTATGGGATACAGATCCTCGAGGGGTATTTAAAAATAAAGATTCATCCCCCTCACAAACTAGGTTAGCCATCTGATAAATTTGGAACTCATTATCATCACAGGGGAGGAAGCAGAGTCAGCGGATGTATCTATGCTTGTAAGACATTCTGGACCTATTGTGCACTAATCATCAGTCAATGAGTAAGAGGTTCCATAACACTATTATTTTCAGCTCTATTGGTGAATCAATATTCTAAACAGAAATAAGCCATGTAGCCTCAACATGGTGAAACAGGTGATGACAGGTGTGTCTCTGAAAGGGACCTAGGAGGGCTGGTCTTGGGCAAGAGCCTGATCACATGACTACTTTAGTCGATTAAGGTGGAAATCTAACCATGGAGACTATTATAAGAGCTAGTAAGTCTATCATCCATATGGTCCAACAAAGCAAACTCTTGTATTACTAGGTTCCAAACTCATCTTTATTAGTTTTGTTTTTCTTATGTTTACTTTCTTTCTAAACTTGTTCCTTTTGTCTTTCAAGCTTTCTCCCCCTTCTTTGTTTCAGGTCTCTCTTTGTTTCATTTTCTTCCCTGATACATTCCCTCCAGTAGTGATTTCTTTCACTTCATCCATTATATCTTCAAATATTTTGTGAGAGATTTCTACAGGGCATATGTCCATTCGGTTTTTATTCTTATGTTAATCACATTTTAAAATTGCCTTTGAATAAATTGATTGAAAGGAAAAGTTACACCCCTAAAGGGTGGGAAACATAATGTCAAGTACATTTTATGCCCAATATATTTTATATACTGCAAGTGTGGAGACAGAATTTTTTGCATTGACATACATGGTCAGTTTTCATGTCACTTCCATTCACTGTAAAACTACTTAATTATGCCAGCAGTCTTTGGTATGCCACTTGGATTATAAGTTTAGCCTCACTTCTCAGCCATAGACGTTTTATTATATGATGTTACATTCTAGTACTGATGTATGGGGGATGGGAAATACAACATAAGTTTTAGACAACGTGATCTGGAGCCAAAATTGACAAATTCCAGATTCTAAAGGATGGTGAAGTTAGAGGAAAACTTAGAAATCATTTGGCAGATGAAGAAGGTGGTTTGGAGATAGACCCAGTAACTTACGAAAGGTCAGGAGATGGTGGAGTTCATGGGAAGATCTGAAGCCCATGTTGTTGCCAGACTCTTCCTAATATACCTAAACTTAATCTGGGTCCTACGTTTGCCAAATAACTTAGGAAACGTTAGACTAAGTCAAGGTCAACAGGCATCAAATATTCCTCATATCCGTATCATGTCAGGTTGACTTAAAAACAATGAAGGGCACTCAGAGAACTTTCAGTAATTGACATTGTAAAAATTCAATCCGACTCTTATATAATATTAGGATGGTAATTTCCCTGAACCTTGTTTAGGTATCTTTGGTTGACTGTATATACCTACAAGGTGAGCAAAACCCAAGCATGGGTGTGGACTCCAAAAATGGAGGAGACATGTTGCCAACATCTTCTTTCCGAGCAGCTTTTCTTTAAGAGATCACATCTTTCTACCTAGTCGGCCAGATCCCTAAAACTCCTGGGATATAAAGCACGGAGGGTTTCTTCTACAAGGGTCTGATGAGTTTCTCCAAGTTAAGAAAAGGGGCCCTCTGGATGCCAGGTTTTGATCTTTTTCGTTGGCAGAAACCCTTGACTCCATGGTTCTTTCCTGATTTAAAAAGGCTCCGACATTTGCCTGTGGTGATGCCTCCGTAATGGCATTTGGCTAAAAAGCTTGGAGGGTGAGATTTTGACCACTGGCTTAGTATATCAACAGATGTCATCCATCTGAGTGGAACAGAGAAACGCTACTGGCAGTCGGGGCCAGCTAATTCTCTGTTGCGCTGGTGGCTGTCTTGTGCCTTGTAGAATGGTTAGCAGCATCCCTAGTCCCCAGATGCCAGGAACAGTCCTACCCGTTGTGACAACAAAAACTACCTCCAGGCATCGCCACATGTTTCATGAGAAGCAAGCTGTCCCTGGTTGAGCATCACCATGGCAGCAGAATGGAAATGGAGTAACATCTGTTTCGTGCTGCTGTGCTTCGTGTACTCTCTTGGGTGCTGGTGATGCATCCGTGAGCTGGACAGAAATGCTTCCTGCCCTCACTGAGTTTATAGAGAAAGCCGGGCATTAGGAAAGTAGGTTGTTACTGCGATGAATGAGTGGTGTGCGGAAAAGAAGGAGGTCTTTGCAGTCTCCTCAGTGTGGGTGTCCAGGGAAGGGCCGTCTGGGATACAGATTCTTCAAATCTGAAGAATGAGTGGGACTTGTCTAGATGGTTTGTTATGGAAGATCCGTCCCATCAGTGACAGAGGAGGGGAGTCCCCGAGCCTGGGAAGAGCTTGGTGCCATAGAGAAATCATGAATGTTCAGGCAGCTGGGGAAGAATAAGGAAGGAGGATGGTGATGCAAGGTGAAGTTCAGGACAGAATCAGGGCCAAAAGGTTATAGACGTTCCTGCCATGCTGATAAATTAAGAACTTACTCTAAATAAATGAAGAAGCCCTTGAATGTGCAGATTCTGGGTGCTGGAAGTTAAAATGCATTGGGCTCGACTTTCTTAACCTACAGGCTGCAGAAATGCAAACATGGAGCTGTAGGCTGCCTTCCCAATACATCCTTCTGCTGTGTGTTAGCCATCCTCGTGAAACGGGCAGCTCTGATTCTGTATAAAAATCCAATGATTATTTCGTACAGTCTGTTGGGGCAGAGGTGACATTTTTATGACCTTTCTCGGTGGCCATAGAAGCTTTCCTCATCATAGTCATTTCCAGGGGCCAGGACCTACAGCCCCTGGGCGTATCTGGACTCTTTAGGGGAGGTCTCTAAGGTACCAGAATATTTATACAAACTTCCACTTCTATTCATGGCCACCTCATAGGCTCGCCTCGGCTCCTCTTCATACCCAGTGCATCCTGATGTCTCAGCAAGGTCCCCCCCTTCACATTTTTAATTTAAAACAAGCTTTGAAATGAGCAAGTTGTACTTTATCTAGTTCCTATGTCTTACTTCTTTTTAAGTCTGTTGTTAGAGTTCATTTTCAATTAGCAGAAACTCTAATAAAAGACAATTATCGGTGCGGTACATTTGTTTCCTGATTAAAGCAAGCATGTGCACCCTTAATCTCTGAAGCATTAATCCTTCAGAGCCAGCCACAACCTACAACTCAATTCCTGTAACTTCTGGAGGCGCTTGAAGCGTGGGCATAGCACTTTTCTTGCCATTCCTTCTGGGAGCAGGTGACACACAGCGACGTTTTTGATTACGCACGCATCAGTGACTATGATTTATGGCAGCCGGTTAAGTCTGTTCCATGAGTGATGGGCTTGTAAGTCAAAAATAAAGCTACTGTATTCATATCTGTGGCCTGAGAAGTGACAGTGTAGTTTAGTAAAAGAGCTGGGAAAAGCAGAACTCTGTAAAACTACCAAAGGAATCAACACCGTGAACGCGTATAGCCTGTCTCCTTACTGAAGAACCTGTTCCTTTGTGCCTGGTGTTCTACAACTTTGATACCTCTGTTTCCCTTCCAGAGCTGGGAAGTGCCAGGTTCTCCCTGTGACTTCAGATATGTTCCTTGCTACACAGTGTCCCACCCAGAGACCTTCAATGATTGCGTATTAACAAATTACTTAGTACATGTAAATGTTAACAGAATTAAGTAGGTACCAGATTTTAGCAATTTAGGGTATCGTTCTTGTTTTGTTCCCTTTTTGGAAGCTCTCTTACTGAAGGTTAAATGCTTTTCAAATGATTTTAACATGATTACTCTAATTAGTACATATAAATGAGCTTTTTAGCCTGAAATATTAGAGTGCTATTTCTAGAAATTATATTATGTTGAAATGTCAGTGGTGTGCTTGCCAGTCTCTATGTAAGGAAGAAAAAGTGGTTCCTGATTTCAGGTGCCTTGGTGGGTTTATGCATGTTTGAGATATAAATTACATTTCAGAGGCATGAAGTTTCCAAATCACGAAGGAATTACATACGATTTTTAAGTGATTTTGAGGGGATTATTTTATATGTACGACAGATAAAGTAGACTACAGCTGTGTGGGTAACAAAACTGCAATTGCATCTGTAAAGATAAATATAAGGTTGTGTTATGTGGATCCAATAATTCTTTTTCATATTATAGAATCAGACTGTTCAAGAGGAAGCATAGTTTCATTCCCAGCCGCCTTTTTTTTTTTAAGCACAAGGAAACTGTGCTCCAGGGTTCACCAGGACTTGTTAAAAGTCCTTAACTAGCAGGGGGGCAGAGCCAGGAGGGTCTGTGAGCTCACATTTCTGCACACTCATGACCAGGTGTCATTTTCATGGAAACCAAGGCAGGTGTAAGGTCCATGCTCATTGCTGTTGTTAATAAGAGAGAAACCTAAAAGGGAGGGAAATCAGTCACAAGAGTTGTTTAAGGTTCTGTCGGGATTCAGCTGTACAGGTCAGTGCACTTGGAGGGCCTTACTCATGGGGATGGGCGGGTCCAGGTCATGCTGTCAATCATGCCCATGCACAGCTAGTGTGTGGCTCAGTGGGGAAGAAAACTGTGGATGGAAGGAAAGGTCCAGAGAATCACTTGGCTGCAAAGCCCAGGGGCATAAGCAGACACGACAATTCAGAAGCACAGAAGAAATCAAAATCTGATTTGTGGGGAGGCTCTCGTCTTCACCCTTGGTCTCAGCCTTTACTGATTAAGAAGGGACATTGGGTGGGGACAGAATAAGGCAGGCTGAGGTGGGCCAGAACCGAGAGTGGGGACACTGGGTGTGCGGGAGACCTTGAGCGAAGCCCAGAACACTAAGGGAGCCAGATGGAAAAGCAGGTTTTGAGCGCCCAGGCTCAGCTCAGGTTCCAGGAACTTACATCTGGCAGTTTGGGAAAACAGGCTGGCTCTGAGGACAAAGCTCCGGGACAAGGTCGGTGGTGTGAAGCAGAGGCGCCTCGTTCCGTAGCCAGCTGGGAGCTTAGAGGGGTCAGCCTGACAAGAGGTGAACCACAAATCTCTGAAGAGTGTACGTTTGACCAAGAGCCAATGCAAAGGCAGGAAGGGACTGGCCGGAGACTGAGGTGGGATGTCTGATGCCCAGGGGGACGCAGTTTGGGAAGATGAGCAGATGAATGAAAGTGGGGATAGAGGAAACGTGTTACGGATCTGATGCAACAGTCGGAGCCCCCAGGTACAGGACAAGGACACAAATACAAAAACAATCAGCAGTCAGTAGCAGGAGATAGAAAGACATGTCGTAGCCGGGATCAAAATTAACCTCCAAGAAACTGAAGGGTTGCTCCTGGGGATCGGGCAGTGGGGGTGGGGGCATTGATCTCAGAAGCAGGGCAAGTGAGATCCAGAAAGAAAAGTAAAGGACAAGGGGACCTGGCGGGCTCAGTGCTTCTCACCCCATCATCCCCGTTAACATAGATTTTGAAGGTTGACATTTGTCATAAAAACCGTTTTCCATACACACACACACAGATGTCTTCTCTGTAGGTGAAAATCAACCACAGTCTCTTCCTGGTAGTTTTTGTGTGTGTGTTTGTTTTGATTTTTAGTTTTTTAAAAATGTATTTAGGTAGCAGGGAAGAGATGGGCAGTATAGGGCAAAGTGACTACCTTCAGGGGACACCCTGAGGCATTATTTAGGGACATCTTTTCCTTTTCATGAAAGGGGTTCCTTTATTTCTCTATTCTACTCTCCTAATTTACTTGGCCTTTTCCATATACTGTACCCTTTACAGGTTTTATCTCTTGAGACAACAGTGATTTCAGATCCTGTTTTGGCTCATCAGGGTAATTGCTAGCTTAGAATCAGACAACCATTGAAGCCTCTCCAAAGTACACCAGAAGACTGTGAGGTTTCAGGATAAGGGGCTAGGACTCCTCGCTCTCTATATATCCATAGACATCTGTTCTTGGCATTGGGAACCACCAGGCAAGTTACACACTCTCCCATTGGCCAAGGACAAAGCACTGTGTTTGAGCAGAAGTTCAGTCATCCACCCGCCTGGTTGGGTTCCGCACTACTCCTTCGCCTAAACTGGCAAGCTCCCTACCGCCCCCTGGCTCCAGTCTTGGGGAGGACACTGAGGTCGCCAAGACACAACCGCCTCCCTGTGGGAGTGACTATCCTTTCAAATAGATTATGTACACAGTCTGTCTCTCTCTCCATTCATCTATGTATACAGATTTAAAAGATGAATGAAAAACACATAAAAGTACATGATGCCAAAGTACAGAGAAGGAAGATAATGATATGGGGGTATTTGAATTGGGTTTAAAGAATATTTGTTTTTTTCCCCTCTAAAGCTGTGAAAATAGTTGGGATTTGGAGAGACATTGATTTATACCTGCTGTTACCCTTTAAAGAATATTAATACCTGGTAACCTAGTGCCTACCCTTGTGCCAGTTTCTTTTCTTTAAAAATAATTCCCCTTAACCACTAGAATTCTGGCCAGCTTTTGTTTTCTGATTTTTTTTTTAATTTAAGATAAAATAAATAGCTTAACATCTACGGTAGAGTTTGGTCAAATTTGATGATAAATGGCATACTTGATTTTGTTAAAATCTACCATTTATATTTAACTCCATTCTTTTACTTAATTGAAAAGTCTTCATCATGACCTTATAAGTATACATTTTAGACAGTCTTTTGGGGATATTTGCTCTGTCTTTATTTTGCTTTTCTACTGGTTCAGTTTCCTTTCTTTTAATATATACACATTCCCTCAATGTGGATTTCTTCAAGCTGACCTGTGTCCCTCCCTTCAGTTATTGCCAGAGATGAAAACATCCTTGATAATCTTCACCTTGAGACTCACTTGCCTCCCTAAAGTGCTTCGTTTGGCTTTCTAAATGAAAACTTGTGAGGAATCTCAGACGTGGGGGACCCTAAATACAGCATTAACCATGCAAAAGGTAAACGCGTACAGACAGCTATAGGGTACAGGATAGCATACTCAAAGAATTAATAATAGAATGAGAAAAGGAAGCATTAAATTCACATCAGACAAAGCCTTGAACATTAAAGCAGATGAAAATGAAGGGAAGAAATCTATATGGAAACCAAACAATTACTGCTTCCTGACAGCTGCAGTTATTTATCAGTGTTCCATCATTTACACTAAATGGCTGATCAATACCTTTGCCTCTCCGTCAGGCCATTTGCTTTGTAGCTGGCTTCCTAATGAGAGATAATTCAGCATGTCCTAAGGTTTGTCTCTCTGCCCATAACTACCAGCCTGGTGGGGACGCCATAAGCCGTGCTGGCTCTGGGCAAAGGTGAGACTTTTTTCCCCCCCAGAGTTCAGTTCTCTCCTGACCTCTCCACCTCACCTGCAATCCATCATTCATATTGTTACTTTGATTTTTTCTGCAGACGATGCCGGAAGAGCTCATTTTTATGCTGTCTTTCAAACGTGACAGATTCTTTTCCAATGCGATTCCAGCCTTCATTTCCAAGCTCATCTTCCCTCTTTGTCCTTTCCCATTTCTTCTGCATGTCAATCACAGCATACGGCTCCTGAGAACTTTCTTAGAATTCGGTCTGGAGAGTCAATAGATTTGGGCTGAATCTTGGCTCTGTCTGCCACTTGGCTGGGTGACATTGGACAGGAGACTAAACTCCTGAGACTTTTATCTCCCGTCCACAGAGTTGCTACCAACCCTCCCCAGGGTTATTGTAAGGGTAAAATGAATTATATAAGAAATCTGTCTATAATTATTGTATCCATATATAAAGAGTTAGCTTGTTACTTGGAGGTTGGAAGACACTCACGTAATATTTGCTGGATGAGTGGTATGGAATAAATAATGAACACATTTGGCTATTATTATTATTATTATTATTACTATTCAGTGATGATTGCTGTTCTCTTGCTCTGGAATACACTGCTCCACCTGACCCATCCCTTAAGATCCATCTCAAACACAACCTCCAAGTACCAGCCTCCCTTGACTCACTGTTGTAATTATCCCTTCCAGTCTAATGTATCACAGTGCCGCGTGAATGCCTCATTATATCATTCGTTGTACTGCATTTAACTGTACTGCTCATGCGATGGCCGTAGGCGGTGACGATCACCATGGCTAGAAGGCATTTGTTCATTCTTTAGGATTCCATTGCCGTCATGTACCTGGAACATCCTAGGCTATTTGCTTGTGCATAGGTGGAGCCGGTAATACCCTACAGTACTCAGAACGACTAGTTTCTCACCGCGGAGTGAGAGACCAAGAAGGAACCATGTCAGACGGGGATATTTTTACAGGTTGGCACTAAAATCATTCCATATCTAAAGCTCACATGATATCTGTTTATAAGTTTAAGGTTCACAGGCCTAGTTGTAAGTATTCTATGACTTATTATTTCTTGAAGTGTGTGCCTGGAGGAAATACAAAGACCCACGGCCATAAGAACAAAGACAAGGCTGTACACGTGTGTTAAAATGACCAATGGCCAATTATGCAGACACGGAAATTAAATAGAAGTCTCTCTCTGGAGGCACGTGTAACTAAAAAGAACCCCCAAACTCACAGATGCTATCCAAAGGCTTCGTGGCACACGACTGGCTTTCAACACTATTCATTCAAAATCGGTGGCCCAGGGAAAGTCTCTCAGGTCGATGATCTTTATAAGTTTGACATTCTGGGCCCTAGGTTTTAGCCCCATTCTGTGTGTTGTCTGAGGTCAGTCATTTAATCTCTTTGCTTGCCAGTTAGCTTTTTCGCTGACAAACAGGGAGTCAGAATGTTCTCCTACCTAAATGAGTATCTAGAAGGAGGAAACGAGATACAGCAAGTGTAAGTTTTCTGTAGTCGGACCCCCCACAAAGGCACAGGTATTGTGAAATAGAGCAAGCCCTGGCCTCGGATGTATCTGATAAAAGAGGACCGCCACGAGAGACTTCCCCCGCTACCCACTGCCATCTGTCTGCTCTCCCACTCATCTTCTCGGGAGCTAGTCTACCCACAGCTCTCACATTCTACTGACTCGAGTTTTGATCCAAACACTGTTTCAGCAGCAGACCGCTCCCCACAGGCCACGCATTGGATTCAGTGCCATTTATCATGGGGACAAAAAGAAAATCGCCACACCCCAAATGAGCAGAAAAAAATGCTGCTTCTGATGAACTGCTTGTGTGTGTGTGTGTTTGTTTTTTCTTCATATCCCAGCAAGTATGATTTAGGGAGAGATGGTTGGGGCAAACCGAGTTCTACCACAGATCCTTTTGTATCTCAGTGCTTTAGCCTAATGAAGATTATTTAGTGCATTGCCTACCTAAAGAAGTGCGTAGGAAAATACATGAGCCACTGCATCACCGACCTGTGAGCTCTTGACGTGTGCGTCTCTGTCATGTCCCAGTCCTCATCGCCAGTCTAGGCCCTGACCCTTGATTCGTGCTTTGAAAACATGTGCAGCTGTTCCTAATAGTGCCTTAGTCCCAGTGCGGGAGTTCAGATGGTGCCACCATGCTTGTTCCAACTCGAGAGAGGCAGGGTGGCTAACAGGGGTCACGAACGTGCTCTGGCCATCATTTACTTGCACACACAACTGAGCTAGAACCCAATAGAAAGAATATGGATCTGGACCATAGGGGATCAAATGCCTAATGTGTCGTGCTTACAGTTAAACCATAGCCTGAAATCGTGGTCAAGTCCCCTGCCTTGAGCTCCGTGTGGTGTGTTGGCCAGAAGCTAAGTCTGCCGAGAGAGGGTTTGGTCTGGGTTCTTTGCTATTCAGCAGGAAGTCCTGGTATTCGGCACAGCCTCAGGATGTCCAGGCCTAGCTGGGCAACCCTGCACACCCCATTGGTCCTCCTGGGGCTGACAAAAGGAGCTACTGGGGTTCAGAGAAATCAGAGATCGAAACTCAAGACCCTTCAACAGTATTTATCCCCGAGTGGGTTTTATTCAACAATTTCAGCTTTTCAAATGAAACCTATTGGAGTGACATTGGTTAATAAACAGGGTTAGGTAGGTTTCACGTGCATGCCATTTGAGACAACATGGATAGACCTTGTTCACTAATTGTGAATGCCCCCAGAGGGTTTCTCAAAGGCAGAGCAGCTAGACAGTTGGGCTTTGTTAGGATGCAAACACTCTCCCTTCTGTTCCCTTATACCAGGCGTGAAATATGCATTCAGGTTGAGTGTTTGCTCTTTGCATGCATGTATGTGTTTGGCCCCTTTGACCAGGTAATCAGGCTAATGCTTTAGGAGTGTATCATCTTATGAACTGCCTGTGTGACTTTGGACAAGTCCCTTCATGTTGCCGAGTCCCAGTTTTCTCATCTCTGCTGTGGAGAGGGTGACGATAACATCCGTCGGCCCATAGCAGTGGTCACTAGGACTAAAGCAGATCCGTGTGTGAGCACGCTTTGCAATCTTTAAGTAGGAGGGAGCGTTCATCAGTGAGGACGGGCACAGCGTGGGCTGGATGATTGCTAGATAAGACCGTACCTCCATTGTGCAGTGGTGTAGTATCTTAATACAATGCCTTCAATAATCAGGAAAATGAAAATAAATGGGGCCACAGTGTTATCTGGAAAGACATTGAGGAAAACAAACGCCTGTCAGGAGAAGTCTGGGGCAAGAGGCAAAGCAACCACCATGCGTATTGAGTTCCCTCCCCGGTTGTGAAATGCCTCCCTTGATCCCACAAGCCAACATCCGCCGGGCTGGATTGTCTTGGGTGTGGCCTTATGAATGGAAGATTCTTGTGTCTGGCCAACACGCTGCTTAGAAACAATTCACCTTAAATTCCCAAGGAGGGAACCATCCAAAACTTCAGAGGGCTGTTCGTTGGTCACAAGATGTTTAACTGTAAACTCATTCAAGTGCAATAGACTTCCCTTAGCCCACTTTGATTTTAGTCATTGAGGGATGATGACAAGGGTGACCAGGATGGGAAAATGTCAGGACCTGCTATTGACCAAGTGACTTCTTGTACCAGACACTCTGGCCAGCTCTTTAATATTTCATGTACAGGGCCTGGCACAAATAATGCCCTGTTTTTATTACAAAACCATAAGCATGTCTGTGACATAACAATATCACATTCCAGCACATCATATGACATTTTAGGTGAAATGTTCCAATTGCTGTCTGTCTCATGTGAGACATTCACGTACCCAACCAGCCACACTCAATGGGGACTTCCGCTGGACCCCGTAAGTAGCCCGGCGATCCTGAAGATCCTGTAATGTTTTATCCCCATTTTACAGGTGATGAAGTGGAGGCTTAGTGATGTGGGTAGAATGGACAGTTTGCTCAAGGTCACACAGAGGGCCCCAGGGCAGGGTGAAAAAAGGGACGGAATACCTTTTGATAATTAAATGACTTGTTTAAAAGCATTCTTTGACACTTATTCCACATGTTTCAAAAAGTAATACCAGTCATAAAACACCTTGTAGGTAGCAGTCCAAAAGACTGCTGAATGTTAGCAGCTACAGTCCTAATGTGATGTAGGCGCCTCCAACTTCAGGTGTTCTTCAAATATTGCATATGCCAGCCCGTTGTGTTTCCCACCCACAGAACTGTAAACAGTAGGTGTGCATGTGGACTGGACACAATATTTACACCGGCACATAGTATAAAAGTCACAGTTGTTTTCCTCCAGGTGCACGAGACTGGCTGTCTCCTAAACAGAGAGACATGTCGGGTATCCCCTTCTCCCTCAACACAGACTCCTGTTCTCCCTGCAAAGAGCAGTTCTTTATAGGGAAGGCTGAAGCGCAAGGTTTCGTGGCTTGTCTGTGTCCTCGCTGCCTGGAAGAACTGTGTCTCTTGGCAGGGAGCTGTGCCCGGGAGGGCCGAGGACTTCGGTCAGGGGGATACGTGGGTGAGAAGGTGGCTTTCAGCAGCTAGAGGCAACATCTATTCCGCAATCTGCTTTCTGTTTAATGAGAATGAAGAATGCGGGTGTGT
This sequence comes from Sturnira hondurensis, assembly GCF_014824575.4. Classification (NCBI taxonomy): domain Eukaryota; kingdom Metazoa; phylum Chordata; class Mammalia; order Chiroptera; family Phyllostomidae; genus Sturnira; species Sturnira hondurensis. Next base: position 520,941 of record NW_028095095.1, read on the forward strand.
TGCTCGCTGAAAGAGCAGGGAGTGATGGAAAACAGCGAGTTTTACTTTTACAACTCAGGAGCAATAAATAACATTGAAGCCCTGGCTGACACTGCGCGTTATCATCCAACTAGAGCAGCCGCGTGGCTGGGTACATACGCCTCTCTGTCTTCTCGGCATTAGCTTTATTGGTTCATAGTTAATTCCCTGCCAACATGAGCCCCCCTTCCTCCCAACCAGGAAAGCACAGACACAGAAAAAAATAATGGCCTCTTCGCCCAAGAGCTTCACTTGGGTGTCATTATTTGGGTCCTTCGACATTTATTTATTCAGGAGAGCTCCTGCCCGTGTTCCTGATTTGCCCAGCGTAACCAGGCAACTTCTGTCTTTGTATTTGCTCCACGAGAATGGTGTTGTGTTACTTGTACAGTGCTGCTCCGTCCACTCATGACAGGCAGAGTCTGCCTTTCTTCAAGAGTTTTCGTGCTCACGAACCGATTTACATTTACCAGCTTGTGAAGTCAAAGAAGATCCCTCTCACAAAAATCAATCGCTCTGCTCTTTATTAAATCTAATCTAGCTTCTTCCCTACCCGGTGCAGAAGCGATGCATAGTGTTGTTACTCTCTTATTCCAATAGTTCTGGCTCCTCCCAGTCTTCGTAGTCAAGCCAGGCCGTGGGCATGGGCTGTGGGCTCTCACGCTGTTGTGTGAGCCGGCTCTGCTTCTTCCTTTCCAGGTCTCATGTCTGCTGTGTTTTGGCTCTTTGCTCCCACAGCCTCCTTGGCTGAGACCATGGAGAAACGCATGCCACCACTGGCTTTGAACGCGAAAGAGGGAATCTCAGCTGGAAATTGCACAAGGCCCATGGCTGCCGATCGGAGAAAATGCAAGTGTGCCAAGTTCTAGTCTGTGCCCTGAAACAATTGTAAATGAAATAAATTGCAAGAAATAGAAAAGAGTAGGAAATAAATGCCATCTAAACAGTTCAAATTCTATCTTTTTTCCTGCCTTCATTTTTATTTCAGTCTTCAACGTTAGTGAGCTGAAATTACGGTTGAAACCCCCATGTGGTAAGTTCATAGGCAGATTTCCAGATTTTAAAGCTGAAACAAAGCAAAACTAGTTTCGTGGTAATTTCTGCTTATATCTGTGGTCTTTGAGAACAACTGGGACTTTATTCGTCTTTGTTGTTATCCCAGAACTCTTTGATCATGACTTTTTCTGTCTTTATGGAAAAGGCATCCCTTCCTTATCCTTGAATTCAATTTGCAAAGAAATCTGAATTTCTGAAATCCCGATATTTCTCTCTCTCTCTCAGCCTCCTCTGAGTGTTTGTAAAGCAAGGTGGTGGCCTTTTGGTTTGGTTGTTCTCTCAAAGTAAACTGCTGTTTCGAGTATAAACCAGGGACAGGAAATAAACTGAAAATGCCCCAAACTCTCTTTACAGCCTCAACCCCAGTGAACAACCTCCAGGAGCTCTGGCTTACGTCTCATTCAGATGCACGGTGACATGAATGTTGAAATATCGAGTGAAATGCGCCTTGTACTCAATACATTGAGTTCTTCTCTCTCAAAAGAAAAATCAGACAAGAAAGATAAGGGCCTTTCTTGCCTTTCTATTGCTGGTTTCACAATCAATTGTTTAAAGAGCAAACTTGAGTTTTTGTTGTCTCTTGCTTTCTATACACTCATCTAAAACATTTTCCCAGTTACGTTAACAAGAAAGGACTGTGCCTCCAGTTTGCTGAACATTTCTGATTTTCATAGTTTGTGTTTCTATGGTCTGTTCCAAAATGCTGTCAGCACGGTGCGTTCAGACCCATTTATCATCCTGTAGGGTCGCACCTCTGCACGCACTCACTGTAGAATTCTGGAGTTTGCTAATGTTGCAGCTTTGGAAATTACAAAAGACCCTGGCCGTTCCCCTAGGGAAGGTAATTATCTTTTATGCTCAAGGGACATAAAAAGAACTCATGCAGAGAAGGGCCTCCAACCCCAGTGCATGCTGGGGCTGACCCGAATCAATTTTAGATGCCTACAAACACAGACTGAGTCCTAGGTGTGAGCTTGCAAACACCATGTTCCCATTTTTACTAAAGAGTTACTTTCTTGGGCAACTTCACTTCACAAATAACTTAAACGGTGATTGCGCGTGCTCAAAGGAACTCCAAAACAAAAGTGACACCTACTGTTGGAGTGTGTGATGTCCCCACCCACCCTGTGGGTTGTGTGGTCATGCTCTGTGGGTTGTACGTCTTTCTTTGGTTCAATTCTAAGTCTGCCATCAGGGTATATGATAGTAGATTATTATAGAATGTGTTGAGAGTGGGTGTGCATTCAATATAGAAAGCAAACAGAGATGATTATTAGTGAACTGTCGCTGATGAGAATGGTGTCTAGAGCTGTGTTCCATCAGCCTTGGCCATTTGTATCCTATACTCGTGTTCACAGACACCACCATCCCTCGCCCCTGACACTCACAGCATGGAGTAGAGGAGGCAAGTAATTTTTTGTCCTGACGTGCCCTTAACCCTATACTAGTGGTGATTATTGCTCCCTTCAGGTAGGTAGACAATCTACTTGTAAGAGCAAAAGGTTTAGAATTTCTCTTCTCCTGTTTCAAGGCATTAATGGTGTGCAGATTTTCATCCTGATACCAACTGGTAAAATGTAATACAGCTGGTCTCCTTGGCCTTCATTTATTAGGTGAATCGTGACATTGACCTTGTCAGAAAACAGTGGGCTTTCTGCCAAAAGCATATTATAGGTAGTGTTCTAGGTGGAATTGCGCTCCCCCACCCTCCTACTCTGGTACCCATGAATATATGTTGAAGACTTAAATCCGGGTACCTGGAATGTGTACCTGGTTCAGAGAGGGGATCTTTGTAGATGTCATCAAGAGAAAGCGAGATCATTACATTGGGCCCAAAGTCAGGGTAATGGGTGTCCTTATAAAAGAAGGAAGACATTGAGGTGACAGCAGGAAGAGGGCTCAGAGCTTTGCTGCCACACGCCACGAAGCACCTGGGGCTGCTGGGAGCTGGAAGAGGCCGGTAGGAGCCCAGGAAGCACAGCCCTGCCAATGCCTTGATGTGGCAGATTTCAGACGTCTCACCTCTGGAACGGGTGGCACGATAAATTTACTTTGTTCAAAGCCAGCCAGTCTGTGCTCCTTTGTTGCGGTAGCCCTAGGACTCAAATGCACTGAGTAACCTCTTCCCTGGTGTTTAAAATTATACCTATCACAGAATGCTCACAAGTTGGATCAAAGAAGCTGACCACAATGATGGCAAATAAAGCTGCCGTTAGAGTCAGTTAATGAGCTACAGATGAGAAACATTGCCACAATGACTCACCTAGGGACTGGCATTAAGGTAATTTGAAGAGTACCTTTTATATTTAGAGAAATTAGTTAAAATGGCCAATTCTATTTGTTCAATAACATTTATTGAATTTACTATATTCTGAGTCCTTCAGGGAAAACTAAGATACAAAGATATAAATAAAGAAGTGACATTAAAAATTTGCTTCTGTGTGTCCCAAAGACCTGATGTTTTCTTTTAAATTCTTTTTCTGAAATTTCAGAATTCTTTACTGGTGAATATAGTTTTGTACCTAAAGCTCAGGTCTTACAGAGTAGAGTTGCCAGTTAAAATTCAGGGCACCCAGTTGAATCTGCATTTCAGATAAACAACACACCTTTTTTTCTTTTCTTTTCTTTTTTGTTCTTTTTTTTTAATTATAAATATGTCCTAAGCAATTTAGAGGAGCCTACATACAAAAAAACCCACAAACGATTCAGTATCTGAAATTCAAATTTTGCTGTCTGTCTTCTATTTGCATTTGCTAAATGTGGCAGCCTGTTACTTATTGCCAATTCGCTACCTTAATGGACCTGTAATGATTTTCGAAGTCATCTGTAACACCAAAGTGTTAGGGTGATTTTCGTGATTAGATGAGGTAGCAATTATGAGCGTTAGAATAGATACTGTTGCATAGTTAGAGCTCTGTAACTGCTACACAGGATTTTTTTTACCCAGTGTATGCAATGTTAGTAGCACTTTATCTTGTAATCCCAGTAAGGATGTAAGGGATGGCTGCATGCACGCACCAGCAATAATGTCCAGCCCATTTGTGAACCTTGAATATCAGGTCCTTTGGAAAAGGAGGGTTTTGCTTGATTTTGTTTCATTCTGTTCAGTTTTAATCTTTTGGTAAGACTCCAGCTGAGAGTCTAGAGAAGACCATGACTTTGGAAACAGCGGAAAGTCCTGCTGTTGAATCTAGACATTTGCATTCCCCGTGTATCCACATGCTGGGACTGCTGGAACAGAGTACCCCAGATCCAGTGGCTTAAAAGAGGAGAAATGCAGCCTCTCACATCCTGGAGGCTGGAGCTCTAAAATCCAGGCGTTGGCAGGGGTGGTCGGTTCTGGAGGTTTGGAGGAAGAGTCTGTGTCCTGTTTTTCCCGGTTTCCGGTGATTGGCTGCAATCCTGGGCATGCCTTAGCTTGTATCGGGGCAGCACCAGTCCCTGCCTCCATCTTCACATGGCACTGTCCTCTCTGTGTGTGTCTGTGTCCCTTCTCTTCTTGTAGGGACATCCATCTGAGGATTAGATTCCGTCCTAGTCCAGTGTGACCTCGTCTTTACTTGGTGACATCTGCAAAGCCCCGGCTTCCAAGAAAGGTCCCGTGTATAAGCACTGAAAGTTCAGCCTGCGTTGTATCTTTTGGGGGTGCACAGTTCAACCCACAATAGCCAGTGTCTACACTTCAGTGGTATTTGAAGAGCCTTGGCAGTTGTATTTTTGTGAAGGTAGACATGACTCTTATTATAACACTTGAGATGTCCTGTGCCGTGTATCATTGGTGGAGATGAACAACAATTTCTCTTTAAAAGTTAGTATATCCCTCACTGTTTCTAGATTTTAGATTTCTAGATTTTAGATTTTCTAGATTTTAAAGATTTTATTTATTTCTTTTTAGAGTGGAAGGGAGGGAGAAAGAGAGGGAGAGAAATATCAATGTGTGGTTGCCTCTTGTGTGCCCTCCACTGGGGATCTGGCAAGCAACCCAGGCATGTGCCCTGGCTAGGAATCGAACCAGTGACCCTTTGATTTGATTGGCACTCAATCCACTGAGCCACACCAGCCAGGGCTGAATACTATATTTAAACATTTTGTGATTGTGACTATATTCCAAAAATAAGTTTCACACTCTAGAAAAAGAAATGTGGAAGGAAAAAGTAAAATTAGTAATAGAAACAATTTTTTCTTTTATCTTCCTTTACTTGTGGGCTCTCATTTCTGTGTTTTAAACTACTTCAATATTTTAAAATATCACTCAGTTCTCACTTGCATAAACAATGTTCGCTAGCCAATTATGCAAATTTCTTTTTAGGTAAAAGATTAGATAAGCTGAATACTAAGATATTTTAAACTAATATTTTTGCAAGAAAATCCATTTTTTCTCATTTTCCAAAGAAATGTCTACAAATATGCTCATCTAAACAATTAAATAAATGCCAATAGGTAAAACGTAGCTATTCTTAGAAATTACAACTTTCACAAATACTTCTAATAGGAAAGTTCTGGATTATGAGTGACTTCAAATTTGAGTTCAGTCATTTATAAGTGAGAATTAAATATCTAATCATAATACCATTAACAATTTTCAAATACTCCACTCTGGTCAAGTGCCTGTAACAGAGATTTTTATGTGGTAAACACTCAAAATATATTATTCTCTTCCCTCTTGCATTTTATAATAAAGCACTCAAACATGCTACTTTAACATAACCAGGTAGATTACTGTCTTGCTTTTTGTGTTTTCCTTATGAGTTTAAAGAGGTAAGGAAGAAAGTATTTGAGATTTGCACTAGTTTCCTGTTGAAATTGTAAATGCCCAAGTTTGGGATTCTTCTGTAATTCTAGCTGATAGAGGAAGAAAGATTCACTGTAGAAAACATTTGGCTGTATAAACTTCCACCAGTAGTTTTCAGGTGATCATCAGTATAAATATGAGAAATACCCATGACGCTCGGCGTCCAATAAATTATCCCTTAGCAACACGATGTCCTTCTCATTGTAAAGGATGCAAAGACAGATTACGTGCAACCGTGTTGATAACTTCCAGGAAATAACGGACTCACTAAAGCATCAGTAGTGCTTTGGAATATAAAGGCACATACTAACGGAGCTGATTTTATTGCCCTTACAGTGTAATCAAAGTCAGTAAGTTACTACCACTCAGGAGAACACAGGAAGGATAGAAGGGTGAGGTCATTGGTATACCAAGTCCGTCAGGCAAGCGGATGGTGAGACAGTTTGTGTTGTTCCTCACAGAAAAGGTCTAGACTTGGACATATCTATACACAGGAAACCTGAATACTTTGCATAGCCCGGTTGTGATTTAGGTAGATGTTTCCCAATCACCTGCTCTTCACCTCGTGCTGGCTAAACACGGATCTGGGATGGATAGCATCCTATTTCCCAGGTATTCCGTGGAAATCCATAAGGATAAGCTCTATCTAGTAATGTTTCCATAAGAACATATCTGAAAATTTCATCAGCTCTGCTAATATATAGGTCAATATTGTATGAAAACGCTCATTGGAAACATTTCTTTTTTATATACAAGGGGGACGGCATTTTTTCCCTAAATGTCCGTGCACGTGCTCACAGGAGATTGTGTTTGGGTGACCCAGAATGTTGCTCACCATGACGAACGTCAGATGCGGACCAGGCTGGCCTTCCCCTTCACGCTGCTCATGAGGAAGACAGGAAGGCGCAGCAGCTGAAGAGACCATTCACAGACCTCATGGCAAATGGTATCATGAGAGTGTTCTGGAAGCATATGGGAGAGTTGGTTGACCCAACCTGTAAAGACAGGGAAGCTTTCTGGGGTGTGGGGACTGGTCTCCAACAGAGTTGCCTGGATGACTAAGATCCGGGTGCAGGGCATGGTGTTTCCGGTAAGGGAACATCTTGAGAAAAACATGCAGACCAGCAGTCCGAGGGAAGTAATCGCGTACTGTGGCCAGGTGTATTGAGACAAGATGTTGTCAGTTGAAGTAGTGGAGGGGTCTTGGAAAGCTCGTGTGACCTGAGAGTGCATGTCACCTCCATCAAGTGCCCAATGGTGAGCCCTTCATGAGTACGGCAGTCTGATGTAAGCCCATTTGGCCCCTTCCCTTTTATGAGGTGCGTTTGTTGAAGAGATTGTCTGCATCTCCCAACAGTTCTGTGCCAGTCATGGCTCCAGTTAGTCTGTTAACAGGAAAACCAGCCTCAGTCCTGATTCCGCTGCGCATTCAAACCCTTGCTACACAGCAGGAACAGAAAAGTCAGATAGTCAGTTCTGTGAATTAAATGCAATCACAGCGCTCTGTCCTTTGAGACACTCTAACTAGATCTTGCACTGAAGGCGCATGTTCCAATGTGACACTGCCCCAGCAGCGGTATGGGACCCCCTGTCTAGCCAGAAGCATCACAGTCCTGTCCACCTCTCCCCCTAGACCAAGATGACCTCTTGAGGCTGGGTCATCACCCTCAGCGGGAATGTATTTGCTGCAGACTGGTAGCTCTGGTTTCTCAATCCCTGCTCAGCAAAGGGTGGAGATTCCCCCTCAGCATCGCCAGCCTCTCCACACATCTTGAGTAGCTCTCGTTTCACTGTGAAAAACAAATTCGGTCACTCCATATCCGGATAGACTGGTCGGTGCAGGTCAGAGAGAAGGGCCGCTGAGGCACGAAGCTTGACTCCAGGGGGTGGGCTTCTGCTGCGCTGTTCAGGGTTCTTCAGACATCAGCCCACCATCTCAGGGGACAGAGGAGACAGCTGGCCTGTACACGTGTGCCATATGGCCAAGCCACACATACTTAAAAGCAAGCTCACTGCACCAGAAGATTCCACTTTTGGAAAGCTCCTGCCAAAGGCAGAGTGCAGGTATCAATTTGAAAAGGACAAGAAGATGGGCACAGAGGCCAGAGAGAAGGTCGTTGCAGTGCTCAATACTAAACCATTTATACTAGGAAAGCAAAAGGAAGTTTGGAGGAAGACATGGTTACACTGTTGTATCAGGCTCCAGACATAAAAGCAAATTGGGTTAATTAACACCCATGCTAATAATTGTTTAACATTTCATATATATACACACATGTGTATTAATATATATATGTGCATATATATATTTGTGTGTGTGTATATATATATCTACTGTGTATATATTAGGTGGGTATATACATATGTATTTTATATATCATATCACACACCTTTCTATTGAATAAAAAGCAGGGTAGGGTTTTATCACATTAGCAGCCTCTCTAATGATTTTTAATCTACAGGCCAATTTGGTTGTTCTCATCTCTTCATTGTTTGCATCCATTTCTCTACAAAAGGGGAGAGAAATCACCTCTCTTACAAACCTTTGAAGAAATGTTCACCCTGAAAATACTATACAAGGTTCACCATGTAAATCAAATCAAAGTTCTAGCCTATTTTTGAAAAGTTACATTATTTATAAAAGGTGAGGGGCAGGAAGGATCATTTAGAAAGCTAACAAGTTTGTAGTTAATCAGTTTTAACCATCAGATCATTCATAGCCGCGGAGCCCATCATTGCCAGCACACGACTGACTGTAACTCAGCATCATCGTGCCATGATCTATTCTGTCAAAACCGCTGCTAAGGTTACGTTTTCTTCCTCATCTCATGGGGAACTATGATCATGTCTCTTTCAACTCTTTCCTAACCCAAAATCCAAAGCACTATTCTGAGACTTTAATGATGAAAATAATATATCCAGCATGTAGTATAAATGATTCGCGCTGACTGCTTTGAACCGGTTGGTGACAAACTCCATCTACCCTCTATTCCTTCTCTAAATGTCAGTAAAGATTGTTATCTTTGGAACTGACTCTGGCATTTGATATCATATTAACTTTTATTGTCATTTAATTGTTCCCCATGTGCCTCATTTTCCACAATCAGTTTTAAGCCCCCGTCTTACACCTTTTTTTGTAACCTCCCATCCCGTTCCCCACCCCCACCCCCACCCCCACAGTTCATGCATTTGGTAAACATCTATCATTTGAGCAGAATCGAGTTTGTGACATTTCCTCTCGGTCACTTGGTAGGTTGGGGATGGCCCAAGATGGTCAGTGGTGCCTGACTCTGCCACGCTTGCAATTCAGACTCCTGTAAATGAACCAGTGGAGGGGTCAGGTAAGGGGTGCAATGAGGAACCTCTCTTCTGGACGAATAAATTGAGACAGAAGCTCCAAAAAACGACCTGGGCAATGATACTGCTGTCACATTGTAATTATGGCTTAAACAGGGCAAAGTGTGTTACAAATCATAACTCCATTTCTTTTTTACGTTTTTTTCAATTACAGTTGACTTATAATATTATGTTCCTTTCAGGTGTATAACACTGATTAGACATTTATATAACCTTCCGAGTGATCACCGGAGGGGATTAAGAAGTACAGATCGGCAGTTATAAAAATAGTCACGGGGAGAGGTAAAGTACAGCGGAGGGAATGTAGTCAGTAATTTCGTAATAACTTCAGATGGTGCCATGTGGACACTAGACTTACGATCCCATTTCTTGAATGTGGGGATGTATTTTTGACTCCCTAAGTGTCCTCTTGGGACTGTTGACCTTGGGGTAAGAACAGAGATGGTTGTAGAGTCATGAATTTTCAGGACGTTGGTCCTGTTTCTCCACACCACCGTAGCCTGAAGCTTGCAGCTCGTCACCCTCACTGAAACCATTGGGAAGGACTGACACCAGCGGGTCTCACTGCATTAGACGCTTGGCATCCGGGCCCGTTATGCCTGAAGAAAACCCCAGTCTACTGCTTGCAAAGAAACAACACAGCGGTTCCCCCATTCGCAGAAGTACGTGTATGCCCTAATATACATTTTCCTAGTGCTTGACTTTATCTGGCAAATCCTTTCTATTCACTTAACCTGAAGACTTTCCTCACTGGCATGGTGAGTTGCTGAACCCAGTCATTTACCCAAGTCCCCTAAAATGTCACCATTGCTCTCCTGTAGTTATAAAATAGCGACATATCCCACGCATGTTATTTGTTACCACTCTGGGAATCCCAGGGCGTCAGGTCTGGTCAGCAGCTAGACGAGCGTTTTCAGGGGCAGATTGGATGGTAAATTTCAATGCTAAATTGAATGGCGGTGGCATCTTCTTTCTTGAGATCTCCACGGGGAAGGAAAGAGAATGAAACCTCCGATCCTTACCACTCCTTAGGAATGTAGGGCTTCACCTGCATCTGCAGAGGATGCCGAACCTGCGATGGACCTCAGCACGCTCTGCTTTGTTCGTGGGGCCCTGGCACGTGGGTCTCCTCACTCTTCCCAAGTCTGAGCTCGTTCCCGCCGTTGCCACGCGGGTGTACGCCGGTGCTGGTCCGCCTTTTGTCTGCAGGGCTCTTTACAGAGAAGGACCTGCCATCACAAACGTGTCAGCACCCATGTTACTGCATTGGAGAGGCCACCCCTGACCGCTCTGTCTGCAGGTGCTGCCTCCCAACACCTTGCTCCTCTACTTTCCTTCACCCAGTTGATTTCCTTATTAGCTTCCTGCGTGTTACTATCTAAAATGATCTCCTCTCTTTACTATGCCCCTTTCTTTCCCCCATAGCTACAATGTAAATAAATATACTAGGACACTGAGGCCCCATCTGCTTATTTCCAGCCACGTCCTTACAGCCAAGAATCCCACCTGGCACATACATGCTCTGCAGTTTCCCGGTCAGTGACTGATGCTTCTTCAGTGAGTAGAAGAAGACTTGTTCCACTGACTTGGCGGTTTGAAGTCTCCCATTAGCTCATTTTCCCTTGAGATTCCTGGTCAGCTTGTGGCACCGCCTACTTCTAATGACTGCCTTGTGCACCTCCCTGCTAGGTGATTGCCACGTTGACAAATGGGCCCTGTTAAAATTTTCATGGCATGCAGTGTTAGCTTATTCCTAAAGGGGTTCTCTACCCACACAGCAAACCAAGCTGGGACCAGGCTCACATTGTAGGAGCCTCGTGTTTCTTGTGATCGTAAACTCATGACATTTTCCATCTGGAAGTGACTTCAGAGCACATCACACACAACCTTTTATTTCACCCCCGAGGAACCTGGAGGTCGGGCAGGTTAAGTGATTTGACAAAGGACAAAGCACCAGTGAGTAGCCGCCGTGGCTGAAACCAAGGCCACGAGGCCTTGCTGTGTCCAGATCACACAAGGTCCCCCACCCTGGTTTCTAAGCATCCACTGTCTCATGGTGCAGCTGGATGACAGGCTAGAGACACAAGAGTTGTCACACTACTGAACAGATCACAGGCAAACCAAAAATGACACAAATTTGTGCCCACTGCCTTTATCTCCATCTAGGCTTTAATTCCATGTTTTGGGAACATTCGGAGAACAGAGCCCAGGAGATGTGGCTTCGGTGATGCACGCGGTACAGGGAAAGTCAATCCAGAAACCTTTCCTGAATTCAGCAAAGGGTCTGCAGGCTTTTCGTGCAACTCACATGTCAGATCGGTAGCCTGGAAATTGCCACCTTCCGTTGAGGAACACCAGAAAATCTTAACATGAGAATCCACAAGGGACTTGCAACGAGCTCAATGGCACAGAAAGATGTGCCTTAGTAAAGCACAAAACTGCTGTTTGTGCCTGATATTTGATTTCTTTACATTTTTTCAGTTTCTCTTCTGGGCATCCTTGAAACCCAGTGTCCTGCATAGGGCCTGGAACCCAGAAAGCATTAAATGATTTGTTGAATAAATATATACGTGTATATTTCTTAGTGTTTATTTTTCATAGTTACTAGACATTTGGTAATCATCGTATTTTTATTTTGCTTTTTTAAAATTTTACATATAACTGAGCATCCAAATATATCACAGAGTAGCATGAAACTTGAGTGTTGATGACCCACTTAGAATTGCATGCTTCTTCCCTAGGAGTACCTGTCATTCACACACCAGTGAATTAGCCTGTAGCCTCACTGAGTGTAGACACCAGAATCATCAGGTCAATCCTGTCTTTCGTCGTGAATATTTAATGGCAGAATGTGAACTTCATGGAGAAGTTTCCATCGAGTTTTGTAGTAGAAACCTCCAATATCTTTCCATAGGCCTCACGCAATTTAAATTCCACTATCTTGATCCTGCAAAGCAAATCCCATTTTGGGTCAGTGCTGATGATGTAAAAGAGAATACAAACACACTTCCTTGCACATATTCTCAGACTCGTGTTCCCTTCATAGGTCGTGCCTTCGTCTCCAACTAGAAACGAACTCACCTGGCCATTTCAGTTAAACCCAGAATTTGTTGCTCGTTCCTTGCTGCTACGCATGACGTCAGCGACGAAAGCATTTTGTGTTGGCTCCCTGGCTTAGCCTCATTTTTGTCTGTTGTCAAATTGCCTTAGTTCCTTGTTTTCGTTGTGGTTATAGGACGTCGTGTGGCTTTCACCCAAGCTGGTCTTCAGATGAGAGATTTTTCAAACTCCCTTTAAAATCGACTTGCCCGTCATATTTTTTTTCAATTAAGGCATGCAAAAGAGAGACTGCATTTTAAAAACATTGGTATTCTAATCGGAAAACTTGTAGTCTACTAATAGCCACGGATGATTAATGGAAGGATGCGAATTGGCACAGACACATGGAATAGACTGAGCGCTGCCAGAGGGCTTGGGAGACTGGGTATAAAAGAAGGTGGAGGGATCGGCCAAAAAACATACATGCATCCCCCGCAGACACAGACAACAGTGCGGTGATGGCCACAGGGAAGGGGGGGGAGGGGAGGTGGGCAAAGGGGATGGAAAGAGACTTTGCTTGGGGCAGTGGGCGAGGGATGCAGTGTGCAGATGAGGTTTGGCTGAGTGGTACACTTGAAACCTGTCTGGTTTTGTGAACCGGTATCACCCCAATAAAGTCAGTTAAACAAAAGAATAGGAATTTTACTGCGGTGAAAAGAGTTTCTGGTGAGCCGTGTAGCCTAATTTTACTAATCACTACTCTCTCAAAAGCCCACATTAAATAGTTATGTACACACTGACTGGTGTGGCTCAGTGGGTTGGGCACCGTCCCACAAACTGAAAGGTCGCTGGTTGGAGTCCCAGTTAGGGCACAGGCCTGGGGTGCGGGCCAGGTCCTGGCTGTGGGAATGAGAGAGACAACTGATTGATGCTTCCCTCACCCTTTCTCTCTCCCTTCCCCTCTCTCTAAAAATAAAAATAAAAAATATCTTTAAAAAAATAGTCATTTGCTCAGTTTCATCAAACAGTCAAGAATCCAGGCCCTCAGCAACTGGAATTTGTGAGAACTGAAAACCTAAGCCAATGTTATTAAGTTTAGCTACTGCTGAGGATATAAGTACTTAGGATATCACACAGAGAATGGGGCATGTGGAGAGAAAGCACAGTTCTTTTTGGTTTTCTATCTTTTTATTACTTTTATTTGATGTATTATTCCTATTACGTTATTATTACCTTCAACAATCCAAAAACGCAAGAAGTAAATAAAAATAAATGTATACATTAACTTTTCTGATTTAAAAATTTAAGCCATATTTTCAAAATCTAACCTTAGTTTTGAAATAACTCTAATTAGCTTTTATTTCTAATCCGTTTGAACTGGTGGGGTCTTATATTAAAGACGAGTGCTGTATGATTTCCTTCACATGTGGAATCTGATGAACAAACTGAGGTAACCAGCGAAACAGAGACAGACCCATGGATAGGGAGCAGGCGGGCAGCTTTGGGTAGGGAGCTGGGGGGTGGAGGGATTGAACAAACTCAAAAAGAGGATTTATGAACATGGACAATGTGGCAGGAGACCGCGGGTGGAGGTAGAAGAGCATATGGGGGATAAATGGTGATGGAAAAAATAAAAGAAAGGTCAAGAGAAAATGAGCTGGTTTTGTTCTCTTCCCTAAAGTGAACATACTGGGATTAAAAACATTGCAGCTAATAGTCAACATTGAGTGATTAAAACACTCGGTCATATAGGGAGCCCCTGGCCTGAGAAAGAGAAGGGTACGTGAGGAAAAGAAGAGTCAGGAAGGAGCCAGACAAGACCTGAGGGGTGAAGATGAGGACCCAGGGTGGGGGTGGCAATGGGGGTGAGTGGGATCCCGGGAAGAGGTTTCCATTCCCAGGTCTGTTTCTTAGTCCTAGTCATGGGGCAAGAGTTTTCATGGTTCCTTTTTGTTTCTGAACATGCAGGGATTTTCATTTTATTGACAGGATTCTCTTAGCTTCAAGTGTACCTCACGGTGATTGGATGTTTATGTACACCACAAAATGACCCACCCAGGAAGTCTAGTTGCCATCTGTCACCAGACACAATTGTTAGGACATTACTGATTGTATTCTCTATTCGAGTTAAATTCCCACGACTTGCATATTTTGTAAATGAAAGCTTGGGCTTTTTAAGCCCCTTCACCTAGTTTGTTCTTCCCCAACCCCTCCCACTCAGATGACACTGGTACTTACCTATCCTGGACCCGTGTGTCCGTCTCTGTTTTGTTTGGCAAACAACCGATAATAGCGATGATCACAACAACAACAGAAACCAAGATAATAGTTAAAATGCAGTGTTTTCTGTAGAGCAAGCCCTAGTCTCGCCTGGTGCTTTTATAATGGCTTCACAAAGCCTGTGCATGAATTCGGAGACCCTAGTTATTCAAAACCTGAGAGATTCCTGGCATATATTTGCTATAGAATTTGAAAATGATGGAAGGATGATCCGAAGAAGGGAAAGTTACTCTGTACTTTCGGAGAATATATTAAAATAAAAATATAGGTCCTTAAAATAAGTGTTTGCAAGCATAGGAGGATGTCCACCTGAAGAGCAGAGTAACTGTAGGAGAAAGAAGACATGCGGAATCTTGAATTTAGTGAAAAATATATACTACTAAAAATAACAAGATAAAAGACTAAACCACATCCGAAGATTTCAGTGTCCAACCCAGTTCAAAATCTATAACTAGGAATGAATTTGTGAACACAGTAATGATCTCTTGAGAGAGTCTAGAGCTGACTGATTATAACTGTTACGTAAAATTTAGATGATACTTCCTCCTATATTCTGGATATTAACCCTTTGTCAGAGCCGTTGTTAGCAATTATCATCTCCCATTCAATTGGCCGCCTTTTTGTTTTGTTGGCAGTTTCTTTGCTGTGCAAAGCTTTGAAGTTTGATGTAGTCCCATTCATTTATTTTTGCCTTTACTTCTTAATATCCAAGGCAGATAAAGAACTCATACAACCCAACACCCAACAAGCAATCGATCCCATTAAAAATGGGCAGAGGACCTGAACAGACACTTCCCCCAAGAAGACACACAAATGGCCAACAGATAGATGAAAAGATGATCAACTTCACCAGCCATCAGGGAAAGGCAAGTCAAAAGTACAATGACATACCACCTCCCACCTGTTAGAACGACTGTCATCAACAAGGCAAGTAATCATGTTGTGGAGAAAAAGGAACTCTCACTCACTGCTGGTGGGAATATAAACTGATACAGCCACCGTGGGAAAACAGCATGGAGGTTCCTCAAAAAATGAAGAATAGAGTTTCCACATGACCCAGCAGCACCTCTTGTGGGTATCTACCTGAAAAATGTTAAAACATTTATTCACAGAGATAGATGCCCTCTTATGTTCATTACATTATTATTCACAGTGGGCCAGACATGCAAACAACTGAGGTGGTCTTCAATAGATGATTGGCTAGAGAAGATGCGGTACATATTATAGACAGTGGGATACTACTCAGCCCCAAGAAAAGATGAAGCACTGCCATTTGCAGCCACGGGGATAGACCTTGAGAATATCTGGCTGAGCACAATAAGGCAGCCAGGAAAAACTAAGACCCATGTGATTTCACCATATGTGGGACAGAAAACTAAAACTCAGAGACACAGACTGCAGTATGGTGGTCACCAGAGGGAGGGGGTTTGAATGAATGGTGATGGAAGATGATTTGATTGCGGATGGTTGGCACACAATGCAACATACAGATGATGGATACTTGAGACCTGCATAGTTTTAGTAACTACTATCACCCCAGGAAACCTCATTTAAGAATTTAGGTGATATAGCCCTGGCTGGCGTAGCTCAGTGGATTGAGCGCAGGCCTGCGAACCAGACAATCGCAGTTCAATTCCCAGTCAGGGCACATGCCTGGGTTGCAAACCGGTTCCTTGCAGGCTAACTCCCAGCAGGGGATGCACAAAAAGGCAACCATACATTGATGTTTCTCTCCCTCCCTCCTTCCCCTCTAAAAATAAATAAATAAATAAATAAAATCTTAAAAAAAAAAAGAATTTAGGTGATATAGATTCTGCTGAAATCAAGAGGTTGGACTGTGGCCTGATAGAGAGGGAAGAATTCTGAATCGAGTATTTAGGACTGTGCACATAAGGTTAGTCATATCAACTCCTAAATAATTGTAAGTAATGGCAGTGCTGCTGGGATTTGAGCAAATGCATTTCCGGGAAACCCCCAAGTCTGAAACTGCCTTTTCAAGTGGCCCCAGAATGGGGGGCATCTTTCCTTGAGGAATCTGAATGTGTCTTCTAGAGGTAAAGTGACTATGTAACCTAAGTCCCCGAAGCCCTTCACCTGGTGCAATGCTGTTTGTTATCTTTTACCTCTGGAGTTTTTGCAATGTCTATAGAGTGTGGCAGAAGGAATGTCTGCTTGAGTGCGGTTAGTAAGGTAATGATATGGGTGTGATAATTTATAGTGTCAATTTGGGCATTTCACCTAAAATGTCATATGGTGTGCTTGAGTGTGATATTGTCCTGTTACAGAATTCCATGCTTATGATTTTATAATAAAAGATTTTGTAATAAAAAAGGGGCCTTATTTGTGCCCTACCCTGTATTTTTTATTTTCTGAAGGAGTAGAGAGTGTATATAGTAAATGCAGCCCAGTGGACCGAGAAAGAAACCCAGACATTTAACCCTGAAATCTGAATTTGAGACAGTCTTTTGGAAATATGCTGAAGTGTTTCCAAAATATCGTGAAACAAATTGCTGTTGAAATGACCTTCACTGTGAGCGGTGTTACCAATCTATGATTTATCTGGGAAGGTTTCTTTCTCTTTCATCTTTTTTTGACTTTACCACTGATAAAAATAACTTCCTGAAATGTCATTCTTCCCCCAATACCAGTCAATATGATGATGAATCAAAACTCTCAGAACACTTAGTTGAGACACATATATACTTAAATATATGGTGATACCCCCCCATTTAACTTACCAGCACTTCTCACAGGTGTTTACACATATGTTTAGCCTACCTATCTGTCAGATACTAGGCATGGCGTGGCACCAGCCTGCATAATAAGCCACTTCAATAATCTTTAATTGCGTGAAAATAACAGAAATAAGCATAATGCCTGATTTAGAGTGGAGGCGCAAGATTACATGACTTCGCTAAGGACAAACAGATCATGGAACCCGCGGTTCAGCCTCCATGGTCCACAGTCTGTATTGTACAGACTTGTACAAACTTACACTTCTCTCTGACAAACACACCCTTAACCTTAAGGACGATAATTGGAAGAAACTGCATCAAAGTTGGCAGCCATGATTCTGAAATCCCTAATTACATCAGTTCTTACTTGCTAAAAACCTGTTCATTGATTTCCATCGAATAGAACAAAATGGATAAAGACTCCAATGAAAATGGGTCCTAGGTTACCTGATGTTTCCTTCAAAACATAGGGCAATTATTTTTGAATGGATCGTGAGGCATTTTTGGAGGATCTACCAAGTAAATGGAAAGATGCTTAAAAATAAGGGGGAGGCTATTTTAGGGACCTCATGTAAGTAGAAGCGTCCAGTATTTATTCTTCTGTGACTGGCTTATTTTGCCGAGCATGCCGTCCTCACGGTTCATCCACATTCTCACATATGGCAGGGTTTCCTTCTTTTCTGACACTGAATGATATTCCCTTACAGATCTGTTATATTCCTTAAATGCATTCATCCCTCAGTGTACATTTACGTTGTTTCCACGTGTCAGTTCTTGTGATTGGCCCCTCCGTGACCATGTGAGTGCTAATAGCTCTCTGAAATTCTTCATTCTTTTGGATAAAAATGTAGTTACACGAAGTGAATAGGTTCTAGAAACCTACTGCCCAACACTGTGCATGTAGGAAACCATACAATTAAAATTTCAGTAAGAGGATCGATCTCATGCTATCCAATAAGATAAATGAGTGGAAGGCAGCACAAATGAGGGCGTTGGGACGCGTTGGGGAGAACGTGAGGATATTGACAACAGAATCATGGCAAAGTTCTCAAAAGAAGGTTTTTCTTCAAGACCTGGGGAGAAGATTCAGTCAAGGGTCCGCATTCTCTGTGCTTGAGGGTGCATCGAGGCATGGCCTTCCCAGGATCTGAGGATTTAATATTTACTTGTGATTTGCTGGAACATGTCAAACCTGCAGCAAGAGTAGGAGGGGAGAACGAGGGGTCTCCTCCTTTCTTTTTTGAGGAGAGCGAGATGGGCGGATGTTAAGTAACGTGACCCATTTGGTTGCTGCAAAGAACGCATGGAGCCAGCGTAGGGAGTCCAGCAGCCTGATCCCAGACATCTCCTTGTGCGCCCCTGGGCTGGGTTGCCTCCCAGCCAATATTAGGGGTGTGAGCATGCTTGGGGTGTGCAGAATGAGGCTTCGTAGAATGTATGGGCAGAAAAGAAATCAAGTATTTCATCTGGAAAAGATAAAGGCTCACAGATTGGAGTAGCATAAAGTCTTCAGAAACTGGATCATCTGAGTAAAAGCACAGGAGAATAAAAAAGCTAATAATGTTACTGACTTTTCTGAAATTTTGTTTTTAGATTGATGATACCCTCTTAGGAAATCCGTATTCAATGTGTGTGTGTGTGTGTGTGTGTGTGTGTGCGCGTGTGCGCGCGTGCGTGTGTGAACTTTTCTTCTATGTTAAAGAAGTCCAGCAGAGGGAGCTTTTAACCATGAAGTTTTATTCCATTAAGAAATGAATCAAACTGCGATGAAAAGTAGAACAATTCTAAATATGATATTTAGAGGGAGTTGTACACATCCCATAGAATAAGTGAAAATTTTTGTATCTGGCAAGTTACATTAGAAACCCATCCTAAGACATTTTTGACCACCCATATGTATTCATCGCTGTATAGCCTCTTATGAGCTACAGGAGAACTGCAGAAATGGTCACCTCCACATGCCAGCTTCCATCTCACTGGAGAAGAATTTTTGGTATATAAGAAACAGAGTGGATTGATACATTTTTTCAAAAATCCTCCCCTGAAGACATGCTTAGGAGGGAAGGGAGGGAGAGAGAGGGAGAGAAACATTAGTTGTCTCTCACACATGCCCCGACCGGAACTGAACCCACAACCCAGACATTTGCCCTGAATGGGAATCGAACTGATTAACTTTCAGTTTATGGGACAACACTCCAACCAACTGAGAGCTCCAGCCAACTGAGAGCTCCAGCCAACTGAGAGCTCCAGCCAACTGAGAGCCACATCAGCCAGGGCAGGGTTGATACATTTAACAAGTAATAGAATATTATCCATGCATGTGATAATAAGCAAATGAGAGAAAGACCAGATCACAAGGAGCATCAGCAGGTCCTAACAGGACAAGGGGTATAGATCCACCATGAGGAAACTGAAGCCCGTTTTCAGTGGAGATAGTATTATGAGCAAAATCTTCAATGGTGGGAGGAACAGGGAGGGAGAGAAATCACACAGGAAGAACCAAATCACAAGCTTAACCTGGGAGACTTAGGAAACGATCTTGGAAGTCACGTCAGGCTGTGAGCACTGGCCAGGAGTAGAAAGTGGTCAGTAGGCAGCAGGAAACAAGAGCATACCCAGTAACAGGGTGGCAACAGGCCTGGGGAAGGTACAGATTTACGAAAGGATGGTGTTAGAGGCAGATTAGGAAGTAGAAGATGTCATAGGAGGAGAAACCCAACAAGAGGCCGCAGTAGTAATCCAGACATAAAGCAGTGGACTTAGCAAGATGGTGTTGCCCTGGTTTGCAAACCACGCAGTGGACTCTCCTTAGTGAACGGTTCTTACCGAGGGCAGTGACAATAATGCCGACGAGAGTTCTGTGCTTTCACTCTCTGGCTCCTCCTCTGAGACTGCATTCAAAACAGAAATAAGTGGCGTTGGCATTGTTCCGGGGAACCAGTTTGTGGGGGTGTTGTCCGTCTGCCTTCACTTCCCTGTTTGACCAGCTGCTTAGTTTTCAGTCTTTTCTTCCTCCTATTTTATTTACTTCTCCAGAGTATAAATAAATAATATTTATTTCTGTGAGGCAGCAGCCACATACAGTGAGGGTGGATGTCTGCCCTAAGTCCCCATCAGACTTAAATTGTCTCCTTTAAGACTTCTCCACAGTCCACTCCAGAGGACCAGCCACCCCCACGTTCATGCTTCGTCTTCCCGACTCACGGAGGAACAGCTAAGATCAAGCCAATTGTAAGGATCGTAGAGATCACTTATGGGGAACAGTGAGCGTAAAAAGATCATTTTGGACCTTCGTTGCCAAATCTGAGGGTAATAAAAGCCATTGTAAAGGTTTAAGGTGGAGTGGTACTGGCAAGTAGGCACAGAAATATCCCTGTGGGGTTGCCGATAGGACACACTCGCCAGAGGAAGGTGTCACAGCAGACAGAGAAATCAAAAGGGTGCAGGTGCGGTGTTGTACGTGTGAATTGATCCCAGTGGGAAGGGGAAGGGTAATACCGATCAGGAGAGAATAGTAGAAATCAGTGACTTACTGGTGTGAACCACGGAGGAAAGGTAAGCAAAGGTGGCTGATACACACCCTGTGCATACCTGGTGCCCATTGAAGGTGCTCGGGGACAGAACTGGCACGGAGCCAAAAAGAGGGCGCTTGTTTCAGGCACGTAGACACACAGTACCCACATCATTAACGCCCTCATGAAGCGATGGTCTAGATCCCTCAGAAGAGACCAACATTCCGAAGGCTGAACAGCTTTCATCCTTTCCAAATACAAAAGCCATCAGAAATCAAGTAATATTTCTATTTGTCAGGAAACTCAGTGGCTGAACCTTGGGAAGCTGTGGTCCTTTCTATACCTGCATTGAAACCCTTGAGGTCTTTCGTGCCACTGATTTTTTTTTTCCTCTTTGTGATCTGAAATCCAGAATTAACTGTGGTCCATCAATCAATATGCTATCAACTCTGACATAGATGGTGGAATTGATTAGCAATAAACAGTGCTTGTGAGTCAGAATTAAAATGCCCCCTTTCTCATTATTATGGGGAGCACAAATCAGAGCCCCAAGGAGATACAGATTTGTTATATCACAAGGGACTTGGCAAGAAGGCTTGTTTGGCTCCTTTGCAATTGAACCACCCGTGAATCTAATTGGCAGATGCCTTTTATCCTGAACTTGACCCCGTGGCCTTATTTGTCAGGGGTATTTGTCATCCCTGGCAATGATTTATAAATACATCTTCTTGTACCCTGACCATTAGACAAATTGTACACATGTATTTTTGTATTCAGCTTTTAAAAAAGTCACCAATTTTGGAAGCTTCGTTGGAATCCATAGTTTTCTCTGCATCCTGTCTGGACAGTGGCATGCCGTTTAAACATGCGTCTTAGGGATTTGGTCAGAAATCAGAGCGTGCATGGTGCAAGCCCCTGTCTCAAATTACATGAATAAAATTGGAATGTGGCAACACATGGCCTTCAATTAGCAACACTAATGAATGACACTCATATGGTGGAGCAGATTTTTTAAGCACCGGGACACAGGGAGCAGCAGCCAGAAACAAGGCAAACCCCACGTCATGACGCAAGCACAGTCGGAGAGACATCACTTCTGCTTTAACTCGTGGGATTACTTGTATATGTTGTTTGCTTAAATTTGCAAGAATTCAAAATTCAAAATTCAAGACAAAGTCTTCTTTGCGTTAGTAGTTCCATTGTAGTTTGCAGGCTTGAAAATCTATTCAATTTTAAATACCGTTTTTTTTAAAGATTTTTTATTTATTTATCTTTAGAGGAGAAAGGAAGGAGAGAAAGAGAAAAGGAGAGAAATATCAATGTATGGTTGCCTCTCATGTGTCCCCTGCTGGGAACTGGCCCGCAACCCAGGCATGTGCCCTGACTGGGAATCGAACCACGATTGTCTGGTTTGCAGGCCCTCACTCAATCCACTGAGCTATACCAGCCAGGGCTTAAATACCGTTTTAACAGGGACCTTGACACCCTGGTTGCATGTCAAATGATTACATTTAAATTATATATAAATTGGGCCCTGGCTGGTGTAGCTCAGTGGATTGAGCACAAGCCTGCAAACCAGAGGATTGCGATTCGATTCCCAGTCAGGGCACGTGCCTGGGTTGCAGGCCAACTCCCAGCAGGGGACGCATGAAAGGCAACCATACATTGATGTTTCTCTCCCTCTCTCCTTCCCCTCTAAAGATACATACATAAATAAAATCTTTAAATTATATATAAATTGAATATGATCAAGGAAGTAAACCTTATTTAAAGGGGTACTATCATTTCATGCTGATTCTTAGTATTTCAAACTCTCTTGCCATTTAATTAGCAAGTATTTAGCAAGTAGCTGCTATGTACTCAGCCCTGTGCTGGAGGTTTTACGGTGCGAACATTTCAAGGAGCACATTGCTTTGGTCTGAGCAGAGAGTTGTTAGGACCAAACCCTTCAGATGCCTCCTGGTGTGTTTCAAGTCATTTATCAAGACGTCCGATGTCGGAATGCCCCTCCATCTTGCACAAATCCAGTGGGACCCATGCCTTTTTTCGAAGTTTCCATGGGGCGAATGTGTTTTTCAGGAGCCCGGTTCTATGACTGAATACGGTGAGACAGGCTTGGGTGCAGAGAACAGACGGAGAGATGTCAGAAGGGAGAGAGGTAGGGGGACTGGGTGAACAGGTGAAGTAGTTAAGGAAAATAAATAAATAAATAGACAACAAACTCATAGACACAGACAACAGTGTGGTGATTACTGGAGGGAAAGTGGGGGTGGGAGGAGGAAGAGGGAGGGTAGTTGGGAAGGGGAATAGTGGAGGAAGGGGACTCAACTTTGCCTGGTAAACACAATGCAATATACACATGATGTATTATACAATTGTACACCTGAAACCTATATGATTTCACTAGCGTCGCCCCAATAAATTCAATGAAAAAGAAAAACTATCCTCCTGAAGAACATGCAGCTTAATAGCCTTATTGGTCACCACTTGACATTTGGAATCAAGGGCTGGGAACAAGAGGAAGAATTTGTCCTCTGTAAGTAGAATATTTGCAGTTTGGAAAGCCAACAAGTTTGGTGTGTGTTTTTTATGTTTTCTTTCTTAATAATCAAGTTGTGAGTAAGCAACACCCTATTCTGATCCATTTTCTATTAGAACAAATTTGGAATTTCAAGGTTACTTGCTTTATGGCATGGTGAGCCAAAGTAACTGAGAATAATTGTTTGTTTGAAGAGCCCTGGCCAGTCTGGCTCAGTTGGTTGGAGCATCGTCCTATAACGGAAGGGCTGTAGGTTGGATTCTCCATAAGGGCACATCCCTAGGTTTCGGGTTCAATCCCTGGTAGGCAGGTATGATTCCTGGTCCAGGTGTGTTCGCAAGACAATCAGTCAATGCTTCTCTCTCACATGATGTCTCTCTCTCTCTCTCTCTCTCACTGTCTGTCTTGGTTCCTCCCCTTGTCCCTCCCTCCCTCCCTCTCTTCCTTCCCCTCTCTCTCTAAAAGCAATGAAAAAATGTCCTCAGGTGAGGATTTCAAAAAAGAAGAGCACAGAATATTAACAGAATCGTTCCATCATGTTCTTAGAAAAGACTGACTAAATTGTATACCCCCAAACAGTATTGAGGACTAAGTGATTCCAGAATTTCCACCATAGATAGAAACATGGTCGGTGCTTGGGACCCCATGTTAGTTCTTATGTGTCAGGCGCTCTTCCAGGAGCTTTTAATGTATTTCATTTTACCCTCACCATAACTCTATCAGGCTAGTTTTATATGTTCCAGAAGAAGAAAAAAACAGGCAGTGGAGAGCCGGGTGACCTGCCCAGGGCCACAAGTCAGTAAGCGACTGAACCACAATTTCCACAAAAGCTGCACAAAATAGATGCTTAAACCCTAAGTCTACCAAGAGCAGCATCCGCCATTGGTGAACAAGGTTTCCCATCATAGGAGAGGAGAAACCAGAGCGCGTGTGCGCCGTGCACTCTGCTAGCCACCAAATAGAAGAGGATGACTGGGTCTTACCAGAAACTCATTAATCAAACAGATGTGGTTTCACTAATTATGAAATCTCTTCATTAAGCACTGGCAGTAAGTCATTACAATATCTTCTCCAGCCTTTTGGCTATGATCAAGTGTAGAATATCTTCTCATTAGGGTAATGGGGTTCGATAAAAGAACATTCCATCATGCTTCCGTAAGGGAGCAGACTGGAACTTTTGTTAACGCTAATCGTTGAGTGATTCATTTTATCTTTTTCAGATCTTGTATTTAATTCATTATCATACAAGGTTCATTCTTCATGCATTCAGGTTTTGATCTTGACAAAATGCGTTGGTCATGAAAGTTAACTTTGTAAAAGAAATGAGAGTTTAACTTCATGTTGGGAGTGCATGGTGAGTAGAAATGAGAAAAGTATTTGGTTTCAGGTTGCTAGGCAGGAGAACTACTCATTAAAGCATGGTTTATGTACTTTAAACTAAGTTGTTGAGGAAATTGTGGATGTATGTTATTTTTCCAATGATATTTGTGACAAATAAGATCCGGAGAAAATGAGAACTATCTGAGTTACAGATATATGTAGCAATAATTCAATCTAGTACTAAGTTCACCTCTTACATACTCTGGTTTCTTTTCAGATCATATAAATTTTTCATTTTTTACGAAGTTCACCTCTTACTATTACATGATTATTGCTCTAACACTATATAAAAGTAATTATAAGAACAATAGATCCACCAAAAATTGTAAAATATAGAAATGAGTCCCCTCTTTGAATTTTTTTGCACACAAGCTCACCAACAAATGTTAGTATTAATAACTGTACCTTTTCTATGAAAACATTTACTTTATAAAAGTTTACCTACTGGTAATTATAGTTCACTTGCTGTCTCCTGTTTCCACTTGTAATGATAGGAAAGCACTTCCCAATCATATGCTTTAAAATCATAATTTTAGTGGCTCTAATATTTCACTGAGAAAATAAAATTACATACTTTAGCTAAATACTTTGCTAAATACTTTTAGCTAAATACTTTGCTAAATACTTTTAGCTAAATACTTTTACAGTATTTTGCTAAATACTTTAGCTAAATACTTTTTAATTAATACTTTGATATAATTTAGCTAGGCTAAATTAATACTTATATCATTGAACGTATTTTTGCTATTAAGAATAATCAGGCAACAAAAGGGGTTTTATATGACCTTCCCCCTCCCCCTCCCCATATTTAGGGTTATTTTTGTAGAAAATAATCCCCAGACGTTGATCTATTGAATCAAAGGGGAGGAATATGCCCAAAGCTCTTGGCTGAGAGTCCCTGAATGCTTAGAGGGCATGGCTGACCCATGGCCGCCCTTGGCACCCGGCATGGTACCTGGTGTCCTCATTACTTAGGCTTTAAAGGTATCACAACTTTTGAAAGAACATTTATACCTGGCTGATGTCTCTGCATGCCTGCCTATAATAAACCTTTGTACTCAAATATCTTTTCACACTTTTCAGTGAACTTTCAGATATATGATCTGATTGGAAACCTACAGTGTACTTTCCAGGGGCACAAGGAGGGTACTTTGTTCATCTCATTTCAGAGAAAAGAGCATGAGCCCAGGGAAGGTGAAGAACTTTGGCTCCACGTTAGTCTCTTACTAGGACCAGAGGCGGTTTCATAACATCTTACCTCCGACTGTAGGTGCCTCTCTTAGAAAAGATGTGAAATAAGTCACCTTTCTCTTTTCCCTTCCATCAATAAGTACTTTTATTCTTTGGGGGAAACACATACTTATGGGAAGTATTTTGGTCTTTTTGAATAATGCAAAAGGGCCTATCACCCCTCAATCACTACCATGCAATTTGCCAAATGCTTAATACAAAAATGATATTAACATATTTTAAAGACATTTTAAAACAGAAATGAAAGGTAGACGTCAAAATAATCTGTTGAACTTTTTGTTATTATTAGTTTAGAGAACTTTTCATGTAAAACTTTCATAAAGAAGTGAACTGTGTAGGACCTGCACTAAAAATGATGCCCATGCATATAAATTCTCAGGAATTTTCCCAGGGAAATATTTCCAGAGTGGTTTAAGATCATTGTGGATGATTTTCTAGCATTTTAAAGGTTAAGAAGTGACTTAACTTCGATGGAACTGGGGTTTTTCCAACTTTAAAAATGTTTGATCACATCTATCCAATATAAATGAGCATTAAACAATGTGGTAGGCACATCTACCTGCCAAAGAACTTGATGAATACAACATGCAACACGCAGCGCACGTTCATTTTATTCCTTTCCTCCTGTATTCTTCCTTTTTCTTTCTTTTCTTAATACAGAAGCTAACATTGTGATGTTAGAGGTGACATTATTGCCCAGAGAACGGTGTGGCATGTGCGAGTCTGTCCAGCTTCAGGAATTATTGCTGGGCTTTCAGATCCTACTTTGCTTGCCTCAAACCTTTGCTCTTTCCACTAAAAGAAAAGGCAATGAAAAGGATGGAGATAGGGAAAGTTTGACATCTACTAATTATAATTATACTACAGCATATTTTTTATCTATCCATATCACCATTGACCTGTCACTGGTGGTCTGCAAAAATCGCTAGAGATTTTAATTCCATGGAATAAAAATGTGCAATATAAGGGAAACATCTTCATGGAAATGGATTCGACCATGAGTTCTTTTTGAAAAGCAACATTTTTTTTTTCAATGGAGGTTAAACATGTATCTATCAGGAAGGCTGGAGAATTTCTGCTCCAGGTGGGAAGTGGACTAGATGACCACTAACATATAAAGAGTTGGTGACTTAGTTGGTTTCCAGATGTATCTGTCTCTGGCTTGTAGTTTTTGTACCATATGCACAGCGAGCCTGCAGTTCAGCCATTTGCCTACAAACCACCTGCAGTTTCTTCAAAGTCGATGAACCTCCTTTAACTTGTAAGATGTTCTCTCTCAAAGATAACATGTAGCGAGGACATAGAATATGTCAGGGGCTGCAAAAGGGTTCTCTCTCCATATTATATGTGTGTATGTGTGTGTGTGTGTATACATGTTATGTATAATGTATAATTTATATAGTATATATGTGACATGCATGTGTATTTTATATATACACATATATACACACATAGTTATGTGTTTATGTGTATATTTATTAAGCCCAACAGCAATTTTATAAAGTAGATGCTTTTATTACTTGCACTTTCCCGATGAGTGTGAAGGTGCATTTAGCAAGTGNTACAGAAGCTAACATTGTGATGTTAGAGGTGACATTATTGCCCAGAGAACGGTGTGGCATGTGCGAGTCTGTCCAGCTTCAGGAATTATTGCTGGGCTTTCAGATCCTACTTTGCTTGCCTCAAACCTTTGCTCTTTCCACTTAAGGAAAAGGCAATGAAAAGGATGGAGATAGGGAAAGTTTGACATCTACTAATTATAATTATACTACAGCATATTTTTTATCTATCCATATCACCATTGACCTGTCACTGGTGGTCT
This sequence comes from Sturnira hondurensis, assembly GCF_014824575.4. NCBI lineage: Eukaryota > Metazoa > Chordata > Mammalia > Chiroptera > Phyllostomidae > Sturnira > Sturnira hondurensis. The sequence goes on from NW_028095095.1 coordinate 548,722, forward strand.
GCAAAAATCGCTAGAGATTTTAATTCCATGGAATAAAAATGTGCAATATAAGGGAAACATCTTCATGGAAATGGATTCGACCATGAGTTCTTGTTTGAAAAGCAACATTTTTTTTATCCAATGGCGGTTAAACATGTATCTGTCAGGAAGGCTGGAGAATTTCTGCTCCAGGTGGGAAGTGGACTAGATGACCACTAACATATAAAGAGTTGGTGACTTAGTTGGTTTCCAAGTGTATCTGTCTCTGGCTTGTAGTTTTTGTACCATATGCACAGTGAGCCTGCAGTTCAGCCATTTGCCTACAAACCGCCTGCAGTTTCTTCAAAGTCGATGAACCTCCTTTAACTTGTAAGATGTTCTCTCTCAAAGATAACATATAACGAGGACATAGAATATGTCAGGGGCTGCAAAAGGGTTCTCTCTCCATATTGTATGTGTATATATGTGTGTGTGTATACATGTTATGTATAATGTATAATTTATATAGTATATATGTGACATGCATGTGTATTTTATATATACACATATAGTTATGTGTTTATGTGTATATTTATTAAGCCCAACAACAATTTTATAAAGTAGATGCTTTTATTACTTGCACTTTCCTGATGAGTGTGAAGGTGCATTTAGCAAGTGGCGAGGCTGGGACTCCCTCTCTCATACGATTGATACAGAGGCTTTCGTTCTGAACAATTAATTACTTTGTGATCATTTAAACTTGTGTGTGGGTTTTGCTCTTCTATCACCAGATTCAGTGATATTCCGCATCTTCTTTAGTGACAACCAAGCAAAACCAAAGCCAGCTGTACCAGAAAGCAAACGGGGGTTCTCCGCGATACCAACGGTCACAACATTTTTGTCTCCCAGACAGACATCAATTAAAGTTGTTCCCCAAAGATATGATTTGGGCCAGAATAAAGGAAGCTACAGAGAACGGCCTGAGTAACAGACAGATTGAAAGCAGATGCCACAGTAGCAAAAGCGTTTTTGAACTTGGTAAATATTTGGATGTAGAAAACGGATTTTAAGAAGAAGTTACGGTGCTGCTCCCGCAACATTGGTGGGCTCTGTCTGTGTGCCATCTCCCGTCACTGACGCAAAGACCTGGGGGTGAGAATTATTCCTGTCACTCACTACTCACCCTGTGTTTCAGCTGGACCGGTTCTTTGACATGTTCACCAGGGCAGGTGGTAATCTGGTTTGGGGGCGCCGTGATGAGAGATGCGGTTACTGCCACTTGAAGCTGAGCCGCGGGTCTCCTCTCCCCGTTTCCCAACTCCATTCCCAGGTCTGTGAGGTCCTGAAACTTGCCAATGGCCCTTCTCTTCCTCTGTTAATACTGAGCTTTATCCTGCAGCACAGGGCAAAGGATCGCTCTGAAAGATCCAGTCCTGGCCCAAGAAACACCAGTTCTATCCGTGTGAATTTGCATCTGGCCCTGCCTTATGGTTCTTCTGCTCTTTATCTGTGGTCTTCAGGCATGTTCCAATTTCGAAGGTTCTCAGGGTATCTGTTCCCCTTCTGTTTCCATCCTGCCTGACTTTGCTCCCTTAAAATCAGAGACAAATTTTTCTGGGTGTCCTGACATTCTCTTCTCTTTGCCCTTGCATTCTCAGCAGCTCAACTCACAAATATTTCTTTTAATTCTATTACATGGTTGCTCCATTTTCCCCCTACTTCTGGCCAAAAGAGACAGCAGCCTTGATTCCTCAGTCTGGTCCTTGTTGTTACCCAGGCTCAATAACCACCTGACCCATTCTTGGAGAAGGATCCCACGCCATACACACCGGAGGTGACAACCTCACAAGCAGCTGGTCATGGCCCATCTAACAATATTTGGTGACTTTTTTCCCCACCAAATATAAAATGCCACAATCTTTATATTGACCTCAGTCATGTCTTGTTGAAGTAAAGCTTTTTTTTTTTCCATTTAATTCTTGTTCAAGTACAGTTTTCTGTCTTATATTCCCAGCCCGCACCGCCCCCCCCCAGTGCTCCCCACCTCCCTCCCATTTCCACCCCCCACCTTAGTTATTGTCCATGTGTCCTTTATACTTGTTCATGTGAGTCCATACCCTTTTCCCCTATGATTCTCTGTCAGCCTGTTCCATACTTGAGTGTCATTGGTCGTATTTTGCTTGCTTGTTTGTTTTGTTGTTTAGATTCCTGCTAACAGTGATATCATATGGTATTTGTCTTTCACCTCCTGGCTTATTTCGCTCAACATAATGCTTTCCAGTTCCATCCATGATGTTGCAAAGGGTAGGAGCTCCTTCTTCCTTTCTGCAGCATAGAATTCCATTGTGTAAATGTACCATAGTTTTTTGATCCAGTCATTTACCGATGGGCATCTAGGTTGCTTCCAACTCTTGGCTATCGTAAATTGTGCTGCTATGAACATCGGGGTGCATAGGTTCTTTTGGATTGGTGTTTCAGGGTTCTTAGGATATACTCCTAAGAGTGGAATTGCTGGGTCAAAAGGCACGTTCATTTTTAGTTTTCTTAGAAAATTCCATACTGTTTTCCATAGTGGTTGTACCAGTCTGCAATCCCACCAACAGTGAACTAGGGTCCCCTTTTCCCCACAACCTCTCCAGCACTTGTTGTTTGTTTCTTTGTTTATGATAGCCATTCTGACTGGTGTAAAGTGGTATCTCATTGTGGTTTTAATTTGCATCTCTCTGATAGCTAGCGATATTGAGCATCTTTTCATGTGTCTCTGGATCCTCTGTATGTCCTCCTTGGAGAAATGTCTGTTCAAGTCCTTTACCCATTTTTTAATTGGGTTGCTCATGTTCTTTGAGTGGAGTCGAGTGAGTTCTTTGTATATTTTGGAGATTAAGCCTTTGCCTGAGGTATCATTGGCAAATATGTTTTGGGAAGTAAAGTTTTAATTTATTTTTTTCTGCTGAGTGCAGCAGGCAGCATAGACAAACACTTATATGTTTCTTCTGTTTTTCCCATTATTGTATTAGGAGACTCACTTAACTGTGTAGCTTGTCAAGTGTATTACTTGAGACATTAAGAAACATGAGGTTTGTTACATTTTTTTAGGAAAAGCTATATATCAATACAGTCATGGTCAATTGCTTAGTCCAGCTTCCCGAGCTGTGAGAACAGAGCTGATGGAAATAAAACGGGATTCATTAATTAAATGCTTTTTCTTGTCCACTCCATTTTGTTTGCAAAAGGACATGCTTTCTAAGGCACAGGTCAAAGGGAGAACAATTAAACATTTATATCTGTTTCCTTGGAAGTGAATCCAAAAATATTTCATAAATATAAATGCTATTTTGTAATTGCGGTACTGTCTCAGGTATGTATTAATAGTGTAGGAAAAATTAATTTTGTTCCCCAGATCTCTTAATAATTAAAGATGCATTTTCAAAAAATCATATCCGGTGAAGTCTCCTTACATGCCGCCTATTTTATCAGTCTTTTTAAAATGCCACGGACAGGGATGGCAGGGTGGGGAATGACTCAGGGTGGGGGAGGGTAGGGCCAGGGAAAGCAATGGGGCAAAATTGGGACAACTGTAACAGAACAAGAAGAAAAAAACTGACACAAATAAAAGAAAAAGAAAAAACCTGTTAATGATCTTTTATATCGTTGTAAAATTTTAATTCCATGAAGTTGAAAACACAATAAAAATCATCAGCGTCTGGACTCACCGGTGAGTTTTACAAGCTGACCTACTTCCATGTGGCACTATCTAGAATGTAAGCACCTGTCTGAAGTTCATGCACCAGAGACCACTGACATGTGAAGTTGATAAAAGGAGAATTACTGTACAGAAACATCGGAATGATGTGACATTCAATGTTCTACCCTCAACTGTACTCAATTTAGACCTTCCCCAAAAGTCAGAACACATAGACCATGTTGAATTACATCTCTCGCGTATTATACATTGCTTTAATAGTACGTAAGAGATACAAATTCTTGCATATGTATACCTTGCGAGAGGGTATACAAGTAGAAATCAGTCTCCTTTTTAGGATCTTGGAAAGCATTGTCTTGATACTCAAACCAGTTTCATCCATGTACATCATCAAAGGCCTTCGTCTCGGAGAACATTTATGAGCCAGTTCTCCTGAACTTGCCTCAGCCATCAATTTCTGAGCTGCTGCTCCTTTCGATGCACCTGTAACGCCCAGAGATTTGGAAAGGGCTGGCTAGGAGAAAGGGCAAGGTTCCGGTACAGCCACGTGTCTGGAACCTTTACAAAGTTTCGTCTACAAGCTCTTTAAACTGTGAGCTCAGCAGTTCACTTTTGACACTATACCAGCTATGCCTACATTGACTGCTGACTTTCTTGTGGACAGAGAAGTCAGTTACTGGCCGTCAGAGCCACTCCAAGGCACATGAGTGGTACCGTTACACTGGCTTTCTGCTTCCAGCCAAGACCCAAACTGTATCATTCCTGAAGTTCAGCGTCTCATATTTTCACATTCTGGTTTGTTTCTCTCCTCACCCTCCACTCCCCAATCACCTGTGAAACCTACAGTCAGAACCTTCATTTTCAAGATCTGGTAGCACCTTCTAATTCTGTTCCCCCCAAAACATTTAAATTTGAGTAGGTATGAAATTCTTCAGGAACGTGAATAAAATTCTGAGTCAAACAGATGTGTTACCCTGTCGCATTAAGCTGGCCATACACCATAAATGAGGCATTGTAAGGTAAAATATTTTCCTCGGAAAACAGTATCAGTTAAATGAGATGCATTTCAAGCAGTCCCTCTTTGCAATTTTTGCTGTCCTTAGAAAACAGGAACAAAAATGCTTGCCAAATGACTATTTGCTTCACACCCACCCTATCCAATATTTATCCAATGAGAAAAAACTAGATAATGTAGGTTGTTAGTATCTTCTTTTTCTCCCGAGTGCAGCAGGCCACAGTACTCATGCCGACCTTGGCCGAGATATCGCTGTATGGTAGCTCTGTTGCTGTTCCCTGGAGTCAAAAGGCATCTCTGCAGGCCTCTTCAGAATTTGGGGGCAAAAAAAGTGAAGCAGATGTAGGCAGGGGTTAGGAAACATAGGCTATTTATTTTGCCCCCATCTGCAGTTTCTGATGGAAAGAAATATTTTTAGGTGATCTGTTTTCTCAAAACTGCAATTTTTAGGAAACCACACATCCTCTGCTCAAAATTATTTTCCTTTTTTTCTCCCTCAGAATCTACTCTAATCATCTCAAGGCATGAAATTATCCTTATCAGCCACAAAAATGCTGCCGCTCCCGTTAAATTTGCTTTCATTCCAGGAGAAAGCCTACTTCAGATCTCTCACAGATATTCTTACTTCCATTATATCTGGATTATAGACCCAATTTGGGGGGTGAGTCAAACCCCAGCATATAATCTTCTGTAGTATTTTGGGCGGCATTCCGTTGCTGCGAGACTGAACTCAGCATTCTGTGGCTTTGTGCCGGTTGGACCTGTAACTGCAGTCGGTTCTGTAAACCCCATCGGCTCTCACCCTAAGAGACAGGCATAAGCAGACATGTTTAATCATTCCACGAACGTCTATCTCGCACTGTGCTCAGTACTCTACTGGGCATGGGAAGTGAGAGATGAGTGAGACACAGTAGAGAATGTCTGTAATCTACATGAAATTATATGATGAACAAAGATGGGCTGTAAAGTATATTGTAAGAATGTGTGTATATATATATATATATATATATATATATATATGTATTCCTTTAAATCTAGGAAAAATACTTTCTACATTGCCAGTTGTACCACTGAAAAATAAATTGTTATTGGTGTACAGTGGCATTTGAAGATATTAGAAAACTCAAATCAAAAGGGAACGTTGGTCCACCCTAAATAGATGATGCTCATTCCTCTTTGCAAACTGCTGCATCACCTCCAGGGTAACTTGTCAAGAGCATTTTGATATGATGTTTCAAATAACAGTAACCAAGAAGTGGAACTTAGAAAAATGTATAAATGTGCATATTCTTATGTTCCGAGCAGTGAGATATATGGAATGTCAAGTGATGAACTAATAACAAACACATAATTCAAACCTTTCCAGGTGAACGGGCTACAAAGAGTCAGGAATTGTATCAAGGAAATGGGATGGTGTGCAGAGTGAGTCTGAAACCTGATTTATTGAATTAGTCAAAAAAAAACAAAAAACACAGTGCTATTTAGAGGGGACTCTCACAGATATTCCCTGTGGGGTCCTCAATGTAGATACACAGTTGCAGTCCCATGATGGATGTTTATTTGCCTTTTGGTGGTGCATTTTTTTTTTTTAAAGATTTTATTTATCTATTTATCTTTAGAGGGGAAGGAGAGAGGGAGAGAAACATCAATGTATGGTTGCCTTTCGTGCGTCCCCTGCTGGGATTTGGCCTGCAGGGAACCGGCCTGCAACCCAGGCATGTGCCCCGACCGGGAACTGAACCGCGATCCTCTGGTTCGCAGGCCCGCGCTCAATCCACTGAGCTACACCAGCCAGGGCTGGTGGTGCATTTTGAAAAATAGAATATACTTAGCAAAGACGAAACATGACGATAAACATGAGTGGTGAGAGGGTGACTAGCTGGAGGGATTCTCTAAACTTCATTGGTTGATCTGCAGTTTTTTTCAAAATTTTTGAAAAAAATTTTAAAAAATGCAGTTTTTTTAGTCACCAATTTGAATTCTGGAATCTAAGTGGCTTTTTCATTAAAAAAAAGAATAGATAAAAGAAATTTTGTGATCTACTCTATTGGCTACCATGAATCCAGGCCAAAAATAATAAGATTATTTTCAACTATATAAGAAAAGAAGTCATTCTATAATATTTTGAAATACCTAGTAATGTCTCATGTTTTAAGGTGAACTAATCTTAAGAAATCTGAAAAATATCAAATACTTAATTCTACTTTTATTGTTACATTACTACAAGAAACAAATGTTTGTATATGAGTTACAGTTTAAAAAGTATATTCTTTTGTGTCATTTCATGGAACTCTCCGTTAGCATAGTGATATGTTTGGTGATATTGTCTTTTAGACGCAATGAATCGTCCTACCTCTGTGTACTCATTCCACTTTGGGGAGCCCTGTATCTCTCTGGAAGAGCATTTACATGGCTGGTATCTGGCACATAAGAATGGGTGGTATGTGTTCATGTTACACTCCATCTGGACTCGAAGATCTCATCCAGCAAGAGGTAGTTATTTTCTGTAGCCATCTTTCCATTCCCAAGCGCCGCCTGTAAATATAAGCCACCTGTATGTACAGTTAAGAATGCTTACTATGAGTTCATTACTATTTTGCCAGAGGTAAACTGAGGTTGTAAGATGTTAAGTGATGCATCCAAACATATTAACATCAAGGAGACCGGAATGCAAGTTGAGGCTTCCTATTCTGAATCTCAAGTCGATGTGTTCATCCTCCACATTTCCCTGTTCTTTGTATATTTGAATTATAGGCCCGTCACGTGAGGAACATTGTAATAGAGAATACAAAAATATTCCTAAATAGGACTAAACATTGGTTGTCTATTTGTTTAGGTAACAAAATTTCATAGTATGTATAAAGCGTATGTTTAGTACTGTTTTTAGTTTTAATCGTTTTATTGTTGTTCAAGTACAGTTGTCTGCATTTACCCCACCACCACCACTCCCACCCCAGCCACTCCGACCTCCCTCCCTTGATTCCACCCCCACTTGGTTTGTCCGTAAGTCCTTTATAGTTGTTTCTGAAAACCCTTTCCCACTTACCTCCCATTATCCCCTCCCACCTCCCTTCTGGTTACTGTCAGATTTCAATGTCTCTGGTTATATTTTGTTCACTTGTTGTCTTGTTGATTAGGTTCCACTTAAAGGTGAGATCATAGGGTATTTCTCTTTCACCACCTGGCTTATTTCACTTAACATGGTGCTCTCCAGATCCACCCATGCTGTCACAAAGGGTAGGAGCTCCTTCTTTTTTTTTCTGCTGTGTAGAATTCCACTGTGTAAATGTATGGTAGTTTTTTGATCTATTCATTTACACATGGGCACCTAGGTTGCTTCCAGCACTTGGCTATTATAAATTGTGCTGCTATGCACATTGTATTATTTTTTAAAATATACACTTTGTTAGACTGTTTCCTAAGTATAGATCCCAGGCCTTAGCTTCTGATTATTTGTAATCCACCCAACTGTTCACCAACTCTCCACTTTAGGATGTAATTGAATGATGTAATCATCCAGCAAGATTCCTCTCAGGGCTGTGCAGTTAAAAGTTCCTCAGTGTGAACTTTTGAGCCAGTAAGTCAGAGCCCTTTGAATGTGTATTTCTCATAATGAACCACAGTGATGATGGAACAAGATGATGAGTCACGTTTGCTAAGACAGTAGAGGTACATGAATGTCAAGTTCTTAAATGTCAAATTCTTGAACATCTTGTGGATGTTCAAATGAGCAGAGCTGGCAGCATCATCTTTGGGCTTTACTGACATGGAAAGGGAGTATTACTTATCTATTACATTATCTATTACTTATAGCGATTCATCTAACTCCCAACGAGTACAGTCAGCCTGGAGCAAAGGGGCAAAGCTACAAAATACTTGTCTTTCTGTTCTTTGTGACCAATCCACGCCAGCATTAAGAGATCTGTTTCATCATTTCCTGGAAATATGTTAAATTTCTTTATACAAGCAAGACAGGATGAAGCAAGAGCATTTTTGATGGTAAGGGGTGGGCTAGCTTCAGAACATTGCGTAATCTCAGGAGCACCTTATGGCATGAAATTGGGGGACGCCAGCTGTACAAGGGGGTTGGAGGATTCGATGCCCCATAGTCCCGCTTTCAAGATGGGAAACTGGGACTCATCACCAGTGGGTGACTGGCTCATGAGAGGTGGCAACTGAACCGAAATTAGGACATGGTTTTTCTGAATCTGGCTCGGAGGCTGGCTCTGTAAACACAGGTGTGTTAGGACAAATGATTGTTTCCCTGGGACTGCAGACGTCGCGCCATTAGGACGGGCATGAATATATATGTCTCATTTCCGTTTCACTGCCATGGCTCCATTTCTCATTTCAAAATGTAAAACCAACAACTTTCTCATCTCTTGGTAGTTGTGCACATGTCAGCAACACAGAATTCTGTGGTTTGGGGTGTCTCATTTCCTATTTATTTCTGATTACATTGTTTTCTCAAGCTGCGTTTTCTCCTCCCATCTGGAATTCATTCTCTGGGTATCTCCCTCTCTAAGGAAGCTTAAAAAACCAAACGCTGTTTATTTTTGTAACTTTCCCTGCACATTTACTCTATAATTTTTCTGTTCAGAAATCTTTCATTGTCCCCAGTCCCCTTCGGTGGGAAATGGGAAATGATCCACTTTGTGTCCACAGCTCAACACACTACTTGCTTTTGGGTCCTTTTTCTTCCCACTTCCCAAGGGGCACCTGCGCATGAATCAAGTACACTTTTGGCAACGTCTAATTAGTCTTATTTCTGTGTCTTTGCTTGCTTATGATTTTTCTTTCTTCCTTTCTATGGGAGCAGGGAGAGCTCCTTTTAGCTATGAATAGTTCCTGGCCTTGCTGGGCTTTCGTCATGTCCCTCGGCTGTGGAAAGAACCACGGAGAAGAAGGAAGGTCTCCCGGGTTGGTCCTCAGCTGCCTGGCTGATGTTTTTCTTTCCAGGGTTCTGGCCGCTATTTGCTTGCCTCTAGCTGTCTTTTTTGGTGCTTCTCTCTCTTCCTGACCTGAATTTTCTGGACTTGACTCTCTTCTGTTCTTGCCTGTGTAAGGCCAGACTTAATTTTCAGTCCCTGTCTGCTTATTTAAAAAACCTCCCCCTGGAGCCCTGGCTGGTGTGGCTCAGTTGGTTGGAGCATTGTCCTGTAGACTGGAAGGTTGCCGGTTTGATTCCTGGTCAGAGTGCTTGCCTAGGTTGCAGGTTCTACTCCTGGTAGGGGAGGCAACTAATTGATGTTTCTCTCCTGCATGGATGTTTCTTTCCCTCTCTCCCTCTCTCTAAAATCAATGAGCATGTCATCAGATGAGGAATTTTTTTCTAATTTTTTAAAGATTTTATTTATTTATTTTTAGACAGAGGAGAAGGGAGATAGACAGAGAGGAAGAGAAATGCCCATGTGTGGTTGCCTCTCACACTCCCCTACTGGGGACCTGGCCCACAACCCAGGCATGTGCCCTGACTGGGAATTGAACCAGCGACCCTTTCATTCACAGGCCCATGCTCAATCCACTGAGCTATACCAGCCAGGGCAGATGAGGAATTTTTTAAAAAACCATAACAACAACAACAAACCCTCCTACTGAAATAGCATTCTTCATTGCCCCTCACTGAAGGGAATGAAGGCAAAATGATCCATCCACTCGCCGTTTCCAAACCCTCATTCCATCGAAAATGAGTGCATGTCTACATGTGTGTATTTGAAAAGAGTTATTTTGTTTCTGTTTTATTTTGCTGTGGTTTTTGTCTTTTCTATAGAAGTCTTGGGAAAAAAAGATACTACTTTGTTTAGAATTTGAATATTATCAAAGAAATATATAGCAAGGTGAGAAATGTTCTTTGGAGTGGCCTACACTCCTGTAAATCAGTGTAACATCTTTCATCCTTAGATTCGCTAAGTTCCCAGGACATTTCCTTTCTGGTGGAGTATAGAATGCTCGTGCCAGGGGCCTGGCTGTGGGAGGAAGGGCCAGCCGTGCTATAAAAAGTGTTTCTTCCTGAAAGAGGGAAAGTGGCATGTGCTTAAAGCCAGAGACACCAGAAGGAAGGTAAAAATGTGACAAGAAAAAACAGTGAAACGAAGGTCCATCCGAAGGTGGAGGTGGACAGACATTGGGGCACAGATACTTTCCTTTCCTGGTTCGCCTGTGATGCTTAGAGGTAGCAAGTTAACTGAACCTCAGGGAATGGAGTTATGCCTGCTGAAGGAATTGTATTCAACAGCAAAGGATCTTGGTGAAAAAAATAAACAGTTTTGCAATTTAATAAGCAAATATAAAGACAAACACCGATAGTTTTGTCTTATAGCAGGCCAAGGAAAATCTTAAGTGCCTTAGGCTGGGGGCGGGGGGTGGGACCTTGGCTTTCTACTTCCTGGTGAAGCCAAGTTCATCATTTCAACGAATGAGTAATAGAAACTATGACTGGTAATTTTAGTTAAAAAGCATTAAATCAATTGAGTGTAAAGATATAATCTTGGCATGCGCTCTTATATGAGTTAAACATCTTGTCCTAATAAATGATGAAAGCAAATTAGTCCAAGACCATACTTTATAGTCTTTACTCACTAAATGACTTCACGCCTCTGTCGCCTCCCGCGTTAGAAGTCTCTGCCATTTTTGCCTTCCTTCCCTCTATTGCCTTTCACATCCCGTTGAAAACCAATTTCAGTTACCATCCAGAATATATTTTGCATCTTTCTCCTATGATAAGACCATTGCCACTGGCTTAGGCACCTCCATTGCCCGTCTAACTTACGCCTGTTATAATGGTCTCCTGGTTCCTAGGACGCACCTCTAACGCCTGCTTCCTGTGGCCGCTACCAAAGTGCTCTTCCTCCTAAAATACAGATGGGACAGCATCACATCACTATCCTTTTTTTTTTAGATTTTATTTATTTATCTTTAGAGGGGAAGGAGAGAGGGAGAGAAACATCAATGTATGGTTGCCTTTTGTGTGTCCCTTGCTGGGAGTTGGCCTGCAAGGAACCAGCCTGCAACCCAGGCATGTGCCCTGACTGGGAATCGAACCGCGATTGTCTGGTTCGCAGGTCCGCGCTCAATCCACTGAGCTAGGCCAGCCAGGGCTATCACTATCCTAATAAGGGAACAATTTCAGTGGTTTCCCAAGGCCTACAGCATGGAACCCACGTGTCTAGCATGGTCTTTGCTACCTGTGAAGTATTGGACAAAAGATACCCAGCTTCAAACATAACAGACATCCCGTGCACATTCGTCAAAAGAATAAATGAAAACATATAACGTAGGGATGGATGAATAAGTAAACCGTGCATATCCAGATGATAGAATATTGAATGGCACTGAAGAAAAAATGATCTGCCCAGCCATGAAAAGACCTGGAGAAACTTGAAATGCATGTTATAAGTGAAAGACACCAACGCGAAAGGGCTGCGTAGTATATGGTTCCAACTATATGTTATTCTGGAAAAGGCAAAACCATGGAGAGGGTACAAAGATGATTGGTTGCCAGAGATGGGGCCGGGGGAGGTAAAGAGGTGTATCATGGGGGGTTTGGGGGGTAGTGAAAATACTCTACCATACTATGATCATTGCTCTACAGCATTTTACACTTGTCCAAACCCACAGCCTGGGAAACACCAAGAGTGAAACCTGAGGTAAATACGGACTCTGGGTAATGACGAGATTCATCATTGATAAGAAGGAAAACATTCTGGTGAGTGGTGTTGAGAAGGGAGCCTGTGGGAAACCTCTGTACCTCCCTTGCCGTTTCACTGTAAACCTACAACTGCTTTCGGAAAAGTCTTAAAAGCAAGAGCAAAAAGAAAAATAACACATTCTCTTAAACTTTCACTTCTTTCATAATAAATGTGGTAAACTATCACATTTTCTCCTGTCGAGTGCTTCCAGTCTTCGCATGGTACTAAAATCCAACTCTGTATATTCTCTTAGAAGCCCTTGGAGCCCAGCATGCCCCTCCCTGCCCGCCCCTCCCCCCGCCCCTCCCCCGTCTTTCTAACCTCTTCCTGTTTTGTTGACTCCGTATTTCGGTGTTTCTCCTGGCCCACCCTCGCAGGCCTTGCAGAATGCCCATCTGCTCTTGTTCCCGAGCTTTCTCACTCGTTTCTCATCCTGGAACTACCACTTCACAGAAGAGAGTGCTTTCTTTGGCTTGTCTCCTCTTGTCCATGAAGTTTTGGGAACCAATTTTCTTGCCACTGAGTCTTTCTGGAACCCCTGATTTAAAAGGCACTTATCCACCCACCAACCCCCTGATGGGGACTCTCATCTTCCTTCTTTCTTTTCCCCTCCCCCCATCACCATCTGACGCACTGTGTATTTTTCAAATTTATTTTGTATTGTATTTTATATGTGATCGTCAGTCATTTGTATCCATACATTTATACTGCAAAAGAATAAGATCCTATTATAAATACTGTTTTATATGCCACTTCTTTCACATATTATAAATATTTGTCAATTAATTAAAGATTCTACAGCTTCCCTTTAGGGACTCCACAGTGTCCGACTTTGTACCAGTTGGGAGTCTGATCGGACCTGTAGTGACTGGAGTCAGGAACATGGGGGGTGTTTATCGATAGAGCACGTTGGTCAATTATTTAAAGGTAAAGAGTAGATTAAGTAGTACAGGAAATAGACTTGGTTGTCAATAACTATGTTGCATCGACCCTTAGATTTTTGTCATTAAATTAACTGATAAATTTTTGTCTCAAACAATAAGAAATTACTCTGGCTGGGTGGCTGATTGGTTGGAGCATCGTCTCATACACCAAAAAGGTTGCGGGTTCGATCCCCAGTCAGGGAGCGTAAGCAGGCAACTGACCAATGCTTCTCACGCCAGTGTTTCTCTTTCTCTGTCTCTTCCCCTCTTTCTCTCTCTTTAAAAATCAATAAACGTATCTTCAGGTAAGGATGAAAAAAATTTTAACATTTACCTGTGGACACACAAACCTCAATCCAAAAGAGCCTCAGCCATGGGCAGCTTGTCGATAAGAGCCTGAGCCCAAGTTCATTCAGTCTTACTGCAGTTGATGCTAACACTCTCCAGGTTATCAGTTTATTAAAAGAGCTGATAGCTCTGACTTCTTGTTAGACTGCAGAATTTGAGTTAAACAAAAGAAAGACCGCTGCCATCATTGTTTTAGTAATTAAAACTTCTGGCTGGTTCTTGGGCAAATAGTTCATTCTATTTTTCAATGTCATTCTTTGCATAAGGTAAGAGGAATTAATTTTTCAAAAAATTTTCTAGACCACACAAAGTGCAAAAATTAAATTTTAGAAAAATTTTGATTTTATTTCTGTGAAGTTTGATCTACTTAGAGGAGACAAAAAGTTCCTTTTTTTAAGCCTCACAAATCTGTTTTTTTTCCTTCTAGTATACAATAGTTTAGTAGATAATTTGAAATGGATTCATCTGTTATACCATCTGTCAGAAATATGCTGCAGCTGTTAAATGTCCAGCAAAATTTGAACTACAAGTGTCAAAGTAATTTGCCCTCGGTACATGCAGACCAGACAATTTCCTGTTTGATTTATAACCATGGTCCTGCAATGTGACTGGTTTTCTAGCTATATTTTAAATATTTTCTGAGCATACCTATTGGACCCAACAAGAGAAAAATGAAAGAAATATGGTCTCGTTTTTGAAGTCATAATATTGAATTGATTCATTGTCATACGCTACTGTACTGATTGTATTCAATGTTTTTCAAAGTATATGAAGAATACCTACTGTGTGCTGTACACTCCACACATTGACAAGGGGAAGAAGTCCCTTCCTTCTGAAGAAGATCAGCATACAGCAGGGAGATCGACGTATAAACAAGTACTTATCACAGTGGATTCCCAATGAAACAGGATGAAAGTGTGCTCTTAGAAATCCTAAAGTCTCGGGTTCTTTTGAAAACAAATAAACAGATCAATAAATAAAACTGATGTAAAGTGCTAATCCAGAAAAGCCAATAGATTTCACTTAGAAAGTTCTTTGCCGGAGCCAACGTATTTTGAAAGTTCCAGGGGTAGGTAATGACGATTTAGACAAAGCCTCTATGTCTTTCCAGGGTTCTCAATGACAGGTCGTTTTAAGTTACTGAAGATCAGAGAGATGGCATTGCCACCATGTGACCCAGTGAGGAAGATTTTTTGCATCGTGTCCCAGGAATGAAACCAACTCTCTCTGTACAAGCAGTTTTTAAAAATGGAAAAAAGCGAAAGTACCCTTTAGATAAAGCGGATACATCTCAATAGCCAAATTTAAGAAGTGGTCTGCCAGGCTTGCTTTTAAATGGATGTATTACTCCTCAGAGTCAGTAATTCATTGATTCAACAAACTTTGTGAGATTCTTGCTGCAGGCCAAGTTCCTAAGCCCCAGGAATAGAGTCTCAGAAAGATGGGCTTGTGCCCTGTTCCCATGGTCCATAGTCTAGTCCCCCCACCCTGCAAAAAAAAAAAACAAAAAAAAAAACACCTTTAAATAAATAAATAAAAGAGTTGCCTCTCTTTGTGATTTTTTTCCTAAGAGAAAAAAAGATTTCTAGAGGTGAAATCAGAAAACATAATCGCTGCACAGAAAAGTAAGAATTAGGCCAGGATTGTGAATTACAGAGAAGATTGAAAACGTATATTCTCCATTGAAGTTGATTTGGTCCTTATATTCAGTTGTAGGCTTCCCACAAATGACAGTACACTATGGTTATTTCCTTTTAACCAAGTCCTAGTTCATTGCAGGACATGAATGAGAATTAATAAGTTTAAATTGGCCACTATTATTTTTTGTTCTACAGCAGAGATACCTATTTCAAAAGGAAGATGAAAGGGAAAGAAAATCCTTCAAATGTACTTTGTAAGCTGTGCCTGGGTGGTTCAGTTGGTTGGAGTGTCATCCCACACCCCAAAAATGTTGCGGGTTCGATTCCAGGTCAAGGCACACACCTAGGTTGTGGGTTTGATCTGGGTATGTCCAGGGGGCAGCCAACCAATGTGTCTCCTGCACATGGATCTCTCTCTCTCTCTCATCAATAAACATACCCTCAGGTAAGAATTAAAAATAATAATAAAAATATGACATAAAATAAAGTCATCGTTAGATCCAGCAATTCCACTTCTTGGGTATACATCAAAGAAAATGAAATCACTATCTCAAAAGGGGAAAAAGAGTAATACATTTTTTTAAAAAGCAAACAATCAAGATTTTGGATTGCGTTTGGTGCTGTGAGCAAAATAAAACCAGGCAATTGAATAGGGTGTAATGCCCGGAGGGCAGGAACTCGCCAACAGTTGAGTTGCTTGATGTAGACCAACAGGATGTTGGGGGTGGGGGGATGGGATAGGGAGGGCGGCAAGGGCCTGGAGCCCAGGAGTGTGCTTGGTGTGTCTGCAAAAGAGAGGAAGGAGCGTGAATCTTGGGCTTGGGGCCCAGAAGAGAAACCTGAAGTAGAATGGAGCCCATGTGAGCTCAGGGCGGGTGCAGCGCAGGCTTTTGTGGAGTTGGGGTTTCACACTAAAAGGGGGGTCTCGGGACCTGGAGCCCTATTTTTGAAAGTTGCCCCATCTGGCAACTGCGAAGACAGTTTTAAGGAGATACGGGCTGAAGCAGAAAGTAAGTGCCCCATAACTATTTGTTTACATGAATCAGTGGAATGAATCTGTTGTCCTTTGCGGAACATCTGTGTATTGGACAGAGGCACAGCCATCAAGTGGCTGACTCTGTGCTTTGCTCTGAGAACATCTGTGTAAGACTGGAGGAGCCCCTTCTTTTTAGCTGCAAGAGGCAAGCCTCTGTTTTCAAGGTGTGCACTTCAAAGACAGCCTGTCTCTAGACTCGACTCTGATTAGGTTTGTGTATGTCACTCTGGGTTTATTCCAGGGCTCTACGCAGCTCCTCGAGGGGTCAGGTATATTGCTCACCCCATGGAAGTGAAGATATATAAAGTAGATGAGTTAGTCAGGGATGTTTTTGCCTTAAGGAGAAGCCATTTTCCTAATATACTCCTATAACATTGATTTTTCTGTGCAGATTTTATCTATTTATATTTAGAGAGAAGGGAAGGGAGGAAAAAAGAGAGGGAGAGAAACATCAATGTGTGGTTGCCACTCATGCGCCCCCTACTGGGGACCTGGCCCACAACCCAGGCATGTGCCCAGACTGGGAATCAAACCAGCAACCCTTTGATTAATGGTTCTGCACTCAATCCGCTGAGCCACATCAGCCAGGGCAACACTGATTTTTTAAAACAATGTGTTTTCTATTGCTATGATTTATAAATCATAGAACAATGATTCCAAGCTGGAATGGGACTTTTGAAGTCACTGAAAACCTGTAGGTAAGCCAGAATTAAAATAAGTCATCCATATTCGTGTTGATAGAAATCCAACCTAGATCTTCTGAGTAGGAGAGGCGTGCTCTCTCCCACTCTGTGCTCACGTTGGGGGGACCGTAACCTAAGGCAACCTCTGAAAGTCACAATTATCCTGAGAAAACATGTATGAGACAGTGTTAAGGTAAAAACAATAGATCCCAATGACGTAAACAATTTATAAAAAGTCCTGGAAGAGATTGTCATATTTTCATTCCCTATATTTTCCATATACTATTGAAGAATTCATGTACTACTTGAATATTCCATACTATAAATTAGTAAAGAACATGTGGCTTTCAGACATAATACTACACACTTTCCCTCTAAGAATGTTGTCAGGGTATGAGATTTCCACAGATGACATGTGGAATGAGCTCCGCTGGGTTTGGTTTTGATAGAATGCCAGAGTTAGCGAACTCTGGAGGTGAAACATTACTTGCCTGCTCGAGTAATGTGCATTAAGAAAAGACAAAGCACCATGGTTCTTAGTGTATCAAAACAAAGTAATTTTATAACCCGCTGCCCAGGTTTATGGGGAACAAACATAGTGGGCCTGGTGCAACTCAATAGAAACAGATTGTGGCCCTGGCTGGTATGGCTCGGCGGATTGAGAGTGGGCCTGCAAACCACACGATCGCGGTTCGATTCCCAGTCAGGGCACATGCCTGGGTTGCAGGCCAGTTCCCGGTTCCCGCCAGGGGACGCATGAGAGGCAACCATACATTGATATTTCTCTCCCTCTCTCTCTCTCTCCTTCCCTTCCCCTCTAAGATAAATAAATAAAATCTTAAAAAAATTTTTTCAAAAGAAAAAAAGAAATATTGTGAAGTTATTGTTAGTACTGTGTTTTCCTTTCTCCTTCCTCCCTCCCTCCCTCCCTCCCTCCCTCCCTCCATCCATCTTCCTTCTCTCCCATATCTCCTTCCTTCCTTCTTTCTTGGAAAGGAAATGAAAAAAAAAAAGGAAATAAAATCTTGGGAATAAAGTTTCTGAAGTATAGACATACCAGACGCTATACAAGTCTTCTCCTGGTTGGAGTGTAGACAGTGATGCTATTTATTAGGTATGAAGACTGTAATAGGCTTTATTAATCTCAGTGATTACTCCAGAAGCTCCCGAGTCGGGTGTTCAGTCTCCTTTTCAGTGAAATCCTGAAATTGTCATTAGGCTAGATAAGAATAACATTTTCTTTGTCCAAAGGGGTTTCCCCACTGTCATTGAAGCAATGTAACCAAAAGCATGGTCTGTTTAGGAAGTCAGATAAATAGTATGGGGGGGGGGAGGTAGCATAGTTAGCAGAATTTGGACACCGTATCTATTAGTTAGATACATGGGAATCTGTGTACTCAGACTGGTGAATACAATAGTTACCAATAGTCAGACATGGCTGGGCACCTACAGCCTAAGGCAATTCAGGAACAAGAGGCTAAAAGCAGGCACTCCAAACCTGCAACGACCATCAGAGAAAGAACAACTCTGGGAAGGCCTGAGATGTTACTGGGAGCCCCAGAAGGAAAGTAGCCCAACCACTCAGCTGTAATTCAAGACAGTTTTGGCCATAAGGAACATTGATTGAAACCACAGAGTTCAGAGGGAGGTCTCGCCTCTTAAATTTGGCCTGACTGTGGAGGAAAATTGCCATAAAACCTGAGGCGATGTAGCTTCAGCTTCCAAAGGTAGGAGTTGCATGCCCAGGACATAAGGAGACCATTAAGTGAGGCATTGCTCTGAGAATGTGTCTTTCGTGATAGCTTTTCCCCTGAAGTACGGATGAGGCTGTTGCTCGAACTTTTGTCCTGATAGCACTGCTTGGTTCAGGCATTCCTTTGCCGTGCTTAATTCTTGTCTTTGTCTTAGGCTCATGTTTCTAAATGTGTGATATAAAGCATATTTTCAGCGTTATAATTTTTAAAGATACTCTGTTGTGAAAATCGGCATTATTTTACTTAGAGATACATTCGGACGCCATCTCTAAGGGCAATTATGTGTGTTCTGATGTTTGACCTTGCAAATTCCTGCCACGTCGTTTGTTCATAGCGACCCCACCTCTTGGAGGTAAAGGGCAACCGCCATTACTGAATTAGCGCAGAATCCTTGCAGCCAGTCTGCCTTCCTGAGTGACTGCAATTGTGTGAAAATAAAACCCAAGGCCCATCTGCTCCTTTAGCTTTCATCCAAGAATCCCTGGAAGAAAAATCCACTAGAGACCAAATATTTGCCATAGCCGCATAGCTGTAGTTTTGGAAGACATCCCGGGATGGGGAAATACAATGCTAAATTATTTCAAACGTTTGCGTTCTCTCTCTCTCTTTCTCCCCTTTATAAAAACCGCATCTTTCTGCAGGGATTTGCCTGACTTCCTAGTATTTCATGTCTGCAGCCTATAGAGACACGTGTTCCCACACAAGAAGCACGCTGACTCTTTGGAACATGGAATGTGTGATAATTATTATTGCAGATAGAAATAAAAATGGAGAGCGCATCATACGCATCAGTAAGGCAATATGTCTCTGCATGGACTGTTACTACAGCCTCTCTGAGAAATTTTATACCTGTTAGGGCCTCTGTGATTTTGCTTAAGCTCTTTCCTCTTTCTAGAGCATTCTTAATCCTCTCTTTACCTATCTGTAGCCCTTCATCTCTTTAGCCTCTATTATTATTTATATGGTACTTGATCCCACATGGGATCCTTAATCATTCTTTTTCCTGGATACCTGGAATTTTTTTTTTTTATACTGGACCAGAGTTTAGGAAACCTTTTTAAAAGAAAAAGTCAGATAGTAAATATTTTGGTTTTAGAGGCCATGAGGTCTCTTTTGTGACACTTCGCTGCGAGGAAGCAACCATAGCTAATACGTGAACGAGTGAGTGTGGCTGCCCTCTAATAAAACTTTATTTAAAAAGCAAAGCCGTGGGCCGGATTTGACCTACAGGAGATGGTGGACACAGGTGGCTGGCCATGCTTGATTTTTAGAGCTTGAGGGAAACTTCCGATGATTTTCTCATGTTGCATGTGGGTCAGGTGGAGGAAGGGGGTTGGTTCACTGCCATAGTCAAGGTTACACTTGTGACGGAGCAGGACAAATAAGCAACTCGCCTAAACAACTGCCCGGCATTTCAATTTCTTTGTTCCATTTAGTATTTGGTGATATTCTCACTGAATTACACACTGTTTGGCATTATCTCTTGTTTTTCCATGTTTAATTACTTTATGTGGGGCCATATATTATTACCTGTTGTGGGGAAGTGAGCTCTTTATAGGGATGTTTAATTTCCCAAAGTGTTTAGAACAGTATGAGGCATAGAATAAAAATCTCAATAAATGTTTGTAATTAGAACTCTTCCAAGAAAACATACCAATATGTAATATTTTCATAATTACATTCTTATAAATTACATCTAAATTTAGGAGAGTATGAGATTTCCAGTGCTTAAATTCTGATCATAATTTTATAACCACCTTTTACAAAAAAACTCAAATAATCTCTTACGTGCTCTTGTATTTTCTGATTTCTATTCTAATTTTGTTATTCTTGAGTACATGATTTTTTTAAATTAATGACAAATTTAAAATGTGGTATAAAGATGATGAATTTCCCACAGAAGTCAATTTCTTGGAAATGTAATATGGATAAACTACCTCCAGTTTTTAGAAGTGCTCTGTGTACATTCTAAACTTAAATTAGCTAATGGACCTGTTAATCGGTTATTATCTATTTCATTTTGGTTACCTTCAGTGTTACGATACGTACGCATTGAATGTTCACTTTTTGGAACATGCCTCGTTCATTGTTATGACCTTCTGGAGCAGGTGTGGACTAAGGAAGTTTTCTCCCACCACTGCGCTGTGGATTTCTGAGGGGGCTCCCCTCCTCATTCCCTTCCTATTCCTTCTCAGATGTCACCTCATCAAAGAGGCTTTTCTTGACCAGGCAGCAAAAAACACAACTCTCTGCACCTCCGCGCACCCCCCAAGCTCCCTGACTCTCTTTCACAGTAATGGCTCTGTAGTGTTTCTCATCACCTCATAATAAAAATTTGCTTTTCACTTTTGAGTCTCTTTCTTTCCACTAAGATGTTCACTGCCATGAGGACAGGACTGTTGTCATTTCACCCATCGCTGAGTTTCCTGTGCTTTGCATGGCTGGGGCACTTCGTGGGCATTTGAATGAACGGAAGGGGAATGAATGAACCTGAGTGCATTCTGAGTATAATGGGAACTTCAGGGGTAACAAAGACTCCAGTGGAAGGCGGATCTATGACAGAAGATTATAAAAAGTTAACCTCAACAGAGTCAGAAGACAGGAAATCACGGCTTTATTTATTTGGACTTACTGGTAGCCACACTGAGCAGTACACTTTTTAAAACAATGAATGCGAACTCCTTGACTGTATACACCTGCTTGGTGCTCCGATACTTTTCAAAGAGATTTGATGTCTCTATTTTTGTTCTTTTACATTTAACTTTCTGGGGAATACATTCATACACACACGCTGTATTTTCCAGAGGCACTTACAGTATAACTAAGAGAAATAAGAAATGTAACAATGTTTTACAAGGATAGATTTGTTCATTTTAACCTCAAATTTGTACACACCTGAGGGATGAGATCACGAATAGCAACTTGTTTCCCCAAGATCATTAGGGACTTAACTCCACCCGAGTGACTTTTCAAGAAAACTAGTTCATTCCTTTTATTGCTGAAGCATTTTTATTTTTTGTTTCTAAATATGCGAGGTAGAAACCCTTCTAGAATATTCAGTGTGATTCTCGGCGTCCTTGAACAGAGGAGGGAGCGTGTACTAACATTTGTCGGGGACTTAGCACCACCTCTCTGCACATCAGGTGTTGTGCCAGGTTGTAACTGAGCAATGTGCTGCCGGGCCAGGTGAGGTGAGTTAAGGTTGCTTGTTCTTGTTTTCATTCATTCATTCGTTCTGCACAAGCGTTTACAGTGTGTATCAAGTTTGCCTTGTGCTGTTCAGATCCCTGGAGAGTAAACATCAAGCAAACTATCCAAAACTTGATCTCCATAGATCCTCCAGTCAACAAAGGAACGGGTGGAATCGTAACATGCCCGGTGGCACTCGGTCCTCCGCAGGAAGCGAGACAGCTGCCGTGGTGCCTGCGAGGGTGACGGTGGAAGTGTGCTCTTTCCGACTGGTGGACTTACTAAGCTTGTCTGCAGGGATGAAAGGCGGTGCTGAGCAGGGCCTGGGAGGAGTGAGGGAGCAGTGATTGTGAAGGAGGGGGCGGGGTCCTGGTGGCTAGACAAGGGTGGGCATGCGAAACGGCGGGTGCCAACTTTATTCTGAGGGATGGAGAGCAGAAACCGGTGGATATGTGGAGCACAGGCGCCACGTGAGCCCCTTAGATTTTTAAGTGTCCCCTTGGTTTAAATGTGCAGACGGACTGTAAGGGGCCAAGGGAGGAAGCAGGCGGATGGGGCAGTCTTTCAGCGGGCTGATGGCCCTGTGATGCAAGGCGGCAGCATTTGGGATGCTCCAGGCTGAGAAGACAGAGGCTTTGATGCCGTGTCTCAGCCCATGAGAGCAGACGGAGGAGAGCTCCAGGCAAGGGTGGAGTCCTGCGGACTTTACCATGTAGATGTAAGGAAAATGGAAAGTGCCGTCAAAGGAGTTTGAGAACAAATTGGCAGTGAGGGAGAGGACAAAAAAAAACCCCTAAAGTCACTAGAGGAGCCAAGTGAGGAAGGAAACTGAAGGTTCACCCGGTGGTGGCCATCAAATATGGGGACTGCTGGCTTTGGGGTGCATTTCAGAATGAGGATCACTGTGTTCCATCCTGACACCCGTTTCTTCATCTCGTAGTTTGGGCAGAATCTTTCATAGTCTTCCCACCCCCAAGCTCAATGTTTCCAACCCTCTGCCCCTGTGATGAAGATTGACAGTAGATGCCAGATTCCAAAGGCTGTTAAACAACCAGCCTTGGCTTTGCTCGCGATCCCGAGGGAGCAGGTCTGAAGGGAGGTCCCTAGGAAGGACACACTGTGTCACAGTTATCACTCCCTATAAACTGGTCCTGTGATTTATTAGAATGACCACCAAGTTGCCCACCTTCTGATCCTTTCTTTGCTAAATGGTCATCATTTTTAAATTTGTGCTGTGGCCAATGTGATTTTAACAAAAACCCACCCATCGGCATTTAAAAGTTTTACTGACGTTCTCTGCCTCCGTCTTCTTTCTTCCAGAAAAATGTGATGAACCCCTTGTGTCTGGGCTCCCGCATGGAGTTTTCAGCAGCTCCTCCTCCATGTCTGCCAGCTACTCTCCCGGCTACGCCAAGATCAACAAGCGAGGGGGTGAGGAGACTTCTTCTCTGCGTCGGCAAATGTGTTCGATAAGAATTGTATTCACAGCTGGAATCCTAAAGCATACCTTACTGCACCGCAGCCGCTAGCAGGCTCCTCACAGCATTCTCCCCACGTCTGTCCACGAACTCCTAAATGCTGTTGTAACCCCCTTTTTTTTCACAGCCACAGTTGGGGAGTAAAACTGTGGGCAGAAAGTAAGAAATGATAGATTAAAGAGGAGAATTTTTCGGAGTTGCCTGTGATAATGAATTCAAAATAGCATAGACATTCTGAGTTAAGGAAATTCTTGTAAGTCAGAAAAATCACTTAGAAAGAAGTTAAAAAACATGGATGTCAAATATACGGACAGTGCATGCAAAAGAATACTTTGTACCCGTTGCTTTTTTCTCTTGATTTATGTACAACTTAGTTTCCATTGAAAATGCAGCATAAAATATTGTGGCCCTTTACAATTTCTCCCCCAGGACACAGAATTTAACTTTGGTATTAGTTAAAGGTTTGGGAAAAAATAGTTATGCATTTGCAACTGAAATTTTAGTTTTTGACTTTAAAGTCCTGGTCTTAATTAGTAAATGCTAATTTCAAAGTAGACTGCAGTTTCAGAGAGTAAAAGAAGGTGATTAAGGACAGAACCTTAAAACTCTTTTGTTTTAAAGGAACATGGATGCAAATGTCAATGAACAGCAACTTAGAAGAAAAGAGACAGGATTTTCCTGGATAAATAGGAATCAACCAATAAAGATCATAATTTTTATTCAGCAAACAGGGAATGCTAAACTCAAATCACAGCCAATTCAAGAGAAATAGAAGCAAATAAATATAGAGGGCTAGGAAGAAAGGGGGGGGAGAGACAGAAAGAGGGACAGAGGAAAAAGGAAGGAAGACGAAAACACAAATAAAGTTGAAAACAGAGAAGAAAAGCAAAAATAAGAAGGAAAAGTGATAGAAGAGAGGAAAAAAAGAAAAACTAGTATCAAAAAAGAGAGATTTAGCAGAAAGATCCAGAAAGACCAAAGGGAAGAAGAAAATAAGTAAGATAAAGATAGAACATTGTGTTCAGATTAATATAGTCAGAGGATTCACAGAAGCATAAAGGGACCTTCACCAGTAAAAAGACTTGCTGAAAGAGATGTTTACCTTTGGTAAATGTTTACCTTTGTTTAAAGATATATATAGTTTTGATTTAAAAGAAATACTAATTATGTAACCTAAGTGCCCATCAGTAAATGAATGAATCAAAAACTATGGTACACAACGGAATTCTATGCAGCAGAAAGAAAGAAGGAGCTCCTACCCTTTGCAACAGTGTGGATGGAACTGGAAAGCATTATGCTGAGTGAAATAAGCCAGGCAGTGAGAGACAGATACCATATGATCTCACCTTTAACAGGAAGCTAAACAACAAAACAAACAAGCAAGCAGAATATGACCAAAGACACTGAAATAGAGAATAGGCTGACAGTGACCAAATGGGGGAGGGGAGGGAATTTCAGGGGAAAAGGGGAAGGATTCACAGGAACAAGTACAAAGGACACATGGACAAAAACTAAAAGGGGTGTAAATGGGAGGGAGGTGGGGAGCACTGGGGGGGGGGGGGGGTGGTGCGGGGGGNTGGTTGGGGGTGGGAGTAAAAGACAGAAAAGTGTACCTGAACAATAATTAAATAAACTTTAAAAAATACCCCCCCCAAAAGAAATACTAATTAGCTGCTCTGTTTATATATTCTGATATTCATCAGATTATGGGCATGAGAGAGTTGGTGAGTTACTATAAACCATCAAAAGTTTTGCTTAAACATGTTAAACTATCAAAAATTTTAATTTGTTCCTCTTTTATAAAAAAACACTGAAAACAACGAATAATATTCAAAATAATATCAATTCAAAAACATCACATGGGGAACTGGCCATATCCCCAAAATAACTATGATTCAGGCAGCCTTGTTCCAGGAAATCTAGAACAGAATATAAGAGCAAAGAAAGAAACAACACCGTCGTTTTCGGTGCCCAGAGGATGCAGCCTTTTCTAAAAGGGGCTTCATGGCACTGAGAGACCTACACCAACTGCAATGAGAAGCAGAAGCTTCACAAAATTCTTTAAAGAAAGTTTTGTAAGGAAATATGACTGGTCAATTTCATACCCAGTGAATTTGGGCAAGTTAGGTTACGCAAGTATAGTGTCTTTGAAAACACAAATAATACAGTCTAAATAATAAGATGAATGAAAAAAAAAGAAAGAAGGAAAGCATGGTCAAGTGACTGGGGCTGACCAGTGAATCATTTAAATATAAAACTGTGACTCATCAATTTAGGAATTACAGTTGTAGAACAGAATATACATTTTATAGATGTAAGACTGCGAAAATACCTACGGGAATTGGACAGATGGGTGCTGCCCTGTCCTAACTTTTCAGAGTCGGGGGCCACAAAAGCTGTAACTTTAAGCACAAGCTTATGCTCTCCTTGATGTTTCATAATTAATACTTTTAGGAAGAAACATCAGTAGTTTATTTGTTGTACTCATTCAACTTAAGTTATGCTAAAATATGGTTTGTCTTAAAGTAGTAAAAGATGCCACTTCAAATTATTTAGAACTTTTCATCTATTTAACCACTCCTATGTATACAGTGAAATATCTAACATAAATTTCCAAAATCTTTGTTTTAATCTGGATGCTGGGATTGGAGGAATGTGCTTGTAGCAGCCTCCTCTGTGGTTTATAGAACACGTACCTGTGTCTATGGCTCTATAGGTTGCGACGTAGACGCAATGCATTTCCAAAGAAAAGTTGTTTCAGAAGCAAAGACTATAAAACAAATGTGATGGTTTCCCAGCTGTGCATTGATGCGGTGCATTGTCAGACCCCGGCGGGGAAATCATGAGGTGGTCATTTTGGGGGAGCAAGCCCTGTATGTGCTGTCCTTATAGATTTACACTTGCCCATGGTCCCTTGCATCAGCATTTGTTATGGGGTAGCCCTGGGGACTCACTTTTTGACCCTGAAATACCCCTTTGGCTTATCAGTGGCGGACTGTGCATAACTGCATATAACGCTCCCTCCCCACAAACCCATCCCGTACTGTCTGCCTAACTTTCTGGGACTGTCACACAGCTGGCTGTGTGTCCACGTCTCACACTGCTCTGTCCGCCTCTGCAGGTGCATCCAGGACACTCGCTGATGACCTCCATGTGGGTCAAGGTAGAAAGCAATAGAAAGAGGGTCATTTCCTCCTTAAGAAGAAAAGCATAAAGAAATTCAGATCTAGTTGTTTTAATAAACAAGAGAGCTTGTCGTACCATCCAAAAGTTCATATGCAAATACCCTTGGGAGAAGAGCCATGGCAGCTGAAATTCACACTAAGGTGTAAATGGCTAATAACCCACATTAATTGAGGACACATTTTTTTTAGTATAACATAATACTACTTTTCTTAAAAATAAGTAAAGGCAACAGATAATTGCAAAGAGAAGAAAAGATGATGTATGTAAGGGAAGCTGGGAAAGCTGGAGATACATTCCCTTGCTTCATTATTGGCAAGAGTCACCTGATTGACACACCATATGTGCCTCTGAAAGCAAGCAGATCATTCACTCACACAGAAGGGTACAAGGATGTAACTTACTGATGATACAAATACCGCAAAGAACAAATTCATTGATCACTCTGTTAATAAACATTGGCTTCGGCTTTTATCATTATCATTTATTTAGATTATATTCCCCAAATACATTTTGAAGAAATAGAGCTTATGAATGCATAGAGAAGAGTAGTATAAATGCAAATATTCACTCAGAGGACAGATTGACACACTTGTACAATTTGATGTTGGCGTCCCCACAGTGCAAATCTCTCTGCTGCAGCCTTTATATCAGGGGCCCTTACAGACAAACTGGGGAGAAGCGTGGTATTTCAATGGGCATTCCACTTGTAACTCAGTCCTGGCTTTTGGAGCCTACTGCTTTCAGTTTAGTTTCTTTTTCTGTCTTAGAACAGTGCCCAATTCCTGCGGTTTCTATTCCGGATTTATCTCCACATTCTTAATCCATCACACGTTTACCCATCTGTGTCATTCTGAGTCAAGAGCAATTAATGGTTTCCTCTTGGGTAGCACAGATGTTAAACCTTGGAGAGTTTTACATAAGGTGTCCACCACCTTACGCAGCATTGCACAGATTAGAAAGTGCTTTCGTGTGTGTTTCAGGTGCCGCTTGATCTTTACAAGACCCTTGTTAGGTAAAATGCGAGGTTAGCGGAGCCCATCCTTTCTTCTGCCGAACTGTTCACTTCCTACTTCACATGCCTATTTCTTTTTTAGAAATCACCCTCTTTCTTCTGGCCCAAAGGGATTGCCCTTCACCATTGGGTCCTCTTCTTCCCCCACCAACCACGGATGATGAGAGAGAGCCCAGGATCTCAGCTGATGCCATCAGCGTCCCTGTTGACTCTGTTATGTGACACGGATTTGGGAACAGAGAGGGCTGCTGGGGGAAACAGGGCAGGCCCCATGTAAACAGAGAAGCAAAAGCAGAGAGAACTTGGATCCACGTGGGGGGGTGGGGCACCAAGTCCTGGGCGTCCCTGTTCTGCTTCAGGTCCCTGCTGTCCTCATCAAGCCCTAGCCCTGGCTGTACTTCTGGAGTCTGTGAAATTGACCTTTCTCATTCTGGTGGTCACCTCCCCTCGCCTGAGCTAATTCGAGGACATTTGTCTCCCTAGTTACTAAAGAACTCCTGATGAAAAACAGTTCCCATTGTCACATTTTACAGATTAGAGTAATAAATAGAGGAACCCCCAAAAGACATCCACCGGCAGTCTGCACTTTAGATTCTAAAGCGGCATAGCTAGGGACCAGTGCTTTGGGGACACAATCCGTGTCTCCTATGCAAGTCCCATTCTCTTCCATTCACGCTTAAGCCAGATGAAGCAATATCAATGCTGCAAATTCGCCGAAAGACAGAACCTACCAAGGAGGAGGAGGTTTAAGGCACGTATGATTTGTGATTACACACCCAGAGCCACCCTGTCCTGAGATCTCAGCGCTTCTTAACTGATGGGCATCTTGGATAATTTTTTCTTCTTCACCCCCTTGCCCTTTCGGTTTATGGTCCATCCTTCCATGCTCACTGCCTCTTGGAGACTCTCTCTTGTTAGATTTTCTTCCCAGTGATCCCCCCCCCCCATTTTAGGAACAGTCGTCTCTATTCAAAGCAAAGGGCAGCGCATTATTGGCAGGGATTTGGAAGGGATTTCACCCTTATTTCCTCCAGCAGGGAGAACAGATTGCCTGTGTGGTCCATGCAATCGATGGTCGCTTCTGGGAGGAACAGGCGTGCACCAGGCATCTGGAAGTCGGCCTGTGCAGACCCCTTCACGCCCACCCTTGCCTCTTAAAGAGAACTCCAGTCTTTTACCTTGCCTTAAAAGGCACTGCTGCGGTTAATAACTGCCACCAGCTGAATCACTGCTTTTATCTTTTTGTCGTTTTCTGTGTCTAGCACCCACCTCTTCTTCAGGTCCCCCGTCCCCTCCATGCCTACCCTGTGGCACTGGCTTTCGCAGACTCCTAGGGGGGCTCAGCAAATAATCCCACTTACTCTCCTCTTCCCAGGGTCTGTCCCTGCTGCTCCCGGAAAGCATGTATTTCTCTCCTTTGTTACACCCTTCATTATCACGCCCCTGAGTTACATTTGTAAACACCTTCTTGCCTTGTTTCTATTCTTTCTCCCCCTTTCTGCTTTAAAGAGTAAAAGGATCTGTCACCACGAATGCAACCCCCAACCAGAGCGGATGGGGGTGCCCTAGGAATCAGGAAGCGATGGCAACTGCTCTGTGGGGCCCTTGGTCCTCCGGGGGAGGCCTGCAGCTGGTGCCCTTCTCTCTCCCATCCCTGATCCGCTCTTCTGCTCCCGGCAGCCAGGATCCACCGGGTCCAGCAATGTTTTTAACCTTGATGAGGGTCACGTCAAGGCTGAAGTGGTGAAATAGACGCACCTCCCCAACTGGTGAACTTCTGTCCACGTTGGCGAATTTCACTTCAGGATTTTTCTTCTTTCCCTGCTCCTGCCTCGGCCCTTTTAGTCAGTGTTTCTCTTAATTGGTTCCCTCCCACTCACTGATTCATTGTTGCTTCATTATAGATTCATTGGCTGAAGTGTTACTTTTCCCGGAAGCTTTGGCCTCTTAAGACTAGGTCCTCGGAAGCAGGAAAATTCAGAAGGCTGATTTTCGGGGTGGTGGCCATTCCTGTTTGGACTGGCTGTCCTTCTTCACCTTCACACGAGTCCCCTGCAGACACGTGCCGATTTCCCTGGCTCCCATGCCGGGCCGAGCAGTGGGACGAGAATGACTTTTATTCATGCATAACCGGATTCTAATGTGGAGTCAGCCAAGGATGAGTATGGTATTTGTCAATTATTTAAACTCTCTGCAGCTCGGCTGCCTGATTTTTACAGGTACTATATAATTTATCACTTAAACTGGGAACTTTTGACAGCAAGGGAATTCTAGGAGTAGTTATACCAAAGTAATCTTGGAAGTCTAGGTCCCCTATTTACATGTGAACGTGGAATCAGTTGTACAGCAGAACAGAGCTGTGGTGGAGATTTAATGAAATCTGCAGAATCTGTTGCAGTTAAATACTAGTCTTTGCCATCAATTGCCCTTAATATCTCAAAAGAAAATCTGTACGCATGCCTTCGTCCGTATGAAAAGGACGCCTCCCCAGAAAGGGATGGCTGGGCTTCGAGGAAGTGCCTCTGTGTCTTGCCAGTTCCTGCCTGAGGAAAACGTGAGACTACAAAGATCAGAAGATGAACGTATGTTAATGAGTCTCACGTAATTAGACTGCTACCCAACACTGACTTAAATGGTGCCTGCGTCATTCTGCCACACATCCCTTCCGATTCAAATAGAAAGAGTGTGTGTCAGTGATTTTAAAGTGTTACTTTATTCTTATTCTCTTTATAGCACTCGGATTAGATTTTATGGAATCCAGGATAATAGTTATTAATGTTATGATCTTCAGAAAAGTCAAGAGGAATTAATTCAGACATTAGGGTGACTATTAAAAAGTGGGGTTTTTTCTTCTCAGTCCTATCAGTTATAATTTTTTAAATACATATTTAAATGATCTCCTTCAAAGCCATCGGCGGGAATTTTTATTCACCTTTGCAGTCGAGCAAGAGTTGCCATCTGACACTCATATAGGTTGTAATTTATTGTTTTGACCTCAGTTCTCAAATACGAATCAAAATTTTGGCTTCATTGGGAGCTTTTAAAAATTAACTATACAATATATGATATATTTGTATGCTTGGCATTTGTTATGATGGAATAGTAAAAGCGTATTCACCGGGAAATGACCCATGATTTGTTTAAACATGCCTTTTTAATTTGCAGGTAGTCTTGCTATTTTTCTGCCGTGGCATCGAATTTGACGATGTTGGAATTTTAATACCTCCATTCGTGTTCTCCGTGGAACTCTGTGCTGGGTGTTGTAGCATTCCCCACAGAACCGTGTCCCCCAAGTGTTTTCTGTACCCCCACTTATAACACACATTTCCACAATCAGATAGCCAGCCAAGCATTGTGCTCTCTGGGCCCCTGTAGGGAACCAGAAACCCTCTGCCTCAGGGCATCTGGAGGCCAGCAGAACACACTCCCCCTGGGAGATGCTTTGCTAAAATCCGGCCAAGCTCTCAGTACGCCACGGGCTTTAATGGGGTTTGTTTAATATGCTTCGAAGTATAGTTGTGTCCCCATGGCATTTGATAATAGCAGTGTCATTAAAAGATGATGTTGGGTTTAGCAGAGGGAACTAGAATTAGCTAGAAAAAGGGTTTCTGGATTTGGGGCATTTGAGATGAAGGATGTTAAGGATGCTGCTGTTTTGCCAGGTCTGCGGCACGCACCGTCATGCGTGACTGTGAGAAAAGTCACAAGCTGAGTGAGGTTTAGGGTTAGCACATTAACCACTGCTACCCTCTGGGACCCGGCTCAGGAATACTAACTCCCCAACACGCTTCTTTCAGCACAGTGTGAACGGTTGATGGTCTAAAAGGATGGGGAACCTGAATAATCAGTTAACACGTTTGGAATATGTCTCTGTAGCGCATGCTTTGTGATTTTACTGTACACGCAGTATTGAAAACCATGCTGTTTGGTACTTGCCTTATAAAGTTGAGGCCGAATGGTGTGAGAAAACTTCGCATCTCAACTAAGGAGCCAAATAGAGACAGGCTCATAGATGGAGAGCAGGATGACTGCTCAGGGTGGGGGTGGGGCAGATGTTAGGGGGTGGAGGGGTTGAGCAAAAAGGAAAAGGGACTCAGGGCAGACACGGTGATTGCGGGGTGGGTGAGGGTATCAGGGGACGAAATGGTAATGGGAAATATACAACAAAAATTTTAAAAGGAGAAGTACTCATCTTAAAACAGAATTCTGCACACAGTCTAAAAGCAGTGTATTAACAGGGTACTGCACACATTCGCCTCTCAGAATATTTTCTTGAGCAGTAATATCCAGTTATACTTATTCCATATATCATTCTACCCATTCTATACTTCAGATGCTCATTGCTTCTATGTTGGATGACTTATTAAGTCAGTAGTGAATGTTTGCAAACATTTCTCAGTTTCCCAAGAAGCGATGCAAGCAGAACAATGGGGAAATGGCCCTGCAGCATCGGTGTTTTCAATACATCGGGATAATGATGTTCAATTGCTAACACATGCCCTTTATCTCAGGGTGTTTTCTGGCATGGGCGGGGCTTCCATTTGAGCTACTGCACCCAATGGCTAACAGGCGCCTTTAGGTAACAGCGTATTCCGTGGGTCCTTACAGCTTCTGTCTAGCCCCCAGGGAATCCTTGCTGGGTTCCAACGGCAACACTGCAGCCTTTGTTGGTCTGGGAGAACGCCCTGTCCCCTGACCGTGTGGAGGAGCCTGCCTGGGTCTCTTTGCAGGACAAGGTTAGGGCACAAACAGCCACCCGGTGAAAAACAGGCTTCCAACCCTGTAATTACATTTCCTGTGTACCAGATGATACCCCGCTTCCTTCTTCAATATCCGCTTTCCTATAATTAGAGAGAGTCCCCTGCTTTCTGTTTTCCTGCCTCCTTCCCCTTATTTCATTCAATACGAAACCAGAATAAAAACTAGACCAAATTATTTCCAGGATCACGGGAAGGATTTAATCTGGTTACGGCTCTATTAGCGACCTGGTTAGGTCATACTTATTAGAATGAATAGACCCTTATCTTAATACCTATAGCAAATTAATGACGTTTTCACCCAGTTTTCTTTGCAAAGAACGAGAAAATTAGATTACCTCCCCTCGAATGCTAAAAATATTGCCACTAATAACAATTCAAAGCCGCCCAGCCTTTGTTAACGTTCTGCCTTTTCTACGCTCTGCAAATGAGCAATCAACTCTGTTTACGGGGGCCCTTGCTTTACAAGATACACGTTTGGCGTGAATACAGCTGACAGTAAATGCGGACGGGACAGTCAGCTCTCATAGTTCTTGCCTCTTGAACATTCCCGTGTAAATGCAGAAACTGGGAAATTTGGTCCCCCAGGTTTTCACCCAAAGGTCACTTCTATTTTACTTTTCCTTCACTGTTTTTATTTTCTTAGCCATGTAAGAAATTCACATTGTACATTTTTGCTCCGTTTTCCTTGTCGGCAGCTTCCAGGATGCACGCCCTTTGTGTCTGTGATCCGCTTTCAAATCGGTGGGCGATGCTGTTGACTTCAGGTGGGGGAATCCTTGTCCGAATTAGTTCTGTTACCTCCCCATCCGCCGAGGTGAGCAGCCAGGGAGACGGCTCCGCCTCCAGGGGGGAGTGGTTTTGTATTAAAGGTTTGGGCCTGAGCCTATTATGAAAATGCGTGATTACCCACACTCTGTGGATCTTTTTTCCTGGCCCCTTTCTGGCACGTGGAATATATTCCAGCGGGCTATTCACCTGAGTTTTGTTTGTTTCCTTTGTCTGGTGTGGCTTTCAGCGGATGCTTAAGAACATTAGACGAGCGGTACAGACTCTATTGTGAAGGGGAGAAAGGTGCTGCAGGTTCTCCGATCAAAGTCATTTTGCTTGGCGTCATTCGATATTGACGTGGACGGGATGCCGCGGGCGCTTATCTCTCGCTTGTATCCATTAGCCTGCGCTGAAACTGCCTATTGATGCGGTGAAGTGAGGACTTACCGTATTGCCGACTGCCCGACTCGTCCCTGCTGCATGTCCTGAGCAAAGTGGAAGTCGCCACCGCAGGGTTCTGTCGTCTACATGCTTCTGTGACATTAGAGACTTACAAGAGATTGCCAGAGCGGGTTCTTTCGTATTTCGATAAAGCCACCCATTCCTGGAGGGTTGGGTAGGTTCCCAGGAGGAAGAGGATTAACCTGAGGTTTTGGAGGGTCCCAACAGGAGGGAGACACAGGAGGACAGAAGTGGCCACCTTCCTCATTCTAACAAGTCCAGGGAGGCTGGAAACCCTAGCTTGGTCCTTCCACGCCTATGTCCAAACTGTATTCAATTGTAAGTGGTTCCCAGGGGCATTCAGATTGTAGTATATGGATCATTTTTTATAGAGAGCATCGACGTTTTTTTTAATCTTCACCTGAGGCTATGTTTATGGATTGGAGAGACAGAGGAACAGAAATATGGATGTGAGAGAGAAACACTGATGGGTTGCCTCCTATATGTGCCCTCCCCAGGGATCGAACCTGAGACTTCAGGTTTACGGGATGGTGCTCCAACCAACTGAGCCACCCGGCCAGGGCGGAGCTTGAACATTTTTAAGTCACTTATCCTTAGGGAGTGAGTTCAGGCGTCACCACTGATGAGGAGACAGCTATCTCTGTGGTTTTTGAGGCACACCCTGTCTTTCTTTCTCTCTCAGCTCTTAGTGTGCAGGGGTGTACTGCAGGCCTCTTGGTCTGGCCCCGGGCACTGGGTGTGAGTTTAGCACAAGCCCCCCATCGCTTGCCTCTCTGTATGCCCAACATCTCCTCTGGTCCCTACAAAAGTCCTAGGAAAGAATTTAGAGGTCACGGGATTCCGTTTTACAAATAAAAGAAAAAAGACAAAACTTAAATTAAAAAAAGTCTAGATTCCTGCTCAAGGCAACAACTCACAGCAGAATGGAACGTTTGAAACAAAAATTCTTCTGACTCTGACATCACTCACTGTTCTATTTCCCATGTCATTCCTGCCTGTGTGAGCTGTTCTTTAAGAGAGGTTGGAATAATATTCCAGCTGGTTATAGGGCATAGTTAAGTCTTCCCACTGGGGTTTGAGCACACAGACATGTATCGCTATTTTATTTTTGAGAAGTATATACTTACTCAGTCATTTCTTTTTGTGCGCTTATTATCTCTGTAAATAATCCAAAGTAACAATGTTTCAATTATTTACATGTAATCATACATTTTTAAATGACCCATCTTTTTTTTTTCCTACGCTAAAAGGGTAGCTGCAATCTAGACTTGTTTATCCTTATTTCTGATTTTGAATGAGATGAAGTCGTAGGCAACAATGCACTTGAAATATTACATATGTGAGAACAGCAGAGATTGGAGCAAAACACTGAGGCCAACATCGCCCAGCAGAGAACAGAAGTAAGAAAAAAACTACGGATGCGCGGCAGCAATGTGCTCGAAACTGACAGAAGCAATGTTTCTGTTTAGTTGCTAACACTCATCGTATTCAAAACACACAAGGAGAAAAAGCTGTAAGACAGCACAAAGTGAAAGGGAATGAATACCAAAAACTAAAACTCAACCACGGAATAGAAAATGCCTGAGATCTCCCAGATACGCCGTAACCTGGGTCCCAGTTTGGTCCCAGACGGACGTGATCTGGTGTGAGCAGTCACAGCAGCCTGGGGCAGGATCATTAGCGATGACTGAATTGTTTCTTCCATTCCACGAGCAGAATTCAGTACGGTGACACTTTTCTTTCCATTTTGTTATGACTTAGTAGAATGGCCGTCCGTTTGGGGAACCTGTCGAGGCTGCCAAGGGAACTGATTCAATTTTCCAATCTTCTACCTATCGGCATTGGAATAAGTAAAGCAAAAACAATTATTTTCTAGGTGTTATGGTCAGTCGTCTCTCTAAATAATTCAGGCTGTAACCATTTATGATGGAAAAATAATTTCCCAAAGAGAATGACAGTGAAGCGATCGATGACTGCTTTTCAGTTCCAACTGTTGTGTTTGAATTTCCACCACAAAAAGAGAAAGTGGAAACCAAGCTGTAGTGTTTTGAAGAAAAAAACATTTATTGGCTTTATACCCAAAGGACTAGCACTAACTGGCCATCAGAGGGAGGAAGGAGGGAGGCCGTGGAACCTGTAAGCAGCCACACCTGCTCCCAGGTGTGAGCGCCACACTCTCAAATTCAACTCATCCACTTGGAGGAAGCTGCTGGGTCGCCCAGTTTTAGGGGTCTTTTTGGATACAGCCACACAATGCCTTTTCAGCAAAAATGCTGTCTTTGCTGCATAACAGGCTGGGATTTCTCTACAGGAGTCTGGGGAGAGGCCCTGGTATCCTGAGTCTGCAATCCAGTTATCTGTGGGTTGGCATGAGAAGACGTGAGGAGGGGACAGGACCAAGAATGCCAGCCAGGCCCCTCTGCAGCCCTGGACGGGGAGAAGAAGTCAGAGCCGACCAGGCATACTGTTCAATGAGTAAAACAGAGGGGAAATGCTGTTTTTGTTCTTGCAGTTGCACAGTCCTGTCTTGTGAGATCTTTGGAACTTTTCATCCCATTTCTATGACATATATTTGGAAATCGTCAGCTCTCCGTAGCAATTTGTCAATGACAGGGCAAGGACTCACCAAGGAGAGACAGACAGGCAAGACCTGGCCTCCGCCCGAAACAGGAAACAGTGTCCTCAGCTTCTGCCAGGCCAAGGGTTTAAGTTCAAATAGACTTCTCCCTGGGACTCGAATCTAAAGCCCCGTGAAGCTATTCCCGTGCAAAGATGCGAGGTTCACTTTGTTCTCGACTCCTAGGGAACTCCTCCTACCACTTTGTTTCTGTGCGGAGATGGCTTAGCTGGTAGAGAATAAAGAGATAGACCCCTGCAGAAGCCCTGAAGTGTTATCTTGCTCATTGTACACTCAACAGTGGGAATGACAGAAGGCAGAAATGGGGAACTATGAGTCCTGTTGCCAAAAAAGAACCCTGCCTCTTACTGCTTCACGAAATAGTACTGTTATTCATATTTCAGGCACTTCAATTAGACTCTCATTATTCATCAACACTTATGTAACCCCGAGTAATTCAGGTTGCGAGAGCACACTACTAATTTCTTATTTCTTTTATTACTAAGACCACCGGTATGTAAAAGAAAGAATAGAAACATTGTTTAAAAAAATACTCTCTCTACTGCATATAAATCTACATTTTTAACTTTTGGCCAAGTAACTTTAAGAAAAGCAGGCCAATACAGTGCATTTGGCTAGGTCTTTTCAAGAAAGCAATCGGAACAAATGGACCAGGGCCAATTCCATTAGATTGGTAATAAAGGATTAAGATAACAGCATCGATTCTGTCAGCCCCAGCCTTCTCAGATAGTTCTGTACAGGGACACAGGTCGAGTCCAGGAAAGGCCTAATAGACAACACTCAGTAAGTGTCAGAATGAGGCTGGGGATGTTGCTCAGTGGGAAGGACGTGAGGGAGCCCAGTCCCTCAGTATACGTTCCGTGAGTGGCACTCAACACTCACTTGCAGGTCGGGATGAAGCATCAAAAGAGTTGATAGGGGAGCTGTTTAGGGACTCCGAGATGGGGTCGTCATGGTGACAAGAGGCGGCGTTTGTCTGAAGCACGGTGGCGTGTGCTCCCATCTCCAGATTTGGAGAAGGCGTGGGTGGCACCCGAGTGGAAGTTGGGGGGTCATCAGCCTTGTCTCCCTGAGTGAAGAGGATTCTGAACGTGTTTCTCCCCATCACCCCTTCGAGGGGCCTGAGTTTCCCTATGGGACCAAACTCCTTCCTGTCTTCCTTTCTTCTTTCTCTTTTCCCTCTCTTCTGTTGGTCTTACCTACTCCCTAATTCCACTTCATTAAGTATCAGCTGGTTTTAGTTTTATATGAACAATGAGCTTCCATTCCATGCGGCAATGACACACGCAAGCAATGTTTTTATGGGCCGTGGACTGGGTAACAACGGTCACCTTGGCATTCTAGCCCACGGCAGTGCTGTCCAAAAAATGTAATGTGAGCCACCTGGGTAATTTTGAATAAGCCAATACCCACATTTAGAAAAGTAAAAGAGGTTACAGATATTTTATTATACGTTCTATGTAACCTAATGTATCGATATATTGTCATTTCAACATGTGATCAATACAAATATTATTGATTTGACATTTTGCTTTTTATCTTAAGTTTTTAAAATATGTATAATTTACACAGACAGTGCCTCTTCATTCAGTAGCTAAATTTTCATCAGAAATAGTTGGTATTGAAGTTCCATAAGATTTTTGTTGAAAAAGCTAGTCTCACATATCCATGTGTTCCCAAAATACTTCAAATGCTGTCTCATAACTGAATATATGTTTTTAAGTACAAGTTTAAATGGATTGAAATAACGTTAAAAAGCTTTAGTGTCTCCATCTTTCAGACAGGTGGTCATTTCCAGGCCACCTGCCAATGCTCAGTGGCCACGCTCATGGGTGAGCCTCGGTCTGTGTGATTGTTGGCCCGGGGGGTTACTGGGCATAATCCCAGGCAGTGACGTCAATCTTTGGGAATAGTCAGAATG
Organism: Sturnira hondurensis; assembly: GCF_014824575.4. Classification (NCBI taxonomy): domain Eukaryota; kingdom Metazoa; phylum Chordata; class Mammalia; order Chiroptera; family Phyllostomidae; genus Sturnira; species Sturnira hondurensis. Next base: position 586,884 of record NW_028095095.1, read on the forward strand.
TGGTCAAAACCAGGTGGTGGCTGGGACACAACACAACTGTAGTCATTGAGGGGGGTTGGGGAGGGAGCTCAGAGTTTCATGTCAACCTACGCTCTACAGTATGGCCTCGTTTTAACAGGAAAAACCAGGATGTCAGAGATAAGAATGAGAAAGCTGTGAGGTCACACTGGACACTTTTTAGACAAGTATAGGGTTTGGGGCTTCCTCTTGGGGGGTTGGAGGCGTAGTAGGGTCCGGGGATCACTCCAGGTGGGGCCAGTGCAGCCTCTGGCCCCAGTTGGACTCCTGTTGAGGGAGCAGTATCCAGACGTCTTGTTTGATGCTAAAGAAGGCGGGGGTGGGTCACAGCTCTAGGAATCTTGTAAGGAGGAGCTCCTTTAAGATAAAGAGTTGTGTTTCCTGTTGGAGTAGAAGGTGCCCTGCACCCTTCCTTATTCTTCTTTGGAACATAGTATAAGCTGTGTGCCATTTCTTGAGATCCTATGGGGTAGGCTCAGCCAGAACCCCTCCTTCAGGCCCCCTCTCCACTGGTGGGATGAGGAGCTAGCTCCTCTGTATTGGGCAGCAGGCTGCAGACCAGGCCTTAAAGGAACCAGACACACGCACGGCGTTAGGGAGAACGAAGTTCTCCCACAGGAAGACTGACCTAATTGCCCTTGGACGGCCCATTTCATGGGAGTCATCCTAGAAATGGAGACCTGAATTCGCCACTGTGGCTCAGCCAAAGTCCAGGTACAGCTGATGCCGCACTCACGTATCTGAACGTTATGTATAACCACCTGTTTAGTATTGCAGTCCAAAAGTTTGTCCAAATCATTACACATGCATAACTTCTATTGAGTTTAAGGGAAAGATGATGAGGACAGGAGAGGAGGGCATTATTTAATAATTACAGGAGAATGCATTCTTTAGCAAGGATAATGTGCCACATTAAAAATAGAAATCATTCAATTATTCCGCAGCTGAACAGTTTCAGTGTCATAAATAGCATGACCCTGGAAGACATCAGTCACGAGTTAAAGTCCCCCAACAGAGATTGAAGTATTAACAGTCCTTGGGCAGCTGGGATTTTCCAGAGGTGAGAGCTGATATACAAGAGACTGAATAATTCTCCCCGGGTACCCGTCCCGTCTGCTGGAGCCACGATGGACACTAAGGTCTACCCCACTTTGTATGTTTTTCACAATGAGGAGATGCTTACAATCTGGGGTGCCCCAGAGCTGCCGCAACAAAGCCATAGGTGGCCTCATGTGCTATGGCGATTCTTCATGCAGGAAAAATAAATAAGTAAAGGGCACTTTAAAGTGGCAAAAATCGGCCCAACGTCATTTCATAAAGCAAGTGCATAAAACAAGAAAAAAAATGTGATAGCAAATCCTTCTTAAAAAGCAGGTCATTGAAATATCTTGAAAATATATATTTTTAAAGAATTTCCTATGTGCTTCTTTCCTGCTTTAATTGTGTAGTACCTTGTGTGTTCGTCGAGTTCTGGTCCAAAAGGCAGCATCTCTGAGGATGACCTTCACCTTCATGTGCTGCAGGGTACTCAGAGAGGGGAGGATTCAGGGGCACCCATCGCCTTTGGGGAGTTTTCAGAGAGAGAGCGTTAAAAGAAAAAATGCTAATACAGAGATATAAGCATATTAATGCATCTGTTTTCCTTAGAATTTGAACCTTGATAATGAAACATAAATCCTGGTGATGAAGGAGGACTTCCCTACACTCTGCAGCTTAGTGGGAAATTAGAATGCATTTGGTAAATATTGAAAAAAAGACCAACTATTTTAAACAATTCAATTGTGCACACTGCCTTTTTGCTACCCCTGAACTACTTTTCTGGCTGACTTAGCATTTCCTTTTTTTTTTTTTTTTAGATTTTATTTATGCTATCTTTTAGAGGGGAAGGGAAGGAGGGAGGGAGAGAAATATCAATGTATGGTTGCCTCTCGTGCGCCCCCTGCTGGGAACTGGCCTGCAACCCAAGCATGTGCCCTGACCGGGAATCGAACTGCGACCCTCTGGTTTGCAGGCCCGTGTTCAAACCACTTCCTGAATTACATTCTTGCCCCACAAATCAACATTCAAGGACCGATCACTTAAAAGAACAAAATGAAGTCCAGGTAAGGTGACGATTCACGTGAAAATGAATTTTTCTGGGGAAAACTAGTAAGGGTATAGGGAGTGATGTGGAGAGGGGAAGCCAAGGTGCTGTCTCTAGCGCTGGTCCATGAACTTGACTTTGGTTCCAGCCCCAAAGGGGAGCTCTGGAGACACGTCCCATCTCAGAGGTAGCCAAACATGCAGCTAGGAACTAGAGTATTTATACTCCTACGTTCTTCAGACATTGGTTATTTTCACAAATTTCAGCAATTCTTATATTCAGGCAAGGTGAGTTCTGGCCACCCAGGGGCATTCTGAAGGTGTTGGCTTTAACCTAACAAACTTGAACCTGCCCATACCTGAGGCCCCAGTAAATCCAATGATAAGAAGCCATCCTAGAAAAATGCTTTGATTAGAAGAGATGCCCAAAAACTTCCGTAGAAAACACTGCGTGCCATAGCAGAAAAGTGGAAGAACCCAAACATCCACCAGTAGCGTCACCGTTAGAAAAAGCAAACTGTTGTATGTAATGCGGGACAGTTCAAAACAAAGAGAATGCACTCCAGACAAACATATTTATATGGATGAATACAAAGAATAAACTAAGTCACGGAAGAATAAGTACAATTCCGCTTATATAAAGTTCATGAATAAGTAAATCAAAACAGAACGTTAGGTAAGAATGTAGGCATATGTGATAGAACCTCAGAAGAAGTAAGAGAAAGATGTGCAAATGCAGACTACTGGTTACTACTGAGGAGGAGGGAGGGGAAGGGGGAGTTACACTGAGAGGTTCAAAGGGATTGGTCGTGCTCCTTAAATTAGTCAATGGGCTTATTTTTAAATTGAACCTATCTCTCAAAAAGCCACCAAAAATCTACGGGGGAAACCTTATTAACCAGCTTAAAACAGGAGAGAGAAAGGATGCCATGGGTCCCCTCTGGTTCGCTCATTCATGGTTTTCTCACTCAGGAAGTGGGTGCTAAGGACGAGCACGGAATTCTCGAAGAAACTGGGTTTGGGAAGTCGAGGAAGACCTCGTGCAGGGACGGAGGAAAAGATGCAACAAGGCAGGGACTTAGAGGCTGGACTGTGATCGCTGAATGACCTTGGTGGCGTTCATTAGCTTCATGGACCCTCCGTTGCCTCCTCCGTAAAACCGAGGTAGCAGTGCAAACAGTCTCACTTCCTGGTGAGGATTCCAGGAGTTAATACAAGGAAAACGCTCCGAGCAGAGCCCCGAGATGTGGCTGATGCTCGTGAAACAGATGTTCTTTCTATCACCCAGGACTTGCCCGGGAAAAAGCTAGGCCTGTCTCACCTTTAAGAGGAAAGTAAGTGGCTTTCATGTGAGACCATCCATCAACACAGGGTGAGAAAGGTCCTTTGGTTGGAGAAACTGACAATGTGCAAGAGCACGGAAATTCAGCAGTCCAAAGGGGTGTGTGGGAATGTTCAAGAAGCCTGGGTGTGGGGAGTCGCAGTGAACACCTGATATCCCAAGAGGCTGGCTCACAGTTCTGGAGTTTGCCCTGGAGGTATCTGTAACGCACTGGGGATTTGAGACTTGGGTTTCGATTAATCAGATTAGTGCTGATTTAACCATGTACACGTGGGGGATGAACTAAAAAAGGACAAAATTGTCAGAAAAAGACTGATTGGCAGTGGTCTCTGGTGACAAATACCGATGGTCTTAAGCACAGCAGTAGAACAGGAAAGAATAGACATAAAACAGTCATTTCTTTGAAATTAACTACCCTGCATACCTAAGTAGCTTCAGAGAGAAAGAGGGGCAGAGACAAAACAGGGCAGCAGAAAAACTGCACCCCAGATCTCAGGGGTGTCCACCAAGGAAGGGTCACTTGTCACTCAGATACACCCAGGCAGACGGCAGCAGAGTTCCAAATGGACCTACCTTGGGCACGCCCTGTTGAGCTGTCTTTCTGGATCCGTGGATAAGACAGCAAAACAGCCCTGGCTGATGTAGCTCAGTGGATTGAGCACGGGCCTGCGAAACACATGATCGCAGTTCGATTCCCAGTCAGGGCGCATGCCTGGGTTGCAGGCCAGTTCCCAGCAGGGGACACATGAGAGGCAACCATACATTGATATTTCTCTCCCTCTCTCCTTCCCTTCCCCTCTAGAGATAAATAAAATTTTTAAAAAAGACAGCAAAACCCTCCCAAAATATGTTTCAGGCATATCTCTGTGTGCGGTTATTACACGAATTACCACAATTGCAGGCCTTTTATTTATCTTGTCTTAACTGTTGTTGCCTTGTAAAAGCAATTGATAGGATGAGGAGGTGGCTGTTGTTTGTGGCGCTGCCTAAAGGAGACACAGTTTCACATAATTTAACCCTTCTAGCAGGTGTTGCAAGAGAGATGTCGGACTAGGGATTGACAGCATAGCCCATGAAATAAGCATCATGTGTATTTTATGGGCCACATGTGATTACTGCCGCTAGGTTCATGGTCATGCATAGAAAACATAGCCATTTGTCTTCATGGAGATCCCTTTCAAAGGAACATTCATAGAAAAATCTGCATTTATGGAAATGAAACCTCTTTTAATTCTGAATGGCACAGGGGAGCCTTGGGAATAACTATTCATAACTAATCTGGGGTGTGCTTTTTAGTTAAGTTTTTTCTTCACTTTTAGGCACCTATCACTCAGGATGCTAGTTGTAAACAACAGCAGCCAAACAGAAAAGGACTTGTTAAAAGGTATTAGAGCCCTGGCTGTTGTGGCTCAGTTGGTTGGAGAGTCATCCCGTTGATGGAAAGGTTGTGGGTTCGATCCCCGGCCAGGCACATACCAGAGACAACTGAGCAATGTTTCTCATTCGCTTAGGTGTTTCTCTTTCTCTCTCCCACGTCTCTCTCTAAAAGCCAGAAAAAATGTCCTCAGGTGAGGATAAGAAATAAAACTAAATCAATAAGTAAGTGCATAAATAAGTAAAAGAGATTAGAGAACTGCAGAAAGTTCTAGAGAAGCACGCATGCACACCTGCAAGCCTGTGAGCACAGCTGCACCCACCAGCCGAGCCGGGCATTGTGTGCCGAGACCCCACTCTGGCCTGGGAAGGGCGGCTGCCTCTGACACCATCCTTGTCAGCAGGTCAGTTCTGCACAGTTGCCTCTGCTGCCCCGTAGGCTCTTCCAAAACGGAGTCTTGTGCTCTGTGTCTGCCATGAGCCTCAGCCCTAACAGCAACAGTTAGGAGGTCAAGCAAATGAACCTCTGAGATGTCCCCAATGGGAAGGTGGTTTAAAATGGCCAGGTGGCATCCTGGCTGGTGTAGCTCAGTGGATTGAGTGCGGGCCTGCGAACCAAAGGATCCCGGTTCGATTCCCAGCCAGGGCACATGCCTGGGTTGCAAGGCCAGTTCTCAGCAGGGGACGCACACGAGGCAACCATACATTGACATTTCTCTCCCTCTCTCTTTCCCTTCCCCTCTAAAGATAAATAAATAAAATCTTTTAAAAAATGGCCAGGTGTCCACAGAGTCTGAACAATGTCCTTGGGCGCATGAAGTCACCCGGAAGAGGACTCATCAACGGCTCCTGACAAGAACCCTCAGGGGGCTTCTTTAACTGATGGGGGTGGAGACACAGAGTGAGACCACGTTTCATGGAAATACTGAATTCCCTGCTGACGTTGAAGGAGTTACTCAGAACAATGAGGGTTTTGTCGTCAAGAAAGGTGCATGTGTTGGAAATATACAAAGAATTTTCAGGGGAAGACATGCTGTTCAATTTGACTAAAAAGTTGGTTGGCCCCAGAAATATGGTGACGGTCAAGGCCACAATAGAGAACCCAGGTTTGACTTTCTTTGTAGTGCTTTGACGTTTTTCCAGCAAAGGGATGGATGGGATGGAAGCGAGGAGTTAGGGAGTTTCCATCGGCAGTGTCCTGTAGATCCAATGTGGCAATAAAGGTGAGAAAGCTCCTTCATTATCCCAAGCAACAGTTAAGGAGGATCTTAACTGTATCACACGAAAAAGAACAGAGTGGAAAGTGAGATGCACATTATGTGGATTCTAGTGCTCTTGGCAATTTGTAATTTTTGTTTTCAGATGTGAAGAGGAAGGCAGACGTTCATTGAAAAGTGCTGGGGAACGCATTTTAACAGGAAGATCATTAGTTAAGATGCAACGTGTTCCAATTTATGTGGCTGCATAACAAATCACCACAGAGTCGGGGGCTTAAAACGACACCCATATCTGAGTTCACAGGAATGGAGCTCAGAAGTCCAGGTGGCAGGACTGGGTTCTCGGCTCCGGGAGACACAAGGCGAGAGCGAACACGTTGGCCGGGCTTAGTCTGTTGGGGATGTTGGAGAAGCATCTCTTCCGACCTCGTTCATGTGGACAGGTCGATTCTTGGGAGTTTTAGGACCAAGGCCCCTGTTGCCTTCAGCTACGACCTTCCTCAGAGCTAATCTCCCTTCTCCTTCCTCCCCCTGTGACTGCTACCTCCCTGGGGAAACCGTCTGCTCATTTGATTAGATGGGGCCGAACAGGAAGAGCTCCCGGCCCTAAGGTCAACTGATTAGCAGCCTTATTGAAAATCTGTAAAATCTTCTTTGCTATATGGTGTAACATAATTGTGGGTGTGCTGTTTCATCACCTGCACAGAAAATGGGAGGCAGTCTGTGCCTCCAAAAAAAAAAAAAAAAGGAAAAATGCTGTTGGTACCAGGGATTGGGCTAGCAGGAGCTTGATAGATTACTTTTTCCAGAAATGCAGATGCATATGATTTTAAAGCTATAATCATGAAATATTAAAAGAATTGTAGAAGTGGCAGTGAATTATTTAGAAACAGTGTCCCTGCATATATGATACAATATTCAGTTGGGTGTTAAAATGTATACTCCCAGGAAAGCCTTGGTATAGTTTTATGTGAGCTGCAGATACGGCTGGAATACAATTTAAAGCCGCTGAAAGCCTTCCTCTGGCTGCCCCTTCTCCTGGCAAAACTGCCTTTGATTTCGAAGGCGCTTCATTCCCGGAATGAGAAATTGATGGTGGGAAAATTCCATCCTTCCAGGCAAAGGTTTGGAACGGGTTTTTCAACTGACAGAGAAAATGCCTGCCTTTGGACTTCAGCATTGGTCAGGCTTCCCTGAGATAAATCCATTAGAAGAAGCCTATACGTTCTGACTTACTCCTTCAGACTCTACCTGTTTTCGAGATGGGATGGAAGGGAAGAGGAGGGGCTGGGAGATCACACGCTCCCCTTTTCTGAAAAGAGGCAGATGTATCCTGGGACTGCTTATGTGCTTTGTCACAGAAAGCAAAAATTGACTGGTCCCACTTTCAGATGCTAATGATGTCCTTGCTAGGGAAACAATATTTTTGCTTCAGGTTTCTTCATCATTTGGGCTTATAAAGGAAAATGTATTCTGTCCTCAGGGTGCTGAATCATTTCAAGTCCACAGATATTTATTGGATGTTTTTGGCTGGCCTCCGCAAAGGGGCTGGGAGGATGCAAAGGAGAGCCGTGTGAGGGTGGAGAGATGAATGCACATTTTCTTTCTGAATGGAGAAACATAACGAAGCCAAAGATATTAAAATCCATCGTAGCCATGTAAAGTATTCTAGGTTAACCACATCGTATCTTTAGCTGCGTGAGGTTGCAGAAACAGAAAGACGCTTACATATGCAATACAACAAATGTCATTTGGCATTCATCCTCATTCTTGCAGAAGGACCTCATAAACACCACTTCTAATGACACTATATGGAATTTCATAACGAGGTTTGACTAACGAGAAATAGTACTCAGTGGACTAAAGTATCCATCACGTGGCAGTCACACAAACCCTGCTCTCAATGATGTTCAGCCTCATCCCACCCCACACCCCATAACCCACCTCCCGTTTTAACCCAGAAGCTTCCTTTTACTATGATAAGTCCCCACACTCATCCTGGTTCTCAAAACTCCGAATTCTCTGGGATCCTTGGTCCTACCAGCGCCACCTACTGGCTGATGTATTTTCACAGTTCGGCCAGGAGCCTAAATGGTAAACCTGAGACAATAGTCAGAAAAGGCTTATGGGAGAAGGTTTTCTCTGGCCCCTCTCAGTAAAGGAAATAGTCAGGGCGCTCTGGGTCTGTAAGAGAGAATGAGAAAGATGCAAGCCCGTTATCAGCATCAAAGGGAACAAGCGGCTGGTGAGCTCTCAGACCAGACGGAGGTGCTTACCTGAGCCACATTCCTTATATTTAAACTCTCAGGATAGGGGAGTGAGGTGGTTGGAGGTGGACAGGTGGAGGCATGGGGTGGGGGGGATAAATAGTAATGGAAAAATACAATAAAGGAGTTAAAAAAGAACAGATTAATTACTTTCCTTGGGAATTAATGAAAGTACAGAGTAAGATCCATAAACTCTCAGGGTAAAGGAGCGTGGAGAAATAGCTATTATACAGTGTACTTAGAGAACCACGCAAATCATTGCGCATAAGGCTGACTTATACAAAATTGATAGCTGAATCTGAAAAGGTAAGAAGTAAAGTAACAAAATGAGGGAGGGAAGGAAGAGGGGAAGAAGTCAGGAAGTCAGGAAGGAAAGAATGAAGGAAGGGAGAGAGATACCCAGGGGTGGACATTCATTGGTCTAGCCTGGGTCACGTCCATCATGCTGTACTCTATGTCCACCTTATAAATGACCCCCCCTGGGCAAGTCTGGAGGGAGGTAGCCCCCCATACCCAGTAGGGACAGCTGGCCAGAGCAAGTGAAGCTGCTCTTTCTGGGGAACGGAAGTGAGCAATGGTAGAAGATGTTTACTATATAAGGTGTTGTATGTTTATCTAAACTGTTGTATTAGACCCCCTCTTACAAACACAGACTAACCCAACGGCAGTGTTAGCGAGTGAGAACACTAAAGAGCAAAAGCCATTAAAAAAACTGCAGCTGGTCAGAATAACGAAAGCTTTATGTCTACGTATCTCCAGGTCCTGATGTCAGGAGTCCCAGTAGACACAGATAGGTCGATGTCACTCAGCTGTGTGCGGCTGTAAATTAGATGACTTCTCGTCACCTCTTCATCTCCATAGTCCCACAAGCGCCTGTCCAGATCTTTCATGGTCAAAGATAGAACACTGATGATGTATTCCGTGCCGGACATTGCCCTAGAGTAAACCTCTGTGACCGCGGGCATGGGGCAGGGGTGGGGAAGGGCCGTAAATGTTTCAGTGATAGATTTGCAATGTACTGAAGCACCATCCTGCCAGGATAGACACAAAGGTGTATAGCTCAGGACTTGTTCCAGGTTGTCACATTTATTTGCCTTTAAACATTTTGTTTTTCTTTATCCTCACCTGAAGACATTTTTTTAAATATCTTTTAGAGAGAGAGGAAGGGATAAAGAGACAGAGAAACATTGATGTGAGAGAGAGACATTGGTGAGTTGCCTTCCATGTGAGCCCTGACCGGGAATCGAACCCATGACTTTTTGGTGTAAGGGACAATGCTCCAACCAACTGGTTGCAGCCCTACCAGCCAGGGCTTAATCTGCCTTTTGATCGAATAGGCATGCAACAGAGACAAGGAACCCCCACCTGGGAGCAGGATCCAGTCAGATCCTGTGTTGTCTCCAGAGAGGTGTCATGCTGGCCAATAAGAAGGCCTGCTAGTGAACATCCCTAAAAACGGGAGCTTCCCCTGGCCCATTCACAACAAAGCAGCAGAACAAGGCCCTTGAGGCCCAGATTCTGATTCAGTCTCCTTGATCTCAAAAGCCTGCTCTGGCCCAGCCTGTAAGGGTGGCACAATCATGCCACCTACCTCATGTAGTTGTCATTGTGGCTTAACCCGTGTAAGATTTCTTAAATGTCTGCAGTGATTGGAATGTGGTAGGCAGCCTAGAAGGGCTTGTTAAATGAAGGAATAAATAAGTGAATGCATTTCCTCAAGTTTCAAGTAGCCGTAAAGAGCTTCTGTTAATTAATAATTTATAGCAATTAAAATAGAATAACATTGCCTACTCATTGCAGAAAGTTTAAAAATTAAATAACTGAAACTAGAAAAAAATTAAAGTTGCCCATAATTTTGTACACTGGGATTAACTGCTGATGATATTTTGGTGTAGGTTTTTCTGCTTTTATACACAAAATTTGAATTCCACAATATTACTGACTGTATCATTTGCAACGTCATTTTCCACTTCTAATTTTTGAGGCAGGATTCCCAACTGTCCATAAGAAAGTTAGTTATGAAACTGGTTCCCTATTATTAGATGATTTTCTATGATTAGGTATTGAGATGAGTTCCCTGTTTTCACAATTTTATTTAATGCTGTAATACATATTCTTTATGTAAGTCTTTGCCCACATTGGGGTGGGGAATGAAATTGCTGGAACAAATAAAAAGAACTCCGAAGGNGTGGCTTAACCCGTGTAAGATTTCTTAAATGTCTGCAGTGATTGGAATGTGGTAGGCAGCCTAGAAGGGCTTGTTAAATGAAGGAATAAATAAGTGAATGCATTTCCTCAAGTTTCAAGTAGCCGTGAAGAGCTTCTGTTAATTAATAATTTATAGCAATTAAAATAGAATAACATTGCCTACTCATTGCAGAAAGTTTAAAAATTAAATAACTGGAACTAGCAAAAAATTAAAGTTGCCCATAATTTTGTACACTGGGATTAACTGCTGATGATATTTTGGTGTAGGTTTTTCTGCTTTTATACACAAAATTTGAATTCCACAATATTACTGACTGTATCATTTGCAAGGTCATTTTCTACTTCTAATTTTTGAGGCAGGATCCCAACTGTCCATAAGAAAGTTAGTTATGAAACTGGTTCCCTATTATTAGATGATTTTCTATGATTAGATATTGAGATGAGTTCCCTATTTTCACAATTTTTTAAATGCTGTAATAAATATTCTTTATGTAAGTCTTTGCCCACATTGGGGTGGGGAATGAAATTCCTGGAACAAATAAAAAGAACTCCGAAGGTATTTGACAAATATTGCCAAAATCACCTCCAGAAATGTTATGTTGATGTCCATTTGTGGTATAAGCCCTGCATGACAAGCTGGCTCCACCCAGGTCAGTTCACCTTAACTGACCCACCACGCACCTTGGAACCAGCTGAACCTTCTCCCTCCACAGCCTGTTTCTGTCTCACTTGTCTCTGTCTTCTCACTTCCTCCCCCCCCCCCCCACACCTGCATGTTTCTCTCACTTTTCTTCTTGCCTGACCTTGCTGCTAAAAGACATGTATGGTGCTGCCCTGGCTGGTGTAGCTCAGTGGATTGAGCACGGGCCTGCGAACCAGAGGATCGAGGTTCGATTCCCAGTCAGGGCACATGCCTGGGTTGCAGGCTGGTTCCCTGCAGGCCAACTCCCAGCAGGGGACACACGAAAGGCAACCATACATTGATGTTTCCCTCACTCCTTCCCCTCTAAAGATAAATAAGTAAATAAAATCTTTAAAAAAATTAAGATAAATAAAATCTAAAAACAAATAAATTTTTTTCAAAAAATACAAAAAATAAAAGACATGTATGGTGATCTATGTTCTTCCCAACATTCATGGAATTTATTTTAACTTCCAAGTAGTAGCCCCACCCTACCTTATAATTATAATAATAATCTCTGGGACTCTTGAAAATGTATGTGCATTTGCTCCTGACCATGGTGTTCTCCGGCACTAGAAACCCACGTGTTGGTTTTGGTTTGGGTTTTAACCACGGAGAAATGATAAGGAACGTCTTGGAAAATAGCAACACTGTTGATACAATGTTGTTACTGCAACCTTCAAAGTTTGTTACTCTTCGTTGGAGACCGAGTTTATTGTATAAGTAGACTCTCTCATGTTCCTTGCCGTCTCTCAAGCACAGTCCCTGATATAATTTATTTATTGAAGTGCACAGTTGTGTTTCTGCCTTAGGGGGTTATTTTCATCTTTTTACAATATACAGAATTAAACCCCAAAGACCAAAGCATTCTATGTTTCAAATAAGCCTTCTATGGATATTTGTCATGTATATTTCATGTAATATAACAAGATCCTGTGCATTGATCGGGAGTGTGGGGAAGAATGTAAACTAAATTGTGAAGTGTGGCTCAGATGCATTGCGACTAGGCTGATCTCATCCGTCTAAGCTCAGAATACCCTTTAAAAAGCAGAGAACAGGATTCTGCTCCTTTTCAGGTGCTTTTGCTCAGTTCAGACTTTAACTTTTCTGACTTAGTGATCATTCTTATTCTGTATCTCATTATGCAACATTTCCCTTTCACTAGGGAAAACCTCTCCCCCGACACACCCAGATATAAATGAAAGAAATTGCCAGATAATAAGTCAAAGTCAGTGGCACTGAGTTTGACTTTTGGGGATCGAGTCTTGAGCCCGGAGTTTAGAATCGACCAGGTCTGGATGTGAATTCTGACCCTGCCTTGGCCATCTGTGGAAGCTTGGGAGAATGACTAGCTGCCTCAGTCTTTTGTTTTGTCATCTTTAAAATGGGCATCACATCTATGTCTCAGGGCTATGTTGAACTTTTTTTTTTTTTTAAAGATTTTATTTATTTATCTTAGAGTGGAAGGGAAGGAGAGAGAGAGAGAGAGAGAGAAATATCAATGTATGGTTGCCTCTTGTGTGTCCCCTGCCAGGGGCCGGGAACTGGCCTGCAACCCAGGCATATGCCCTGACTGGGAATTGAACCGCGATCGTGTGGTTCACAGGCCTGCGCTCAACCCACTGAGCTACACCAGCCAGGGCGGCTATGTTGAACTTTTAAAGAAATAACCTGCTTAGCTCAGTGCTTAGCAACAAATATGACGTAAATGGAGAAAATTGGGGAAAAAACTAACAACAATGTAGAACTCTTTTGCCATGTTTTTTTTAGACAAAAGAGCAGAACCAAAAAAACAAAACAACGAAATTTTTTTTTAAAAAACGTAAGACACAGACCCGGCCTTCGGATCCCATGCTAACGGGTCATTTGAAAACTGGCTGCAGAAAATCTTTCCCTTGATCAGTAGTGTTCTGTAAAACAACTTGTAGAATTCGTTAAAAAGTTAGGATTGCAGTTCAATCCCTGAACAGAACAGTCTGGAAACAAAGTTCAGGTTGAACCTGTACCAGTGACAAATGGATGATGTGAACACACGGCCGATAGCCATCTGCATTATCCTCAACACCCTAAGCTTTCCCAAGGAAAAGTCATATATGCACATATAAATTTACGTAGAATTTTTCATAGTACGTGGCTGGGTACTTACTCTCTGTCCATAAAGTATCTGGCCATGTACTTTGAAAGAAGGAGACATTTACTGAAGAAGATACAAGATACAAAAAACATTGTACGCGGGACAATGGCATCTCAGTCCCCTTCAAAGTCTGCACCTGGGGACCTCACGCGGTTCTCCCAGCATTTCTTCCGCTGTTCAGAACACACTGCAGAATCCTTTGTTGGAATTGTGGTTTGAATGAAGTCATGAGCAACTGCAGCACAATGTTCCTTCTGCTCTGGTGGCAAAAGCCATGGAATGAATTTCACGCCATGACACGTTTCATGCTAAGGTCCTGTGTCAAGATCTCAGACACAGTGGTCTTTGGAATCCCCCCAAACTTCTAGTTCTCTCGACGTCAGTCACCGATCTTCATTGATTGCAGCCCGTGCACATTCAGCATTCCCAGGTGTTCTCCTTATTGCGGACCTTCCAGAACATGGGTCACTTTCAACAGATGCTCGACCATCTTCGAAGCATTTGTGCCAATTCATTTGCATTGCACTCATGGCATCATCCCTAAAATCCTTCTGAATCATCCGAAGAGTTTCTATGGAGGAATGTTCAAGCTTAATGCAAAATTGGATGCAGATTTCTTGCTCTACTTGCTCAGTCATTTCGAGTGAGACAGACACACAGTGCACACGCTCACTCAACAGCATCTACTGCCCCCACTGACTAGTACAGTGAAGTCATCATTGTTCATACATGTGCATCGCAGTCCCCTCTCTTGGTCATGTAAACCATTTTTGTTCAACGGTTGGACTTTTTCCATCCAGACCTTATATGACAGGGTAGCTGATGACAACTCCAACAAAGAATTTTCCAGAGTGTTTTGAACACCAGAGGAGACTCCGGGAGAATTGTGTGAGGCCTAATTTGAAGGGGACTGCGACATCATGGTCCTATGTACAGTGTTTTTTGTATCTTGTATCTTCTTCAATAAATATCTGTATTTTTCATAGTACATGGCTATACCTTCTGGACAGGCCTATAAATAATCCCTTTGCTGTGCAATGCCAGCTTCAAGACCAATCTTTGATCCACCTCTGCTCTGACCAGATCGATTCCCATACCCCTAGTATATAAAAAATTATAAAGCACCCGTGTAGCAGTATGGCATGAGTGTATGTTTCCTGAGATTTATAGCGCTTACTAAAAAAAAAAAAGGAAGATCTTCATTCCTGTGGTTCTGTTTCTGTTCTAGTTGTTTGCATAGTTTGTTTTTGTTTTAGGTGTGGTGGTTAATTGTGAGTTTGCTGTCATTTTACTGTACATGGTTTTTATCTTCTTTTTCTTAGATAAGTCCCTTTAACATTTCATATAATAAAGGCTTGGTGACGATCAACAGGAGAGTGGGAGGAGGAGAGAGGGGGAAAAGGAACAGAAAACAAGTAGCATAGATGGTAGGTAGAAAAATAGGGGAAGGATAAGAATAGTATGGGAAATGTAGAAGCTAAAGAACTTACGACACATGAACATGAACTAAAGGGGGGGAGTGGTGGGGGAGGGGTGTGCAGGGTGGAGAGGAGTGAAGGGGGAAAATGGGACAACTGTAATGGCATGATCAATAAAATATATTTAAAAAAGAAAAGAAAATATGAGTAACTTAAAGAAATACTGTGGCATCATGATTTTAAAAATTAACTTTATTCTTCAGGTATTGAACATGCACCTGCAATCTACTGACTCATAATTACATTGAACTTATAAACTATTTAAAGTTAGTCACTAACTTTCACGTCCTCCGAGAGCTTATTTTCAAGATGACAAATGCTCTTCCCCATGAATCAGTGCCGAATGTACTTTCTTGTCTTACCTGACCATTTTTCTGTTGATAAGACTGTAGCAAATACCTAACACCACACTGTGTCACTATTGGGGAAGAGCAATTTCAAGAGTTCAGTAGCTGTCATCATGGAGATAAATGGGCTTAACTATGAAGAAATTCTCATCTATTTGTTTATAATATAAATTTCAGCCCTGGCTGGTGTGGCTCAGTGAATTGAGTGCTGGCTGGCCTGAGAACTAAAGGGTTGCTGGTTCGATTCCCAGTCAGGGCACATGCCTGGGTTACAAGCCAGATCCCCAGCAGGAGGCACACGAGAGGCAACTACACATTGATATTTCCCTCTCTTTCTCCTTCCCTTCCCCTCCCTAAAAAATAAAATTTTAAAAACCTAAAAAAAACGGGAGTGATGTAAAAAAAATCAGCATATCCATAGAGCATTATAATTTTTTAATTATACCTCCTCCCCAACAACATATACATTTATAATTTTTGAGCAATTAGAATGAAAGTTAAGCGCTAAATAAACACTAGTAATATGGTTCACTATTTCTGTAGTTTATATTTTTCCTCATTTGTTCACAGTAGCCTTTTTCTCATTTTCTCTCAGCATCTTTGTTAGCTTTAAACATCCTTATTGATTCTTGAACCAGACGGCACTCCCAGTTGCACTGAATGGGCCAATCTCTGCTAATGGATCATAAGAATGATTCCTCTTTAACCACAAATTCAAATTATAACAGAAGACAGTGTTTCTAATGGAGCATGCTGATATTGCCTTTATTTTAGTATTAAACTAGTGATGCTTCATTAATTTTTCAAGGGATCTGATGTACCTATTAAGTCAGTAAATGAATGGATCAAAAAACTGTGGTACATATACACAATGGAATTCTATGCTGCAGAAAGAAAGAAGGAGCTCCTACCTTTTGCAACAGCATGGGTGGAACTGGAAAGCATTATGCTGAGTGAAATAAGCCAGGTGTTGAAGGACAAATACCATATGATCTCACCTTTAACAGGAAGCTAAACAACAAAACAAACAAGCAAGCAAAATATAACCAAAGACACTGAAATAGAGAACAGGCTGACAGTGACCAGAGGGGAGAGGGGAGGGAATTTCAGGGGAAATAGGGGAGGGATTTAGAGGAACATATATAAAGGATACATGGACAACAACTAAGGGGGGTGGAAATGGGAGGGAGTGGGGAGCACGGGGGGGGTGGGATGGGATGGGAGTAATAGACAGAAAACTGTACTTGAAAAATAATTAAATTTTTTTTTCAATAGCTCTATTCAACAAAATTTAAATTTGGGGCACTTCAGCTATTACAGTCATCAGTAATAAAAACATTTGTATGTATAAAAAAAGTTTATAGAATCTCTTTGCTTTCCATTTCTTAAGAAGGCCTGAGTATTTTGCATATTCCTCTCTGCTTGATGTATTTTTCCATGGTCCTTCATTAAATAGAACCAGATTGGAAAACAAAATGTAGATATTGTCAAGTATTCTGATTGACCAGTGGTCTTTTATTTGAAGTGTCTCTTATAAAAAATTATATTCTTTATATAGAGAAAGAAAGCACTGGCTTTGGAATTAGACTCTTCAGAGATTAGAGTTTCACCCTTTGTCCTCTGTGTCCCCGGCCAAGCTCATAAACTTTCTAAGGTTTTGTTTTTGAACTTATGTAAAAATGGGGATTTGGGTAAATAAAAGCGCATAAGTCTCATAATATATTTGGTCATTGAATGTAACCTTTTTCTATTCACATTTGATTTATAGGGATAAGGGCAAAGATTAGCATCCCTCTTATCTAAAAAGCCCACACAATAGGATAAGAAAATCATTAAGTCATCAGTAAGTAAATAGACAAAGGCTATAATGAGATTATTCTATCAGCAGTTTTATTAATAGATGTGGATATTTTTAGCATGCAAAAAGACAAAACCATGGTGATAAACCCTTTTACATTCTAAAATAAAGATGTAAGTTTTTATTCTATACTAGTCATGGACCATAATTTTACCTACTTTTAATCAATGCATATTTATTTTCATAGTCTGCTCTTTTCACATAGAATTTGATACTAATCTTTATTATTATGTTTGTGGGGGACAAGCTTTACATACAATAACTTTGTCCAGTGTCCCCTAAGGGACAACTGCCCCCTGTGTCTGAGCATTTAGAAGCTCCCAGCTTCGGTTGATTACAAATGGTGGAATAGTGAAACAAATATCACAGACACACACATATGTCTCTTTCCTCTGGGGAACGAGTGACAAGCACTGAGAACTATTTCTGAGAACTATTTCTATTTCTAGAAAAAAAATGACCACTTCTTATTCCTGAAAAAGCTTTTTTGTTTCACTTTTCCAGGACATTACACTCTCTTAGTTATCTTGCTACCTCTAAATAATCATCAAACATTGGCATGTCCACTCAAGTCCTGGACCCTCCTCTCTTCTCTCACTGGGTCATTTCATTAAAGGTCATCTGTAGATATCCATCTGCTAAATTTTTATCCTAGTCCCTGGCCTTTTTTCTGAGATGCAGAAATTAGATACAACCTACTTAGACGGTTCCTCTAACAGTCTCGCCTGTCTCGGGAACCGGCACCAATTACCCTGAGTTCCTCAGGCCCACGGATCTGGAATCCATCCTTGCTTCCTTCTTTTATGCCGTGTTCAGCCTCCACCCTAAATTCCAGTCTGGCAAGGTGTTCTCGCGTCTGTCTACTGCACCATAAACCACTTCCACTGACGACATACCTTCAAATGACTCACCTGTGATTTCTCCACTTCTGCAGCCAGTCTCTGAACTCTCTTATGATCATTCTTCGAGTTCTTGCATTACTTGCTTCCAATATAAGACAAAGTTACTGTTGTAATTTGATCAAAAGTCAGGGGGCGTATTATAAGCAGTGTTCTTGGAGAAATTCAGAGCACCTCATGCTATCTGAATTATGAGAGGACACACAGAGTGTACATAATATTAAGTCGGATACTGATCAAGGCTGATGGGTGAGTTGTAGGGTTTTGTTTTCTTCACAGTGATAATTTAGTGATTCCAAACCTGGTGTTCTCTTACAGCTTCAAATATGAAAATTCAATTTCCTACAACAAATGTGTTTTTCCAAGCTCTGTGACTATCACAGAATTAAAGATTGTGTTCTTGATACCTTAATCTCTTGCTCTTCATTATATGTTTCTGAATACAAAGAAAAATGTTAAAAATAGGCAAAAAGAGAAATGCAAATTTTTCAACTTACTTTATCTCTTTGCCCTTGCTTGCTCTGCTCTCTAATACTGCCCATTGTTCTACTCCTACCATCAGTGAACTTTAGGTATTTTCTAATGACACTTTTTGTGAATGAGATGGCTAAGAGAACAGTGAGAACGTTACTTATCAGAGTACTTAGGCCAACAATATTGTGTCTTTGTGTTACAAGGTTCCTCATCGAATACAATTCTGACTTTTCTTTTAAGTTTTATCATAGCTGAATGAAAATGTTGAGGCTTCTCATTAGCGCACCCTTTCGCATAAGGGAACACAAAGTTATTTTTATAACTAGGCTTGGGACCTGCCATAGACAGAATGTCTCTGTGTCCCCCAAAGTCCTATGTTAGCACCTGCCCCCCGTGCGATGTTATTTGGAGGTGGCACCTCTGGGAAGTGACTGGGTCATGAGGGTGGTTCCTGCATGAATGGCGTTAGTACTATCCTAGAAGAGGCCGAAGGGAGACCCTTCACCATTTCCACCACAGGAGGGCGCTGTGAGAACAGGGGCACTGACAAGTCAGGGAGAGGCCTCTCACTCAGCACCGCCTGCATCTGCAGTGCTTATGTGTGGTCTGTCCGGTTTTCCTTGTAAGATCACGAACAGACTTAAAACAGTTTTTTCCTGATTCTAGTCCAGGGGTCTTTCTGTGATGTGACTACAACATCAGGCTGTAGATACTGCTTTTTTGCTTGTTTTTGGTTTTGTTTTTTTTTTTGTAAAGGTTTTATTTATTTTTAGAAAGAGGGAAAGGGAGGGAGAAAGAGAGAGAGAGAAACATCAAGGTGTGGTTGCCTTTCACACGCCCCCTACTGGAGACCTGGCCCATAACCCAGGCATGTGCCCCGACTGGGAATCAAGCTAGCAACGCTTTGGTTCCACACCATTCAGGGCTTTGCTTCGAAGAGTCCAAATTAGTGGTGTGGTGGCCGTGAAGATGTGGGCCTCTTTCATGGAAGTGGAAGGCATTAACCCTCTGAATGTGCAGAAAATGTTTTGGGGCTCTTTTGTGTTGTTGTGTTTTTTCACTTTTTTCTCTAAATTATCATTCTATTCCAAGTTCAAGCGTATATGGCAATACCCATTAAAGAAGTTCTTTGCAAGGAGAATTGATGGTTCTATGTATATGGATGTAGAATTTATACAAGATTGCACTAAAACAACCACATTTACCAGGTCCATCTGTTATATATGTCTCTCTCCTAATGTTTCCCTGCTCGTTCAGAGCATAGGGAGGTGGAACTACTATTAATACTTTTTATTTATACCAAAACACACCTACGACTTTTTCGGTGGCATAGTTTTATGTTGGAAAATATTTGAGTGTCAAAATCTTCCTTCTTCGCTAAAACAGGTTCTGTAGTCATGGAGATAATTATGGAAGGGTCCTGCAATGTGCCATCCTCCTTCACAGGGATCACAAGGGTTCCAGACATGAACTTGGGAAGAACGTAATGCCTAGGGCCATGCAGGACCCAGGGTTGAGACTAAAGTAAATAATGAACCCAGAAAGTGCTGACTGAGGAGGAAGGGGTCACTTCCTGTGCATGAGTTATGAGAAAGATCATAAAACTCATAAAAGATGTTTGAATTTCATCTATAGGGTATATCGAACTATTTTGAACTTGAGCATAATCCCTTTGCATTTTCTCTCTATAAAAGGGAGCCAAAGAGAGCCAACATTTATAATCTATGTTGTCAAACATTTGGAATAGTGCGTCCCAGTCTGAGATTGAGTATACAAACATGAAAAGTGGACTTATTAGGCAACTTACCACATTTTTCCAGTTAGCAGAAATAAGTGACAACGATGATGATTTCACTGGAAAATAGCCTCACCTTTGCACCTTCATGTATACCTCGCTCAATAAATCATTTCATATACAGTAAGCTATGTGCCTCATATCATTGCAGACACCAGTGACAAGCTGCATTGCTGTGTGCATCCTTGTGTGTATAAAAATTTTTTTACATCAGCTGACCAGCATTGGCCACACCACAGACAACTTTGCATGTAGTTGTGCATAGTTATGTGCATATATAATTGGTATCGTTGCATATAAATAATAGACAATGTGTGCATTTCTTTTTTGCTCTTCTGCATTTCTCCCCGTGTTCTTTCTCTCCTACAGCAGCGCCACTTTGCGAGAAAATAATGAGGCTTCTTCAGTCAAGGAGTCCCGGAGGCAGATGGCGTGGAGATATCATTTGCATCCCTAATTATTTTGTTAATAAACAATAAACTATATTTAGTTACCAGCGAGAACATATCCATTTTGTAAATGTGCCTCTGACCTTTTTCTTCTTAAGTGAAGGAAACAATAACAAGTCACCAAACCTCATTTTGTTCAAAATGCCAGCTGGAGACTAGGTTTTGAGGATGTAAATGAGAATCGGTCTTGAAATTCACTTCATTTTAGCCACTTAGCTAAACGCTGCTACCGACGTGAAAGGAATTTTGTGTTGTGAAGAGTGAAATCTCAGTTTTCGCACCTTTCCCTGGGAGGGGGCATCCTCTCGGCCAGGTCTCCTTGGTGCATCTGGTGTAGAACAACGGCAATATTTGCCCCTCCCCATGGAATGATGGAGAAAGGCTGTGTTCATTTTCGGCTCCTCGGAGGATCCTGCCCACGTGCCCCCCTCACCGTCCAAGACTAATCCTTCCCTCCCAGCTAAGCAAGTAATAAAGTTCACAGGACTGGGCATGCTCCTGCATGGGTAATTGCTGCAGGCCATGGGAAACTTGTTAAAATTAAATTCTAAAGGTCCCTTTCTTCCACTCTGAGTGCTAGAGTTTTGATGCAACCCAAGGACTTTTGAAGATAACAGCTGAAGATTTCATGTACAATGATTTAGTTGATGAAAGTCACCAAAGGATTTTTAACAATGAGCACCTACCTGTTCTTGAGTGAGAATCTACTTACTAGGTGTTGAGCCAAGAATAATGTTTAGGCCCTGGCTGGCGTAGCTCAGAGGATCAAGTGTTGGCCTGCGGACCAGAGAGTCACTGGTTTGATTCCCAGTCAGGGCACATGTCTGGGTTTTGGGCCTGGTGCCCAGTAGGGGGCGCACCATAGAGGCAACCACACATAGATTTTTTGTCCTCTTTCTCCTTCCCTTCCCCTCGCTCTAAAAAATAAATAAATAAAAACGTTAAAAAAGGAATAATGTTCAGAATAAATGCAGTGAGAGCCTTTGCAAAAATTCCAGCCTCTTTACTGAAGATACCATGTGAATCTGTAGCATTGTTAAAAAGTTATGTTCGTTACAGTTCAATATATATTTATGACCTGTGCTTTTCTTTATCTGTCATACAACTGGAGTCAAGGAAATTGAACTCTTGTTTTGGTCCTCTTCGTTCCAGAATGTCATTTATTTATCAATTTGCTCATTCAAATATTCACTTATTATTTAACTCATGCATGTAGCCATTCACTTAACAGATATTTATCGAGTGCTGATAATGTCAAGAGAACTGTGGTTGGTGGTGGTTATTGAATGATAAATAAAAGGCAGTTCCTGACTTCAAAAAGTTGGTAACGCTGCGTTTAATTACATACGACATTTTTCAGACTATAAGACACACATTTTCCCCCCACCCCAGGTTTGGGAGGAATAATGGTTGTTAATACTGCTGTTGAGTTCTGTTTACATTTGCATTGGTGGAATATCATGTTATGTATGTTATTAAATATTTTACCACATTTTTTGCTTCAAAATTTTTTGTCCTATTTTCCTTCTCTAAAACCTAGGTGTGTCTTCTGGTCTTGAAAATACGGTACTTGTTCAGGGTTTGTGTTGCATTCTGGAGCTTGGCTGACTTCTGCAACCTTCCTTCAGTCTTCCCCAGAGAGAGAGGGCAGATTCATTTGCTAACCCAGGGGATACTGTTGCACATTTGAACTCTGAAGCCCTTTTTAACTCATAAAAATGAACCTTCTCTACCCACTCCCAACACTATTCCCTTTGAGCTGCATAGAGACGATGTTTTATTCGTCCTGTTTTATTAGAAAGAGTAACATGTTGCGAATGACGACATTTTCTGCACAGTGCCGGGGAATGTGCGCTTGGCTGAAATAGCTGGAAAACTATTTCTGATGAACAACATGGTGTTTCCAGAATTCTGTACACTGTCACAGGAATGTGTGCCGGAGATGAAGAATACACGTGAAGAAACACTAGATTTGGAAGCCTAATATTGACCTCTTCCCCATAGAATTTTTAATCTTTAAAAACATTAGGGTGCTCAATACTTGTCCCAGACTAATGAACCCTTTGACCTTGATTGCATTTTAGAGGTTCAGTGGACATAGAGATATCGGGGTACAAGTGAAGCTCTTCAGCGTTTGTTACAGGCAACGACGAAGCAGCAGCTTCTTAGTATTTGCAAAAAGACATGATTTCTGTGGCATGGGCTTGCTTATAATATGTTCATCTGTCTTTGTTTTTTCATGCAAGAGACCTCAATCCTATGCACATTAAAAGCGTGATATCCTTTTCCTAGGAATAAAGGCTTTATTAAATAAAAATGTATTTGTACATTCTCTAGATAAATTGAATCCCCAAGTTTAAAAAGCCTCGTAAAAATTGCTTATGAAAATATTTTTTAAGAACCCCTTAATGGCTAGCATATAGGAGTGCTCTATAAATATTTGCTGAATGAGTAAATAGGGGAATTATTCATAGTAAAAATGGAAATGACTAGACTCTTTAATAATAAAAGTTATGTATAGCCAAATGCTACTTAGCAATAGTATAAATAATATCACCCCTCATGTTACTAATATAGATCAACCAAAACTTGGATAATAAGTGTTAGTTTTAAAGCAGTAAGAAATTAAAATCACTCCACAGTGTTGCGAATGAATTTAACATAATAGTTTGTATTTCATTTCCACTTTCTTTGTAAATGAAATTAAAAGATATTTCATCCCATCTCTCATTCTATATGAAATTCCTCTCTAAAGAAATTCATACTAGCTTTCACGTAAATATCTCCAGTAATAGAGAGCTTGCTGGTTTGTTTTGTTGTCATTGTTCTTGTAATAATCCATTCCCCCCACCCCCCACCTCCCACCCCCGTTGGCGTTATCTATTTCAATCTTTTAAAAGTTGTTACATTGTAACCTGTCTGTAACTGGAAACTTCTTTTCCTAACGTCACCACCAGAAGTAACACACAAAAAGTCCATTTTCTCTTTGTCATAGTATTTCCAGGAAGTTTTAAAAATAAGACCATGTATCATTTACACTGTTTGACAAGTGAATTTGAAGTTATGGAGCAGATAAATGTTCAAGAGTTTTTAATGAAACTTACTTATCATTATTTTAGTTGCGACTTGTGTACAGGGGTTCTCGTTTACACCCTGGCCCCACTACCTCCTGGGACGATTTTCTCTATATGATGAAAATAGAAATTGGACTGCGGTTTCTATGCAGAACAGGGAGCTGATCAAACTCATTTTTGAGTTCGCATTCCTTTCAGCAGCTGTACAGCCTTTTTGCAGTTTTATGAAGCAGCACAGCTGTTTTGCCCGCCTTTCGTTCTTCTTCTCTCTTACAATCTTAAGGTAAACACTTGATGTTTTTCAGAAAAAAAAAAAGACTTCACACTGGGTAAAAAAGGTGACAGAACGAAGCAAACCACAGAATCCTCAGAGACACCGGCATCAGTGTGTTGATTTTAGAGGAAAGGAGGTGGGGGAGGGAGAATAGGGTAAGTGGGGATGAATGGCGATGGAAAGAGACTTCGCTTTGGGTGGTGAACACGCAATATAATATACAGATGATGTAACAGAGAGTCGTACATCGGAAACTTGGATCATTTTATTAACCAGTGTCACCCCAATAAATGCAATAAAAATAAAAATAAAGAGTTGACAGGTTAAAACCAAGGATCTTAAGATATGATGGACATATGAAATTTCCTGTGAATGTTATATATATATATACATATATATATATAGTTTTACATACTAATATATATATATATATATATATATATATATTAGTATGTAAAACTATCCTGCTTTGCAGTACATCTGCTTATCACAACCCAGATACAGTTATTTTAACTCCGAAGGGCTAAATATGTAACACAGGCCTCATCAGCTTGGCTTTTAAGTTTGCCTAATTGCCAGAAATTTACTCATTTTAGCAGTACAATTTCCGAGTATTATCAACATTATTAAGAGAGCTCCTTATAAATTCTCTTAATGCAGAAGTCCGGGCCCTTGAAGGAACAAGCACATCTAATAAGGAAACTTTTGTTCTCCCAGAAACGCATTTGTTTCATATTGGTTAAGAGCTGTTTGATAGTCTGTTTTCTTCCTTGGTCAAATTCTAAAAAAGAAAGAATTCGTAGCACTGTGAGCGATCCACGGACAGGCACCTGCTCTGGCAGGGCTGACTCAAGAAGTAAATTTTAAAGTAAGTATTAATTAAGTAACATGAATTACAAAAGTAGGAGTTACAGCTGCATGTTCTATATGCACAAAGCATGTATACTTTTGCAGTGTGTGACTGTGTGATATTATTGTTACATCACTGGGAAGCTTTACATCTTCATTGCTTTAAATAGTAGAAGATGAAAATTAAGTTGCTCTTTCATTGTCTCCCAAAATGCTTAAGCGTCTTCGATCCCTTCCAAGCACTATTGTGAGTGAGATTAAGTCCCCCGTCATTCTGGTTAACTCTCTTGGATCATTCTTAGTTTTCCAATTGTCTCTTAATTGTCAATCCCATGTAGATGAGCCCATTTCCATATCTTTTATGCCTAAACCTTAAGGTCCCTTGACCAGTTTTTTATTGGTTTGTTTTGCTTTGTTTCAGAATGTTTCTTGTTGGTCTATAGGACTTGTTTATATATTCTGGATAGGAGCATTTTGTTGGTTACAGGTTTGGAAATACTTCCTCCCTCGCCCCGGTGGTTAGCTAATCCCATTATTTTACAATGTCTTTGGATAATCTCTCATTTCTATTTTCAATATAATCTAATGTATCTATCTTTCCCTATTAGCTAGTGCTCCTGAGTTCTGTTTAAGACATTTTTCCCAACCCCAAGAATATGATTTTATTTTAAAATGTCATCTTCTAGAAGCTTTCGTGTTCTGCTTTTCACAATTAGATCTACACATTTTTCACCTGAGTTTCGAGTGTGGTATAGAGCAGACATACACTTCACTTTTTCCCATGTGGATATCCAATTGAACCAGAATATATTACTAAAAGAAATACCTTCTTTCTCTACTATTTTCCTGTGCTAAATTTGTCATAAATTAAATGCTAAAATACACATGGATGCATGTGGTTTTGTTTGAGGAATCTACCATTCATTCATTTGGTCTGTTGGCCTACCCTTGCATCTGTGACACTCATGTCTTAATTTACAATAATTTTATAATAAGTCTTGGAACCAACAGAATCAGGGTGGTTATCAGGAAAATGCAAATTATATTCACAATGAGCCAGAATATGTAAGCCAAACTTAAAAAAAAAAAAGGCTAACTCTACCAATTTTTGGCAAAGATCGGAATCATAGAAACTCTCATTTCACAATAGGGGATGTGACGGGGAGGGGTAGTAAAAATGTGTGTAACTGTTTTGGGAAATTGCTGGCAAAATTAACTAAAACACACAAAACTCGTTTGGACCCACATTACTACACCTGGGCATATGCACCCTGGAAGTGCACAGAGAGGAGCTTCAAAATGTGGACAGAAACACTGATGGCAACATTATTCCTGATAACTCCAAGTGGGGAATATGCACACATTCCACAGTACAATGAATAGAGTAGTATTGTATACAACATAATATCAGGCATGGAAGAAAATGAGTAGTCTGTTGCTATGTGTAACCTACATGTGAATCTCTGGAGCAGTGCATTGTGGGGGAAGGGGTTAGCATATTTGGAAAAGGGCACAATGCTGGAAAACATCACTTTAGAGATCCACGTGCTATTGCATAGCCAATGTTCATTCTGTGATAATTCGTAATACTAGATGCTTGTGATGTGTTCATTTTTGCACATAGATGTAAAGTCTTAATGAATATGTATCAAAAGTGCATTGAATGTAATATTACAAATACAGTATTTTTGAAAGATTTCATTTATTTTTAGAGAGGGAAAGTGGAGGAGAAAGAGAGAGAAACATCAATATGTGGTTGCCTCTATGACTTGCCTCCCATTCGGGACCTGGCCTGCAACCCAGGCATGTGCCCTGACTGGGAATCGAACCAGCGACCCTTTGCTTCACAGTCTGGCATTCAACCTACTGAGCCACACCAGCCAGGGCAGCCAGTGTAGTATTATAGTTAGATGTCCTAATTTCAACACTCTATTTTATAAAGTAAATTAAGGTTCCATAATTATTTGTAAGTAATATTATACATCAGTAATCATGAAGTGGATAATGCATTTGTTCAAAACACGCATCTTAGTTTTTTTATTGCTGTTAATACAAATTCTGCTGCTGCAGGCTCCAATTTCCAGCCAGTCAAGAACATTTTACATCGTCATTCGGTTAGTTATCCTATTAGGTCTCCTTTGCAGGCTTATATAATTGACAAATTTCATAAGCACGTCTTCCATGCCTTAGATAATGAAAGTATTAAAAATGACAGAATACACATCAAAAGCCCGTGGCGCATCCTAAAGGAGCTCTCTTCAAGTTGACATAGTCATTAATCAACAAATTTGGGGCACGATTATTAACCATTTTCGAGTTGACCTAAAACTGTTATCTCTCAGACCACATTTACCGTTTTATCCTTATTGGAGATGTTGTTGAATGCTCAGCTACAGTGGAAGTGCATCTATGGAATTTATTGTGTTTATTAAATAAGAATGTGATCGTAAAAGGAAATCCTTCGAACCCAACTACCCTACCTCCACTATCACCGATCTGCCATTTCTCTTTTATTTTTTAATTTTTTAATTGTTATTTTATTACAATTGTCCCATTTTTTCCCCCTTTGCCCGCCTCTGCCCAGCCCACTCCCATACCCAGAGTCCATCTCCACCCTGTTGCCCATGTCCACAGGTATTTATACATGTTCCTTGACTAGATCCTTCCCCTTCTTTCCCCCCTTATCCCTGTACCCCCATCCCTCTGGCCCTGTCTGTTCCATGTTCCATGCCTCTGGTTCTATTTTGCTCATTAGTTTATTTTGCTCATTAGCTTATTTTGTTCATTAGATTCTTCTTATAAATGAATCATATTGTATTTGTCTTTCACTACCTGGCTTACTTCACTTAGCATACTATTCTCCAGTTCCATCCATGCTGCCACAAAAGGTAGGAGCTCCTTCTTTCTTTCTGCTTCGTAGCATCCCATTGTGTAAGTAAAGGTACCACGGTTCTTTCATCCACTCATTTATTGATGGGCACTTAGGCTGTTTCCAGCACTTGGCTATTGTAAATAGTGCTGCTATGAATGTTGGGGTGCTTATGTTCTTCTGAAATGGTGTTTCAGGATTCTTGGGGTATATTCCCAGCAGTGAAATTGCTGGCTCAAAAGGTAGTTCCATTTTTAGTTTTTTTAAGGAAATTCCCCACTGTTTTCCACAGTGGCTGCTTATTCTCAGTGTTCATCACCTATATGCCCACTTTGGAATAACTTTGCCTCTTTTTTTCTAGATTTATTAAGTTCCCTGTTTTGGAAACTCATAGGGTATTTTTATTTTGGCTTTATTTTGTGGGCAGTTCCTTTGAAAATATTCAAGGAAGTGAACTTTGCATTTATGAATTATGCCAGTCCTTTGGGTTATAATCTAAGTGTTTCAGAAAAAGAACAGCTATGCCTCCCTTACTATGTCCTAACTTGACTCCAGACATAATTCCCTGTACTCAGTGACTCATGCTGCTGTTTCTAGAATGATCTGAAGGCCGTTGTCCTTACTGAAGGGGGTAGAAATGGGAGACGAGCTGTTCTGTCTTCCTGTCAGTAAATAACATGTGATCAAATCACATCTTCTCTCTCTTTCATTCTAACTTTATTTTAGATAGCATTAATTGACCCCATGTTTTAGTAACGACAGCGGCACTGATGTTTTAGCTTCTCTAGCTTATAACAGATGTTAGTGAATGCCCACGGCGCTTTTATTTTTTTTTTCCGGCTACTTCTAATCAACAAGTCATTAGACTTGGTTGAAGCTTATTTTATCTGCCTTCTCAAGAGCCAGTCCCATGCCACACCTTCTAGCTGTTCATGTCCCACCGTAAATAAAATCTGAGCTCATTAGCAAGCGACTTATCGTACTGATGATGCCAGCTACTTTTTCTCGATGACATAATCCTCAGTTGCATGCTTAAACTTTCTCTTCTTAAATGTCTCATTGCATACATGTTAGTATTTAAGACCAGATTTTATTTGTACTTCCTAATATACTTTTCATAATAAGCTCCTATCCCCTGGGCTTTGCAGGGTTCAGAGGGCCTTTTCAATGGACAATGTCTTTTTTTTCTCTTTTTCAGTTTTGAAAAGAAAATTCAATCCTTGCTTCTTTAAATGTTTATATTCTGTGCACTGGTATTATTCTAGAATTTCTTAGACTTACCATTGCAAATCCCACTTTATCCTTCATGCCTACTTACTCCTGCAAATTTTAACAGCTTTATTAATGTACCATTGACGTACACTAATATGTACACGTTTACATTATACAATTCGATCTTTTTTGGATATGAACACACCCCTGAAACCATTACCACAATCAAGATAATGAATGTATCCATCCCTCCAAGAAGTTTTCTTTTGACACTTTGTCACTGCTTCCTCTTCCCTTCTCTGTCCCCAACCTCAAGCAGCAACTATTGATCTGCTTTTGCTCATATATATCAGTTTGCGTTGCCTAGAATTTTATGTAACTGTAATTGTACAGCATGTACCTTTCTTTCTGGATCCTTTTAATCAGCATATTTTTTTTTCAGCTTAAACATGTAGTGCATGTCAATGTCCATTCTTTTAATTGCTGAACAGTGTGATGTTCTATGACTATATTACATTCTGTGGATGGACCCCATTTGTTCATCCATTTATCTGCTGATGGACATTTGGGTTGTCCCCAGCTTTGGGCTGTTACTCATGAAGCTACTATGAACATCAAGGGCAGGACTTTGTATGTGCACGTGCTTTATTTGCTCTTGAGAAAGTAGCTAGGAGGGAAAGGGTGGGGCCATTGGTTCGTTGGTCAGTAGTTCAAGCCACTAGCACCTTCGTCCCATTCAGGTAGCTCTTTGCCCAGAACTGGGTGGGTAGATTCTTTGTAGGTCTATGGTAATCGCGACTCAGTGGAAGACTCAGGGACGCCCCCTGTGGGTTATTTAGAGTTCTCCATGCAGCTCCTTCCTTGACTTCTAACTATAGCCTCCTTGGTCACCCCGACTCTCAGCTCTATCTTCTCCACTTAGGGTTTCTGCCACATTCCGCCCCCTTTTGCTCCCGTGTCTCAGCCTTGAAACTCTCTCAAGACAGGGAGCTGGGGAAATGGGACTTGCTTCACTTATGTCCTACACCTGAGGGATCCTAGGCCTTTGTCGCCTCATATCCTGTATCTTGCAAGCCCTTGTTTTTTATAGATTTTGTGTGCTTTACCATTGTTTCCGGTGGGAAAGTAAATTAAATTCCTGTTACTCCATCTTGGTCAGAAGCAGATGTTTTGAAACTCTTAACATGGTTTGTATTTTCTCTGGTGACTTCTGTATAAATCCATCAGTATTACCTTTCAGCTATTTGCAAAATCATGTAATTTGTGGATTTTCCTCCGGTGAGGTATTTTTTCTGTTCATGACTACATTCCTTTTATTTCTAAGGTAATTTTTGGCTCTTTCTAGTATTTTCCTCTAAATATTTCATTTCTCCCTCTTAGTATCTGACCATCACTGCTATTTTTAATAGCTGGCATTATTTGTTTTAAATATATGAGAACCTAAAACATATTTATTTTTTTCCACTGGTTCTTAATTGCTGTTACATCATGAGTTCACTTGCACTGAACTTTTGACTTTGTTAACTGACTTTTGCAATCTATATATTTTTTCTGATGATTGTAGATTTGGGTTTACGCACTATTCTTGACCACCAGTGTCTGTCTGTCTCTCTCTCACTGTCTCCTGTCCTTTTCTGTCCTATAGTTTTGTGATCTTCTTCCTCAGCTTCCCAGATCTCCAGTCCAGAAACACCTGACATGTGGGCAACACCGTGCCTTTGCCTGGCGGTGTCATTAGGAAATTATAGGTGTGGTCACCTCGCTGGTGGCTGACAGTTTCTCAACTTCTTTGGGCAATGTGATTTCATCTTTCCGAGCCAGTAGGCAGCTGGTTTCAGTCTTCTTTCACAAGCAAGACGGTCAGGGGCTCATCTTGGTTTTTAGTCCTGACACACACTTCCTTGTTCTGACGCACACAGGAGGTTGGCACCAACCGATATGCCCCAGAAGCCAAATGTCCCACTTCCTCTGTGTGTCCCAGGCCCCAGTCAAACTGATGGCCGCTTCTGACCTACTCATCCCTTGCATTTTGGTTGCCTTTCTCATGCATGGAGACGTTTATCTTATGTTTGATCCTGGCTGTGTTTAGTTCAACTTTCTTTTTTTTTTTTTTTTTATAAATCTATCTTATTTAAAAATACTATGTACTTAGACCAGAAGGAGGCCTCCAAGCCTGAACTCAGAATGTTATCTTGGCTGAAAGTCTCTTTTTTAAAAATTTATTCTTTACATCTGATACATAATTCTCAACCAGTTATTAAAGGTAGTTCTATACTTAATTGAAATGTGTTTCTACCATTTAAAAGATTAGACCCCAGGCCTATGGTCCCTGGTGGTGTTCCACCCACCCACCTGGGCACGCTGTCCCTGCGGGAGTGACTTATCACCAAAAGAGACCTCACCCTCTCTCCCGAACCACCCACCAAGTTTCGTTTTCCTCTCACAGCCACTAATTTATGAAGCAGAAATGGCTACCACAATTATAAGCTGTCACTCAGTTTTGAGTAAAGTGCCATTCATTTCTCTAGGTTCTCTATTATAATTTAACACTCCAGTCACCCTGAGAGAGTGGGCGTCTAGAATCCAAACACTATGTATCTTGATAGTTCACACATACATACACTTCACACTCACACATTGACGCACACACAGACACAGAGGGAGAGGGACGTGTGTAGGGGAGAGACAGAGAGAAAAAAGGAGAGAGAGAGGGAGGGAGGCAGCAGCATCCCTCCTGCTTAGGGAACAGTAAGAGTTCTATATCAGACACATCTTTCAAGTCACTCTAATACTTTCCTAGTTATTTACTAGATATTTTTGGTTCTGTTATTGCCAGACAGAGTTGGTCTTAGAGCTTCTCTGAAACTAAGACTTTATGACTATTTAAAAGTCTTTTCCTCCCTGACCCCCTCTTCAGCTCCTCACTCTGTGCCTTTGAGTCACTGTGGTGTCCATCAGGAGTCCATTCGCCCCGTGATACTCCCCAAGCTGACCTGGGGAGAGCCTCTCCTGCTCTCTCGTGTATCATTTTCCCGAGGTCTTGGTGATGGAAGGGTTGTCATTCCCAGTCCCTGGATCGATAGAGGTCATACACTTCACAAGCCCAATGTACAAAGTAATCAACTTCGCCAAATTACATTGCTTGGTAGATCAAAGGGAAACAGGAAAATGTCATCGATCTTTCCGCCACGTTGCCCAGGAAAGCCTGACGTTCACCCTCCTCTTGGGGTTAATCACTGTTCTTTCCACACATACTTCTGCTAAGGAGTAAGTTTTAACTTACATTTTTACTTTTTTAGGTTTTTGCTTTCCTGAAAGTTGTGGATAAACTCTATTTTTTAAAGTAATGAGATTAACGGGATTAAGTAACTGCCTCCTTATTGAAAAATTGTACTGTGGCAGGAAAAAAAATGAGTAATTTAAGAAAACTTGTTTGGAACATTTTTGCAGGACTAATTAGGGGAGCTAGTCTAAATTTCAACAGTCAGTTGAATGTATTTTCTCTTCTCCACTCGCAGGAATAATTGCTTATTTATGCTTTTATGGTCAAACCATCTTGTTGCTTTTATTAACACAGAGATAGGACTATATACACAATTAGCTATAGAATTTTTCATCAGTTTGGAATAATATATCTAACAGATAGGAAAAAATATTTATAATCTCTTCACGACTGGGTATATTGTTATCCCAGAAATTTATCTACGGCCCCTTCAAAATTGTACGGAATTCTAAGTGTGACAGGCATGTGGATGATATAGAATCTTGGGGAATATTCGACACTACAATGGGAAAAAACACAGCATCTAAATAACACACAAAGTGGAAAGCAGAGAAAACTCACGTTGTTAGCAAGCAGATCATCAGGGGTTTCAAGAAGGTATTACAGGTGTGCTTTTCCAGGAATTTGTATTCTTCCAGGGACAGAGAATAGCACAGGGGAATTGATTGGGGACTTTTAAGGGGATGGGACCCATAGAAGGGGAGGGAGAGAAGAGGACACAGGCAGAGGGAGAGCCTGAGACGCAATGTACGGTAATCTCAAAGGAGGCCCCAACCTACTCTGCAGGGAGCTCTGCGACCACGAGGACCCTTCAAAGTCTTCCCAAGTTGGGAGGAGGGGCCTGGCCTTCTGCAACCTCCAGGCAACCTGTCATTGCATCTGCGTAACTCCAGGGTGGCACACGATGTTTTCCACTTGGGAAATTCCTGCAGAGGCATGACAGTGAACTAGTGTCTTCTGGAAGTGCTCTAGACAGCAGAGGGACTACATCCCTGTGGGAATGGAGGCCCTGAAGGCACAGCGTCCACTGCAGGGGCTGTTATTTGAAGTGAACGCGCTGATACTTAAAGGAGAATCAATACTTCTCTGGTTTGATTGGAACATGCGTACCTTTTTTGTTTATCTGTGTCTTCATGCTACATACAGCCGCAGAGTGTACTCACGGTCATGGAGTGTACTCACTGTCGTGGAGAGTATATGGCCTGTGGAGCCTGAAACACTCAGCATTTAACCTTTGCAGAGAGAGTTTGCTGACCTTCAATCTAGGACTCACAGCCATCAAATAACACATCATTCCAAATGTGATTTGAGAAACTCAGGACAGTGTCTATTTTTCTTGCCTTCTATCCTCTGTGCTGTTATAGTCATACGTTTTACATGTACATCTCAAATTTATGGTTACTATTTTTGCTTTAAACACTCCGTCATCTTTTAAAGACATTTACAAAGGAACAAATGTCCTACACCGACAGACATGTTTACCACTTTCAGCATTCGTTGTTTGCATGTAGGTATGAGTTTCAACCTAGTAAACTGTCTTTGGAGCTGAAAAACTTCCATTTCTTATGGTACATACCTACTGATGATAAATGTGCTCAGTTTTGTCTTAAAAGTCATTGTGTTGCTTTCATTTTAAAGGGTATTTTGGCTGGATATGGAATTTTCAGTTGGCAACTTTCTTTATCCTTCTTTTTTGTCACTTCAGATATGTTGTCCCATTGTTGTTCAGTTTGTATTGTTTTTGCTGAGATGTTATTGCCCTCTGCTTACTGCTGAGATGTTCTCTTTAGCATTGATTTTTACCCATTGATTATGACGTGTCTTGGTGTGTCTTCCTTTTATTTATCTTGCTTGGAGTGTGGAAAAATTCTCACATATCTGGGTTTGTATTTTTCAACCAATATTTCTTCAAATGTATTTTCTCCTCTCCAATTTCTACCTTCTTTGCTTTTAATACTACATTTGCATGACAATACAATTGTATAGGTTAGTGGAGTACTGCTTATTTTTAAGCCTTTTTTCTCCTCTGGACTTCAATCTGAATGGTTTATATGATTCTATATTCACATAAACTAAAGTTTTCTCTCAGGTTCCAATCTGCTGCCAAACCGATTCAGTAAATGTTTTATTTCACATATAATTTTTAGTTCAAAAACTTTCATTTTTCTCCTTTGCTGTTTTTTCTCCATTAAGATTTTATATTTGCATTTTCAGTATTTATATATTGTCTTTACGTTAATGCCACTGATTTATATTCTCTGTTTTAAAGTCCTGATCTACTACTTTGGTCATCTCTGTCATTTTCAGTCCATTTCTGTTGACCGACTCTTCTCTGGTGATGAGTCTTATTTTTCTGCTTCCTTAAATGTCTAGTATGTTACAGAGTGTTTCTGCTGTGCAGTATGGATGCTAAGTAGTTGAGTTTCTGAACTTTCACAGCCTTCCTTAACGGAGTGTTGAGTTTTGTTCGAGTAAGGAATGATTTACTTGTGGGTCAGATTGATCTTTTTTCCAGGTTAATTGTCAACCTTCATTCAGATGTATGCAGAGTAGCCCTTATTTGGGGACTACATTATTCTAATCTTTTTTTCCGAGATCTCTACTGAACGCCTAGGGTCGCTCAAGTCTGCTCAATCTTGTCTAGTCTTAAATGGACCAAGTCTCAGCACTGGATGTCCTCTGGTTGTCCTTCATTTCAGAACCCCCTCCAGCTGGTCTTGTGAGTCAAACACACAGCTCGGGATTCATCCGGCGTCTGAACTGCAGAGACTCACGGGTGACCCTCTGGAGATTCTCCCAGCTCTTTCTCTGCACAGCTGCCCCCTTCCCATGCTCTGTCCTATGAATTCTTTTCCTCAGGAGCTTTGATTCTGGTTGGTCCTCATCTCAGCGATGCTGCTGTTTCTGTTGGGATGACGGTCCATGTGCCAGGGTCTGGAGCATCGACCAGGCAGAAAGGCAGGAAGCCGGCAGGGCTCCCCCAATTTGTCCATCTTCTCTCATAGACCAGGGTCCTGCACCCTCTCTTTTCTAATTCCCTAAAAGTGTAATTTTTTTTAGAGATTTTATTTATCTTTAGAGGGGAAGGAGAAGGAGAGAAACATCAATGTATGGTTGCCTTTTGTGGGTCCCCTGCTGGGAGCTGGCCTGCAGGGAACCTGCCTGCAACCCAGGCATGTGCCCTGACTGGGAATCGAACCTCGATCCTCTGGTTCGCAGGCCTGTGCTCAATCCGCTGAGCTATACCAGCCAGGGCCTAAAAGGGTAATTTTACACATATTTTTATGTTTGTAACTTTTTGTGGTGGGGGAGCTATTCTCCCAAAGCTGAAAGCAGAAATAATCCATACAAACACCCTTAAATGAATAAAATATCTGTGACGAGTTACAAAATGATTTTTATTGTACAGTCATTATTGAATAAATTATTTATTGTCAGCCTTTAAATTCCTTATTTGAAAAGTGATACATATATTTTACATCTGTAAATTAGATAATTTATTGAGTAGTTTTGTCTTATTTACTCCCATTAACAGCCAAATTCACTCAAAAAATTAAACTGTCCCTTAGCATTAAATGGTATTATGCCATACTTTCTGTAATGTATTGATGTACAACCCTCGTTATTTCACAAAGTGGTATAAATTAGGAGATTTTTGTTCTATATTAATGCTACTTTTCTAATAACTATTTTTGCATTCTTACTATTTGCCAGTCATTTATTGTATTTTGCCAAAGGTATTTTATTTTATTTATTTTTTAATGTATTATGTTGATTATGCCATTACAGCTGTCCCATTTCCCTTCCTTATTCCCCTCTGCCCTGCATTTTATTTAGTACCTCAAAGCATTTTCCTAGAAATGTGATTATCAAAAGTCGTTGGTGGTATATCTACTAAGTGTTAGCGAACATATGGCCTAGTTTACTGTATGCCTTAGTTTTCATGAGAACAAGGGCTTCACGTAGGAAAAGAAAAATGGTTACGGTCTATGTAAGTGAAGCTGCCATAGGAAAAAGTAAAGAGAACTTGGTTTTGATCATCTCTGGGTCGGTGGGATCAGGACATCTCGGCCATATTACCAGGGCTCAAGGGTAGCTGGCTCTCTTCTCATTCCGGGCAGGAGGCGGAGGATACTGCCTTTCCCCTCTCAGAAAGGGAGCCATCTGACTAGTTCTAGTCATAGGGGATGTGAATGGAAGCACTTTGTAAAACTTCCAAGCCTGACCAAGGAAAAATAGTTACTATACGCTTTCCACGCTCTCTTTTCCCTTGATGTGGGCAACTGAGGAAGCCGTGTGTTCCAGGTGCATCAGCCTGTCAGCCTCGGTCCCTGAATGAAGCAGAACATCATTCTTCCCCTACTTGAACATGTACTATGAACACAAAATAAAATTTTATTATGCTGGAAAAAAAAAGATTAGACCTCATCTTAGAAAACAAGTATTCTTTGAACTCTGAACTATTGACAGCAACATCTATTTTCGAGTTGCGTGTAATGACTTTCTGTTTCATTTATAATCTACCAAAATTTCAAACCTTAGATGGGGAATTCATGGGTTGTTACCTATATTTTTTCTAGTG
Source organism: Sturnira hondurensis (assembly GCF_014824575.4). Classification (NCBI taxonomy): domain Eukaryota; kingdom Metazoa; phylum Chordata; class Mammalia; order Chiroptera; family Phyllostomidae; genus Sturnira; species Sturnira hondurensis. The sequence continues at coordinate 623,651 of NW_028095095.1, forward strand.
ATTTTTAGTTGAACATTTCATGGTAAATTGATCAACCCTCAGCCAATTAGACTTTGACATGTACTAATAAGATCTAATTGAGGAATTATGAAGACATTTGCTCAGGAGAAAATGAGTGCATAATTATACCATAAAGAGGTTAGAGTGTCAGTGTAACCCAGCTGGAGGAATATTAGTTGAAGTCCCAGTGGCATCTGTAAAGGACATTTCTTAATATCTATGTGAAATACAGCCCCACCAAGGCCAAGTGAAAGATGGAAAATAACCCACTGTCAATTACAGGAGTTTAAATACCTATTTTCCCCCTTGTCCCTTCCTTGCTCAGGTGCTGGTGGATGGTCTCCATCGGACAGCGACCATTATCAGTGGCTTCAGGTTGACTTTGGTAACCGAAAGCAGATCAGCGCCATCGCAACCCAAGGAAGATACAGCAGCTCCGACTGGGTGACCCAATATCGCATGCTCTACAGCGACACCGGGAGGAATTGGAAACCCTATCATCAAGATGGGAACATCTGGGTGAGTCATGTTAACAAAGGCAGAGGCACAGAACTGAGTTGCCGAGGTCTAACCCTCCCGGGCCTGGTGTAGCCTGAGGAGTAGGGGGAGAGGGCTTGGGTGTGGCTTGGTTGGAGGTTGATCTTGCTGGGTTGTTTTTTTTTCTTGTCTTTGTGTTATTATTATTCTCTGGTACTCACTAAATGAGAAGAAATGTGAGCAAAGCACAGGGCAGTGGGAACATGGACCCAATGCCAGCATGCCCTGTCCCACACCACACCTTTCTCTATCGGTGGTGGGAAACTCTTATCTTTCAAAGTGGGCGTGTCCTCTTCCCCAAGTTCCAGTGTATTTCTCAGCAAATAAAACCTCCCAATAAAACTGCATTGAAACCTGAAAAAATAATTAGTAGGTAAAATAATTTGAAGATGATAGAACACTATGATTTCTTTAAATGCAGTATATCAAGTTACTATGTTTTTGTCTGGAATGCCTGTCTGAAATGGTCCACATTGGACCCTAATCCTGAACTGTGAGTTAACAAATAGAATGAAAACAAATGCTGTGGTGTAGGTTTTTGTTTCTGAGTCCCACGCACTCTTCTTGCCTCAGACTGACTCTCATGTGTGAAGGGTTATTGCCAGCAGGGTTGACTTAGCGCTGTGGATGGGCGCTGGGCAGAGCGGTTCACTTCCTGCTGGAAGCCTGTCCCATTTTCTGTTCCATTTCAACCCAGGCCTGTTCTGATGAAACACCATTCCATAGTTACCATTTCTCAAGAAGAGAAAAGAAAGGTGGAAATATGGTTTTCTTTTAAAATAGAAGAAAATGGAAGACTGGCCATAAGTCTGGAGCGCATCAGATACCACACTGAGCATCCCCTCCCCAAACATTAAAAATGTGTATATAAATTTATTCATATGAGAGAGAGAGACATTGATTTGTTGTTCCATTCATTGATGCGTTCATTGGTTGTTTCTTGTACATGCCCCGACTGGGCATCAAACCCACAGCCTTGGTGGGTGTATGAGGATGATGATGCCCTAACCACTGAGCTACTTGGCTAGGGCATTTTTAAATATTTTAAAATTTTACTGACCTTCACTCTGATATGCATACATGTGTCAATATTTATCTATTAAAAACATTCAGAGAAGCTAATTATCTATCTATCTATCTGTCTACCCATCTATCTATCTATCTTATTCTCATTGGCTGAAGAACCATTTCCTAAGACTGAAATTTCTATCCAAGGCTTAGGGCGATGGGTCTCAGTGTGGGCTATTCGTTTGAATGACCTGAGGAGGCTGGAAAGAACATAGATGCCGGGCACACCCAGACCCATGAAGACAGAATCATCTAAGTAGAAATTAGATGAATGATACCTATAATATATTCAAAGACAGACATCTCCAATGTGAGTAGAATATTGAAATTAGGAAGAAATAATCTAAAAAAGTAGGAACAGTAAGACATAGTAAGAAATTCCCCATATGGTAATAGTGGTTGAAACCCTTATTGCAGATCTGTATTCAGTTATTTTTTGATTGTAAGAAAAAAAATTCAAAGTTTAACCAATTTACTCCTAAAATATTTCAATTACATTGGAAAACTATGTGTATTTACAACACTCGAGTAAATTATTTTAAAATATGAAGTGTTGACAGACCTATTTTAGTTTAATTATTTTTAAAAGCAGCCATAACGGAAATCAAGGGAAGCCATCAACAGTAAACAAGAAAAAAGTGGAGGAGGAGAAGGAAGGGTGCAGAGTTCACTTTTGAAATTGTGTAATTCTCCATATTAGACAGAATGCTAGGGAGTTTTAACCTGACCAGAACCACTCTTCGAGAATTTATATGTAAAAGTCCTTGTGAGTCGTCAGAGTTTGGAGCAAGAGCCTGGGGCCGGTAGGAGCCAGCACTGTGGCACCAGCTTCTGAGAAAAGAGAAAGCTTTCACAGCTAAGGTGGCCCACAAGGAGTCAGGAGGCAAAGCTCAAAATCAAGGCCAAGCTCCCTGGTCCAGGGCCCAAGGCAAGTCTTAAGGGGTTGGGGGAAACCAGCTGATATGTGGAAGTGTTGGTGGGGAAGGTGTGGGTTGGAGAGCTTTGGAACGTGGCCATTTTTGCCAAGTCAAGGGAAACAGCTTCAGCATTGACCTCCCTGGACAATGGACCCTTCCCTCCTGAAAGGGTTCCCGTGTTCAGATCCCAGTCATGCCCTGTTCCTTTGGTTCTGTGGAGGGGACAAGACTTCAGCGCTCGCTACAACCAGAGGTCATCGTTCTTTCCTCTACACTCAGTTCAGCTGCATGACTTGTGGTTTTGGTCTGTCACCCCTAAAAAGCGATCCAGTATCTTCTTAGAAACAGCATAGGGCCAGTCTGAGCTGGTTCTGTGGTCTCACTGGCTTGGGTAGGTGGTCATGTCCACAGCAGTGTCCAATGGTAGTAACTGCCATGTGAAATAAGGATATAGTGCACTGAAAAACAGGGGATGCCACAGTAGTCCTTCAGAAATAACTTCTGTCGAGCCATAATTGTATGGCAAGAACATTTGTATATCGGGATATGTAAGTTGTAGGAAGCAAATAGTGGGGGGAAATGTCTCTTTATGGACAGTTTTCATCTTATAATTAAGATCATTCAAAGCCTCAAGCATAATTTATAGAAAAAGTGCCTTTCAACCCTGGATACGCAATGGACTAACCCAGAAAGCTTTAAAACATGGGGATGGTGGGTCCCACCTACACATGATGGATTTAGTTGGTCTAAGGTGCATCCTGGGCACTGGGCTTTTAAAGGTTCCAGGTCATGGAAATTATATATATATATACAATTATATGGATAATTATATATATACATATGCAGCCAACACTAAGAACCACATCTTCTATTCTTTTTTGGCCTATGGGTTGGGAGTGGATGGAGGGATTTTTATTGTGTAAAACAGTAGTAGAAGAGAAAATTAGAGTGGTTTTTAAAGAGTAGCAGAGAGAGAGTCAATGACCAACCAACAGACCAATCCCCTGACCAATCAATCACCTGAGAGGAGACAATTGCCACTCAGACCACAAGCTTTTCCTGTAAAACCCTCACCGTTTCCTAACTCTCTGGGATTCGACCCTAAAATCAGATCAGCATGTTGGTAAAATTATTTGAGAGGCTACAAGTCAGCCTCCAAAGTGTCCACCACTATTCTGGTCTTTGTCAAGCTTTCCTCTCACAATGGGAGTGTGTCAGTCCTCACCTGTCACCCTGTGCTAAGGTGGAGAGCAGATGACAGCTAGCGGAGGGGGAGGTCGGGGGTGGAGGGATGGAGCGAAAAGGAAAACTGACTCGCAGACACAGACAACAGGGTGGTGATTGCAGATGGGGAGAGGGAATAAAGGGGCTAAATGGTAATGGGAAAAACACAGTAAAGATTAAATCTTTTTTAAAAGATGCTTACTAAAGTGCAACCATGCCTGAGCTTTAATTCATTTATCTGATGCTAAGCACTTAGGGATAATTCCACGCTGACTAAATACAGAGACTTAAATTCAAAGGGCTCAGTAGGGGAAGATCTTCCAAGGTGACTTGGATTCTTGGCAACAGAACGATTACATTCCTTTGAATAATCTATGACAGAAAAGTTTTAATCCTGCTCATGGGAAAATAGTCCATAGTTTTGATGTATTTGAAAAGATAAAATCCATTGTTTTCTAAAAATTCTGGAGAATATTATAGTATATGTCTTAACGTGCATTAAGTGATTAAAATTTAGCATATACCCATCTCAACAAACAATGCTCTTTGGCTTAAGTTTATTAAAATGGTTATTAATATTGGGTTTTCTTTCGTTCCAACTACTGTTTAACATAAGGTGTACTGCACTTAAATAAAAGAGATTTCTGACATTGCAAAGATTGGCTAGCTTTTGGAAAGACAGCACTTTGTGTAAATTCCAGATAGTCAAAAGATTTTACAGTTGATGCTGTTTTGAGGTTGCTTTTCCTACCCACTCCTAAAATGACTGATGACTGAGAAGAATGCCGAGTAATGGAAATTCAGTCACTCGAATATTGTTTTTAACAAAAAGCAGTGGTTATTCTTTCTACGATTGCGGGGGGTAAGGACAACATAACTAATGTTATTGTTGTATTCTCCTTAAATGCCCACATGGGGCTTCTGAATTATTTTCTGATCTTTGGATAATATGTGACAATAAGTGAGATCAGCTCCTGTAGATGACACATTATGGCAGTGCCACAACATTTTTGAAGTCACAAATCTGACTCCGGACTCTCACTGTGGAATGAGAATGGCTCTTGAAGAAATTCCTGAAAACAGTTTCTCTGAACACTTAATACTCAAAGGTGTGAATTGCTAGGCGTGCTTAACTAGTCAAACCTTCCCATTCCTCTTTGATAATACTAAGCATAATAGAGTTCTTTATTCTTTATCCACAATGACAACTTGTTGTATTTAGAATTCCCTTTACAATGTAAAAGGGTAATATGTGCAGATTGGTAAAATTAGCACCTCCCCCCCCGGTATATTACATTTCCATATTCCAAGAAGTCTGACTTGCATACTTTTCTTGAGATAGTTCAGGCTTCCCAGGAATGATCCATTGGACAGGGGGAAAATAGTCTTTGTAGGCATTTTCCATCAATAGTTCATGCGACCTCATATTAAACAAGAATTTCAGCAGAATTTCGCTAAGGGGCTGCACATAGTTTTGCTTGGGAAACTCAGTTACTGGTTTTTGAATGCAGAGTATGTGGAGCCAAAATAGAAAATTGTGGTATTAGTAGGGAATGCCTTCTCCCATACTACTACTGTTTTGTGGGATAGTAACATACCACAAATTTACCTGTACTTTAAGGATATTTTTTCTTTAAATGTTTTTCTTAAACATGACTTAAAGTTTATGTATTAGATATTATAATTACCTTTTTAAACAGTTCTGATCCCTTTATTAGTGGTAGGTCAGTATGAGATTGTGATCAGTACCACTGAATGTATTAGATGGAGAATCCACAGGACGGAAATGTTTTATTGTATTTGATAGCGTGGTTAGATACTCATTGATAATATAGGAATAAATGAGTTCATATTTTCTGAGCCATGTTAGAGTATTAACTTGCTAGGTGTGTGAAAAACCTGAATGGCTGTCACTTACATGCTTCCTCCACACATACAGAAAACGATCGATTATAATAAATTTGAAACATCCACAATATCTGGAATGTAAACAGTTGTCAACAGATTAATTTAATAAATTATTTGATTCTCTGAATAGCAAGTCAATAACTGGACCAATGTGTTCTCCACTTTCTTTATAACCAAAGGTCCAGTCAATCAATATTTGCATAATAAAAGTTCCCAAAACATCTTACTAGATTTGCCTGTCACCAACCAGGTGTTTGGCCAGAGAAAGCCTTTTAAAGGTCTGAGCATGCTTTTAAAGGTCTGCATTCAAGGATCTAATTTCATTATTTGGTTAATAAACCCCAAGAAGTCACTTTCTGTTTCAAGTATCTAATCTGATGCCCACTGGGAGATTTAAGTGAGGATTTCTAAAAGGCTCTGCAAGCTACTGAGATTCAGCAACACGTGCGTGATGAGTTCCCTCTCTCAGAAGCGTCCCCTGAAACAAGTGTGGTATTTCCCTGTGCGAATAGACCATCGTGGCCCTGGTCGCATTTTTAGTCTCCCTCTTTGCTTTCAGAATCCAGCGGAGTTTATCCTTATTCGTGATTTAAAACAACTGACAATGTTTTAGATGAAGGACCCATGACTTAACGTAGGACGTGGATGGTGGACAAGTCTGTGGCTCATCTTCCGGTTATGGAGTGCCACCAGGCGACAGCAAGTGCGGGCGGAGCTTGAGAGGCATGGCGGGCCAACCCTGCTCTGTGCCAAACGCCACGGTGGCACTTGCAACAAATCGCCTGTTACCATAATGAAGGCCAGGTGGCCAATGAGCTGTGGAAGGGGACCTTGTTTTAAATGACTGCCTTCGTCTGTCCTGTCCTCTCAACCATTCATGGTAGTGGTTATACTAATTTTCCAAATCACTTAAATATATGTTCGAGTTATAAATGGGAAGTGTTAAGTGTTTCACAGTTCAATAGTAAACTGAGCTTCTTTCAGACAGGTCTGTAACTGTTGCCTGCACGTGAAATTAGGGACGTCCGCCACCCCAGTCTCTTATTCAGATATCAGCCATCAGCAAGTAACACCTTCCACTTTCCTTAGGACACAAGTGGAATGCGTTTTGACTGTTGACAGGAGTTTCCCTCTCATGTTTATGGAAACAATGACACGTGGCCGCCATTGGTCGTTTGGGAAAGCAGCCGGCAGGCACATTGGAAATAATTGTATCGATAGCTTGTTGAGAAATAAACCACCTCGGAGTCACTGGCATTAAAGCCTTTAAAAAAATGACCCCTGGCATAAATGGGGTAAAATCTTTAGGCCATGTATAGAAGAAAATCATTTCCAACCTGAATTTAGTATCAGCTTTTTCTTTCTCTGAAATAGATTTTTCTGTTTACACCTCTCTTAGGCTGGGTGATATTTTAACAGTCTCATGAATTTTAATACGTGGAGAGGATATTCCAGATCCCTTTGCATAGATGGCAAGGCCTCTATTCGTGAATTTTGATCACCTTTCTAGATACACAGTCGTGTTGTGAGATTCTCATTTTAAGAGGTCATGGGATGATGTCTTGTGTCAATCTGTGAGTCATTTAATATTCTAAACATAAACAATGCCCGGGCTGGTGTGGCTCAGTGGACTGAGCACTAGCCTGTGAACCAAAGGGTTGCTAGTTCAATTCCCAGTCAGGGCACATGCCTGGATTGCAGGCCAGGTCCTCAGTAGGGGGAGTGCGAGAGGCAACCACACATGGATGTTTCTCTCCCTCTCGTTCTCCCTCCCTTCTCCTCTCTCTAAAAATAAGTAAATAAAATCTTTTTAAAATATTCTAAACATGGAAAATATATAGAACTATTCTAACAAACATGGTTATGTGTTTATTTTTTCCAGACATTTGGAAGATAAAAATAAGATTTATTAATAATAGAGAATATATTGTTGGCATACACTGTTAGGTAAAGGAAAATGATTAATGCTATGTGTTACGATTTCTGAGAGACAATAAAAATGTAGCATATAATTGTTCACAGACAAGTACATTTTTCATCTGAGATAAAATAGGATATATGAAATCATTGTTCTGAAAATTTTAAGTATATTTGATTGCTTGGCAAGCCCTCTGGGGGAAAAAAAAGGCTCTCAATAAGAATCCTGATATTGTCAGTCCTTAATTTACTCTGGACTCAAATAATGGAGATGCTGATATTTTTCTTGCCAGAACAAGGGTGGATTTAGGTGAGAGGGGGCTCAATGACTTCAAGTGAGTGCAAATTTCCACCAAGTGTTGATAGCTAGATACCTACAAATATTTAAAATAAAACATGTACCCCCTCATGAAAGATGCACATCCCTGCTCAAGGGGTAACTTCGTGGAAGTTAGAGGTACACCAGTCAGCATACCTGGGGGCGTTCAGAGCTGGGAAAAGCAGGGCAGCCGTGTAGCCACAGGCCCCTGCGCAGCAGAAACTCTGGAGTCAGAGCCCATAGGCCCATCATCAGGCTTAGTTCACACAAACCTGTGTAACTTTGGGCAGATCCCTTAAGCTTTCTGTGCCTAAGTTTCCTCATCTGCCCAATGCAATGAATAACACTACCCTTCACGTGAATGGTACCTCCCTCCATAGAGATTACAGGTACCACATGAAGAGCTTTGAAAAATGCCTGCCACGTATTAACCACTCAATTATTATATTTTATTCATGTGAGGCTTCCAGATGCATTGCTACAGTATATTGTATTGGCTCTGTCCTTGAAAATTCAAAATAGCCTACCACTTTCGCTCTACAATAGCTTTTCCAGACTAATGCATTGGCGTGTGAGTTGTATTGTAACTGTGCTTCTCAGCCTGAAGTGACTAATAACTCATTTCCAAGTATAATTGGGAATGCTAATTTAATTATGACATTTGAGTCATGATCCTATGCATTGTCACAGGGAGTCCCATGCATCACAGTGCAAACTCCGTCTGGATAGTGCCCGGCCTGGGCGAGACTGAGCGGGAAAGCGTGAGATTGTATCATGCTATTTGGTCAGGTGCACAATTTAAAACTTAGGGATGGTTTATTGCTGTAATTTTTCATTTAAAATTCCGGACCACGGTTGACCAGGGTCACCGAAACCACAGAAAGTGACACAGTGGATAAGGGTGGGCGGCAGTATGCCGATTAGCCAAGAAGGTAGAAAGCCTGCAGACAGAGTGAGAAGCCCCTCTGAATGGAGATACTCAATGTGAGTCTGTGGGCCAATAGCATCTGTACCCCCTGGGAACTCGTGAGAAAGGCAGACAGTCAGACACCCATCCCGTACTTTTCAAATCAGAATCTGCATTTTTTTTCTTATTTTAGAGGAAGGAGGAGGGAGGGAGAGAAACATTACTAGGAAAGCAGAACACCAATTGGTTGCCTCTCATATGCCCCTGGCACATCGAACCTGCTACCCAGGCATGTACCCCTACCGGGTATCAAACCAGCCACCCTTCAGTTTGCAGGATGGTACCCACCCAACGGAGCCAAAGGGGCCAGGAAGTATCTGCATTTTAACAGTATTCACAGATGATTCGTATACATGTCAAGGGTAGGATGTATTTGAGAAAGAGGAATGAGAATTGGCCCGTGTCTCCAAACCAAAGTGCAGAATTAAAAGGATTAGAAGTCACAGTGCAAATTGTGTGTTGACTTATGAAAGGAGAATAAACTTTGACAAACAGGCACTTACTGAGCATTAATCATGACAGACAAACACAGTTACTGCTTTCTAGGGGCAAAAAAAAAATAGAGTGGCAAAGCTAAACATCTGCATTTAGAATTGCCATGTATAATTAGTGCACCTAATGAATGGGGTTTTGCATAGGTTGTCCTGTGAATGCACACACACAGAACCCCTCGTTCAGAGCGGTCGAAGGTCATGGTCAGCAAAGGCTTCTAGAGGAGCTAAGTATTGTTGGCTAAGCAGGGTGGGAGTTGGTCTTGCAGAGAACAGGAGCAGGGAGTCATGCCTCCCGATGAATCTTCTACTGAAACAGGTAGGAATGGATAGTGAGACACTATAATTAACCCTGTTTTTCCCGAGTTCTTATTCCAAACCTACGTAGGAATACAAATCTGACCTCTCATTAAAATTCTGCAGTCATATCCCTCAAATCGGTAATGTTTCAGTTAGGTCATGCGATTATCAACTTTGGAAGAAGGTTGGAGTTTATGCGGGCTTTCAGGGCCCATCTCCATACTACTCGCAGTACAGAGTTCACCACGTAATAGATGTTTGAGAGTGTGCAATTGAAGTACCTAGTTCTGAAAATAAATGGGCTAAAGCTGAGGGACATGACGTTACTTAAATCCAAGCCACAAAATCGGATTTACTGACCTCAGTACTCAGCATGGAGCCAAATACCTATTTTTGGTTTAGCAAGAAGCCTCATTATCATAATGACCACTTGCTTATTTTGACCGAATGAAAACAATTTGATTGCATAACACAGATACTTACAGAATGAGAGAGCGTGAGCTCTGGACTTGAACTTCCCATATTACACCTCTGCCCCAACACTTAGCAACAGTGAACCCTGAACCATGTTAATGGTGAATGATTGAAGGACGTCAAGTTAAGGAGTTGATAGATCTATCCTTGAGAATAATGCAACCTCATTATAAGGATGATAACTATAAACAAAAAGCCTGGTTATCTTGTGCAATTTTCCATATGCTCGTGCGCCTGGTGACGGCGATGATGTCTGCACTGTGAGCGTCACTTATGCACACAATTTAGCCAAGTAACTAATTTAGTCGGTGTTGACTTTGAGAAATAACTCAGAGAATGTTCAAATGTCTTGGCAAATACGTTTAGTGTGCTTGAATACACTAGCTTAATTATCTTCTGTGTGATCACTCTGGCAAAGAGATGAACAGCGGGTAGCCTGTGTGCACAGTGCCCACAGTTACCCTTGGCGCCTTTTCAGGAGTCTGGAGAAAGCAAGAAACAGAGACTTCCATGGCTGGGCAGTTACGTCGTGATTCCAAATGAAGAGACTTTTTGAGATATGCATCTGCGTCTCTCCCGTGAAGTGCACTGACATGTTTTGATGAGACAGTGGGTCTATTATAATTGGCATTTGCAAGGTTTATAACCCTATTAATATGAAGCTGTCATGGGATCTGTGCAAAGTCTCTTCCATGATGTAGCAGAGCCCACCCCCAAAATCTCTGTGGACCAATTGATCCAACCGGCATTTATTGAACACTCATTGTGTGTTTGATACGCTTTATCTCAGTCAATCTTCAAAACAACTAAAATGCAATACTATGGAGGATGATGATGACGATGACGATGGTTAAGCCCATTCTATAGATGCAGAAATTAAGGACTGGAGTAGGTAGTGAGTTCCTTGGAGCACGTGGTGAATTAACAGTGGAGCTGGGATTTGACCCCCTGGGCTAATCTAACTAACTAGCTTGTGGTCTTTCCCAATATAGCTCCCTCGGCTGTCCCTTTCCCCTTGCCACAGGACACTTGGTGCCCACCACATCTTAACTATAATGTGCTGTCTTTGTGACACTGTATCGTATATACTGTACCATTCTTTTTGTGTGTGTGTGTGGTTGGCTTTATTTATATTCCAAGTACAACTTTTACCTTTAATTGGACTTGCTCTTTTTTAACAATATTTATTACATAAAATTACAGCTAGGATATGCATTTAAATAAACATACAATTACCAGAATGTCCTTCAAAATAACTTATGTAGTAAATTTAACATATAATGTGATTGTTATAACTTGTGACATCTAGGAATTTCCAGGTATTTGCCTACTCAGAATTTAACACATAGATTCTATGGTTGCTTGTAGATACCTGAAATAGATTTGCAATGTGATAATAATATATTTAAATATCTAAATGCTGAACTATAGCATTTGCTTATATCCATGGTGCAAACACACCCACTGTGGCCAATTTCAATCTCCCCACGAGTCATCACTGGAGGCACTGTAATGGTACTCAGCTGTGTATGTGCATTTCTTTCCAATTCTGTACCAATCTTTTTGTAAAGGTACCAGTCCTATTGGGTTAGGGGCTCCATCTTCCCCTGACGTGAGCTCATTTTGACTACTTTCAATACATATGCAGTGACCTCATTTCCAAATAAGATAACATCCGGGGGAGCTGGGGATTAGGACCTGAACGTATGGCTTTCAGTTGGATGTGCTTCAACACACAATACCTAAGTACTAGAAAGTGCTGTATAAAGTTATATCATGCAAACCTAGTTGCTACCCCTGTAGCGGTGGTAGTGTTGGGTGCATTATGAAGAATACGGACTGGTCTTATAAGAAAGACTGTAGCTTCTCAGAGGAGTTGTCTATCATCGTGAATTCAGGAGACAGGCCTGGGTCCAACCACGAGAGACTGGTTGGTGACTAGTTACAGGTGACTCTCTGCGTTCATTTATTTACAAGCAAGACATCAAAGAAACATTCCCATAATCATTCTCTCTTGGGTGGCAAATGAGCCAAAGATACTTTTATCTTTTTAAAAAATCAGTCTCTGACCTCCCACCATGAAAAATATTTGACCCTTAAGAATATGCAAGTTTCAAATCTCATAGTTTATTCTGAATTAAACACCATTTGGGCCCTGGCTGATGTGGCTCAGTGGATTGAGTGCTGGCCTGTGAACCAAAGGGTCGTGGGTTCGATTCCCAGTCAGGGAACATGCCTGGGTTGAGGTCCCAGGTTGGGAATGCATGAGAGGCAACCACACATTAATGTTTCTCTCCCTCTCTTCTCCCTCCTGTTACCAAACAAGGGGGTGGGGGGGGGCAATACTTGACCCACCCAGGGATGGTATACTAATATCTATTGGGCTCTTCTGTCCGCCGCCAATTGGAAAGACATCTCTCAATGCCAGAGATTTGTGAAAAGGAAACAAAATGTTTATTTAATGCTATTCAGGCCTAATGCCTTCCTTAAAATATTAAAGTCCTTTAGGGTATACACACACACACAGCGCTCCCTTCTCCCACTTTCCCAACTCCGGGTACCGTAAATCAGAAAGAGCACACGTCCGTTTTTCAGGTCGCTGGCACTGTGGGCTGTGTTGCCTGTCCAGGCAGGATCTCCAATTAATCCAAAGTCATGCAGCACCTTCCACTGGCAAGAGTTCTTTGTACCAAGTTCTAGTCAAAGTCTCTCCTGCTTTCCAGGCTACTCAGCCAAAGGGAGCACGCCAAAGCCGTGTGGGCCTCTTCTACCAAAGCTGCAGGGGTCCGCACTCCACCCAAAGCGTGTCTTTCTTCTTCACCTGGCCACAGGGATCTCCATTCTGGCAAAGCTGCCTGGTTTTCCCTTTCACCTGGCCAAGAGGGGGTCTGCGCTCTGCTGAAACTGTGTGGCTCTCTCTCCTAATAGCTACAGGGGTCTACATCTTTTCAAAACAGCGTGGCTCTCCCCCTCACCTGGCCAAGAGGGGGTCCTCACTCTGCTAAAGCCACATGGCTCTCTCACAGGCACTCTCTCAGAGAAGCAGCCCCAGTTCCATCCTGGGTAGCAGCCACTTACTTCTTCCTGGCCCAAAACTTGGCCACAGCTATTTAACATATCTATGAAACCAGTTAAAGGTTATAGATATATTAAATGCCATTCCAGAGGTTAGCTGCAAAACTGTTGCTATGCAAAACAACTCTCAATGGCCCTGCTCCATTCTTCCCTTCCCCCAACTGACACTGGGAGGGGGGGAGGTGAGGACATCTTAATATTTCCTCCACTATTCCTATACACTTTGAGTTCTGGACACCATTCCAAATCTTTCCTGGCCCACCCCGCCTTGGCTGCACCCTGTATCACTCCCTCCCCCTCTATCTAAAAATAAATAAAATATTTTTAAAAATTTTTAAAAAACACCGTTTGGCAATATAAACATTGTTTCATTCTTTGAGCTATATTACTTATAAAAACTGGATTCTAGAGAATGTATGTTGGGGGTAATTACAGACAGATATGTCTCCTGTCAATAAAGAAAAGAGTTCTCTCAAAGATAAAACAGCTTGGTCCAGTTGGATCTTGAGATTCAATTGCTAACTCATTTAGATTATAATGGTATAATGTTTTACAGTTTTCTTATAGCATACAAATTAGAAAACAGAGCTGCGTGTGATGACCTGAGAGCAACAGAAAAAGACCATGACTTTGTCATAAAGTCATTCAGGCTGCCTACAATAAATAGCCCAGCACAAGTAAGGATTTGATAACAGAACTAACTGACCAACTACAGAAGTTGGCAGGTCCTTGGAAGGATTTTTTTATTGGGATACCAGAAAATAGCTGCGATGGCTTTGTCACATGTGTATTTTAGTAAATACAATAGTGTATAATTAAATATAATTTTATGACTTTATTCTTGGAATAGTGATAGTATTGCATTTTCGCTTTTCTGGAAACAAGCAATAATGTCAGTGTTGTTTGTCTTTCAGTTTTAACGTCAAAGGCCAAAGAATTCATTATTCAGATAATTATTTTATGTTTGGCATCGGGGTAACTGGTAATGAAATACAATATACACACACGTGCACGCTCAACCCTCACTAGAAGTAAATGTTAATCTTCCCCCAAGTTACAGAACATCTGTGGATGTTTAATAGAATCAATTTGATTTCTCCAGTGATGCAAATGAGGTGCATAGATGTTAGACATTTTGACTAAGGTCAAATCCCGCTGCTAATACTGCCTTTCACACCAGACTTGCCTGAGAAGTCCTTCCTGGGTCAAATACTGTGGCAAGAGCCTGAGAGGTGAGAGACTGAGTTGCTTCTCTAGCTCTCTGTCCCCAAAGCCTTTGCTGTCTCCATTATACCAGATTTAAGGAGATAAAACAGTGAGTGTTGAAAACATGTACGTTTTCAGAGGGGATTATTCGTCTTGTCAATATGTTGGGTCTCAGCAACTAGGACGGTGCCTTGTGCATTGAACCTCCTTAGTAAATACTTGTGAACAGATTGACTGACTTATGGGATTTAGTGGACATTGGGATATGGCCATTTAACCTTGATACATGCTATAGCATGAACTATACACTTCTTTACTTATGCCCATACTTTTAGGAAATGCAAACTATCCAGCGGTAAGTGGATATGCAACACGTTCTTACATCGTTCAGAAAATAAGAGAGAGAGAGAGAGNCTCTCTGTCCCCAAAGCCTTTGCTGTCTCCATTATACCAGATTTAAGGAGATAAAACAGTGAGTGTTGAAAACATGTACGTTTTCAGAGGGGATTATTCGTCTTGCCAATATGTTGGGTCTCAGCAACTAGGACGGTGCCTTGTGCATTGAACCTCCTTAGTAAATACTTGTGAACAGATTGACTGACTTATGGGATTTAGTGGACATTGGGATATGGCCATTTAACCTTGATACATGCTATAGCATGAACTATACACTTCTTTACTTATGCCCATACTTTTAGGAAATGCAAACTATCCAGCGGTAAGTGGATATGCAACATGTTCTTACATCGTTCAGAAAATAGAGAGAGAGAGAGAGAGAGAGGGAGGGAGGGAGGGAGAGAGAGGGAGAGAGTGTGTTTGTGTAGGGAGAAGAAAAGAATGATATGCCCTGGCCAGTGTGGCTCAGTTGGTTGGAGCATCATCCTGTGGACAAAACAACAGGTCACTAGTTCAATTCCCAGTCACGGCACCTGCCTGGGTGGCAGGTTCAGTCTCTGGTTGGGGCACATGTTTTTTTTCTCACATGGATGTTTCTCTTTTTCTCCCTTCTTTCCCCTCTCTCAAAAATCAGTAAGCAAGTCCTCAGATTGGCATTAAAAAAATGATAACAGCACAGAGCAACACTGGGGAATCAAAATAAAAACAGAGGGTATACCGTGCCCCATATACTGTCCTTGCTACTTTTTTATAAGTTTGAAATTATTTCTAAAGAGGAGTTAAAATGAGTCTTTTTAAAATGAACAGATGCAGGCTATCAACACACTATTTTTGTTGCTGTTTAAACAGGGTATTCTTTGAAAACCAGACTCCATTTGAGCACACCTAAGCATATTGTTCTTCAGCTGGTCATTGACACCTGTATCACTATGCACAATTGTCACTGTCAGGCTCACCCAAGGAAGGTGAATGTCCTGAGGAAATTAGCGATTGCATTGTGATGAGGCAGCGGAAAGAAAGGGGACCACAGCAGTGACCAAAAGGCCACAGGAGGAGTGATGACCAGGCAGGGAGAGCATCTGAACTGACAAGAGGAAGCAGGGTTCAAGGAAAAAAAACACCGCCGTGTGTCCACACACAGTGGTCCCTTAGGGACTAGTCCTGATCAAAATGATGTTACCCCATAGCAGCACCCTTTATGCTTTAGTTTTGCATCACACACTCCAAAGCACTACACAAATAAAATAAATTCCAAAGGATATTTATTCGACGGGATTCTCGGGGTGAAGGGGTGTCTGCAGTTCGAGGCAAGCCCTGGAGTATGCCTTCAGCCAGGCGGGGCTCCAGGATCCCAAGTCACACTTGCCAGAGCCAAGTGGACAGTGGAGAGAAATAAGACAGATGAAATGAGCTCTGGACAATTTGACATCTTGAAAACATCTGTAGGAAGAGGCACTAAGGGCTGAGACTGAAGGAAATAAATCACAATTAGGGCTTGTTCTGGAGGCAAAAAATCACCCAGATCTACACTGCTGAGGTTTTTTTTGACAGAGGGGCAGGTCGTGTTTCCTGGGGAGGGTGGTTTACTGGTTCTCTGCCTTCATTTATTGTGTCTGGATATGGAGAAGAGCATCTCTCCGTGAGCAGGCGATTTATGCCCAGTGATAAGGTTAACTAGGTATCGAGTTTTCTGTAGCTACACATGAATATTTGCAGTTTCCCTACCAGCTCTGGTTTTTAAAATGGTTAACGACCCCTTATTTAATTAACATCATCTCCTGAAGGTAGTCACTTATAAAGAGCATACACTTCCGTGTTGGATGTTTTTATCAATATTATGATCACTCAAATGTATGGGCTAGGATTCCCCTCTTTTGGATAGATTTTGCTGCATGTTATTTACTTCATGGAGCATTGTGTAAATGCCTTTCTCACAACCTTCACACGTTTGGAGAACCCCAGAGAAGCCAATATGGAGAAAGTGATATCGTGAATATGCCTCTCTAGGAATGAACTCTCTTAGAAACTACACGGGCTTTGCATTTACCTATCAGAGGATTCGTAAACCTTCAGAAAAACAGGCTGAAGTCCTGACACGGTGTGTGGATTCAGATCCTATGAATGAAACGATATTAAAAGCAATTGCAATTGAGGGTAAATGTCAAAGTTTGGGATACTTTATAGGAAATGACATTCGATTTGCAGGTATATTTCAGCAGAGATCAGGAGATGGATTTCAATTTCCTCCTCAAAGAGCAAGTCAAATCTTAAAGGAAAGCAGGACAGAGTCCGATTTTGTTTTAAAGAGGGTATCTTAAATGGGCTGTTGGCACCAAGAACGTGACCTGTCTCCCTGATGCCTAGGGCTGGAACAAATGTGTGGGCAGAAACCACCAGTACATCCTATAGGTGTTGAAGAAGATCAGGTTTTTAAAAAGTTACAGAAATCCAGTCTTAACTCTAACTCTGATCCTGACACCTACCCAAGCTCCAAATTCAACTCCTACCCCAATATCCTATTCCATCCTAATTCCTAACCCTAGTAAAATGTGTACTTGAACTTGAATCCAGCCTCAATTCTTTGATAAAAAGCCAGTTGGGCCACAAGAAAAAAAATAGATCTTTTAAATAATCTATGATTACTTCAATTATGAATGTCCTTTTTTCTTATTGACCTCATGTCAAATGTAACACAAAAAACTAAAGTCATTTCTCAAATTATGTTATTGGTAAAATAGTTCATGAAGTATACATAGAAGCACTTTACAATGTGGAGTGTGTTATTTCAGAATAGCTATTACCAAGAGATTTTTTCGTGTATTAGCAAGATTAAATTAGGATATATGTTGAGGTTGATAATATTATAAATGTCCTTTTTTGCCCTCCGCCAGCAGAGGGCAGTGGAGCCACAAGACGAGGGAGCTGGACTTTACACCCAAGCTCTGTCTACCGCCCCTCCCACCGCGCCTTAAATCCTATCCTACCTGTTCATTCATATTATCTACTCTGAGACACAGCGTTAGAAACTCGCCTCTTTCTCTTCTCATCTCGTCACTCTGGATTTTCTCTTCAGCATACGGATATGCTTTTATTTCTTTGGACTTTGAAAAACCATCTCGATCCCCACCAGGGATGGCCCTTCTCCCTCGTTCTCCTTTGTGGCAAAATTCTTCAAGGGATGTCTTGACCGGCTCTGTTCTGTTCCCGACTGTCCTCAGGCCACTCCCGTCTGACTGTCATCCCCACTCTCACGGTTGCACCTGATCCGCCTTCACAGTTGAACAGAGCTGAGCATTTCCTCCTCCGTGATTCACTTTCTGTCTGGGATTTCTGGGCACCACGTTCTCTGGGCTTTCTCCCTCCTTAATTGGTTGTTCCTTCTCAGAGGGGAATAGGAGTATCTTGATTTTTCCTTGAAACCAGGATTTTTTTTAACTGTTGGGATATTCCAGAACTCAGTTTCTCTCTCTTAATTTCCACCTCCACTCATTCATGTCCTTGGCAATTCCAGTGTTAGGCCTTGAAATACCAGATATTTTTCTTCTCCGTTTCGTTTGCGTTAAGTCCACTATTCTGGGTGATTACTACAAAGAGGGGAAGAGAAAGGAGACATAGCCAAGAAGGTTCCTGCAGCGTAAGGAGCTTGTTTTACTTCTTTCTTTTCTTTTTTTATAGGTTAGAAAAACAGTTGGAAATGTAGACTAAGAGGAGAAGCTCATGCCAAGGATCTGAGGATGGTAGAGGTTATGGGCTGGAGACAAGTGTGTTTCATTTCCATTTATACAGATCCTACCACATGCTGGGCACTGTGCCATGTGCTATTTGGCTTCAGAAAAGTCCTAGAATGGTCTGTATGGTGCAGTAAGACCATAAACTCCATAGGAGCATATTTATCTGGAAGATATTTGACTTGCAAACTTCTCTATAACGACTGAGGAGAAAAGAAGATACTCTATTAAAATATATACACCTGTGTAAATAAACATATTAATCAGCTTAGTTTTAAATATGTTTCCTAAATAAATAAATACCTAAGTTCATTTAGAGGGCTTGCTTAAAGAAATGAGACACATCTCTTGAAACGTAAAACAAGATACATTATTAACATTGTGGTATTGTCGGTCAAGTCTGCTGAAATATGTCTGCCAGGGCCACGGAGATAAAATTAGCTCCCAAACAATGAAAACCTCTGAAAGGCAAGAGCTTGAATAACCGTGATGCACACTGGCATGAGGTTTTATGTAAACTGCATGCCAGTGTGCATCATGGCATGCATGGTATGTAATACTTGTGTGTGGTTTTATGTTTCTCTTTTTACTTACTGCCCAGCTTCACACTTCCCGTGTGCGGGATAGTACACCGTGAGCAGATCTAACTTCCTTATCTTTGCATTATGTGGATATCCATTTAACTTTATTTTTACCTTTTCCCCCTACCCTTTCATTTTCTTCAATGTGTTTTAAAATTCAAAAACTTAGTAAGTATCTCATAATGAGCTGCTTTCTTGAGTGCCCAATAATTTTATAAAATGGCTTTATTTGGTCAAAATCAGTAGAAAGCAGTTAGCAAAGGATAAAGTATTATACTAGCATATAATTGCTGTTGATAATAGTACTCTAACTGGGCCTCGATTCTGACACTGGGAGGCTGTGAGTCTATCCCTGAGCACGAGGTGACCGTGAAAATCACCTCCTGATTTAAACA
Organism: Sturnira hondurensis; assembly: GCF_014824575.4. Lineage (NCBI taxonomy): Eukaryota > Metazoa > Chordata > Mammalia > Chiroptera > Phyllostomidae > Sturnira > Sturnira hondurensis. Next base: position 643,154 of record NW_028095095.1, read on the forward strand.
CTGTAATCGAGAGAATATGGACACTTCCTTCTCTATCAAGGTTATCAGGATTTGTTACACTGCTTCCCCGCCCACACGGAATGGCTAAAGAACAAAATTACATCCGATCAAATGAGAAGCAAGTGGTTTTATATAATTGACTGGATTTGGGAGCTTTGGCGCCTCATGAATATTTAAAAGGTACATGTAGCTAAAAATCTGAATATAGTTGCATAATGGTCATGCTTGAGCCCCTGGTGGAGTGGTGAACCTCTGGGCATTTGATTTTGAATAAAGGGGTTATTATTTGTTGGCGGTTGTGTGACCATGCTAATTAAAAAGCATTTGCTAACCCTTTTAATTATTCATCCTATCAAGCATCCTCCTGCGAAGAGAGTTGACATGCCTATTTTATCAGTATATTGGGGAAAAAATAAATGCTAAATAATTGACCTGGGGCAAAGTCCATGGCAGTGACAAGGCTGTAGAAGCTAGAGTTTTTCCACTTACCGATTATTGAGATGACACATTCCTAATAGAGCCCTTTATTCTCTCTTAATTAACTTTGTAACTTAAGACATGAGGTGGTATTTTGAGAATATTTGGCATATTGAATAAGTCCTTTACTTAAATCTCAGGCTATGTTCCAAATATCCTGTCCAGACTGTGTAGTGGTAAAGACGCTAGGGCACCTGGACCTTGCCTAACGACAACAAAAGCGAAAAGATGAGCTATCTCGGCAACTTTGGCATCATCGCGTGTTGTCCTTTGCAGAAACAGCAACGAATCACTTCTCATTGTGTTTCCTTGCACTAATATTACACAATGCCCATGACATCTGGGGATCTCATTTAAAAATAATAACACCCCATGCAACATGCAACACATTGTTTTCCTTATGTATGGGAACTGAGATTTATACATAATATTTGCGTCGTTACCAAGGGGAAAAGGGGTGATGCTCCCTGGCTGGCAACCACAGACTCTGCAGAGAGCCCTGAAGGGTTAAAGTGCGTGCTATTTGTATTTCCTATCTGAAGGTTTTCTTCAACTTAGCTTGGCTAGGAATTCAACATCCTGGGTTGCATACACACGCGCTCATATTCTCGCACTGTGGGCAGACGGGCACATGTCCACGCATGGCCCTGAGTACATGGCTCTGTGGCACAGCAGTAGAGCAGAGACTCTGGGGTATGGTGTGGTCTTTCTGGTGACTTCGGTTACTAAATTGTCTCAAACAGCCTCCGAAATAAAGCAGTGTTGCACGCACTCTTGCGCCTGAGTGAACTTAATGCATGCAGACTTTTACTTGATTGCTATTTTATTGAATGAATATCGTCGGATACAGTGATCTTAAGTATGGAATTAATTAGTGAACTTTTTAATTGGGGTAGTGTTTAATGTACCTTTTGTAAAAAGAAAAAAACGATTTGACTACTCAAAAAGTCCGTCTTAGATCAGTAGCTCTGTGACAATGTAACGAGAACAGCAGGCTGGAATTTCGGGGGAAAAATAATGACATAGAATTTGCATATTGATATCTTTAAAAATTTTTTTAGTCATAGGCCAAAAATCACTGAAAAGTGATTTGTTTTTGCTCAAAGATACAGATTTGTTTTTGCTCAAAGATACATGTAGCCTAGGAAGATAAAGTGAAAGGAGGAGTTTCATGAAAGTATCAGATAATTATTTGCTTTTTGTCCTTTCCTGCCACGACATAAGCATACTAACAAAAACTGTCTTTATTTGGAATGGATGGATAATTATCAACAGCTGATAATTAGCCAAGATAAGAGGGATGTCTTTCATGACTCTCAGCTTTAATTAAAATATTAGTCAAATATCCACAAGGTATTTTTCCACCATCAGCGTCTACAATGAGAAGAGCCTCAATTCAAAGACACTAATTAAAGACAGAATGTGACTCAATAAAAGTCACTGATGGTTCATTAAGGGAAGAATGATCAGGCTTGAATGCAAATATATAATACATGAAACCCTAATGAGGGAAATATGCTGTCTGCCTTCTCCCCTGTTACTAGACATTTACCGACCAAGTATGTAATGGAACCTTGAGAACAATCAGAGAAGCTTTCCCGAGCACATACCATTTCTCAAGTACTGAGCTGGGCCATTTAGGATTTCTAAAGGGAGTTTGAAGATATAATACTTCCTAGCGTCCGTGTATTAGCGAATGGGAACTCTAACGCAAGAAACAAGACCCGCCTTAAACCAGACCCTCCTTAAAGACATTGAAAATGTCTTTTCAGTGTTTTATTTCTTCCTCCTTATCTGCCCACTTTGCTAATTATTTGAGGTTGTTGTTGAAATTATAGTGTTGTATTATCCCTTTTCTTTTACATTTTTACATATTGAACATTTTTGGTGGTTACTATTAGACACTTTCAAGTGTGTATCTTCATTAGTGTGGAATGTCATTTTATATGTTTACATTCCTCTTTATCACTGTAGGGCCTTAGAATATTTACCAAAGCCCAGCAAAAATTACCAGAAAATAAAATTACAGATCAATATGTATAATGAATATAGACCCCCCCAAAATAAATTAGAAAATTAAGCCCAACAATATGTATATAGAGATAATACTCAGCTAAATGCTTCATTTGGGTTCAATGATATGTAAAGTCTTTTTAACAAATGCTGCTGGGACAATTATATCCACAGGGGGGGAATGAACATTGACACTACCCCCCCATCTCACACTCTACACAAAAACTAAATAAGAAGGGTTTATACACCTAAAAGTAGGAGTGTTTGTTTTTAAACTTCTAGAAGAATACATAAAAGAAAATATCCACCATTTTGGAAAGTCAGCAATTTACTAGACAGAATACAACGGGTAGTGATTTTAAAAAATTGATAGAAGTTCACTACATACAAACCAAAAGTGTCTATTCTGCACGGGACACCAGTAAGAAGACGAAAAGACAAGCCCTAGACTGGGGAGATCTATGCCCGCTGCAGAAATCTAGCAGAAGCCCCGTATCCGGAGCGCCAGGGCCCTTTTCCCTGGTTAGAAACTTTGCATCACTGACGTTGCATCTGTGTCTGGTTCTCAAAGGGCCTAAACTAACACACAGTTCTTGTATTTCCTATCACACGTATTGTTCTGCAGAAATCCACCGGGCTCTGTGGTCCTCCTCAGGTACCGTCCTAGCCTAAACACAAAATGTTTTACCTACTGAATTCGGCGCTTACTTTCCATATAATTTTAGTGTTTTCCACTGATGGTTTCTAATCGTTTTACTTTCTGTACAAACACAGGCTACTGGGTCTTAAGTGAATGTATAAATTCAAGGGAAGTACAAGATCAAAGCAAAATCCTTAAGGCAATGAAGATTCAAAACTTTAACTGTTAGGTCACTCTCTGTGTGCCTTTGTAATGCAGTATTATTTTTCATTGTTTTCAAAATAATTTTCTTTATATAATATTTTTAATGTGTCAGGGTATGATATAGTGCAGAAGATTTAATATATTTTGAAAATTATACAGGAGAATATGCCTAGTTTAATTTCTGTATGTAGAAAAGCACATACTCATTTATTAACTATTGGCACTTTTTTGTGCCAAATAAGAAAGTAATTAATGGTTCTGGTTGGGTAGCTCAGTTGGTTAGAGCATCGTCCCGATACACGAAGGTTGCAGGTTTGATCCTGAGTCAGGGTACATGCAAGAATCAACCAATGGATGCATCGATAAATGGAACAACAAATTGATGACTCTCTCTCTCTCTCTCTCCCTCTCTCTCTCAAAATCGAATTAAGTCTAAGAAAAAGAAAGATGAAGCAATTAGTAGTAGTATTAACATCCCCACAAGTGCTTCGAACTTAGAATGAAATGCTGCGTTATTTATTTGTAATGTGAGGTTAGGCCTAGGACTTTACACCTAATTGAGGCTGCATAAAGGATCGATGGTTGAAGTAGTAAGAGGAGGCTGAAAGCTTAGGTACGCTTCCCTGTGCAACTATGTTGTGGTTAACTTATGCCCTTTATACTAATTTAACTTTTGGAAACATGGTGTGTAGAAATTCAGGTATGTACTGACTCAAAGATATCTTCTCAGATGTTCATGAAGCAGTATTTGTAATGTAGCAAGGTGGGAAACACTTGTCATTAATAAAAGGTATATGAAGTATATTACAGCATGCACATCTGATGGAATATGATGTAGCTGATAAAAATAAGTGGGAAAGATATATAGGTACCATGATAGAAACCTAATCTTGATAGATTCTTAAGTAGAAAAAAATAAGTTGAAATGTGATATGTATTACATGATATGATTTTCTTTTTTTAAAAGATTTTATTTATTTATCTTTAGAGGGGAAGGGAAGGAGAGAGGGAGAGAAATATCAATGTATGGTTGCTTCTCATGTGTCCCCTGCTGGGAACTGGCCTGCAACCCAGGCATGTGCCCTGACTGGGAATCGAACCGCGATCCTGTGGTTCACAGGCCCACGCTCAATCCACTGAGCTACACCAGCCAGGGCTGATATGATTTTCTAAACATGAAATATCTTTAGATGCATATAAAAATCTGGAAGGATATAGGAAAAAAATTTTAAGCATTAAATACATATTTTTAGACAGGACTCTTTTAGTATTAATATATGTAGGCATTCCAAATTTTAAATCAAGTTTGAGTTTGTCTCGTAACCAAATTTTAACAAACCCCATATAGAAACAAAGGCTACTTACTCATTCCTCACTCAAACCAACTTAACAACATGTAAATTACACATTCTGGAATCATAACTTAACTTTCTGTTTTCTTTAAGAGTATGAAAAAAAACAAGGCCCTGGCTGGTGTAGCTCAGTGGATTGAGCTCCGGCCTGCAAACCACATGATTGCGGTTCGATTCCCAGTCAGGGCACATGCCTGGGTTGCAGGCCAGTTCCCAGCAGGGGACACACCAGAGGCAACCATACATTGATATTTCTCTCCCTCTCTCCTTCCCTCCCCCTCTAAAGATAAATAAATAAAATCTTCAAAAAAAAAGGAGTATGAAAAAAACAGCATTTTTGACCTTGTGTTAATAAAGGAGTCATGAGTGAAAGTAAGCATTTTAACGTATACTTAACTGTTCTAATTCTATCAAGAATTACAACCTTCCTTTATTATTTAAATTACATTAAATATAAACTTTTAAGAATATAGTAGGTGCTCCAATGTTTGGAATAAAAAGAAACCCCCAGATGGAATATTATTTATTCAGTAAAAAGAGAGACAGACTAAGCAAAGTGTAATTTTCACAGATTAAGTTATATAGTATCTGGTTAATATCATATGAATTGATGGACTCATTCATTTTAGAACAACTTAAGATGGATTATAAAATTTTCCATTGGCACACATCTCTTAGCAAGGCATTTCAGAGTGATCTCATGTGTACATTAGGGAGTTCCCTACCCTTTGATTGAAGATACTAGAAATATTCAGTGAGATTCCTAGTGCCATTTACTTCTTACCAGTTCTGTTTATTCATGACACTTTAGAAACGGGTACATTAACTCTGTCATCAAAGTGGGCACAGTCATAGGTACGAAAAGTTACCATACGTGGGGCACAATAAAAAATTGTGTTGTGAGGTGTGGACTTGAGGAACACTTGTGAAGTATTCTTTTCTCTTTTTTTAAAGATTTTATTTATTTTTAGAGAGAGGGGAAGGGAAGGAAAAAGAGAGGGAGAGAAACATCAATATGCGGTTGCCTCTCGCATGCCCCCTACTGGGGACCTGGCCTACAACCCAGGCATGTGCCCTGACTGGGAATCGAACTGGTGACACTTTGGTTGGCAGGCCGACATCCAATCCACTGAGCCACACCAGCCAGGGCAAGTATTTTTTTATTTGATGCACCTTCTTCTGGGTTATCTGTTTCAAGATAATCACTGTAAAATTTTATCCCTATTCTTATTTTTATCTTTGCAGCAAAGTGCTTTTTTAATAAGACTGTAGATATGAGCATTTTTGCTATATTAATATAATTTATGATTTAATTAAAATTATCAGTGTCATTGACAGTAATGTAAACATGGAGAAGCTGTTACATTTTTAGGATGTTTTTCTTCAAAATGTTTCATTGGCATAAATCTGTTTACACAAATAGCGTAGAACTGCAAGTCTTTTGTGTTGCAACTTGATCCAACACGTATTGCTGCTCCCCAAAGAATTTCCTTCCTAATTATATTTTGTTCTAGATAATATTAAAGTTCATTGACATTCCCATAATACACAATGGGATGTCTGCGTGAAAATTGCCTAGGAGAAATGGTGGCTAAAGGGAGGATGTTAGCTTATATTAAAAAATAGCCATTAAGGATACATCAATAGAAAAAAAAAGAGTTAATTATATTAGTACTTATCTTGCTTCCCCTTTTGGACAGGTTACATTATTGTATTCATGTTTTATAAATTGAATTCACCGTGGGAAAATACATCAGCTATCTGTCCGAAAACAGATATCCGAAGCAAAAAGACCAACTAAATATGCTATTCACCCTTCTCAAAAAGGAAATGTTTAAAAAAAATGTGTTTCAACTATATTTTCTTTTCTGGCTGTGAAGGGAAGTTGGAAACTTTGAAAGCCTGTGACAGGATTCAAGTTTTGCCTGCCCTTGAATGTGAGTCAACCCTGATCGTCATGCTTACCATTTTGGGTTTTTTTGGGGGAAAAAAGATTCTAGAGGGCAACCAGTTTCATGCAACTTAATTATAACTGTCGGTTGGAAGACCTACACGGGCACTGTCAGTTAGTTCTTATCAAGTTAGTAATGTGGTACAGCTGTTGTCCTAATAATGCAGTTTTAATTAGCTCTCAAAAATGCTGAGAGCTTATTTAAGACCTCTGAATTGAATGGTGCATGCTTAGCTGGAAGGCATGAACGCACCCCAGACCCACCCCAATAACTGTCAAATATATTTCGTGCACATCAGGAGATAATGGCTAGAAGGCTTAACATCCATCTGAGAAAAAACTGTGTATATGATGGATTTAAGAATACTATTTTTTATGGTTTTAGCAAATGTGATAGACAGGCATATGGCTGCACGTATCTGTTGATCTGGGTGGCATTGTCAGGGGAAAAACACTTTTCAACCGGAACGTGAAGTATCTTTATTTCAAATGGGAGCATTCCTTATTCATAGCTATTCCAACCTAACACTTAGTTTTTACTTATAAATACTTATTGCTTTTTTCCAGTATCCTGACCCGTGAGAAATTGTGCCACACGCCTCATTCCTCATCCTGGGGTTGCTCAGAGATTCAAACATTGAAGTAATAGTTGATTTAAGCTCCCGCCACTGGAGAATTCCTTTATGTCTTTTTAACGCAGCTCATGGATCGGGGCCGGGGCTTTCCGTTCACACTGCACATGATGTGTGGTTCAGATTAACATTACTGGAAGTAGGCCCTGGCTGGTGTGGCTCAGTGGATAGAGCGCAGGCCTGCGAACCACACGATCGAGGTTCGATTCCCAGTCAGGGCACATGCCTGGGTTGCAGGCCAGTTCCATACATTGATGTTTCTCTCCTTCTCTCCTCTCTCTAAAGATAAATAAATAAAATATTTTAAAAAACATTACTGGAAGTAACCCATTCCACCCCCTCCTCCCTACATACCCACAATAAAAAATGTTCAGCAGGGGACAGATTTTTTGTCACAGCGAGAGGAGCAATTAAGATGAGTTGCTGCTAGAAAAACAGCATCTGTGTTATTTGTACTGCCGATTTTTATTTCTTCTCCAGTCCTCTCTTTTCACCAACCTCTTCTGGCTCCTGTTTTTGTTTTACAAAGGATGTGCGGTGTTGTACTGTCATTGTCATGGATGTTTATGGAATATGTCCATTAATTAGTTCCTCACTGTGCGTTGGGTATTTGGGGAGGTTTAGAGGTTAATTATGCACACAGTTCAGAGGCTGACCCCGCAGTGACCTGCTGTGGACTGGAGGCAGAGTTCCCGGGGACTTGAAGCTTGAATGCGAGTGCGTCCAAAGATGGGAAATGGGGTGTGTGTGTGAAGACAGGGGAACTCAGAGAACAGTATGTACCACCTGTGTGGGGAGCTAGGAGGCGTGGCCTGTGTTCGCATCAGAAGGCACAGGAGTGCCAGGGCAAAGGTGCGAGGTACTGTGATTCCAGTTCGGGGTGTGGGGTAATGATGCTTTTTTGTTTGGTTTGGTTTTGATCAAATGTGGGGGCACTAGTGACTTCTCTCAAACTCAGATTGCTAAAAGGGCACTCAAGCATTGGGGTGTGGCTGTGGAATGTTACCCTTTAACATCGCTTTAAAAATAGTGCTTACAAACAGAGTATTTTTTCCCCTAGGAAATGTGGCTTATTTTACGCATCTTGCAGGTTAGGGTTTGGAGAAGACACCACATGAAATCAGGATTTAAAAAAAATGCTATAATGCATTTCGGGAAACCTGAGCCCGAAAGAGGTAGATGTACTGGGGAAGAGTCGGTTCACTGGCCCTCCCCTCTCTGAGGACTGTCCCTGGCTTTGGTAGTAAGGTTAGGGCAGCCCTGGGCACATGTTAGGAATGCATGACCTAAGCGGGAGTTAGGAGGTTAGGAGTCAGTGATCTTTTTAAAGACTCTGCTATTTCTCTTTGAACGGTGTAACATCGCCCTCTGAACAAAACCCAAACCCTTCCTGGTCAGAAGGCCCTTCCTAAATGGGGGGCTGCCTGTCCCTCTGGCCTCATCTGTCTTGCTCCCCACAGGGTGCATCTCACCAGCCCGTTGCACCTTCACCTTGGAGCCGCTGATCTGCGAATGGGGAGCTCCTTCCTGCCTCAGGACCGCCCTCTGCTCCGGATTGCTTTTCTTGCTGATCTCCACCAGCCTCCCTTTGCCCCATCAGCTCCCTGTCCCAAAATCAGTATCTCTGAGCAGCCGCTGCTTGGCCACTTCCAAGTATCCCTGGTCTCTCCCGAACACCTCATTCTGTTTTACTTCACTTTATAACATTTATCTCATGTGAGCTTTACTTGTTTATTCGGTGTTTTAAAAATATGTTATTCATTTATTTTAGTGAGCAGAAGGGAGAGAGAAAGAGAGGGAGAGAAATATCAGTGTGTGGCTGCCTCTCACAGGCCCCCTACGGGGACCTGGCCCACAACCCAGGCATGTGCCCTGACTGGGAACTGAACCCCCAGCAACCCTTTGGTTCACAGGCTGACACTCAATCTACTGAGCCACAGCAGCCAGGGCTACTCGTTCACTTCTTGAATACCTTTCTTCTCCATCACAAATGACCGGCCAATGGCTGCACCACCCTCCTGAGCTCCTGTGGCAGGCGCCGCCCCCAATTCCTGCAGACTGCAGTCCATCTCACACAAAACCCTGCTCCCCCATTAATTCTAGCCCCTCCTACCAGTGCACAGGCGTTGGCAGAAGGGATGAGCTCTACTTTCATCTTTTTCTCTCTTTTTAAAGATTTTAATTTATTTTTAGAGGGAAAAGAAGGGAGAAAGAAAGAGAAACATCGATGTGCAAGAGATGCATCTAGTTTGCACATCAATCCTTTGCCTCTCACACGCCCCCTACTGGGGACCTGGCCTGCAACCCAGGCATGTGCCGTGACTGGGAACTGAGCCACCAACCTTTGGTTTGTGGGACAATGCCCAAACCATTGAGCCACACCAACCAGGGCTGCTTTAATCTTTTTCTAGAGCATTTAAAACTGTTCTTGACTTTTAAAAATGAGAATTAAGCAAAGCACTTTATTTAAAATATTGCCAACTGCTCTATGATGGTAAACATTTCTCAAGTTAGTTTTTATAGGAATTTATATGCTTAGTACACTGTAAAGACAAAAATGATAAACCCATTATTTTTTTAAATAAATTCTCTTAGACTTTCTACCAAAATTGTAGCAGTGATAATAAAAATATACACTATTGATTGAACATAACCTATGTTATAATTCTTATAAGAGCTTTATAAGAATTAGCTCATTTAATTTTCATATTTCCTGGGAAAGTAGCAGCTCCATTTCCCAGATACAAGGCACAGGGACTTAAACTAACCAACCTGAGTTGAAATATCTACTCAGCAATGGAAATGGAGTTCAAACTCAGGCACCAAATACAAAATTCTCCATCACTGTTATGTCTCTCGCATTATTATTCCAACCAGGAGGCTTAAAGAGCGTTCTTATTCTACTATCTTTTTGAGAATTGGGGGCACAAGTGAAAACATCTTTGTCATCCTTGGTTTTTCTACTCATATAATAGCAGAAGAAAAAGATTTTTGTCATCTTCCTTTGAAATCTCAGTGTCCACAGAGGGCTTAGAATTTCGTTTATTTTATTTCCATCCGATGCCTGAAAAGATTCAGCGGATGAAATATTATCCGTAGGTTTGAAAGGCTTTAATAACTTGGAAAATGTCTCCAGAGATGTGTTTGCAGAATCCTGGCCTTAAACATTTGTGTAACAGACCAGCAGCATTTGTGTGGTGACTATTTCTAAGTCTGGTGAAGCTATGAAGCGAGCAAATTTCATTTTGAAGGATGTTTATAAGAAATTATTTTTATTACTAGCCAAATAATTATCAGAACTGACTGGATTTCAGGGAACTCTTTTTTAAAAAAAATTCTCTGTTTTCTCTTTTGAAGTTCCATCACGCAAAACCGTTCTAGTTCTAGTCACATGATACTAAAGCGTAAGTAACCGAACCCGTAGACCATGTGACTTGCTATAGGGAAGCCCAGTAAAACCGTGTTCATTTTGCCAGAACAAGTCTGTGTAAGTTTATTTCTCCATGCCATATTTATGAAAGCACGGCAAAAAAATTAGATGGCATCTACTTTTTCTCTGAGATTTATAATTTTGAGATTTATGTAAGCATGACCGTTCCCCCTCCAACATAATGTTTTATTGGCCTCCGTCATAAAATATACCGGTTTTTATAAAGTCGTCTTTACATCCTGACCGATTTTTGTCACAGTCTTTCAGTCTTGATACATGCTCCTTTTTGTTGTTTGCTTGTTTGTTTGTTTCTTTTGGGTGAAAGGGGGCTCATGACCTGGGTGGGGATGAAAGATGAAATGTGCCATTGATCACATGCAGCTTGTCGGGTTACAGACTTGAGTTGCAGACTTTGCTTTCCCCAGTGTGACAGAGTCAACCTCGGGGTCCCAGACACATTTTTGTTCCCCCAATTCTTCATCTTTGTAGCTGTAAGTAAAGGAAAATCTTACAATGATGAAAATTCAGGAATATATTTTTTGCCTCTGTTAGGTACAAAGACAAAGATAGATCAAGATAAGAGTGAAGAAGTAAAAAGAATTGGCTTAAAGATGAAGTAATTTCTAAATTAGGGCAAAGTAAAAAATATGAAAATATAAGTGGAGCTAACATCCCCATTGGAGAGAGTGAATTCATGCTGGGTCGAAATGCTGTAGAATTAAATGAATCCTAAGAAGTTCCACTTTGGGAGTTCAACAGTAATGCAGAGGTTAGTGAAAAAGATTTAAAAGAATGAAATAAAAATAGACACCAAGAACAACACTGGGATATACAACTATATCTCTGTAGAGCAGAGATAGTAAGCAAAGACATACTAGAAATATGAATCAGTGTCTTGGTCTACTGAATGGGGATCTACATGATGGCTATGAAGATACAGATGAATAAGACAGATTTCTTCTTCAGATAGGTTTAAAGTCCTGAAAATTTTTCCTTGGGTTAAGGCCGATTTTAGAGTACTCTTGTTAAAAGCTTTCTGTATTTCAAGAAAAAATATGATAATTAATCCCTTACCATCTTTGTGAACTAAAAATATGTATATAATTGCATAAAAGCATCCAAGATGGATGAAAGGTATAATACAAATTCTCAATAATTTTCCAAAAATTTTTATAATAATTATAAAAATTCTTCACATTAACCCTGGCCAAGTAGCTCAGTTGGTTAGAGTGTCATCCGGTGATATGCCAAGGTTGCAGGTTCGATCCCCTGTCAGGGCACATACAAGAATCAACCACTGAATGCATGAGTGGAACAACAAATCTTTCTCTCTCTCTCTCTCTCTCTGTCTCTGTCTCTCTCTCAAGTCAATACATACAAATTTTAAAAAATTCTGCATATTGCTGACAGGTTATAATAAAGAAAAATCTACAGAATTTTGAGGGGAAACATTTACTTTTCATTAATTCTAGAGCCAGCCAGTTTGTAGTTCCAATCGTGAAAACAACAGAAAGATATTCCATAATTTTCAAAAACCAAGAGAAAACAAAAGTCATAAAAATTGACTCAAGCTGACAGGGAGATGCATAAATATTCACAAATATGAATGAGCAAATACTGCTTGACATGACTTGAACTGAACATTGAATTTAGATGTATGTTGAATTTTGCCAACTTGGTAAATCATATATACATTAGATAAAAATGATAGCTTTCTAGTATAGAAAGCTATAAACTGAAGAGATTATAATATATAAATGATTTGAAATCTGTAATTCCAGATCACCTTATCCAAGACTCCAAAGTAGGTGATTGCTGGGTAAATTTGTGAAGAACAGAAACCAAAGCCTCATTCCTATGCCTAGAGTATGTAGGGCTTCAGGGTAGAGTTGATTTTATTGTTCATAATATTTAGAGACATATGGATGGACCCACATGTCATATTTTTCAAAGCCCTTATTTTATACTAGCGATTAAAAGCAAGCAAAAGAGTGTATGTATTTAACAAAATGGGAAACACAATGAGGAACACTGAGATCTATGAACACAGCATGGATTTTAAACAATTCACATGCAAATAATTAAAAACTTTTCTTCACTGAAACGGAATGTCAAATGTGTTTAAAATTAAATAATATATTCATAAGTATATACCCACTATAGCGTAAAAATCAATTAACATGAAAAAGCAACATACTCTGAGAAGATATTCCAAAAATACCCCCATTATAACTAGATAAATTTAATCAGATAAAACACCAAGGAGAAAGAAGGAATTTTCCCATGTAAGCTCTGGAGACCAGGGATTTTTGTCTGCATTACTCACTACTGAATTTATAGCCCCTAGAAGAGTGGTTGGTACATAGAAGACACTAAAAATATTTCATAAATAAATGAATAATATTTCTAGAACAAAAAACACAAAAACAATAAAGAGGAGAAAGGGGATCATTTTAATATGTCACAGAAATCAGTGTTTATAGGTAATACGTGTGAGTCAAAACTTTATGTGTTAATTAGTATACAATATGTCCATCAAAAAGATCAATTACATGGAGCTTTTATGGAAATTATTTGTGAAAGAAATCTTAAATGTACCAATATTATATAACAAATCAAGTATAAAGGATAGAAAAGTAACATTATTTAAAATATTAAGTTAATCTGTCTTCATATGTCATATAAACCAGAGAATATATCTTCATTTTAGACATACNGCATATTGCTGACAGGTTATAATAAAGAAAAATCTACAGAATTTTGAGGGGAAACATTTACTTTTCATTAATTCTAGAGCCAGCCAGTTTGTAGTTCCAATCGTGAAAACAACAGAAAGATATTCCATAATTTTCAAAAACCAAGAGAAAACAAAAGTCATAAAAATTGACTCAAGCTGACAGGGAGATGCATAAATATTCACAAATATGAATGAGCAAATACTGCTTGACATGACTTGAACTGAACATTGAATTTAGATGTATGTTGAATTTTGCCAACTTGGTAAATCATATATACATTAGATAAAAATGATAGCTTTCTAGTATAGAAAGCTATAAACTGAAGAGATTATAATATATAAATGATTTGAAATCTGTAATTCCAGATCACCTTATCCAAGACTCCAAAGTAGGTGATTGCTGGGTAAATTTGGGAAGAACAGAAACCAAAGCCTCATTCCTATGCCTAGAGTATGTAGGGCTTCAGGGTAGAGTTGATTTTATTGTTCATAATATTTAGAGACATATGGACCCACATGTCATATTTTTCAAAGCCCTTATTTTATACTAGCGATTAAAAGCAAGCAAAAGAGTGTATGCATTTAACAAAATGGGAAACACAATGAGGAACACTGAGATCTATGAACACAGCATGGATTTTAAACAATTCACATGCAAATAGTTAAAAATTTTTCTTCAGTGAAACGGAATGTCAAATGTGTTTAAAATTAAATAATATATTCATAAATATATACCCACTATAGCGTAAAAATTAATTAACGTGAAAAAGCAACATACTCTGAGAAGATATTCCAAAAATACCCCCATTATAACTAGATAAATTTAATCAGATAAAACACCAAGGAGAAAGAAGGAATTTTCCCATGTAAGCTCTGGAGACCAGGGATTTTTGTCTGCATTACTCACTACTGAATTTATAGCCCCTAGAAGAGTGGTTGGTACATAGAAGACACTAAAAATATTTCATAAATAAATGAATAATATTTCTAGAACAAAAAGCACAAAAACAATAAAGAGGAGAAAGGAGATCATTTTAATATGTCACAGAAATCAGTGTTTATAGGTAATACGTGTGAGTCAAAACTTTATGTGTTAATTAGCATACAATATGTCCATCAGAAAGATCAATTACATGGAGCTTTTATGGAAATTATTTGTGAAAGAAATCTTAAATGTACCAATATTATATAACAAATCAAGTATAAAAGATAGAAAAGTAACATTATTTAAAATATTAAGTTAATCTGTCTTCATATGTCATAGAAACCAGAGAATATATCTTCATTTTAGACATACCTTGATCATTTATTAAGTCACAAAGGGAAAAAAATGACAGATTAAAAATCAGATATTATACAAGTCATAGATTTGTACCTCAAAAATAAGAGCATAGGGATATAGAACTAAAATTTGAAAGTGTATTGATTGCCATCGCCAGCCCCCTCAACAAATCTTTGTTATTTAAATATGTATCTCAAATCTGTTATTGGAGGAATAGGAACTCAGAACTTGAAGAGTCTTTGCAAAGAGTGTGAAACCCGTAGCTCCATGCCCCAGGCCTGTCTGGGTTATGTGGAAAGCTTAATTCGGGGTACGTTCTTAGCTCTTATTTAAAGTAAACTGAACTTTCACTCAAGAATGTAAAAACATAGAAAACCGGGAGGGAAGAAAGTATAAGGGAAAGTGAAGAAACATAAATAACTCTTAAAAGACATCTATCACCATTCTTGTGGACCCCTTGGCTTAGAGGACAGAAGGTCGCAGATGGCCCGGGACAGTGGCCCCGGAGAGAAGAATGGCATCTAATGGAAAAGTGCTCCCGTGGATCCACAGAAATAACAAGTAAAAACTGTAAGAAATGAAGCCTTGAAAACCTGATTTATTTATTTTGATCATCTGTATTTAAAGATGACCCTACTCATTGTTAGTGATACTTCTGCCTTTGAAATATTTTAGAATTCAGCTTTTGGGGTATAAGAACAGGTCATCTATATCAGGGTCACCGATAATCAGAGTCCAGGAATCAAATTGATAAAGATCTGAAAAAGGGATTCTATATTGTGTTGGAAGAAATAAGAGCAGACTGTAAAAAGCATTTCCTAGGTGCAACAAAGAGGAGGTCAGGGAACAAATAATTGATCTCCCGATTTATTTTAATTCTTACGTGTAATCCTTACATCAATTCAGCTGCAAAAGGTTTCATTTTAAAATGTATATCACAGGTAAGTCATGCATTGGTGAACTAATCATTTTTTTACTTAAGATTTTACTTAATTCTGGAAGTTTCTTGAGACACTGAAGATATGTGTCATAGAGGAAACAGTTGACTGGAACCCGACATTACCGACAGCGGATTTGCACACAATCATGCCGATAAGGATGGTGTGTGGATGGGAAAGATTAGTAGGTTATTCCAGGGTCAACTAAGTTAGCAGAGACAAACACATGACAAGCCTCGAAGGCAAGTAAAACAATCCCTAGTAAAGCACATTTTTAGTTTTTGCTTTTGCTCATGCAGCAACTATTTTTTGACCACCTATGATGTGCCAGGCGTGGGGCAGAGGGTGGCAGTCACCGAGGCTGCTGCAGATTTCCCCTTGGAGCTTACATTTAACTGGGGAATATGAATAATAACCTCAACAGTGGTAATGCTAAATATGTACATATTATATATATTATATATTTTTATATGTAGTTACACACATATTGAAAGACTATAACATGGAGAAATAAGTGGAGTGATGTAAATGAGCAACAAGACCCAGTTAGGAGGTTCAAGGGAATGTTCTTCCAGAAGGTGAAGTCTCACCTGTGTCACAGAGGGTGGAGGGTCCCCACCCGTGCCAAGGAGCAAAGGAAGCACATTTCAGGTGGGGAAATAGAGCAGAAAGTTTCTACAGGTGAGAAAGGCTTCAGTGATTCGGGCCTAGAAAAGGGTGAGTGTTGGAAATGAAGGAGAGAGCGGCCAGGAGCCGCAGCAACGTCACAGAAGGCTTTCTGAGGCCGCGAGTGGGAGTTTGCATCAATGCAAGGATAATCCAGAAATCCCTGGAGAATCGCAAACAGAGAAGTGACATCTGGCTTGTATTTTTAAAAGACCTCGCTGGCCGCTACTGCTGAAAACAAGTCAGAGCCAAGAGTAGTGAAGCAGAGGAACCAACGGAAAATCCATTTGTTCAGGCGGGGAGTATTTATTGTGTACCTGCCCTATGCCTGGTGACATTTAAGTTTTGGATGACATTGTGATATTGGCAATCGATTTATAAAGGTCAGTCAGAACAATGACAAGGCAAATATTGGCGAGATACCGGTAATTCAGTCTGTCCTTGTACTGTGTGTGTATCACTGAACCAGGGAAAAAAATGTCTCCTTTCACACACAGTATTTATTTGCAGCTAACATGGAAAGGAAAGGAAGCCTGGGGAGCAATGGAAGAGTGAAAAAATGTTATGCATTGTCTGTTCGGTGCTGTCAAAGCACCTTATCTTTCGGGGCCTCTGTGAGCCTCCCAGTGCCGTCCCGGGGATTCAGTGACATGGTTCAATCCTGTCACTAGTATTGAGCACAGCTGTGGGCAGACACTAGCGTAGGTGTAGACAGCACTGCGTTCCTAGAGGGAGGCTCGGTTCCACACTCATGGGCTTTACACTCAGGTGATGAACACAGAGGTTGCACCTGTTACGGGACTAATGGTGCCTGTTTGCCTCCGCCCATCAAAGCCCGATAGGACATGAACAGGAGTTTGCAGAGAGAAAGTAGGGGTTTATTATTTGAGGAGACGGCGTCATATCTGGAGTCACAGGTAAGCCGGTGCTCAAAGAAGCCCTGGCTCTCCAATGGCTTCCAGGGCATGGGTGATGTAGGGAAACCAGTCGTTAAACATGGTGACTGAAGGAGTTAGGGCCCTGGTCAGGGTTGTGGTCTCTTCTGATTGGTCAGTGCTGGGGCAGGGAGCAGTCTATTGGCACACCTGGCCCAGATGTTGCTTTGTCTGGTTCATTCCGCTTGCCTGGGTTTGGAGCTGGACCACAGCTGAGGCTAAGATGTCATCATTAGTTTGAATGAGAACTCTGTCTCTGTGGTCAACACACCCAAGACTTTGTTTCAGAGTTTGTTTAATGTTGACCAGGGCCTCATTGTTCTGGGGACTTAATGATTCAGGAAGTGCACTTGCCAGAGAGAGGGAGGTGGGTGAGTCTGGGTGCTAGGTGAGGCCAGTTGGAGGCCAAAGGAAAAAACGTAAAGGTCAGAGTAGAGAAAATAAGTGTGCATACATACAGCGGGGACAGGGAGTGTGGGGACCGCTAGAGCACAGGTAGAGTGTCAATAAGGACTTGGAGGAAAATGACACATCTAAGTGCAGACAAATGATGAGCAGAACTCACTGAGCCAAAGGAGGGTCGGAGAGGAAGCAGAGAGCTGAGAACTTGGTCCATGACGAGGCGCTCCTCAGAACGAAAGTATCATAGTTACGGCTGTTCTAAAAATGTGTAAGCCCAATTAAGGTTTATTTTCCTAGTTTCCTTTACATGTTTTACAGCTCTCCGTATCCAATAGACCCTTTCCAAGGAGAGCCTCTGGAGGGTTATTCACTGCATTCGATAAGCTCAAAAGAACAGGATAGATGGTCTGGTGAGGATTTTTACTGTCTGTTTAACATCGTACTCACCGACCCCAGAAAGATGTTTTACATGGAAAAGTTTGTACAGAAATCATTAAGTTAGTTATGTGAGCTGCACTCTGTTTTGTATAGTTAGATGCTGGATGGTGTTGTGATGATTAGGAAAAATAAGACTGTTAGAAGAAGCAGACTAATGTCAACAACACAGAATTGTATTTTCATTCCGGAATGCTGGTGTGAGTTACCGGGACATCTTTGCATGTTCGCACGTTTGTCTTTCTAACAAAAGTCTTCCGTTTCTATCAGGTATAGTTTTTATTTCATTCTTCGCATAAGAAAAAATATTTTTAAAAATAATTCTTGTGTTCACGGCAGGAAGCAAGGACACCAAGGAGGCAATAATCTAACATAAGCAAGAGCATGGGGAAGTCACAGTACTGGCTTCTACAAGGGTAGACAAAACATGGGCCATTGCTTGGAGTTCAAAACTGAGACAAATCTGGCTGAACAAAGCCTTCTGTATCTGATGCACCAAAAGCACACAGGCTGCCGCTGTTTGATTCTAGCTCTTTCCTCGACCTCTCCCAGCACAAAACAGGAGCAAAACATGATGAATGGAGATGATATAAATGGATAACTTTAATTATTTGAGGCTTTTATGCTCACATGGAATGTTGCAGCAATTATTCTTAGTGCCTTCAGAACTTCTTTTGCAAGGAAAGCAATATGGTTGAAGAGGCACATAAAAGATAAAAGTGATAACATTTGTCATTTTTAATTACCAGATTCTCTTAGATGGTGCTGTATTAGTGTTTTGACAATGGACCTATCGTGGAAGAGATTGTTTTCAACATTAATTGTACACTGAGCATGTCAGTAATACTTGTGCTAATTTCGCTCAAGGTAGAAATTGCCATACTTTATTATGTGTTTTTTTTTTTTTTTTTTTTACTTTATGGGTATACGTGTTTTCTTTAGCTTTCCTAGATTTCAAGAATATAGGCTTTCGGGTATGAATTGCTCCAAGACAAGTTGTTGTAAACATCCCATTTTTACTCTGTTGGCCTTTATATAAAACTTTGATGGATTATGTCTTAATGTACCCCTCAACCCTGAAATCTAAGTTGATTTAAAAAGGGAGACTATAAAGTCAGAAGCCTAAAGAGGATTTGCTGTCTGTCTCATAGGATTCGGGCACCCCTTTTCCTAACCTTTCAGAATTCGTTTGCCCCTGCTGGCTTTCTCTCTACTTTAAAAAAATAAGAAATATTTGTTAAATCTGAGTATCA